>NC_044977.1:74356660-74990469 GCF_008728515.1 Papio anubis
ATTCTCTCTCTTTCCCTCTCTCTTTTCTTTTCTCTTCTTTTCTTTTCTTTCTCTCTTTCTCATTCTCTCTTTCTGTCTCCCTCTGTCCCCTCCCTCCCTCCTTCCCTTCCTCCCTTCCTTCCTCCCTCCCTCCCTCCCTCCCTTTCTTCCTCTCTTCCTTCCTTCCTCCCTCCCTCCCTCCCTCCCTCCCTTCCTTCCCTCCCTTTCTTTCTTTCATCCTTCCTTCCATCCTTTTCTTTCTTCCTTCCTTTTCTTTCTTTTTTTCTTTTCTTTCTTCCTTTTCTTACTTCTCACCAACTATCATTGTTGCTAGTGTATTTTATGTGTGGTCCAAGACAATTCTTCTTTTAATGTGGCCCAGGGAAGCTAAAAGAGTGGACACCCCTGCCCTGACGTATCCCCACAATCAGGGTCCTCATTTTGGTAGTGACAGTGCACAGTGCAGAGCTCTATCTGGGACTTTGTGTGACTCAAGGGAAGCATTTCCATTTAAGTGGTGGCTTTTGCAGACCAGTGGGGGGTAGCATTTTGTAATTTCCATTCCAACCAGTTGAAGAGGGATTTACAAATTCTTGGAAAGGAAAGATGATAATTTTTTTTCTTTGAGCAATCTTTGGTATAACAATAGAGTTTAATTTACATAGGGATTTTTAGTACTTTGCTTATATTCTTTGTTTGTTTTCTCCTGTAGTGTCTTCCAGAGAGGGTGAGCTGCAGGACACGTTTTAATCTTTTAAATTAGTTTTTCATGGATTCTCAACATACTTTCTCTGACTGTCATTCAACAGCGAGGGCAGGGTATAAGCCTGGGCTTTTAGTCTTTTGGGGCCATGGGAGAATATGCAGATCTATGCAGAGTACCCTTACCAGGAGGGTTCTTTGAGGCTTCACGCTCCCAGACCTTTGGCTAAAGTTGTTAGAAATGTCTTTTCCTTTCCAGGAGTGGTCTCTGAACTAAAGCTAGGTAATTTCAGCCAATGCTAAGTTATCCACTTGGGTGGTCTTGTGTTCTGGTCTACTTTCATCTCCTAACTTGTTTGTTTAACTTTAATACCGAATGTGGCTTTTTCATTTCTTTTGATTAAAATTGACAAGCTGTAAAAAAAAAAAAAAAAAAAGAGCCAGTAATACTGCTAGTCCTGAGTTTTTTGTTTTGTTTTGTTTTTTGAGATGTTCTGGGTCTGTTGCCCAGGCTGGAGTGCAGTGGTGCCATCTCTGCTCACTGCAGCCTCCCCATCCTGGGTTCAAGTCATTCTCCCACCTCATCCTCCTGAGTAGCTGGGAATATAGGCACACACCACTCTGCCCGGCTAATTTACGTATTTTTTGTAGAGGCAAGGTTTCGCCATGTTGCGCAGGCTGGTCTCAAACTCTTAAGTTGGGATTACAGGCATGTGCCACCGTGCCCAGCCCCGGTCTAGTTTAATTATAAAACTGGAACCTAGATATAAAAGTAAAAGAAACTTTTTTCCCTAGATAGAAAAGTTTAAAAACTTGGGAATTTAGGTAGATGTGGGGGTTTAGGTTTAGATCCTACCAGTAAGTGGACTCTCCCCATGTATCACTTGTGGTATATCTTAGCACTTTGGAAAGAAAGTTGGACTCTTTTGAGCCTTAGAAACTTGGAGGCATGTCTCATACTTCAGCTGAATGCTGGACATTGTTGAATATTATACTGTGCTAGGGCTTGTGACCGACAATAAAAAGCACATTTCCTTCTTCTGAGGAATTGTAGTGTTGGTAAAATGTAGCAGTAAACTTGATCAGGTCTAAATGATGATTGAGACAGAAGATAACATTTGTCAGTGAATTCTGTTTTTTTTCTTGAGTCTGCACCTAACAGGAACTTAGCAATTTCCAACCAGTTAGTAGTAACAACAACAGAAATAGCAATTGACCTTTAACACCTCATCCAACACTGTTTAGTGGGTGCTTACTCTGTGTTAAGCATTATTCTAGAATATAGGGACACAAATGTTGGAAACAGAGCTTACATAGGTTTATTATGCAGGTGATGGGAAGGTATCTGACATGACACGTGCTCTGGACCGAGGACCTTGCATTTTAATAAGTGGAGTGAATAAAAATTTATAGCCGAATGTCATGATGGCAGCAATGGAAGTGTGCTCCGGAGGTGGCAAATGCTTTGAGGAATATCGAGTATCTGACAGCACAATGTGAAAAAATGACAGCTGCCATCTTTGCCTGTCTTTTTCTCTGTGCTACATTCGCTTTGCTCTTGTCAACCTTCTTAGGCTGGTTACTGGGCAGTTGGAAGAGACTGTGGAGAATTCAATTCATTTATTTGGCTTTGGGACATAAAATTGAACTGCATAATTCATGGATAAGTATCTGTAGCATCATCTTCGTGCCCTGTAGAATGTGTTGACTGCCAAAGGATTTTACTATTCTAAAATCCTAACAGATTTTAACAGTTGCTTAAATATTATTTCTTGGCATATATAGCTTTTTAAATCTGTGGGTCAAAGATAGATGTCCTCATTTGAGACTTAGTGATTTGTTTTATAAGTGTATTGAATAAGTTGAGCCAGTTTGAATTGTGTCCTTCTCTTTTAAAGAAAAGATTTCCCACATTTAAACCTGGATTTAGATGTTTTTTGGGTTAACCCTACTGAACTTTACAAAATTTTCAGGCTTCTGGGCCTAACTCAAATTGTAATTTAGTGAGGCCGGCCAAGTGATTTTTAATCTCATTTAAAAGTTGCTATAAGCTCTACTTTAACAATTTGAGTTTTAGTATAATAAAAGGGCACATGTATTAGGCTTTTTATTTAGGCTATTACTATAAGGAGAACTTTCATTAACGAGGAAAGTCTCAAAGAAAAGGCAGAAAATTTGGGGCTTTATAAAACAAGGGAGTCATTTAGGAAGGCTGGAGACATATCTTATAATATGCCAGGGCAGAGTGTCCGTTGCTTCTAGGAGCAATTATTTTTAAAAAGATATTGCTAGGCCGGGCGCAGTGGCTCATGCCTGTAATCCCAGCGCTTTGGGAGGCTGAGGCGGGCTGCTCACTTGAGGTTAGGAGTTCAAGAGCAGCCTGGCCAACATGATGAAACCCCATCTCTACTAAAAACACAAAAAATTAGCCCGGTGTGGTGGCACGTGCCTGTAATCCCAGCTACTCAGGAGGCTGAGGCAGGAGAATTGCTTGAACCCGGGAGGCAGAGGTTGCAGCGAGCCAAGATCGCACCACTGCACTCCAGCCTGGGTGACAGAGTGAGACTGTCTCAAACAAAACAAAACAAAACAAAACACGAGAAAAGACAAAGATATTGCTGATTGCTGGGCACAGCTGTTGCTCAATGCCTGTAATCTCAGCACTTTGGGAGGCTGAGGCAGGAAGATTGCTTGAGCTCAGGGTTTGGGACCAGCCTGGGTAACATAGTGAGATCTCATCAATACTAAAAATAAAAAAATTAGCTAGGCATGATGGTGCATGCCTGTGGTCCCAGATACTCAGGAGGCTGAGGTGGGAGGCTCACTTGAGCCTAGGAGATCCAAGCTGCAGTGAGCTGGGATTACACTTCTGTACTCCAGTCTGGGTAACAGAGTGAGACGCTGTCTCAAAAAAAACCCCCAAAAACTGATATTGCTGGTTAAAGTTTTCACTTGAAAGCCTCAATAGTTAATCAGAAATGTGTAATTTATAATTAGTGTAAATCGAGCATAATAATTTCATTGTAGCTTATCTCAGTGTGTTCATTTGATGATTTTAAAATATAAATATAGATGTTTTCATCCTTTAAATTTATGTCAGAATTTAGAGACATGTTATATTATTCTCTGTGTTCCTCCATTTTAGGTTGATTGTATAATTTTTCCAGGTTTTAAATATATTTAGGGGATATTTATACCTTACATATGCGGTTTGGGGTATTATGCATTCTAATCCCAGAATTACTATAGATAAAACCATAAATACAAAACGGCAGAGGCCTGTTATCTTAGTATTTTGTTGGTGTGCTTTTAGGAACTGTTTGCTATGGCTTACTGATACAATTTTCTTTCAACATTAGGATCCTCTTTCCTTTAAGAACTGCAGGAAACACAAGCTGGGGAGTTATTTTACATAACAATAAGGATGAGATGTTCTTTGTTTGTAAGTTATTCAGTGTCTAAAGGCCTTAGGGTACCAAACATAACACAAGATAGAAAAGAAACAAATTCGCCTTGACATTTAGCTGTAAATTGAAATTAATTCATATAAAATACTGAGATGAAGCACTTTAGTTGTAGAGTTTTGCATACTGCTTAGCTTTCATGATTTTGTCACTTTAGATTTCAGTTCAAAAGTGTGCTTTTAAACTGTGTAAACTCATTAGCTGGATAAAATTCTCTAGCTATCCACTTTTTCCTGTATTTTCTTACTCTGCAGGTGAAAACAGCATTGTTAATATTTAACATTCTTAAGTAATCTGTTTCATGTGGATTGTTTTCCGTTTTCTTGTCCCTGGCCCTGCCTCTTCTGGGGTTAGCGCAGGCTGGTGGGTGCGCTGCCAGATCTGGGTGTGCGTGTGTGGTGTCAGGATACCATTATTGGGAAATGGATGACTGCAAAACAGCGAGGCCTACTTGTAGGCAGATGACATAACCAGCAGCTCACCGAATGCCATTGCCAAGACAAATAGGTTTGAGCTCTCCCCTCTTGGTGGCTGTCCTTGTCCATGCTGAAATTCATCGCCACCCTTGGCTCTGCTTTTCTCTAACCTGGAGGAGCTTGCTGAAATTTCTGCCCAAAGGAAAAAAAAAACAAAGGGACCAAAACAGGATGTAAGTGAAGTTTTAATATTCCAAACCAGGAAATAAATGATGAAATGCAGACAAGGCAGGGAGGAAATTTGAACTGGCACCAAGTTGGGAGGTCAGCGTCAATAGCCCATAAGATGCAGATGAGGTCTTGTAGTTCCCAAAAGCTCTTTAACTTGTGTTTCTTGTGAGTGAAGTAACACATTTTTTGTTCCTTCTCTATCACCACCCTTTCTAATTCTCACTCATCACCCTTAGTGCCCGGAGTGGGCATGCAGGAATGGAAGGGGTGCCAGGACCTCGCTTGGACAGACACCCTAGGTGGCCACCCCCTTCCAGTGTCCATGCTGTAGGCGGACCCTAGTGCCAGGCCCAGAGAGCTTTCTAAGGTGCATTTCCTCTTAAGTAAAACCTAAATTAGAGAGCAGGAAAATGTTGGCTCCTGATTTTTTTTGAGATAATTTATTTAATAAATACTATTTTAATACTACAGAATTTTAAAATAATGATGACCACTTTATTGCTTGCCTCTCAAGTGTGACTTTATCCAATGCTCTGTCTCTAGCACCTGGAACAGGGCTTGGCAGTGTTAAAAGAAAAACTTCAGCCGAATTAAATTTAAAGAAGTTTTATTGAGCAACGAATGATTCACAAATTGGGCAGTCCCCAGAATCACAGCAGATTCACAGAGACTCCAGGGATGCCCTGTGGTTAGAATAAATTTATAGGCAAGAAAAGAGAAGTCACATACAGAATCGGAAGTGAGGTACAGAAATAGCTGGTTTGGTTACATGTTGGCATTTGCCTTATTTGCACCAGGTTTGAACACTCAGCAGTGTATAACTGGTTGAAGCATGGCTACTGGGATTGGCCAAGACTCAGCTATTGTTACAGGCGCATACTCCTAAATTAGGTTTTCAGTCTTGTCTACCTATTAAGTTAGGTAATGGTTGGTCCACAAGGACTCAAATATAAAAGTACGGAGTTCTTCTCAGGCCGTATTTAATTTGCTTTCACAGTAGATACTACATACCCATTAAGTTTTCATGAAATCAATGTGTGGTCTATAGATCATCAGCCTTAGAATCTCCTAGGTGGTCATTACAAAATAACTATTGGGTACTAAGTTTATTACCTGGGTGACAAAATAATCTGTACATCAGACCCTCATGACACAAGTTTATCCATAAGACAAACCTGCACATGTACCCCTGAACCTAAAGTAAAAGTTAAAAACAATAACAAAAGGCCGGGCGCGGTGGCTCAAGCCTGTAATCCCAGCACTTTGGGAGGCCGAGACGGGCGGATCACGAGGTCAGGAGATCGAGACCATCCTGGCTAACCCAGTGAAACCCCGTCTCTACTAAAAAATACAAAAAACTAGCCGGGCGAGGTGGCGGGCGCCTGTAGTCCCAGCTACTCGGGAGGCTGAGGCAGGAGAATGGCGTAAACCCGGGAGGCGGAGCTTGCAGTGAACTGAGATCCGGCCACTGCACTCCAGCCTGGGCGACATAGCGAGACTCCGTCTCAAAAAACAAAAAAAAAAAACAAAAAAAGGAAATGCAGATTCTTGAGCACACCCTAGGCCTTCAAAATCAGAATGTCTGGGAGAGAGCCCACAGACTCTGCATTTTAAAAAGGGCTTCCCTCGCAGATCCATTGGTGCTACCAGATTTGAGCACTCCTACCCTACGGACACACCACTTGTTTCCAATGTCCTTGTTGCTTTTCATATATATTGTCGTAACATGATGGGTGAATTTGGTTCCCGTCCTCTATTTCATGCCCCATCACAGCAATATTATGTAATGAATATCCTAAGTATAATGAATGAATGCTAATATTATATAATGAATATTTACCTGGATGTTATATTTTAATGCTGTTGGACAAAATTGACACTCTCTTTATTACCTAACCATTTCCCTATTGTTGGATTTCCTACCTCTCTACCGCAGCTATCCTCAGTTATTCTGTTATGCTGCAATGAGTACGAAATTTAGACACATATCTTTGTTTTATTTTATTTTTGAGCTATTTCCTTGGTGAGCTGGGCATTCTTCTAGAAGTTTCTTGCACACAGGAGATCTAATATCCAAAGGGCTTCCTTCATGGTTCCCTCCCTCCATCTCTTCCTTTTCCTTCCTTCTGTTCTTTCTTTCTTTTGCTCTTCCTTTCCTTATTTTTCTAAAAAAAGAAAGGCATTGGAAAGCTATTAGCATTTACATAGCACTTTATTTATTTTTTTCCCTTGAGATAAGGTCTTGCTCTGTGTTGCCCAGGCTGGAGTGTACTGCTATGAGCATGTCTTACTGCATCTTCAATTTCCTGGGCTCAAGCTATCCTCCAGCCTCAGCCTCTTGAGCAGCTGGGACTGCAGGCACATATCCCACATGCATCTCATTTTTTTAATTTTTATTTTTTGTAGAGACAGGGTCTCGCCGTGTTGCCCAGGCTGGTCTTTAACTCCTGGGCTCAAGCTGTCCTCCTGCCTCTGCCTTCCAAAGTGCTGGGATTACAGGCCTGAGCCGTTGCACCTGGCTGAGCACTTTCAATCTCTGCTGTCTTACCTGCTTAACAAGTAACATTCCCTTTTAAGGGAAAAATAATCCAGGGTCACTTTTTATTAAATTTTACTAAGAAATGGCAAAACCGCTTAATGGAGTTGAACCGGGATTCTTAAACAGCTGCTTGAGTTAAGCACAGAGTTAGGCACTTTTAGATTCAATCAGAAAGAATGTTTTTTTCCTGGAACTCAACTGTTTTCATTTGAGAAATATGAAAATTGGCCCACAAGCTATGTGATGCTGCTATGTCACAGTGGAAGAAAACAATGCCAAGTTCACAAATAAGTTTTGAGTTCTATAGAATGAATATATTTCTTAATTGCAGGATTTCTAATGACTTGTACTATTGTTAGGGTATACAAAGTAAGACTTTCTCAAACTTTCTTGAACATGAAACTCTTTCTTTAATATGTTGTGTTACTGCTTCTCTACAGAATACTCTTTGTGGAATACTCATCTAAAGCAGTGTTTTTCAATTGTAGGACAAGATTAGTCACTGTAGTGAAATCTATACTGTGGATTACAAAGCAGAATCTATATACATATATATATACACACATGCAATCACACACACAATTAGTGCAGCACATATAGTGGGGTATTGTTTCCTGATGTATTTTTCTTTCTTTTCTTTTTTCTTGAGATGGAGTCTCACACTGTCGCCTAGGCTGGAGTGCAGTGATGATCTCGGCTCACTGTAAGCTCCGCCTCCCAGGTTCAAGTGAGTCTCCTGCCTCAGCCTCCCGAGTAGCTGAGATTACAGGTGCCCACCACCACGCCCAGCTAATTTTTTATATTTTTAGTAGAGATGGGGTTTCACTATGTTGGCCAGGCTGATCTCAAACTCCTGACCTCGTGATCTGCCCACCTTGGCCTCCCAAAGTGCTGGGATTACAGGCATGAGCCACCATGCCCGGCCCTGAGATGATTTTCTTTTTCCTAGGGCATGAGTGAAGGTTCAGAGAGAAAAAGAAACATTTTCAAAGAATGTTTCTCCATCTTCTCCCAGCAAAAGCAACACAGAACAAAACAAAAATACAGCCAATCTGACATGAAGAATGCAACTGTAAACATTATAATTTCTCCATCAAATGACAGAGTTTTATAGATTGTATTTGTTTAACAAGCACTTACATACCACTTGCTATATGTCAACAGTATTGTGAGCATTTTACAAATTTGTTTTCTTTTGAGACAGAGTCTCCCTCTGCCACCCAGGCTGGAGTGCAGTGGCATGATCTCCGCTCACTGCAACCTCCACCTCCCGGGTTCAAGGGATTCTCTTGCCTCAGCCTCCCAAGTAGCTGGGATTACTGGCGCATACCACCACACCCAGCTCATTTTTGTATTTTTAGTAGACATGGAGTTTCACCATGTTGGCCAGGCTGGTCTTGAACTCCCGACCTCTTGTTATCTGTCTGGCTTGGCCTCCTACTAAAGTGTTGGGATTATAGGCGTGAGCCACCGCGCCTGGCTGCATTTTATAAATACTGATCCTCAAAACAAAATTTGATCTGCATAACAACCCTCTAGGGTGTAGGTGCCGTTATCTCCATTTATGGCTGAGGAAAGTGAGGCACTTGCTAGCATTCTGTATGATATATTTAACTGTAAAATCAGAAAGTGACAGTAATCATTACAACTTTGACCTCATATTCAACAGTGGTAGTTAGAAACCAAAAAGGGAGCCAACCCTTTGATGTTAGAGTCGGGATCATGCCAAATGTTTTTTCTGGCCCCAGGGTAATGGGGCTGGGAGACTAAGCAAATTATGTTCAAATCCCAGAATTATCAACTGTCTGTTTGAGGCTATTTAAAGATGGTAGTTCTCTAGAGCACTGATAAAACTTCTTCAGATACCTTTTGCTCATTTCTGGGCAAAGCTTGTGAAAGCCAATCACTCTCAGTAAGGAATTCTTTTGGTTTACAACTGAATATTTCACTAGTGTCAGGATTTCTCCTTTTGGTGGTTTTGTACGTGTTTTTTTTTGTTTTGTTTTTTTCCTGCAAATGGTATTATATTAGCCATTAGTTAAAGTAACACTTCTCATAGACTGTACTGTGCATGTAGCAACATGCTGTGTGGTAAAGCTCCTGGTCACAGGTGAGGAAGGAAAGTGGCATTTTCTAAGAAACCTAAGGCTGGGTATGGTGGCTCATGCCTATAATCCCACCATTTTTGGAGGCCAAGGTGGATGGATCACTTGAGCCCAGGAGTTCAAGACCAGCCTGGGCAACACGGTGAAACCCCGTCTCTAAAAAAATAAAAATAGTTAGGCATGATGGCACATGCCGGTAGTCCCAGCTTCAGGAGGCTGAGGTGGCAGGATTACTGGAGCCCAGGAGGCAGAGGCTGCAGTGAGCCAAGATCGCACCACTGCACTCCAGCCTGGTCAATAGAGTGAAACCCTATCCTAAACAACAGCAACAACAGCAAGTTAATACTTTTCCTTTAATGTCTGAAAGCCATTGGGAAAGACTTCTTATTTCTGAGGATGTTATTTTCTTCATTTATGAGAGAAACCAAACTCAAGAGCTTTAGACTTTAAAGTTGGGGTTCAAATAGCAGTGGTTCTTAAGGGGAGGTGGAGGTGGGGGTAGGGGTGGGGATGTTGTCACCCTGGGGGACAGTTTGCAATCTAGACTCATTTTTGATTGTCAAAACTGGGAGAGTGCTACTGCACCTAGAGGGTAGAGGCCAGGGATAATACTGCTTAAACATCCTACAATGCACAGAAGCAATAACTAGCCCCAGATGTCAATAGTACCAAGGCTGAGGAAACCTACTTTGGAGCAATCTGATGCCATTTTGTATTAGTGAACTGTCTTGGTTTTAACTAGGGGCAATATAATTCTTTTTTATTTTTGAGATGGAGTCTTGCTTTATCACCTAGGCTAGAGTGCAATGGTGTAATCTCCGCTCACTGCAACCTCCACCTCTTGGGTTCAAGCTGTTCTCCTGCCTCAGCCTCCCAAGTAGCTGGAATTACAGGCACCTGCTACCACGCTCAGCTAATTTTTGTAATTTTTAGAAGAGATAGGGTTTCACCATGTTGACCAGGCTGATCTCGAACTCCTGACCTCAGGTGATCTGCCCACCTCAGCCTCCCAAAGTGCTGGGATTACAGGCATGAGCCACCGTGCTGGGCGGAGGCAATATAATTCTAATTCTTTGTACCTTGATTCCATTTACAGTTTTTTTATTGAATACTGTTTCACGTGAAATTATAAATTTTGAGGGTGGAAGCAGTGGAGGGAAGAGGTGACAGATGGTGTCAGTTGCCAGGAAAACTATAATACCTCTTAGAGTTTCCCTAATTGTTGAATACGAGGGGACGGTTTAAGGTTTGGGGTTTGTGAGGAGTTGAGAGATCTTCCATGGAAACTTGCTGTGAACAAAGTGAATCATGGTTAATACTTTGTGGGTTGCCTCTGGGTTGCACAGTCTGATAGGCACTTTGCTTACATTTATTTTGTTTACTCCTTGTAATATCTCCATAAAATTCAGAATGTTACCAATATTAAAGTTGAGGAAACAGTCTCAGTAGAAAAGTAATGGGACCCGTGTAACAGACTGAATGTGAATCGCCCCAAAATTTATATGTTGAAATCATAACCCTCAATGTGATGGTGTTAGGAAGTGGGACTGTTGGAACCTTTAGGAGGTATTTAGATCATAGGGGTGGAGCCCTCATGAATGGGATTAGTGCTCTTATAAAACATACCCCAGAGAGTTTTCTCACTTCCTTTTCTGCCACGTGAAGATACAATGAGAAGATGGCAGTCTACATCCCAGAAGCGGGTCCTCAGAAGAATCTGACTGTGCTGGAACCCTGATCTTGGACTTCAGCCTCCAGAGCTCTGAGAAATACATTTCTGTTATTTATAAGTGACTCAGTCTATGATATTTCGTTATAGCAACCTGAATGGACTGAAACATCCCCTAATTTCTTTTGGGAGTGTGGCATACAGAGTAAATTCTTTGAGCAACCATTCCTAGTATTGCCTTCCCTAAGCGCTTTCTGCTTTGCTTGGAATAAGAAGTAGGAGGGTTTGGAGAACACTCCCCTGGGTGTTATTCTAGTGCTTCACTGCTTTCCCTCTTAAAGGGTGGCCTAGCCCAGCTCCTGGCACATGTTTGCCAGTGATGTAGAAATTCTGTTTCTAAGAGTTAAAGAGGTAGGGCTGACAATAATTAGGCAACTTGCAGCCTCTGCCACACTCATATTTCAAGATTCTTCTTTGATTTTTTTCATTTTAGTCACTTAATGATTTTTCCTTCTTGTTTTATTCTTCCTTGGTCTCCAGGGACTGTAAAACAATCCAGAAACTTAGTAATATTATGAACAAGCATTTATCAACTGGCCACAATGCGCTTATTAATGTTCAAACAATATGAGGAATGTCAGCTTTGCTCCCCATACCTTGTTAGACTCAAACCCTCATGAGACTTGATACCATGACTACTTACATCCTTTTATTCCCCAAATCGATTTCCCTTTCCTTTCTTACTGGGTTTTAGATGCAGATGACACATTCCGGGGAAGATCAGAGGGCCTGTCTGAGTATGGAGAAGTACGAGTTGGTATTTTATATAGCCTATGACACTCCTACTTAATGATTTAGATGGGCTCATAATTTCACATTCACCACTGAAATATTTTCTCTGAAGTTAGAAAATGAACCATCGTTAGGGCTATTTGACAATGTTTCTTTGGGATACTTTTCCTCATTCAGTTTGTTTATGAGTAACTTAAGATCCACTGTCATCATCTACATTTAGCTGTTTGTAATTTGTGCGGAGTTCACATTGAGTTATTGATCTTACCCCCTACAGTGTAAACATGAAAGACTATGAAATAATGATCTTGCTCGTAAAATGTAGTTTGTATATTTTTTAATAATGAGGACTAAACATTTGGCTGTATTAGTCTTCCTGCCCATAGGAATAGAAATGTGGAAACCTGCAGGAGATACAAAAGGCATTTTTTTTTTTTAAAGGGTAATAAAAAGAAAGACTCTTCATGTACAACTGTAGGGCCACAATAAATTCAAAAGAATATATTTCATTGATGACTTAGTAGCCCATTTAATGCATAATCCATGTTAGTTTAAAGTCAAAGTAAATTAGTTTATTTATTTTTCTTTAGCAATATAATTATAATAAATTGATATTGGGATGCGGGCACAAAATAATTACTAGTGCTAGTGTTTTACTCTAGTGGCTGAGGGTCTTCTAAATTAATGAGTTAAGCAGGACAGGATATAGCATCAGAAGAGAGTTCCTGCTGTTTACCTACAGTGGTTGCATCCTCACTAAAAAAATATGCACTGCCCTCTGCCACAAAGACACCCGCCAGAACCTTGTTCTTTTGTCTTTGAGGACTGTTTCCCCTTGTGCTCTGCCAGCCTGTCACAATAAAATGATTTCAGTGATGTGGTCTCATTGCAGGAAATGTTTAATGAGTCTCAGGAAAACTATAAATAAATCTTAGGTCATTGTTACACCAAAGAACATCTTCAGGCCTTAGATAATTAGGATGACCCACCTAGGTTTATTACAAGAAATCTTCATTCAAGAGGTGCATGCTTGATACTTTATTTTAATTTATTTTATTCTGGGCTTTAAATTGTCCTGTCTCAGTGCAGAAAAGGAAGAAGTGTCAAGTCTCTTGACGAGTAGGGAGGTTGTCATTTTTAACAATGTTCTCATAAGACGGAGGGGACATTCGGAGGTTGGTCATCTTGTCTATCTCCAGCCTGCAAATATTAATAGTACTCAAATCACCTTGAACAGATAAGTGAGAACAGAGCTTGTTAACTGTGTTTAACGATCTTTATTTATATTTAATATATTTATATTACTTTAATCTATTTATATTAATTTATTTAGTATACTTATATTAATATAATATTCATATTAATTTAATATAATATTTATATTAAAGCACATTTCAAAATTTTTCCCCCAAGTGACATATTAATTAACTTAAGTGGAAAGAAATTGTTCCTATCCACTCACCTAATTCTTTATTTCTCATGGAAGCTCTATTTTTATTTGTAGCTTAGGTAATTGAAGAATGTTGTTAGTAGCTTGAAGTTTGTCTTCCTTGTATGCATTTGGATTTGATAGGAAGAATGATCATATTGACCTATAATATGGAATATACTTTTTAAGGTCAAGTTATCTGGTCAATCATTTATTTCCTAATAGAGTATTGCTTGGTCCGTATCTGCTGATTCTGATGACTTCTCTTTTTCTTTTTTATAAAAGTGCATTAAAAAATAAATGCCATATTTTATTTTCCAACAAACAGAATGATAGCCTGATTTATACTTATTTGGGCTGGAGTAATCATCTAGCACAACAATGTCCCTTAGGCAAAATCTTACTTAATTTGGGTGTAATTTCATTACTTATCTCTTTCCCCTTTTTTATTTTTTTATATATCAAACCTTACTGTCTGCAGTGGCTCTTCTGCTTGTCAGAAGTTAATTAAGTTGTAACTAAACAAACAAACAAACAAAAAAACCCCACGAAATAAAATATGTGGCTTAAAAATTCTCTTTAGCAGGTTAGGCATAGCCGGTTGTGCTTGTGCTTATCCAAAGCAAGCCACCTAGCAAACACACATGCACCCTGATGGCTTCATACTGCAGAGGCTGCCGGTGGCCTGTGGTCAGACCATCATCTGCAAATTGGCTCACCAGGGGAGTGCTCTCAGCCCCTGACACAACCTCTTTCTTTCCCCGTGGGCCTGCGGGCCACCTCCAGGAAAAAGCTGACTTCTAAACAATTTCCTGGTGAGCCAGCTGGGGAAGGAGAGGATTTCCTTAGCTGAACACTGAGCACTGCCATTCAAAACAGACAAAGCTAGCAAGCGTTGGAAATCTCAGGCAAAAGGGCAAGGGAGAAGTGTTGGGGAGGGGCTGGCTGAGGTCTGCAAATAGGTTGCAAGAGTTTTCAAGGTGTTTGTCAGGCTGCCATTCTTTTGACAGCTTCGAAATCTCAAACAGTAATAACTTGCTATTGGAATTCAGATTTCAGAATATAGGCCGCCTTGTGTATTGCTAGTTTACTTCCCTGATGAGATTCTCTCCCTGGTACAGTGGGTATGGTGTAGGCTTTGCTCTCAGTAAGCTGTACAAAATTGTTAATCATCAGGAGGAGATACTGTCTGTGGAGAAAATTAGGTAGAGATTAAAACCAACAACAACAACTTTGAAGCTGAGCTCAGTGGCGCACAACTGTAGCCCCAGCTACTCAGGAGGCTGAGGCAGGAGGATTGGTTGAGCCCAGGAATTTGCGATTGCAGTGAGATGTGATTGTGCCACTGTACTCCAGCCTTGATGGCAGAGTGAGACCCTGTCTACCCACACACCACACACACACCACATAGACATATACACACATGCACACACACGCACGAGACTTTGAAAGTGCAAGGTTTTTTGGAGATTGCCCTCATCTATAACTAATAGATGAAAATGTACCCACTCTCCTGATGAAATGTAATATATATATCTACATAGGATTTTTTTTTTTTTTTTTTTTTTTTGAGAGGGAGTCTCGCTCTGTCATCCAGGCTGGAGTGCACTGGTGCGATCTTGGCTCACTGCCTGAATAGCTGGGATTACAGGCATGTACCAACCACACATGGCTAATTTTTGTATTTTTAGTAGAGACAGGGTTTCACTATGTTGGCCAGGCTGGTCTCAAACTCCTGCCCTCAGGTCATCTGTATGCCTCGGCATCCCAATGTGCTGGGATTACAGACGTGAGCCACTGCATCTGGTCACTACCTAGGAATTTTTGATTTGCAGTTGACTTGCTGTGGATTACACTTAGGGATTTTGATTCTGCTGTTTCTCTTTGTATTTTGCAGTCAGTTCCCTTCCTCCCACCATATTCCTGGTATTTCTAGGGCCTTGGGAGGTTTGTTGGCCTAGGTACTGTGTCTGTGGTACTAACAGATTATGTTACTCTGTTCTTAAAACCCGTCCGTGGCTTTCCATTGATTTTAGGATGGTCAGTCGAAGTCCTTAACCTGGTCCTGTGTGTTCTGGCTTTTTTCTGTCTGCTGCCTAACAAAGCCCCCAGGCTTAGTAGCTTTAAAGAAAACCAATGATTCGTTATTGCTCATCATTTTGAATTGGCCAGATAGTTCTTAGGATGGTTTCCCCTGGGCTCACTCATCTGCTGAGTTCACCTGGGTGGTGGCTGAGCTGGAAGTTTTGATGTGACTTCCTTTACATGTCTCTGGCCTTGGTACTGGCTGTCCTCTGAGGCACCTTTGTGCCTCTTCCACAATGGTTTATTTTCCTCCAATAGGCTAGACTGGCTTCCTTACTTGGCAGTTTCAGGGCAGCATTTCAAAAGTGGGAAGGTGGAAGTGTCACGGCGCCTTGAGGCCCTTTCTTCAGAGCTCACACAGTGTCACCTTTACCACATTCTATTGGTCAAAGCAACTTCCAGGCCAGCCACAATTCAAAGAGTGAGATAGTAGACTCCACCTTTTTTTTTTTTTTTTTTTGAGACAAAATCTCGCTCTATTGCCCAGTCTGGAGTGTAGTAGCATCCTCATGGCTCACTGCAGCCTCAACCTCCTGGGCTCAAGTGATCCTTCCATCTCAGCCTCCTGAGTAGCTAGGACCACAGGCACATACCACCATACTCAGCTAATTAAAACAATTTTTTGGCCAGGCGCGGTGGCTCACGCCTGTAATCCCAGCACTTTGGGAGGCCGAGACGGGCGGATCACGAGGTCAGGAGATCGAGACCATCCTGGCTAACGCAGTGAAACCCGGTCTTTACTAAAAATACAAAAAATTAGCCGGGTGCAGTGGCGGGCGCCTGTAGTCCCAGCTACTCGGGGGGCTGAGGCAGGAGAATGGCGTGAACCTGGGAGGCGGAGCTTGCAGTGAGCTGAGATCGCACCACCGCACTCCAGCCTGGGCGACAGAGCGAGACTCCGTCTCAAAAAAAAAAAAAAAAAAAAAAAAAAAATTTTTTTTTTTGATAGAGATGGGTTCCCACTTTTTTACCCAGGCTGGTCATGAACTCCTACCCACCTCGGCCTCTCAAAGTGAACCACCATGCCTGACCTCTACCTCTTGATGGAGTTTGCTGCAGAGAATTCTGTCTATAAAACCATTCTTCTTACTCTTTCCACATGCCCCCTTTTGTTCAACGTTGTAATCACTAGACCTCTTTCAGTTCTTTAAATTCACCTTGTTCTCCAGCTTTTGGCCTGAAAACCTGTGCTTCTCTCCACCTGAAATATTCTTTCTTGCCTGTTTTTTCCAGCTGACTGCTATACGTAGTTTAGGTTCTAGCTTCAATGTCATTTACTGAGGGTGTTCTTCCTTTCCAAACATCCTAGATTTGGGGAACTGTAACCTCTCTTCTGTGATTGAATAGTTCCCTATGCTTTCTTTGTCATAATAGTATTAATCATTCCTTTACTGAAATGTTTACTTTTTGTTTTTGTTTTGTCTTTCCTGATAAACTGCATACTGTAGAAAGGCAGGACTGGTATCTGTCTTGTTCTTTACTGTGTTTGTACCACCCACAGTGGCTTACTATAGATAAGACTAAATAAATACTTGTGGAATGCAGATTAAATTGGTGCAGATTACTTATTGATGTTTGCTCACAAGAAAATTTCAATGTCCCCCTTTGGAATATCCTACCACAACCTCCCCTTTAAAAAAAAAAAAAAAAACTTTTTCTTCTCAGCCTACAATCTGGCATCAAGGAACTAGCCCAATATGAGAGGGACTCAGTTTTATAATTAGGTTGGGAGCCTTTTTCTTAGATGTACTGCACCATTAGTTCTGTTAAATTACTTGCTAACATCAAATCAATGTTTGGAAAAAGTCCTACCTGTAGTCTATAAAATAGATGGTTAAAGATGCCACCTTAAGCTAAGCCTTTATTTGTAAAGAACAGAGAAAGACTTTTCCCTGTTCATCCAACCTATTGTTTCTTCTTTTTCTGAACCTCTGTTGTATTTAGAATCATGCTTATAATCCTGGCATTTTGGGAGGCTGAGACAGGAAGATCCCTGGACGTCAGGAGTTTGAACCCAGCCTGGGCAACACAGCAAGATCCTGTCTCTATCTTAAAAAAAAAAAAGTGGTAAAATATATATATATATATATAAAAAGAATCAGTTCATTACCCTAATTGCCCTCTAATTATTCTTATGTACATCTTGGTGTCTCACCTAGATTCAGCTCTTTGAAGGAATAGGGATTTTTTTTTTTTTTTTGTTATTTTTTTGAGACAGTCTTGCTCTGTCGTGCCCAGGCTGAAGTGCAGTGACGTGATCTCAGCTCACTGCAACCTCTGCCTCCCAGGTTCGAGTGATTCTCCTGCCTTAGCCTCCCGAGTAGCTGGGATTACAGACGCCCCCCACCATGCCCAGCTAATTGTTTGTATTTTTAGTAGAGATGGGATTTCACCATGTTGGTCAGGCTGGTCTCGAACTCTTGACCTCAGGTCATCTGCCCACCTCGGACTCCCAGAGTGCTGGGATTATAGGTGTGAGCCACCGCACCTGGCCGGAATAGGGATATGTTTATACTACATTTATTTTCTGCTGTGCATACATACTATGATAAACAATTAATAAAACAGGCTCATTTAAGATATCTTTCTTCTTTCTTCTTTTACTCCGAATACTATATTTAGTGTAACTTAGGAGTTTCAAGGAGTTTCTATCCTAATCTAGCCAATTGTAACTAGCCTCCAAGACTCCTCCCCTTCTCCCAGTAATTTTCACCTCCATATGTTCATGGCCTTGTATAGACTCCTCCTAAGCTGAGTAGGACTGACATTCAAGCCAACAGTATGTGGTAGAAATGACACAGTATTGTTCCCAAGGCTAGGTCATAACAGAATTGTGGCTTCTGCCTTGCTTTCTTGGATCTGTCACTCTGGGGTAGGCTAACTGCTATAGCATGAGGACAGACAAGCAACCAATGGGGAAGGTCCCCGTAGTGTGGAACCAGGGTCTCTCATCAGCAGCCATATTAGTGAACCATTTTAGAAGCAGAAGCACATCCCTCAGCCCAAGTTAAGCCTTCAGATGAGTGCAGCCCTGACCAATATTTTGACTGCAACCACGTGAGATCATGAGCCACGAACTAAACTGTTCCTGACTTGTAGAAACTCTGTGAGATAATAAATGCTTATTGTTTTAGGCCACTACACTTCAGCCATTTTGCATTCTCTCTGGACTCCAAGAATAAGATAAGGCTTTAGTTTTCAAGTGGATTAATATTGAGTTTAGTCCTGGAACAGGTTCTTTCAGCCATACACACTTAAACAAAATACTTACTGAAACAAGTGTAAGTATAAGCTTCCCTAAATGCTGAATTTTCAATGGAGCATTTGGTTAGGTGCTACCTAGAGGCAGATGGTATTGTTTTCTCTTTCATATCAAGATTTAAACTTTGAGAAGATAGAACTGTTAAGTAAATGTAGTCTGGTATAGGGTAATATAGCATCATACTTTATTTAAACATAATTATGAATCAGCTTTGGTTGCAAGTAATAGCCTAAGCAGGAAGGATAATTTATTACCTAGAGAAGGCAAAGTCTTATGGAACCCAAAGGGAAGGATGGAGAGGGCCTTATGAAGGATCTTTCCTCTGATTATATTTCTTTCTAGGTGGGCTTTTCTCGGATTTTCCATTTACAAGGTGGAATTTGGAAGCCCCTTTGGTTCTCTTATTGTATGATAGCTTTAGTTACAGAGAGTTTCTGTGATTTAGCTTCCTCAGAAGAGAGAATTTCATAGGTAGAGCTTCAAGTAGGTGCCCATGCCTAAGGCAATCAGCCATTGCTGGGGTGGGTGGAACTCTAGGGCTGCGAGGAGCATTTTTCTGTTGATGGTATGTGTATGTTGGGGGTGGTGGGAATGCTGAAGGGGATTGTGTTCCAAAGAAGAAACCTGGGGGGCAGACACATACCTCAAAGTTACCTGCTATGGGAGAGAGCAGTTTTAGAAAACATATTACCTAATCTTTCTTGTTTGTTTTTGTTTCTTGAAACTGAGTTTCACTCTGTTGCTTAGGCTGGAGTGCAGTAGTGTGATCTCAGTTCACTGCAACCCCTGCCTCCCGGGTTCAAGCGATTCAAGTAATTTGAAAAGAACATAATCCACAGGTCTTCAAACAGACCTTCTTTGCCTTATTTTGTACTGATTGGGAGAGAAAATGAGCAAGAAAATCATCTACAAATCAGATCAGAAGAATGCAAGTTCAAGGCATTCTGTCTTAACAAATAAAATAGTTTAGTGAAATATTTTGAAATATTTGTAAGCATTTGTGTCCACGAAAGTTAGAAAACTTGATATGATTTTTTCCCCTATTTCCATGAGCTTGGATTTTCAATCTCTTGACTTCTCTCTGTGGTTGATTTTCTGGACTATGGGTAACTCCCAAGTTTCAGTAAAGTATTTAAACATGTGATAGTATTATAATGGAGAGCAGGTATTTTTAAACACGTAGTTTAGTGTCATCAAGCTTTTCTACGAGTTCGCATATACACTTACCCTACTCTAGTCACAGTGCAATGAAAAATCATTTGTACAATATAGGTAGTGATTTTCATTGTGTTTCAAATGATGTGTTTCATTTGAACCCACAATTGGGTTCAAATCCACATGTAATGGCAGGTTTTTATATGCCATGGGGAAAAAAATGGCAGAACTGTTTTTTACTCTATAATATAAGTTGAAGAGAGCACAAGAATGCAAGTGGACTTTTGTTGTTGTTGTTGTTGTTGAGACAGGGTCTTGCTCTGTCACCTGGGCTAGAGTGCAGTGGTACAATCTCGGCTCACTGCAACTTTGACTTGTGGGCTCAAATGATCCTCCCACTTCAGCCTCCCAAGTAGCTGGGACTACAGTGCGTGCCACCACACCTAGCTAATTTTTGTCTTTTTTATAGACACGGGGCTTTGCCATGTTGCCCTGGCTGGTCTGGAACTGCTCAAGCTGTTACTGGAAAGGGGTCTCGATCCAGACCCCAAGAGAGGGTTCTTGGATCTCATAAGAATTTGAGGCGAATCCATAAAGTGAAAGCATGTTTATTAAGAAAACAATGGAACCGGGCGTGGTGGCTCACACCTGTAATCCCAGCACTTTGGGAAGCGGAGGCAGGCGGATTGCAGGTCAGGAGATCGAGACCATCCTGGCTAACACGGTGAAACCCCGTCTCTACTAAAAAAATACAAAAAAATTAGCTGGGTGTGGTGGCGGGTGCCTATAGTTCCAGCTACTTGGAAGGTTTTGAGGCAGGAGAATCTCTTGAACCCGGGTGGCGGAGGTTGCAGTGAGCCGAGATTGTGCCACTGCACTCCAGCCTGGTGACAGAGCGAGACTCCATCTCAAAAAACAAACAAACAAAAAACAAAAAAACATCCTTGGTATCTGCCTGCGTGATGACTGAGTTTTTGTCAAGTTTAGCCTATGTATGAGATGAATTTGAGTTAGATTGAGGAGAAAGGGTGAAAGGATGAATGAGGTATATAGATAGGTTGTGGGACAGATGCTCTACAAACAGGTTCATTGTCACAGGTTTTCTTCTTCTTCTTTTTTTTTTTGAGGCAGTGTCTCTCTTTGTCACCCAGGCTAGGGTGCACCGGCAGGATCATGGCTCACTGCAGCCTCGACCTCCTGAGCTTAAGTGATCCCTCCCACTTCGGCTTCCCAAACTGGTGGGATTGATTACAGGTGTGAGTCACCGTGGTGCTGGGGCTGCTTTTTTCATTAAATACACTGAAAGCATCAGTGATAGCCTCTTATGTCCTGCCCACCCATTATCATTGTATCTCAGAAAACTCATGCTAATTGCATTTTTAATTAAAACTGTTTCAGTCATCTTCGGGGTCCTTTTGAAGTACAGAGAAGATTTCATTATTTTGCCTAGAGACTGAAATAATGGGCACCCTGCAAGGTGTGGTTTTCTTTGTGTAACAGCTCTCATTGTGGTTGCATTTTTAGTTGAAAACATAGGTTTTAAAAGGAAACTACACCTTTCATATTTAAAAGAAGGCATTGACCCATTTTCTCTAGTGATTAGAACAGTGGAAATTAGACTTAATGTAGTTTGACATGTACTATAGAATTTTAGTCTTTCGACTGAAAGGAAACAATTGAGTACAGCAAGTAACACAAAGATACGTGCTTGCCACTGTGGCAATGTTGAGAGATGCAGTTGAGATTCCTGCCCTCACAGAGCAGTTGAGGCCAGTGGAAAAGCAATACATTGATTTCATCTCATGTGCTCCTGACAAATGAGGTCATCCAGTTTCTTTTTTTTTGAGACGGAGTCTCGCTCTGTCGCCCAGGCTGGAGTGTGCAGTGGCCGGATCTCAGCTCACTGCAAGCTCCGCCTCCCGGGTTCACGCCATTCTCCTGCCTCAGCCTCCCGAGTAGCTGGGACTACAGGCGCCCGCCACCTCGCCCGGCTAGTTTTTTGTATTTTTTTAGTAGAGACGGGGTTTCACCGTGTCAGCCAGGATGGTCTCGATCTCCTGACCTCGTGATCCGCCCGTCTCGGCCTCCCAAAGTGCTGGGATTACAGGCTTGAGCCACCGCGCCCGGCCAAGGTCATCCAGTTTCTATTGAAACAATGGTACTAGTTCAATATCTGAAAAACTCTCTTGCTTTTAAGTTCATTCTTATATTCTTGTTGCCCCAAGTTCTCAGAGCAAGCGTAATCAGTGCTAGCTAATGGTTAAGAACCAGCTCTGGGCAGGGGGCACTGATTGTTGTGTTTGCGTTTCCTTTGTGTAAATGCTCCCACCATGGCCAGTATTAAGAGACCAGTGTAAACTCACTGAACATAGTACTGGGAGGAGTTGCACACAGTTGGCTCTCTGGTGTTAATACGCATCAGTCATTGCTCTACACACCAGGGGTGCATCCGTGAACACTGCTGTAAAAAAATCCTTGTCTTCATGGAGTGGGGCAGAAAATAAATTCATGTAAAAGCAACTTGTGTTGCATATTAGGAGGGGAAAATTCTAAGAAAATAAAGAACAGAGTAAGGGGGATTATGTATACTGAAGGGACTTGGGCTGCAATTTTAAGTAGGGTGATCGTATTTCTCAAGTGGCTTAATTTTCAGATACTCGTCATTCTTGATTGCTTTTTCTGAAAAGGACACGCTGTGTTAAGTAGCTGAGTTTCCTGAGCGCCAGGTGTGGTCTACTTGGCTCACTGTGAGGGCAGGATCTCCCTTCCCTTGATTCAATCCCTGACAGGTTAGAAATGAGCCTAAGACTCCCTTCTCTCACCTCAGAACCCTGTCACACCCTTGGCTGATGTTGATCTTGTGGTCAGCCCAAACCACAGTCCCTTTTCCACAGGAACTGCCAGCCTAGCCAGGTTTTCCTCATTATATCATTTTACCAATGATTGATTAAACCTAAAAGCAGTACTTTACATTGATCTCTGTGGTTTCTCATTATGTAAAAAAACTACAGAACCTGCCTGATTTATTGGCAAATAAATCTGCATTTGTGACATCCTGAGTTGTTAATGCTGCTTGAAGCAATGTGTTCCAAAGTGTGGGGCCACCTGTGATGGGTGAGGGCATTGGGAGCAGTTCACACTTGTGGCGTTAAATGGCTTTGGATCCTACAATGAGACAGATGCTTTGCAGGTCACATTCAGTGGGTGTGGTTATGTGAAGGAGAAAAGTGTTAGTTTGGTGCCAGTGAATCTTTAATATCTTCTTGTACTAGCAAATCTACCTTTTCAGGAGATGAAAAGGCAGTGGTGTTACTGGAAAGGGGTCCCCATCCAGACCCCAAGAGAGGGTTCTTGGATCTTGCACAAGAAAGAATTTGAGGCGAATCCATAAAGTGAAAGCAAGTTTATTAAGAAAGTAAAGAAATAAAAGAATGGCTGCTCCATAGGAAGAGCAGCCCTGAGGGCTGCCGCTTGCCCATCTTTATGGTTATTTCTTGATTATATGCTACACAAGGGGTGGATTAATCATGAGTTTTCCAGGGAAGGGGTGGGCAATTCTTGGAACTGAGGGTTCATCCCTATTTATTTATTTATTTGAGACAGAGTTTCACCCTCGATGCCCAGGCTGGTGTGCAATGGTGCAATCTCGGCTCACTGCAAACTCTGCCTCCTGGGTTCAGGTGATTCTCCTGCCTCAGCCTCCAGGTGTGCACCACCATGCCCAGCTAATTTTGTACTTTTAGTAGAGACGGGGTTTCACCATGTTGGCCAGGCTGGTCTTGAACTCCTGACCTCAGGTGATCCACCCACCTCAGCCTCCCAAAGTGTTGGGACTACAGGTGTAAGCCACCACACCCGACCCCCATTTCAGACTATATAGGCTTTCTGATGTTGCCATGGCATTTGTAAACTGTCATGTTACTGGTGGGAGTGTAGCAGTGAGGACAATCAGAGGTCACTCTCATCAACAGACTGGCTTCTTTACTGCAACCTGTTTTATCGGCAAGGTCTTTCTGACCTGTATCTTGTGCTGACCTCCTGTCTCATCCTGTGACTAAGAATGCCTTAATTTACTGGTATTACAGCCTAGCAGGTCTTAGTCTTACTTTATCTAACCCCTTTTCAAGATGGAGTTGCTCTGGTTCAAATCCCTCTGACAAGAGGGAGGTGTAGGGAGGGAGAGAGAGAGAAAAGAAGACTTCAGTCTTGGATGTTCTGCAGATGACAGTTTTTAGGTAAAAATTAGTAACGTTCTTTTATTTACATTGTATTTATTTTTCAGACTACCTTTTATTTAGAGTAGGTGATAACACACAATAATATAGTAAAATTTCCTTTCAGGTTAAATCTATTGAAGTTAAAAAATGAATTCATTGAAATCAATACTGAATAACATAAATGGTTTTGATTTGAATTTTTCTTTTACTAGTTGTGTGATCTTGAGTAAGGTACTTAGTACTTGCTACCTCAGTTTACTCATCTGCAAAATGGGGACAAAAGCATTTACCTCAAAGGGTAGTTGTGAGGATTGTATGAGTTAATATGACCAGGGATTACAGCTCACACCTGTAATCCCAGCACTTTGGGAGGCTGAGGCAGGTGGATCGCTTGAGCCCAGGAGTTCAAGACCAACCTGGGCAAGATGGTGAAACTGTCTCTACAAAAAATACAAAAATGGGCAGAGTGTGGTGGCTCGTGCCTGTAGTCCTAGCTACTCAGGAGGCTGAGGTGAGAGGATGGCTTGAGCCCAGGAGATGGAGATTGCAGTGGGCCAACGTCGCCCCATTGCACTCCAGCCTGGGCAACAGAGGGAGATCCTGTCTAAAAAAAAGTCCATTAAGGATGGTTAAGATTATATGAAAGAGCTTTTTTTGAGAGGTTGGGGTTATTTTTATCAATCTAACAAACATGTTCTAATTGTTGAAGGAGTTTTTAGTATTCTAGGTTATAGAAATAGAAAGAAGAATAACCAGTATTGTGTGAATATAGTGAACACAGTTCCCATTGTCTTTCTCCCAACTCTGCATCAGGGAATTATGTGGTCACTGGCCTTGGGTTGTTTACAGTTGTCCTTGTTGGGTCAAGGTGAGCCTTTTTACATCAAATCTGGGCAAGGTGCCCTTTATTGTCATTCTGTTTGGCCTTTCAGAATACAAACAAAAACAAAAACAAAAACACTACCTGCACTGAGGCCTTTTATTACCTTGGAATTTATTTCCAAAGGAAATATCAAGGACAATTCAGTGGAAGAAGAAGTGGAAATTTAAACGTGACTTAAACAGGCATCTGGTTTTTTCTTCCTCTGCCATCTCATGGCTTAAATGATAAATAAAGTCTTCTCAATTCCTGGATGAGCAGTGGAAGTAGACGAGGCAGAGACATAGTCATGGAGCAGCCTATCCCATGGTGAACTCTACAGGACTTGTGCTCCCCCAGTGATAGAAAATGTTTTATGGGGAGATCAAAGGATCTTGTGGTCAAATTTGGCTAAGACTGGCATACGTAAAGCTCAACAGACCTACTTATTTTCATGACTTCTCTCAGAGGGTTTTTATGGACAGAAATTCATCAAGATGTACTACAAAAGAAAATAATAATAACAATTGCCTTTTATTTAGCACTTACTATGTGCCAGGCATGAGTATGAGTACTTTACATGCATTAACTTGTAAATTCCCACAACAGTCTTATGAGGTAGGCATGGCTGTTTATTCTCATTTGTTATATGAGAAAACTGAAGCATGGAACAGCAAGGGCCAGTGTGTGGGATGTGGGGTTTCCTTAACCGAATCTGACCAGAGACGGGTTTAAATGCTGGACCTTCGGTAATTAAGAGCCCACCAAACCAATCTGGGAAACCTGTTCTAATACTCTAAGCAAGCTGTGACTTACAGGTAGATAATTTGGGGACGTGGGATGGCCTCACTCTTGCCTCATGTCGTTTGAGCATTCTGATTTCTGCCCCAGAAATGATGACTTCTCCTAGAATCCTTGTGTTATATCAGTTCATCTCCCAATGATATTCTTGCTTGGTTTGATGCTAGAAATTCTTGAAATGGGACTCATATATCTTAAAGTGACAGGCTTAATTTTCTTTCTTTTTTTTTTTTGAGATGGAATCTTGCTCTGTCACCCAGGCTAGAGTGCAGTGGCGCAATCTTGGTTCACTGCAAGCTCTGCCTCCTGGGTTCACTCCTTTCTCCTGCCTCAGCCTCCTGAGTAGCTGGGACTACAGGCACCTGTCACCACGCCCGGCTAATTTTTTGTGTTTTTTAGTAGAGACCGGGTTTCACTATGTTAGCCAGGATGGTCTCGATCTCCTGACCTCATGATCTGCCCGCCTCAGCCTCCCAAAGTGCTGGGATTACAGGTGTGAGCCACTGCACCCAGGTGACAGGCTTAATTTTCTAATTTTACAATCTTCTGGAGAGGGAGATGTATTCCCACTGCTGTAGACCAACCCTTCTTAATTTGGGCATTTTAGTAGCTTCTTTGGAAGGCAAGAATTTGATATGTGGAAAGGGAAGACAGGTTTGAATAGGGCTGTGATCCTACTTTAGTCCAGTGAAAGAGCACTTGATTAATAAATCATTTAAATCCTCCTAAAGTTAAAAGGATGGAAAATGCTACTTTTTAAATCAAGGTTTTAAATGCATCTCGTCAACTGGTAAAGAGCTGTAATGGCATTTTTTTATAGATAGTCTTAGCTTCAATTATTCATACATCTCCTTGAATTATTTTAGTATTACCCAAGTGATGAAATAATATTGGATAAATTACTGTTTTTGCTCCTGCGGACAGCTGAGTCTAATACTTAAAAAACACTTTAATTATTTTCTATTAATATTACTCTTAATGTAAAATTCAGGTTCATTGATGCTGCAAGATTAGGTGCTTATCGTCTATGGTTTCAGAGCTGATGCTAGTTGGAATTGCTTCTTTGTAGTAATGAGGAAACAGTGCTCTTTTGTGCAAATGGAGAGAGCTGTATTTTAGACCCAACATGTTACTTGGCCAAATATGCTTGTGCAGTGCACCCCCTGTGCAGCCGTATGTGATTGGCCAGCTTTATCTCGTATCTCCCATAGCACCCTTAATGTCTCCTTGTTAATTCTCATCTCACTTAAAGTTACTTGTTGAATGTCTCTCATTCTTGCTAGAGGGTAGACTCCCTCAGGTATGGGCATATATTTGTCATATTTATTCTAAGGACAAACACAGTGCCAGGTACCTAGTAGGCTCTTTATGATGTTTATTATTTAAGATGTTTATTGAGACCAGGCACAGTGACTCATGCCTGTGATCCCAGCACTTTGGGAGGCCCAGGTGGGCGGATCATGAGGTCAAGAGGTCGAGACCATCCTGACCAACATGGTGAAACCCCATCTCTACTAAAAATACAAAAAAATTAGCTGGGCATCGTGGTGTGCGCCTGTAGTCTCAGCTACTCAGGAGGCTAAGGCAGGAGAATTGTTTGGACTTGGGAGGCAGAGGTTGCAGTGAGCTAAGATAGCACCACTGTACTCAAGCCTGGATGACCAAAAAAGAAAAAAGATGTTTATTGAATGCAAGCTTAACATTTGCATGCATGGATGGGTGGATGGATACATATGGAATGGATAGAGCAAGTATAGGTCTTACATAGAAGAATTAGAAATCTTTTGCCTGGGGCATTTGATCCTGGGATCTTGGAGTCAAAATTGCAGGCCTGTATGGAATAATCAAATTTTATCTAAGCACTTCTAAGCCCTAAGGGAAGCTGTAATTTGCAAATCTCCTCTGTTTTGAATCTCTTGTGTTCAGCATAGCCAGATGTTCTGTTATCAAGAAAAAATGTTATGTTTTCCTATTATGTATAATCCTAACAGAGTTCCTCATAGACACAGTTGTAAGTTGGGTCTTCTAATGGCTATGGGAAGGGGCTGGAAATACACCGGTGGTTATTACTTGACACAAACCTACTGATCTTCTGACTGGCTGGTTCTTATTACTGTCTCTCCTTTCCGTACACCAATTTTCTTTGGGGATGAAGTGCTGGCATTGCAATGCTGCATTGATTCATTGTGTTCTCTTCTCAGGTGTAATCATTTCCCTGGGCTGCTGTGATAAAATATCACAAACTGGGTGACTTAAAACATCAGAATTGTATTCTCTCGTAGTTTCAGAAGCTAGAAGTCTGAAGTCAAGCAGGGCCTTGCTTCTTTTGAAGGATCTATAGATCCTTTGCCTTGCTTGTTGCTTTCTAGCTTCTGGTGGTTTCCAGCAATCCTTGGCATCCTTGGTTTGCATCTATGTAACTCCAGTTTCTACCTCCTCTTCACATAGCTGTCTTCCTTCTGTGTGTATCTGTCTCTGAGTATCTGCTCACTTTTATAAAAGGACACCAGTCACGTTGGTTTTAGGGATTCCCCTGATTCATTATGACGTCAACTGATTATATTTGCAAAGGTCCTATTTCTAAATAGGGTCACATGTGGTTCCAGGTGGACATGAACTTTGAGGGGATGCTATTCCACCGCGGTATACCAGGTTTTAACTCTTGCATTGGTTGCTAATGCATGAATCTAGGTCTAGTCTCTGCTGCTTTTTGTGTGTGACCTTGTCTCTCTTTCTGTAAAAGGGAACTAATAATAGTACCTGTATATCAGGAGATTTTGAAGGTTAAATGAGTGATGGAGATAAACCATGTTAATACAGAGCTAGCATATGGCAAGTACTTGATACACTCCTATTATTATTATTATTCCTTTCTTTCATATCTAACCAAAATGTATTTCCTATATTCTTTCCTTTTGTGTGTGTGTGTGTGTGTCTGTGTGTGTGTGTGTGTGTGTGTGTGGTTGGAGACAGGGTCTCACTCTGTTGCCCAGGCTGGAGTGTGGTGGTGCCATCGTGGCTCACTGTGGCCTCAACCTCCTGGGCTCAGGCTAACTTTCTTTCTTGATTTTCTTCTGTGTTCCTTTAACTTTTACTAGCACGCTGCAGACAACTGTCAATCATTTTGGTTGATTCTCCTTTGATTGATTTTGTGGAATGACCTTTTCTTGAGGAGGAACGGATTAAAAGAGAGGTAAGAGCTTCTGTGTTGATTGGAGGTTATTCCAATATGGTGGTAAAGATCTTAAGAAAATTATAAGTCAGCCAGGCGTGGTGGCTCATGCCTGTAATCCCAGCACTTTGGGAGGCTGAGGTGGGAGGATCACTTCAGGCCAGAAGTTCGAGACCAGTCTGGCCGATATGGTGAAACCCCGTCTCTGCCAAAAAATATAAAAATTAGCTAGGCGTGGTGGCTCATGTCTGTAGTCCCACCTACTTGAGAGGCTGAGGTAGGAGAATCACTTGAACCTGGGATGCAGACATTGCAGTGAGCTGAGATTGTGCCTCTGCACTCCAGCCTGGGCAGCAGAATGAGACCCTGTCTCAAAAAAAAAAAAAAAAGAAAGAAAGAAAATTATAAGTCATTGCTAAAATACAGATTGATTTAATAATCTTATCTTCTCAAATCAATTTTTTTGATTACACATTGGCCTGAGCAAAATACCATGTAGTAGCTTTCTTCCAACATGGCAAAACAGTGTTAAATAATTCTGCAGTGGGTTAAAATGATAGTAAAAGTCAAAATTATATGTTTCCTTTTTCTGTGCAATTATAATCTGAACTGAACTCAGTTTGGCAGTAGGGTCAATTATAACTAAAAACTGCAGCCCTATTCCATTTTGTTCTTACCAAATGTAAATGTTGTCATATAAATGAAAACCCATGGGGAGAGGGTAATTCAATTAATCTTAATTTTCATTTTCTTCCGTAATGTGAAATTAAATAAAAGTTGTTAATGTTTTTGGGAAGAGGAAGAATGTGCTAAATTTAATTGTACTATATTGTTTTAAAAATATTTCTTAAGTCCCAGAAGAGAGTGAAGCTTATAAATATGGAATGCCTTGAGGTGATTGAATCTAGCAGAAGAGAGATTAGGTTTTCACCTGACACATGTATTATAACCTTAAAAAGAGATGGTTCAGGATTAGAAATTCATATGGTGTTTGTGTGTGACTGTCAGAATTTGATGGAAGATCCAATATGTTCTGTTCCCCACTGCTTAAAACTAAAAAGAAGATAATTTTAGAGCCCTTGTTTTTTAATATCACTGTTTTTAATGACTATCACAGGGGTCTTTAAGAAATTGAGGGCACAGGTCTAGGTGTTTAGCTGGAAGAAAAAAATACAGCAGGAAGCAGGTGGAAAACAGTTCTTTAAATAGATGGCTAATATGTGTAAATGAAATCTGCCTCATTTTGTGTGGGCCCTAAAGGATATGAACAGGACTGTTGTGGGTAATTTGTGATGTGCAAAAGCTCCCTAAAATAAGTGTGGCTGCCAAGAAGTGTGGTTTGTTCACTGATTCGGAGCTCTCTGAGACTAGTCTGGGTCACTGCGAGAAGTTTGTGTGAATTTAAACATCGGATCTGAAGTTAGACCAAGTGACCACTTAGATTTATTTCATTCCTGAGTTTCCAGGAATCTTAAGTTGGTGACCAACGGGATGAGATTGAAAAATGTTAAAAGGGGGCAAGATGATGGAAGGTCTGTGATGTCTGGCTAAAACTGAGAGTTCTAATGTTCAAAGCAGTAGTTAGATATTAGGAAGCAGGCTAACAGACTATATGAGGGAAAGTATTCCAGCCTTCTATAATGGTCACTGTTAACAAAGCGTCGAATGGGGAATTATGCCTTTTTCTAACTTGAAAAATGAGAGAGAGAGAGAGAAAGAGAGAGAATGAGAATGAAAATATATCCAAATTACCTCCTGATACCTTCTCTAGTGTGAACATTTTTTGTTTCTTTTTGTTTTGTTTTTTGTTTGTTTTTGTTTTTCTTTTCTTTTTTTTTTTTTTTTTGAGACAGGGTCTTGCTCTGTCACTAGAGTACAGTGGCACATTTGTAGCTCACTACAACCTCAAACTGCGGGGCTCAAGAGATCCTCTCCCTCAGCCTTCCAAGTAGCTGGGACCACAGGTGTGTGCCACCACTCCTGGCCAATTAAAAAATTTTTTTTTGTAGAGATGGGGTCTCCCTATGTTGCCCAGGCTGGTCTGAAACTCCTGGGCTCAAATGATCCTCCTGCCTTAGCCTCCCAAAGTGCTGGGATTTATAGGCATGAGCTGTTACATCTGGTCCTTGTGTAAGCATTTTGGAGGTTAAGGAGTAGAAAATCAAGTTGTTTTTACATTTATAATTTCAGAATGAGAAGTTGGCATTTTGTCTCCTGGGGGGAAAACTCCCTCAAATTCAATGAAATTAATTTAGTGTTCTCCAAAGGAAAAGCCAGTGGAATTGTGTTGAGCAAGGATCATGAAAACTGATAGTCTTCAGTCTTCACAAATCAATGTTAACTATACTGTCTGGTTTCATGTATAGTGAGTGCCCTTGTGGGCACAGTATTGTTTGACAGAATAATTTGGGATTCTGATAATTTGGGATTCCCTTTTGACTAGTTTGCATTTTGTTTTGTTTGCTTGTTTGTTTGAAAATGAGGTTTATTATCCTTCCTTAAGAAAAACAGATGACTCTGCAGTATAATTGAACTCCTCCTAACTGTTTGTAAGCATTCTACTTAACTTGCATTTATTTGTTGGTAGGGATAATTTGAAAAGAAGAGCATTTTAAATTCTCTGAATTTAAGCAAACAATAATTTTAAGCTGAGCTGCATAGCCACCAAGCGATAGGATGAAAACAACTCATTTGTTGGCAAAATAAATCAGTTTAAGAATGTTGTGGAGGCCGGGCACGGTGGCTCACGCCTATAATCCCAGCACTTTGGGAGGCCAAGGCAGGTGGATCATGAGGTCACGAGATCGAGTCCAGCCTGACCAACATGGTGAAACCCTGTCTCTACTAAAAATACAAAAATTAGCTGGGCATGGTGGTGTGTGCCTGTAATCCCAGCTACTTGGCAGGCTGAGGCAGGAGAATTGCTTGAACCCAGGAAGCGGAGGTTGCAGTGACCTGAGATTGCACCATTGCATTCCAACCTGGTGACAGACTGACACTCCATCTAAAAAAAAAAAAAAAAGAATGTTGTGGAGCAAGACACTATTTTAGATCCTCAAAAGAGTATAATGCACAGGTGAATGTTCCCAACCCCAGATTTTTAACCAAGAGGAGCAAAATAAAGAGTGCAGAAAATTGACCTGAGAGAGTTATGTAAGTTCCTTCTTAAACTACAGATGCCCTTCTGGGAATTTAATAAAAATGCTTAATGATAGGAATTCATGTTTACTGATTCTGACCCTACCTCAGTGTGTAGATAGATACTCTCTTTGTAACTGTAAAATTAGTTTCATTCTTTTGTTTTTCTGAGTAGCTGTTTAAAAACAATAGACTTTGTTAGAGCATTTTTTAGATTCACAATAAAATTGAGAGGAAGGTACAGAGATTTCCCATGTACCCCCTGCTTCCAGCCTGTGCACAGCCTCCCCCATTATCAACATCCCCCACCAACGTGGTACGTGCTAAAAGTTATCGGTGCTCTGCTTATTTATCTCCCTGCCCCCTAACTTCTGATCTTTTTACTCTCTCCATCGTTTTGCCTTTTCCAGAATGTCAGATAATTGGAATCATATAATATGTAGGCTTTTCACATTGGCTTCTTTCACTTAGCAATATGCATTTGTAAGTTTCCTCCATGTGTTTTCATGGCTTGATGGTGTGTTTCTTTTTAGTGTTGAATAATATTCCCTTGTCTACATGTACCATAGTTCTTTTATCCATTCATTTACTGAAGGACGACTTGGTAATTGCACATAAAGCTTTTATAAATTTTCGTATGCAGGTTTTTGTGTGGACATAAGTTTTCAACTCCTTTGCTGAATACCAAGGAGCATGATTGCTAGCTAGATTGTGTGGTAGGATTATGTTTAGTTTTGTAAGAAACTGCCAAACTGTCTTCCAAGGTGGCAATATAATTTTGCATTCCCACCAGCAATGAGTGAGACTTCCTGTTGCTCCACATCCTTGTCAGCATTTGGTGGTGTCAGTGTTCAGGATTTTAGCTATACTAATAGGTGTGTAGTGGTATCTCATTGTTGGTTTTATTTTTCAATTTCAAAAGTGCTACTAGTGATGCAGAAGGATAGAGGAGAAAGGAAACCCTGTAAACCCACGTAACTCCTCTTCCTTAAGAGTTAATAGTATGATATGTATCTTTCTAGATGTTTTTCTCTTTATATGTAAGAAGGTGGAAATATCTAAGGATAGGCTTAAGAAATAAAAACAGATTATTTCAATTACCTTTGACATTATACATTTAAAATATAAGAAACGCCTTAAATTTAAAATATAAGAAAACAAGAAAGATTTGTCCAGACAAATTTTTAAAGAAGTCAAAGATAACTTTTTTGGACCATTAATATATTATGTGTACAATTATCCAAGATTTTAAAAAGTATACAGTGAGAACAGTAGATCTTATCCCTGACAACTGTCTTCTCCTATCCTCATTATTTCATTATTTGGTTTCTCTGGAGGTAGTGGCAGGGTGTGTGTGTGTGTGTGTGTGTGTGTGTGTGTGTGTGTTTGTGTGTGTATGATATATATACTTAAGTAAGAAATTAATGTGTATAGGCCGGGTGCAGTAGTTCACATCTGTAATCTCAGCACTTTGGGAGGTGATTGTGGTTTGGCTGTGTCCCCACCCAAATCTCATTTTTAATTGTAGCTCCCATAATTCCCATGTGTTGTGGGAGGGAACTGGTGGGAGATAATTGAATCATGGAGTGGTTTTTCCCATTCTATTCTTGTGGTAGTGAAAAAGTCTCACGATATCTGATGATTTTATAAGGGGTTTCCTCTTTTGCTTGGCTCTCATTTTCTCTCTTGCCTGCCACCATGTAAGGTGTGCCTTTTGCCTTCTGCCATCACTGTAAGACCTCCCCAGCCACATGGAGCTGTGAGTCCATTAAATCTCTTTTTCTTTATAAATTATCCAGTCTTGGGTATGTCTTTATCAAGCAGTGTGAGAACAGACTAATACAGTGGCTGACACGGGCAGATCACTTGAGGCCAGAAATTCGAGAGCAGCCTGGCTATGATGGTGAAACCCCGTCTCTACTAAAAATACAAAAAAACTGGCTGGGTGTGGTGGCATGTGCCTGCAATCCCAGCTTCTTGGGAGGCTGAAGCACGAGAATTATGTCAACCCAGGAGGCAAAGGTTGCAGTGAGCTGAGAACGTGCCACTGCACTCCAGCCTGAGCAACAGAGCAAGACTCTGTCTCAAAGAAAAGAAAGAAATACATGACTATATATAATATACTGTATATAGAATATTATAAATATGTATATAAACATATACATGTTATATAAATATATTCACATTTTATATGTGTATAATATAAATGTATACGTATTTCTTACAGAGAAATAATATATACACAAATTTGCATTTTGCTTTTTCAACATAAATTGAAACTTGATTTACTGAGTTCTGAGTCCTTTTTCCAGGGTTATTTATTTTTAGAAATAAGGAAACACAAATGAACTGGTTTGTCCATAGAGAGGAAAGCCAGGAAGTGTAAAATGCCATTCGTTACCTGATAGTCATCATTTTAGCAAGCAAAGAGCAGGCAGTTTTCGGGAAAGCATATGGAATATGGCTCTTGATGGAACTACGTGCCACTTGAAGGATACACGTGGATAACCCATAGGGATGATTCACTACCAGTGCAGCTGTAAACTTTTAATTAGGTAGGAAGCACCTGTGTGTTATTACTTCATCATTTTTCCTCTTCCCAGTCCCAGTCTCTTCAGGGATTAAAAAAAAAAAAGGCCCAAACAAGTTGGAATTTAAATTTTCTGTAGGAGAAAGCAGCCAGTGTCTAAAAAGGGGCAAGTGTGCAGATCATCTGCTGAAAGACAGGGTGAGAAGAGTAACTTGAACGGGTGTGAATTTTAGAGGGCAAATGACTGTGCACATTGCAAGGTGTTTGGCATGGAGCGATGTGTTAGCATCCCGTTGGTGGTTGGATTTACGCTTCTGAATTGAGTGTTTAAAAATATTTAACAGAATTAATGCTAAATGTGTACAAGCTGCTGTTCAAATGTGAACAGTACTAGCATTTGTATCTCCTCCGGGCTCTGAGCATTACCATGAGATGGCACCAGCATCCTTTCATGACCTCTGTCTGGCAGGAGGCTAGGTGAGACTGGTCATATGATTAGCAGTTTCTTGCAAGGGACTGATCAACATCATTTACCACACAGTTTTCCTAAGAGAGGCTTTGTCCTCACATGAATTGTTCTAAATGTGCATTATAATACTAACCTAAATATGCTTTGTAAAAAAATTATCAACTATCATTTATTGAGTGCTTACTACATGCTGAGAGCTTTACAAATTTATTCCTGTGTAACTTTCACTACTACCCCAAGGGGGTGCTATTATCTTCATTTTATAAATGGGGAAGTCGATGCCCAGAAAGATAACATACCTCACCCCAGGTCATGCAGCAGGTTACCCTAAGGCATTGAACTCAGTTGTACAGTGCTGAAACCCTTTGTATATATACATATATCCTGCAAATATCCATCCACCGTAAGCAAATTTATTTGACACATTTGGGTTGACACTGTTCTCAACTTTATGATTTGTAAATTTAATATGCTCATTAGGCATTTATCGAACATTAGACCCAAATACTCTTAAAGATGGTGGCCCTCCCAGAGCTCTCAAACTGGTAGCCTGTGGGCTGAATTTGGACTGCACCTGTTTTGTTTTGTCTGCGGGTAGCTAAAGTCAGCACTATGTTTTAATTGAATTGAGCATGAATGCCTTGAGGTCTCTTCTCAGGTCCTCCCTTAGCCTCCATAATTCTCTACTTTCTCTGGCATTGTCTGCTTCTCTAGTTGAGGTTATCTGCATGGCCCCTGATGGCATTTGAATTTGTGATAGCAGAAACCATGAAACCACGAAGTATCTCAGTTAGAATGTGTTCATTTGTGGGTTCAGATTAATTAGTTAACAAATCGATCTTTGCTCTCAAATAAATGTTGCTGGATTTACGGTGCTCAATGTGCAACGGAGAGTTGACTTTTTTCCCAGGCTTTTCATAGAAGGCCCTCTGTTGGTAGAAGTCCCCGCCGGGTTTATGCTGGCTGAATATGTGTGCTGACCTGTGGATGTCGTCATATGGTGCATCTCCTGAAGGCTGATGTTTGGTTGATTATAATATGCCCTGAGGTGATTTTGATCATGAAGCTAAATCTAATAGAGAAAACATGAAAGCCAATTAGTTGTTAATAAGCATTAGGGGGAGAAAGGAGGGTCTAAGATCCTCTTTTCTTCCCTCTTTGCCTCCCTTTGTCTTTTCTAATGGACTCTCTGGCTTTAAAGCAATTGTTTTCTGGGTCCATGTGAGTGTTTTCTAAATTACCAAGAATATTCAGGAGTGTTAGGGCCCCTTGAATTGAAGATAAAGACCTTGGAACACACAGTCAGTGGTAGAATTCCTCCCTGGTACTCTATTCACATTGCCTTCAAAAAGTACAGTATGTTCTGAAGGAATTTCTCCTCCATGTATTTCCTCCGTTAACCGTTCTTCTGCTGTGTTTTCAGTTTGTTTTCCATGGAACACCTGCCTGAAGGATGCTCTTTGCAAATAAGTTTGCGAAATGCTTTTTATTCCAATACTTTGTTAGGGATTTGAAAGACATCTCATGGTAAATGCTCCAAGCAGTATTTTATTTAAGGAACCTGTTTTGCCCAACGCAGCATTTTCCTAATTAGTGAACTAACAGAACCCTTTCTGAAATCTCTGCTTTCTGAATATCACCTCCCCATCTTCCAGAACAACCTATACCTATTAGCTTTCTACAGGCCCTACTTTGGGGTTGCCTTTCCCAAATGTAGGTCAGAAATCAGGTAGAAATTACCTGGAAGCATTGAACCATGTTTTAGATATTTTTGGGGGTTGGGGAGGAGGAATTATCCCAATTCCATCTAAATACAAGTTTGCCAAATATGAAAATGGTTCTCAAAGAATTGAACTTCATGGCTTGGAAATGTTTATTTATCATTTTTTGTTTGTTTGTTTTTTTGAGACAGAGTCTTGCTCTGTTGCCCAGGCTGGAGTTCAGTGGCACAATCTCTGCTCACTGCAACCTCTGCCTCCTGGGTTCAACCTCTGCCTCCTGTGCCTCAGCCTCCTGAGTATCTGGGATTACAGGCGTGCACCACCATGCCTGGCTAATTTTTGTAGTAGAGACGGGGTTTCACCATTGGCCAGGCTGGTCTCGAACTCCTGACCTCAAGTGATCCGCCTGCCTCGCCTCCCAAAGTGCTGGGATTGTAGGCGTGAGCCACCGCGCCCAGCCCTTCATGGCTTGGTAGTATTTAAGGAGATCAGACTAGATAAAAGTTTACTTTATTCTTCATGATGTCTGATAGGTTGTTTGCTGGTATAGGTGCTGTGTCTGGTTTTCTTTCGTGACTTGTCCCTAGTGTAGCCATTTATAGTGTATTTGACAAACTTGTCCACTTGTAGACTCAGGTAGGCCTGCTTGACCTCCTCTGGGGATATTTGCTAATGTCTTGTCAGAGTTGATACAATTTTCCATGTTCATGCTTTCTTTTGATTCTCATAATAATCTTCTAAGGTAACTAAAAAAAAATCCTTATTTCCCTATTTGATTAAGGAAACTGGTCCTAAGAGATTAAGTCACTTGGTCAGGGTCTCTTGGTGAGGTACTTAAATTAAATTGGTTTTCCAGGTTCTGGTCTTCATTTTCCAAACTAATTCTGCTTTGTGTGTGACCTGAAAAACACTTTTTTGTTACCTGTTTTTGTTTGTTTAAACTAAACATGTACTTGTTTATTAGACGAAGCAGGGAGCCCAAATAAAACCAGATGTGAGCTGCTTTTAACCATCCCCGAATCGTAATGATCCATATGTGAATTATCCCTTGTAGCTAGTTTTTAATCCCAGACTGGGCTCTTCCAGTTTTTCAGCCTGCTGTTCAAGTCTCCCCAGTCCCTGACTTGGTTTTGTCAGAGCAGATTAGAGAGAAATTCTACAGTCTGAGAACACGATGTGTATGATTTAGGAAGCAGAACTCTTTTTTTTTTTTTTGAGATTAGAGTTTTCTTTGTTTTCCATTTACCTGAAGTAATGCATTGTTTCATTTAAACTTAAATAGCTTTCAAGATTGGGTTCATGAACATGTCAGTGGGCAGAGTTTCATATCTAGACTAGAGAGATGACTGAATAAATATGTTTAAGATAGAATTATTTTCACACCTACCTTTTCCCTTTCAAATTCTATCATCAGTGATTGAGAATTTAGGCTTTCAAGGGCACACTTGGATTTAAATCTCAGTTTGTCCATTTAGTAGCTGTAAATGCCCTTGGGCAAGTTAATCTCTGCCTAGTGTGGTTATCCTCCAAATGGGATAACCCCACCTATATTGAAGAATTAAATGCAGTAACGAATGGGAAGCCACTAAGCACAGTGCCTTACACAGAAACATTAATAATAGATAAAAAAATTTGTATCACCTTCTAGGTGCCAAGTTTGATGCTAGGAAATAATCCAATGGGCTATAAAATATGATTTGGTAATTTGTTTGGAGAATGGGGTAAATGAAAACAGTAAGAATATATAATAGACTTACATAAAACTTTTGAAGAGAGAGTGGTTATGCTGTTGGGGTGTGGCTTTGAAAGGCTTAAAAATAATCAGGGGTGTTGAGTTTTGATCTCAAGGTTTAAGAATGACTTTAATAAGCATGCAAGTTAGGATATACTTTGGTCCTAAGTGCAAAAAAAAAAAAACAAACTCTACCCTGAATTCCACCCTAAGCAGAAAATAAATTTGTTGTAAACAAACGATAGGTATGTGGAGTAGTTTACAGGATCTGAGAAACACCTGAAAAATGGGATCAGAAAGGTGGACACTGGGCAGCTCTGGGGCTGCTGGTGGAGGGAGCTGAAGCCACATCTCCCCAGAGGATGAGCCAACTCCAACCCTTTTCAGTCTTTTTCTGCTTGAAATTCAAATTCCATGGACAAATGTTCAAATGTCCCAGTTTGAGTAAAATGTCTAAACCAGCCTAGGGAGATAAGCTATTTTCGTTTGACAAAACTGGATTGCTTCTATCAGAAATGGGGAACATAGATGTTGGATAGCAAAAGTCCACCATGTCCGAAAGAGGCCTGAAAGTAGACATCCATGTACTGTGTTGGATAGGTGATGAGCAGAGATTTAACTATAGGTCAGGACCTTTTTGTTGGGAAGTAAAATGAAAGAGGTATTTTGGGAGTATGACCTGACAGTGACGGGAAGCCACTGTAGAGTTTTGATGGAGGTTGAGGGGCACTCGTTTCTACTGCAGGATATTTTAAATAAGTAGTTCTTTAATAAGCAGTAGTGACTCTTTTCTCAGATTAGATGATCACTTTCCCAGCTATCTCATGCCTCCACGTCCTCCGTCATATCAGTGTTTGCATTGGTGCTGCCCCGGCAACCACTTCGATTAGTAGATTAGTATGTAAACAGGAAAGCCACTTGCAGTGGTGGCATACTTTATTGGTTGGTTTTCACTGATTGATTTACAAGGGTGCTTGTTTTTCCTCTGGAATATTTATTTGAAAGACTTGTGTATTGTCAACAGTATGGCATTGTATTTATCCTCATTTTTAAGGATAAATTTGTGATAACTGGTATACTTTTTCATGGGGGGATAAAAGATCTTTTTCCAAATTTGAGTTCTCGGTTATATCTCTCTCTTAACAAAAGTACTCTGTACCTCTTCACTTTGGCAGCCCCGAATACCTAAACATGTTTATTGTTTTATATTCAGTTATTTAAGATAATATTATCCAAACACAGACAGAAGGTTATGAGCTAGATCAGGGGTCCCCAACCCCCAGGTCGTGGACCGATGCTGGTCTGTGGCCTGTGAGGAACTGGGCTGCACAGCAGAAGGTGAGCAGTGGGCAAGTGAGCATTACTGCCTGAGCCCCGCCTCCTGTCAGATCAGTGGTGGCGTTAGATTCTCATTGGAATGTGAACCCTGTTGTGAACTGCACATGTGAGGGATCTAGTTGTGCACTTCTTATGAGAATCTAACTAGTGCCTGATGATCTGAGATGGGACAGTTTAATCTGAAAACCATCCCCCACCCCTGGCCCATGGAAATATTGTCTTCCACCAAACCGGTCCATGGTGCCAAAAAGGTTAGGGATTGCTGGTGTAGATACTATCTGGGTTTGATGATCTTGCTTGGAATCCCCACATCCCTGAAATAAAGCGGGCAGCAGTTACTTTAAATTATTTTATTTTATTTTATTTTATTTTTAATTTTTGGGGATATAGGGTCTCACTCTGTCACTTAGGCTGGACTGTGGTGGTATGATCACAGCTCACTGCAGCCTTGATCTTTTGAACTCAAGTGATCCTCCTGCATAGGCGCCCACCACCACACTGGGCTAATTATTATTTTTTTGAGACAGGGTCTTGCGTTGTTACCCAGATTGGAGTGCAGTGGTGTGATCACGGTTCACAGAAGCTTCAACCTCTCAGGCTCAAGCGAGTCCTCCCACCTTGGCCTCCCAAGTAACTGGGACTACAGGCATGTGCCACAACACCTAGCTAATTAAACAGTCTTTTTTTTTTTTTTTTTTTTTTTTTTTTTTAAATAGAGACGGAGTCTCAACTTTGTTGCCCAGGCTGATCTTGAACTCCTGGGCTCAAGTGATCCTCCTGCCACTGCCTTGCAAAGTGTTGAGATTACAGGCGTGAGCCACCATGCCCAGACTATGTTAACTCCTTAAAGGTGGGCTATGGAAATAATGTTGATATCAGCTCTTCAGTGATGGTGTCAGTACAGGAAGAGAGAATTTATATATTTGAATACATTTTGAGGGTAGCTTCATGAGGCACTGTGAGCGAAGCCTTTTCGTAATGAGAATACTCTACTTGGTCATAGACATACCTTAATTTGATTCCCAGTTGTGCATGGAATTGGCATTATAAAAGGCCATCCCTAGAAAATGTGTTATTTGATCACAACTAGACGTCATCCTCTATATTTTAGAACCATAAATTTACTACTTTTATTAAAAAATTGATTCGTGTCAGCATAACCTGCTGAGAGTAAGCAGACTTCTGATTGTCTGCCCCACTGTGTTATAGATGGAAATGTAGACTGTGAGTGGTCACTATGGTTCATGACCAAGAGAGTCCTCTAATGATAAGGCAGGCTGGAGAGCTGTCCCAGGAGTCTGTTGGAAAGACTGATCCACGTGTTCCGGAGGGGAAGTCGGCCAGGGAGTCCTAATGTCCTTTACATTGGACAACTCAGATATTAGTTTTTCTGTAGCTGATTTTTGCAACCTTGCTTATTTCATAGAGAGAAAAATATAGAAGATAATTTGCAGGAATTAAAAGTTGTTTCATTTAGAAATAATAAGGATTGGCTGGGCGCAGTGGCTCGTGCCTCTTAATTCCAGCACTTTGGGAGGCCAGGGCGGGTGGATCACGAGGTCAGGAGTTCAAGACCAGCCTGGTCAAGATGGTGAAACCCCATCTCTACTAAAAATACAAAAAATTAGCCAGGCATGATGGTGGGTGTCTGTAATCCCAGCAGAGCTTGAACCTGGGAGGTGGAGGTTGCAGTGAGCTGAGATCGCGCCACTGCACTCCAGCCTGGGTGACAGAGTAAGACTCTGTCTCAAAAAAAAAAAAAAAAAAAAAAAAAAAAGAAATATGAAAGGATATTGTGGACAGTATTGTCAGAAAGAAGAGTTTTCAACACCAGGAAAAAGAGGTTGGTATTTTGTTGTTTCATGGACATTTTCTGCATATAATACTTTTGAGTGTTTCTTATTGTGTGGTGTATGTGAGCTAGCAAAATGTTCAATATTTGATGTCTTCTGTTATTTTGAATTCATGTGTAAGAACTTTTCCTTCAGGGCATGTTTGTTTATGAGTGGCATTTGGTGTATTTCTTGTGTTAACTTTGATTCTCTCTTTTTGAGTTGTGCTCGTGTGGTGTTTGCATGCCCCATGAATCATAAGAATTTCAGATAATCATAAGCACTAGAGAGAAAGTACAACAGAAGGATTTGACAGAGAGTGTTGGAGCCGGGGTAACACATGACAGGGTATTCCTAGCTAGCTCCTTTGCAGAGGGGATATTTTGAGTTGAGACACAAATATGGGGCCAAGTCAGGCAAATGGATACTGGGGACAAGAATGTTTCCTAAAAAGCCAATGACAAGCACCAAGACTCTGAGGCAGGAACAAGCTTGAAAAGATCATCCGATGCTTGAGAAGGTCATTGAGGTGGAGAAGGAATAGCCTCAGGCCCACAGGAAGTTAGAGTGAAGTTACCTAGAGGGAGCAATGGCAGTTCTGAATGAGAATTCAGGACTGGGCATCCCATAACACCAGATCCACTGAAGACTTCAACCTGAAAAAGGTAAAGTCTTCTGGTTTGTCATTTCCGGAGGGCAGTGGATTCCTAGATTTTTAACCAATCTCTGCATTTGCTTTTAATGTGCCCATTTTACTTCCAAAGTTGCTTATATTTCCATAGCCAAAGTTTGACTGACTGAGTTGTTGTAAGTTCCAAGGAAGGCGGGTATGGAGGGGTAAGTACTTTGCATGTGGTGACCTTCAAAGGATTTGGCAACAGAGACCTGGGTTTAAGTCTTGGTTTTGTCACTGACAAGCTGTAGAACTTTGAGCAAATAACTCAGCCTTACCAGGTCTCAGCCTGTGAAAAGGATAATCTCATCCACCCACTAGGGTTATCTGAAGGATCCATGGGAATAACATATATATTAATAAAATGTTTATTTTCAATAATATTATACATCCTGCTATTTTTTGAAACCAAAGGGAGTTAAGCGGTAATATTTTTAGCAATTTGAAAAATCTAATTAAGGGCTCTCCTTAGGCAGTAGAGTTGAATTCATGTTAATTTTGTCATCAAGCCATTTCTTTTTACAAATCCTTGGTCTTCACCAAGTGAAGTTTTTTTTTTTTTTTTTGTAAACAAGAGGCAAGATTTTTCTCACTGAATTTGTGGATCAATGCTAGAGACAAAAGGGAAACCTCGTTTCTCCACCACTGTTCAGGTCCAGAAGTACATTGTCAAGTTCTTTTTTTGCTGAAACTTACTAGGATGGCTGTAGATTTTTTTTTTTTTTGAAGACAGAGTCTTGCTCTGTTGCCTAGGCTGTAGTGCAATGGCGTGATCTTGGCTCACTGCAACCTCCGCCTTGTGGGTTCAAGCAGTTCTCTTATCTCAGCCTCCCTAGTAGCTGGGATTATACGCGCCCACCAGCACGCCTACCTAATTTTTGTATTTTTAGTAGAGATGAGGTTCCACTGTGTTGGTCAGGCTGGTCTCTAACTCCTGACCTCAAGTGATCTGCCCGCCTCAGCCTCTCAAAGTGCTGGGATTCCAGGCATGAGCCACCATGCCCAGCTAAGATGGCTATAGATTTTGTTTTTGATTATTGAAACTTTTCTTTGTCTTTGGCATTTCCCTTGAGAGTTTAATGGAAACATTGACTTTTGTGGATACTTTTGTGGAGGGCAGGAATGGGCCTGGAAGAAAGGGAGGGTGATACCCCATGGGAAAAGAAGCCCACCCATTGCATCTTGCCTTTGCTATGGTTCAGCCCTGTGTTAAACTGACCAGTGGACGTGCTGCCCTTCAAACTGGGCTGAAATTCCTTCCCTGCTCCCATCTGCCTGCCTCATCCTAAACCTCTCTTTAAGCACCCGGCCCTGGTGCTTCCTTCTTCATGGAGCCTTTACATGCTATTCCAACCCACATTGATGTCTCCCATCCTTGAATTCACTTCAGACCATCAGTCTCCCTTTCCTAGTTTAGTGCTATTTCGAGTAATATATTGTTTTTATTATTAGATGCTACCATTTTCAAGATGTGCCTTCATGGTAACAGTATATTTTCAGGGAGAAGAATGACACACTTCTGAATTATTAGCTAATGCAAAACACATGCTCAAATATAGTGATGTTAAAGAAACCAAGTGAGCAAAAGCAAGGTTATGTTTTTAATAAGAGAATGTCTTAATTGTGCATAAACCATCCCAGAAAGTCTATTATTTCCGTATTTTAAAAACACTTGGAGAACGCTTTCTTATATCCGGAAAGCACCACAAAAATCTGTCAGATGACAAGTCTGTTCTGATCTGTGTGGTGCATTCCTGTCTAGATATGTAGTCATTTACTGCCGTGTAGTATAATTTGAGTAGTGTGCAGTCCTCAGCTAAGTTGTTAGACTACATTTTGTCCTTTTTCTGTAACTTCTGAGTAGTGCTACTCTAAATTTGCTCTGTAGACCTGAGCTGAGGTGCAAAGTCTGTTTTTGTTCACCTGTGCACGATGGTGTAAATATAGAAATTGAGACTTAGAATTTAGAAATGTAATAGTAATTGGCTGAGTGTGTAATCCTAGCTGCTTGGGAGGCTGAGGTGGGAGGATCATTTGAGCCCAGGAGTTCAAGACTGACCTGGGCAACAGAATGAGACCCTGTCTCTAAAAAATGAAGAAGAAAAAGAATTATTTATTTATTTACTTATTTTTATTTTTAGGCAAGGTCTCACTCTGTCACCCGGGATGGGGTGCAGTGGCATGATCATAGCTCCCTGCAGCCTTGACCTCCTGGGCTGAAGCGATCCTCCTACTTCAGCCTCCCAAGTAGCTGGGACTAGAGGTGTACACCACCATACCCAGCTAATTAGACAAAAAAATATTTCATAGAGATGAAGTCTCACCATGTTGCCCAGGCTAAGAAAAATAAATGTAATTGCACAGGACAATTGTCTGGCTGTTGAGTTTAATAATTAAAAGTTGGGTCTTGTATTTTGTAGTGTGTGCATGTGTTTTTTCTGGTCATTAATTTTTATTGTCTTTTGATACTTTGGGAAATAAGAAACCGCTGGTCCTTTCTCACAACTAGTTTGAGAAGCAGTGCTCTAAAACGGTAGTTTTCAACCCTAGCTGAATATATCATTTAAATCACAGAAACCAGATTTAATATCAATTCAATCAGAATCTTGGGGATATAGCATAGGCATTGGTGTTAGTGTTATTATTTTTAGTGTAATTTTTAAGCTCCCCTGTGTATTGTAATGTGGGGTTCTGGTTAAGATCCCCTATATGGAGTACCTATTTTTGTTGAATATATAGTGATTTCCATTGCAGATAAAGTTCCAGGATGAGGCCTTTTGTTGTCCTGTTACCTGCTTAAGCTTTGTCTCCAAATGCTTCCCAAAGAGGAGATAGGCAGTCTCAAGAGGCAGTCACTATCTTATGTGCCTGGTCACCCTCCCCATGTGCCTGGCCACCCTCCCCATGTGCAGGTGCTGCATCTACATGGTGACCAGCATATGACCCTGCCCTCCTGGAGCTTCCAGTCTAGTGAGGAAAGGGAGGCAGGCTGTAAACAATTAAACTCTTCACTATTTTGTCAATGATACTTGTGAACTGAATGGTGGGTAGGTGATCTGTCTTAGCCAGGGTGGTCTAAGACCTGGAGAATGAGAAAGCCAGAGATAGGAATGATAGAGAAAGGGTATTCTGGGCTGAGGGATGGTGGAAGCAACGTCCTAGAAGTGGGCAGAGCTTGGAGTGTTGGATGAGGGTAGGTCTGAGGGAGAGCAGTGGGAGCTGGGTTAGGAAGGGCAGCAGAGGCCGGGCCACAGGGCCCTGAAAGCCATGGTCAGGGGTTTGGATTTTGTTCTAAGGGCAGTGGCCATTCACTGGAGGGGTTTTAGCAGGAACCGAGCTTCCTGTCACCCAGTTTGATATGTCAGAGGGTGGACGTCTCTTTGGAGATGTGGTAGGTGAGAAGGGGCCTGAGATTGGGTGATTTTATCGCCCTTCTAATCCTGAGAGTCAAGCAGGCAAAACAGAAACTGAAGTAGGGTTGGTCAGTCCAGGCCATTCTTGCCCTCATTGGCTCTCCTTGCTGCATATTTTGTGAAATATCAGCCATCAGGGTAGTGGTGTCTCTTTACTGCTTGGAATTAGTTGGAAAGGTGAGAACCAAATCAAAAAGTTATGGCACAATCTTGACAGCTTCCTCAAAGATTAAGTAGTCTGTGCTCCTTTCTAATTTGCGAGATTTACATGGTTTTGAAGAATTTAGAATTATTTTCTTCCTTCCTTTTTTTTTTTTTTTTTAAGAAGGAGTCTTGCTCTGTCACCCAGGCTGGAATGCAGTGGTGCGATATCGGCTCACTGCACCCTCCACCAGGCCTCCACCTCCTGGGTTCAAGCGATTCTCCTGCCTCAGCCTCCCAAGAAGCTGAGATTACAGGTGTGCACCACCACACCTGGCTAATTTTTGCATTTTTAGTAGAGACAGGATTTCACCATGTTGGCCAGGCTGGTTTCGACCTCCATACCTCAGGTGAGCCTCCCACCTTGGCCTCTCAAAGTGCTGGGATTACAGGCATGAGCCACTGCATCTGGCCTAGAATTATTTTCTGTGCCTGATTTTAGGCAAATTGAAAATAAGAAGCACTTAGGAAGTTTGAGTAAATCAAGCTGACTGGCAAGGATAAAAACAAAACCTTTCAGAAAGTACCTTCTTTTCCCTCTGTCTTAGGGAAACTGATCTCTGGAGAAGGTGTGTGTATGTGCAGGCATGTGGGTATGTGCATATGTGTGTGCTGCAGTACATTTGATAAGAACATTTCAGGAGTGTGCTCTCTGTGTGCCAGCATTTTCATTCTCATGCTGCCCTAGGAAGTAGGCACTGCTGTTATCTCGGTTTTGTAAATGAGGGAACTGAACTCTGGAGGGAAGTTACTTGCCCACAGTCACACCTGAGTAGGAAACGGCAGACGGGATACATACCCAGGACTCCTAGTCCAAGCTTCCACTTGCCACACCTGTATTATATTAAGACTTAAGGCTGTGGTGGCTTATGCCTGTAATCCCACCACTTTGGGAGGCCAAGGTGGGAGGATCATTTGATCCCAGGAGTACAAAACCAGCCTGGGCAACATGGAGACCCTGTCTCTACAAAAAATAAACATTGACTGGGGGTGTTGGTGTGCGCCAGTAGTCCTAGTCCCAGCTGCTTGGGAGGCTGAGGTGGGAGGATTGCTTTAGCCTGTGAGGTTGAGGCTGCAGTGAGCTGAGATTGTGCCTCTGCACTCTAGCTTGTGTGACAGAGTGATTCCTGTCCCCACCACTCCCCTCAAAAAAGACTTTGAGAACCCCTGTTGATTTTTACTGGATTGACCTTGGTGGCCTCATTCTAGACGTTTAGTGACACCTGTGACCCCTTTCATTCTCTTTCTTTTGATCCTTAATTTCTGATTTTGTTAAAGCTCCTTAAGGTAATTTTTGTTTTCTCTCTGATTTCCTGAGGTTAATGGTAATGTTGGCAGGGTGATGCTGCTCATCTGGTCTGATTCCCAAGCTGGAGGTAATGGCGTGTGTCCTGCCCTGGTGCTGCTCCGTGATGGGGAGCATGCTCAGTTTCCTGCATTCAGGTGAGAGCAGAGACTTGGCAGGATCCGCCCCGTTCAGAGTTGCAGGAAGAGGCTTGGATGCCTGTCCCAAATTGGAATAAGTGGGAGGGAGCCACAGGCTGGTACAGGTAAGAGAGCTCAAGCTCTGTCTTTTCACAGCTAAAACTCAGCCCTTCTGCTGTGATTCTTAGGAGGGCCAGGGGTGCTTCCTGCAGGAATGAATGTAGGAGCTTACTTTTGCATATGCAAGGGGCTGGGCTGTGGCTGCCTTCTCAAGTTCTCAAGTCAGTGTCTAGGGGCTGCTGTCTTCCTGAATTGCTGGGAATTTTATTGTTAAGGAGCCATCTTGGCTGAGTCTGTTTTTATTCTACGATTTGAGGCTGGGCTTGCGTTCAGACTGGGAGCAGTCTGTGGCTTCTCTCCTTGTCAGATACCTTGGAGGTGGGCGCAGTGTTCAGGAATCTGATTCTCTGGGAAGACACAATTGCGATGTGAGAGTTTTCTCTCTCCTACAGCTTTGCTTGTTTGTCTCCCTCGTGTTTGTAAAGCAGTAAAATACCAACCCATAAGTTTATTGTTTAGTAAACAGAAGCAAATCCAGACATTTATTCCCTACTATTGCTGTATTTAGAAATGATCATTAATCCATATCAGAGAACTCTCACAAAGATGTGTTATTTTTGCGTTCTTTAGTGTTTAATAAATATCATGGGGCAACATTAAGAAGTATGTTATCCTTTTGAGAAGACCAGTCTTGGTAGTTCTTTTTGTGTAGTGAAAATGATGTATTAAAAAAATAATAATAATGAATTTTAAAACCTGGTAAGTATTTTCTGCAGCAGAATAAGGATGTACTAGTAAAAGTGCTAATTATTGGAACCCTGTGGGATAGCAGGCATTTGTGAGTTTTTAGGCATTCTGGGATGTATACATGCAAAATTGTGGAGGATGCTGAGGAAATGAGAACAGTAGAATCAATCTATACAAAATTTGCCTTTTTCGCAGAATCTGGGGATTGGACCAGAGCCCCGATATAAGTTGAACAGAAGTTATTTGTGTATGTAGATAAATGATTTTCACTGCTCTGAAGCTTAACAGAAATATTTTCAATAGGGAAAAAACCTTGCCGTTGCAGTTCTTTATTTTCCACGGCGGTAGCAAGCCGCAAGTGAGAGAATGTTTTTAATTGAAATCACATAACTTCATCTCAGCCAACTTCCAATTGCTTCCCCTGTGCAGCGTTTTGCCAGAGTTTCAAACAAGACTGTACAAGAAAGGAAAAGAATGTGGCATTCACAGATACTAAAACATTGTAAAAACAACGCTGATATCGCCGGCCAATTCCATCACCACGTGACTCTCACCCTTCTACCGAGGATGAACAGAAATGTCATCCATACACTTGCTCTGAGCTCCCAGTCTCCGGTCTGGGCCTGCATGGTGGATTCCTCCTCGTTTCAAGGACCACCCTGGGCTATTTTGCCCTTCCTTTTGTGTGGCGTCATCTTTTATTTTTTCCTTGTCTCTTGGTTGTTTTGGTTAGAGAGGAGTAGTCTTTATGTTGGGCTCTGCGTTGCAAGTAGTATAAATGCTCTTGAGCAAAAATAAAAAGAGGATGTTTACTGTAAGGGTATCTGAAGCATACCCAAGGTAAGGGTTATCCAGTGTAGGCCAGTTTTGGAAACACCCCGGGACTAAGGACTTTGAACCTTATCAGGTTTTTCTGTAGGTATTTATCATTTCCTGCCGAATGCGCTCTTGCTTCATTCTTCTGTTCTCTCAAAATAGACTGATCTGCTTCCCAGAGCCTGGCTGCCCACACTCCTAGCATTTATTTCTTCCTCTCAAGGGTTCATCCAGACTGAAGCTGGAATGTCTTAGTCCTGATTGTAAATTCCAGGGACAGTGTTTCTCATTGGTTCGTAATAGGTCAGATGTCTGCACTTGTGGCCAGCGTAATGGAGTTCTGTGCAAAAATGATGGCTGAAAGTATGTCTTTTGTAACGTATAGGGGTAAGAAAATGGCTAGAAAACTGGGGAGACAGGGTATTCATCTGGTAACCCGGTGGTGTTCACCACAGTTGCCTTTTTGTGTTTCTTTGTGGGGCCTCTTACTAACTCCCTCTTCACACCAATTTCAAGTTCATCAAAACTTAGTCAAACGGTGAGTATTTATATGCATGGTGTTGGACAGACAGATATGGCTAAGTCATTCTGTACTAGTATATGATTAAGTGAACATTTATTGAGTGCCTATCATATACTAAGCCCTTTTTCAAGTCTAACACTAGACAAATAATAGATGACTCTCTTATTTTTCACTCACACCTTTATCACCTCTTCCCAATTGTCACACTGTGTTTTCTGTCTACCTCTTACACATCGTGTTCATTGTAGTGAGTGAGAAGTTATCTTGAAGGTTGGTTAGTAATGTTGTGACTTTTACCTTTTATGTCCTGGGTGATGGATGGGATTTTTAAGAGTTAATGAGTCCAAGGATGCCTGACATATGAAAGACACGATATTGCCTGTGTTGTTGCAGTAACTTCCAAAGCATGACAATGGGTGTATACTGCCTATCACTTGTCCCCAAGACAAATCCCAGTAGCATCGAAAGCTCATTTTTGGGGGGTCTAGGTAATTGTAATCATGGGACACATGATAATGTAAAAGCTAATCTGAAATTCTTTTGGAACTTTGATTACTCCCTTTGATCTAATATGCAAGTGATTAACTGCAAGATATGTGGAAAGTGTTCCTTTCCCTTCATCTTTGGAAGCAAGATCTGTATTTCTATGGGTGCAATGCCATTTTAGCACTCTCACTTTGGACTTGACCAAGACTTTTATGGGATCTGAAAAATTAGTGCATCAGGAAGGGTTTATTTTAATTTGTGTTCCTTAATCCCATTTTAACTTTCTCCCCCTTTGAAAGTCCCATTCAGGGTGTAAGCAAGTTAGCAGAAGTATGTATGAAACTGTGTTAGATATCTCTTTGAGGCTCCACATGTATGGAGAATTACCATTGACACCAAGGCCCTTGCCGTGAATTCATTTTTCCAGCATAAAACATGAGAACAGATGATAATTGTTCTTTCTGTTTCCAGCTCTCTTAATTTTAATCCCTTTGGTATTGTTGTCTGTAGGGATTTTTATCCCAGTTATGTCACAAAAGGATGGTAGTGTTTTGCCATGGTGACATTTCCATTATCTGTCAGCACCTCTGAAATGATCTCAGTTTTTTCTGAGGTTGACATTCCTCCCCTGCCTTCCTGTGATCTGTTTTCATTTCTTGATAAGTCTGATTTCTTCAGCGGAATGATCATAATGGGACATGTTATTAGTAAGAATGGTAGAGAGAAAATGGACCTGAGTAGTTACGAACTTCCTTCCTCTGATGACTGTTTTCCTGGAGCTGAATCCTCACATTGTCCTTTTTACACTGTGAATGTTTTTTCTGTTTTGAAAGACATCCACTTCGAATATATTACTTAAAACATCTTTTAGGCCAGGCATGGTGGCTCACACCTATAATCGTAGCACTTTGGGAGACTGAGGTAGGAGGGTTGCTTGAGACCAGGAGATCCAGACCAGCCTGGGCAACATGGCGAAACTCCTCTACAAAAAATTAGCCGAGCATGGTGGTGGTGTGTGCCTGTAGTCCCAGCTGCCCAGGAGGCTGAGGTGGGAGGATCACCCCAGCCTGGGAAGTTGAGGCTTCAGTGAGCCGAGATTGTGCCACTGTACTTCAGCCTGGGCTGCAGAGTGAGACCTCCGTCTCAAAATAATTTTCTTTAGTTATTTAAAAATATATTTACTTGGCCGGGCGCGGTGGCTCAAGCCTGTAATGCCAGCACTTTGGGAGGCCGAGACGGGCGGATCACGAGGTCAGGAGATCGAGACCATCCTGGCTAACACGGTGAAACCCCGTCTCTATTAAGAAATACAAAAAACTAGCCGGGCGAGGTGGCGGGCGCCTGTAGTCCCAGCTACTCGGGAGGCTGAGGCTGGAGAATGGCGTGAACCTGGGAGGCAGAGCTTGCAGTGAGCTGATATCCGGCCACTGCACTCCAGCCTGGGCGACAGAGCGAGACTCCGTCTCAAAAAAAAAAAAAAAAAAAAATTTAGTTAAATTGACAAATAATAATTATACATATTGATGGGGTATGTAATGATGTTTTAATACATATAATGTATAGTGATCAGATCAGGGTAATTAGCATATCCGTCTTCTCAGACATTTACCATTTCTTTGTGTTGGGAATGTTTGATATTTTCCTTTGATATTTTGCTATTTGAAAGTATACAATAGATTATTCTTAACTGTTACTTTGCCATTGTTTTCATTTGTTTTTCTTTTTCCTTTCTTTTCTTTTTTTTTTTTTGAGACAGAGTCTCGCTCTGTCGCCCAGGCTGGAGCGCAGTGGCACGATATCAGCTAACTGCAACCTCTGCCCCTGGTTCAAGCAATTCTTCTGCCTCAGCCTCCCGAGTAGCTGGGATTACAGGCATCTGTCACCATGCCTGGCTAATTTTTGTATTTTTAGTAGAGACGAGGTTTCACCATGTTGGCCAGGCTGGTCTCGAGCTCCTGACCTCAAGTGATCCACCCACCTCGGCCTCCCAAAGTGCTGGGATTATAGGCATGAGCCACCGCGCCCAGCCCTTCATTTGTTTTTCTATGTCAGTATACTTTGAAGGACTTTGTATACTAAGTGTTTCAAAATAACAGGAGCTTTTGTGAAATGAGACATACAAATGAAGGAGACATGAACTTACCCCTATTTTCTGTACCTGTCAACGATTTGAATTTCAGGGTTTTTGTTTTGTTTTGTTGTTTCTGTTTATGTGCGTGTATAATTTTTTTTACACATACGCATGTACACGTACAAATGAACAAGCCTGTGTACATTTAAGTTTTACAAATAAATGCCTACTTTTTCTGATGCCATATTAAACTCTTCCATATTACTGCCTTTTCCTAGGGTTTTGTAAAATAGTATTTTATCTCCACACTACTATCCTCTGCCTTTTATTTAAAGTGTTCAGTGGACCATTATTTGGGATGAATAAAAATTTGATGTTATGCCACAGAAAGGTAGGATTTTGGGGGAGAAACAAATACAGGAAACAGGTGGAAATAGATACATTGAGAAGAATCGTTTTGAGCAGGGATTTTTGTAGAAAGCATTAAAACAAATTGTATATCAAACTCTCTGGCTGGTGGTCAGTCTAATCACAAGCATTTATTCTTAAGTGTCCTACAGAGAGAAAAAGCTGTTTCTGACTCTATCTTGAATTAAATATTTGGATTTGGACTGCAACTTAATTTTAGGGAGAAAGCATCTGTCTTTTCTGAAAACAGTATGCCTTTAAAAGTGATCCCTGTGGTAGAATGTTGTTGAAATGCTTAAATACTTTCCACTACGTTTTTTTTTCCCCCCTTTCCTTTCTTTATTTTTTTTCGGACAAGATTTTACTCTTTTGCTCACGCTGGAGTGCAGTGGTGCAATCATAGCTCACTTTGGCATCAACCTCCTGGGCTTAAGTGATCCTCCCACTTCAGCCTCCCTGGTAGCTGGGAGTACAGGGGTACACCACCATGCCTGGTTGATTTTTCAAAAAAATTTTTGTGGAGACAGGTTCATTGTTTTTTTTTTTTTTTTTAAAATTATACTTGAAGTTCTAGGGTACATGTGCACAACGTGCAGGTTTGTTACATATGTATACATGTGCCATGTTGGTGTGCTGCACCCTTAACTTGTCATTTACATTAGGTATATCTCCTAATGCTATTCCTCCCCCTCCCCCCACCCCATGACAGGCCCCGGGGTGTGATGTTCCCCACCCTGTGTCCAAGTGTTCTCATTGTTCAATTCCCACCTATGAGTGAGAACATGCCATGTTTTGTTTTCTGGGATACAGGTTCTTGCTGTGTTTCTTTAGCTGGTCTGGAACTCCTGGGCTTAAGCTGTCCTCCTGCCTTAGCCCCTCAAAGTGTTGGGATTAAAGTCTGTTAATTTTCTAATGCAAAAGAGCGGTACATGTTTATTACAGAACTATTAGGAAGAGCTAACCCAAAAACTCACCTATTTTTCCACCCATCAAATATAACCCATTTTATTCTTTAGTGATGTATTGGTCCTCTGTATTCACGGGTTCCACAACCAGCTGCAGCTACAAATTATTTTTAAAAAAAACCCAACAACCCCAAATAGTGCTACAATATAGTACAAATAAAAAAATACAGTATATCAACTATTTACATAGCATTTATATTGCATTAGGTATTATAAGTAATCTATAGATTATTCAAATTACACAGGAGGATGTGCATAGGTTGTATGCAAGTACTGTACTATTTTATATCAGAGATGTGAGCATCTGTGGATTTTGGTATCGAAGGGGATCCTGGGAACCAATTGTCTTGGATATGGAGGGGCAATTGTATTATTTTAGGTGTATTGTGTGTAGGTGTATAAAATCCAAATTTATATTGAAGAGTATACATTTTGTTACTTGAATATTCATTTCCTGTGAAATCATGAACATGTTGCCATGTCAAAGGAAAGCCCCACCTGGTTTTACACTATCATTTTGAAGCTTTACTTAGTATTTCATTGTATGGATGTATACCGTCCTTATTATTGTTGGGTATTTAGGTTGTTTCCAGTTTGTTTGTTTGTTTGTTTTTTTGAGACAAGGTCTCTGATGCCCTGCCTGGAGTGCAGTGGCACAGTCATAGCTCACTGTAACCTCAGACTTGCGGGCTCCAGCATCTTCCTGTCCCAGCCTCCTGCATAGCTGGGACTACAAGTGTGAACCCACTGTGACCATCCAGTTTTTCACGTTTTAAACAACTCTGCGTTGAACATCCTTGTAGCTAAATCTTTGTTCACATGATTTGTAGTTTTCTTGGACAAGCTCCCCAGATGTGAAATTGCTGAGTCCAAGGTTTTGATAATTTCAAGTCTTTTTTTCTTCTTCCTAAACTGCATACAACCAAAGTGTCCTCTATTGATAACCTTCCTGTTGGCCATGGGCATGGTTGTACTTTTTTTGTCGTGATTACTATTGTTAGTAGTAATAATAAAAATACTTATTATATTTAGTACCCTGGTGGTTTCAGTTTTGATTGGGATTTCAGTTTTCTTTCTTGTCTTAGTCCTGTATAACCTGAATTTAAAGTGAGCAGGAACATTGGCCTTTTGTCTATTGCCTGTAGGGATAAAAATACTGCAGTGGGTAGAGATTTTGGTCTGGCAGGGGGCTTCCCCATGTCAGCCAGGCTGTTGGGTACTATTGAGCTGGTCCTTGAAGCATCACTTCTTGAGGTTTGCAGAGATGCAGTGGTAGTGGGTCAGCCTGTATTCCTCTCCAAGCTGGGGGTGGGGGTGCTGAGCCAGTGTTTCCAACAAAGAGCAATCTGGGTAGCTATCTGCTTCTAGGCAGCTAAGGAATGCTGAATAATTAATAGCTTTCCAGGGAAATATTATTTGCTATAGTTGAATATTCTTTTGGACTTAATGCCAACTATAGTTTGATGACTGAAAAGTCCCTTCAGAGGAAAAAGTGTTTAGAAGCAAATGTATTAATGGTATTGATGGATATTGTTTTTCAGTGTTAAAATGGAGGATAATTGACATAAGTTTGGATGGGACTTCACCATCTCAATGACTTTATTTTGATTTTAGCCATTTTTATGCACTTGGCACATGAAACTATAATGAATTTACGTTGTTATTGCCGTTGATAAAGAAAGCTGCCGGATAGATAGATGGTCATTAATCATATAAAGATTCTTTGTAGGGATTTGGAAAGAAAAAATTAGATTATTGTTTGAAGACAAAGGTGGTGTCTACCATGCCTTGCCTTCTCAAATGAATTGTAGTACTTTCGAGAATTCTGGTCTCTGATCATGAGGGTGGCAGTTTAATTTCTGAAATCTGAAGGTGTCACACAAACTCAGACAAGCAAATTGCCTGTATATTTCACATGTTGTGTTCTTTAATGCCCATGGTTAAGACACTGAGTGAAGAGAACAGGGGCTGGAAAAGAGGTGCTGAAGTTTTGAATGAGGCACTCTGCCTGTTGTACTAGCTGTGAACCCATCTGGGGAACAAGTACTGACACTGCCCACTTAGAAGAAGACATGTTTGTTAAAGAGGTACAGTTGCCTTTATGACTGGCATTTTAGTTAACCAGTAGCAAAATAAAGGACTGATGGATTTATTATCAGATTATGCACAACCATGCACATATTGCTAAATCCTCCATGAACATCACAGGTATCTAAAATAAAAGAGAAATTTTGATTTGTTTTAATAAATAACATTAGCTAGCACCTCCATTTCTGACCATTCAGTCCTGTTTGGAAATGCCACAATGATGGGTGTGTGTTATTTTGACCTCATGTGAAGGTTCCATGACAACAGTAAACATTCTTATTGCAGATTTTCATAAGTCTATAAATCTGGATGAGGCAAGTGTCCTCAGCCTGCAATAAAGATGTGTTACGAAATTTCCCATGCCAGAAGAGACACTTAGAGCTGGGATTGGCCTTTTCAAAAGCTGTTGATGGTGATGAGTGATAACTCCCCTTTTAGTTTTGGCATCAGATGGAGTTTGTGGCTCATTGGTTTCATTGCGTTGCTTGGGTATGTCCTATTTAGACTTAATTGCATGGTTTGCACCACTGTCCTAGGTGGTTGCCGTTCTTTTCAAGGACTGTCCTTACTGAATACCCTTGGTATTTTATTTCTCTTTTCTTACATGAGTCCTCAATTACAACAACAAAGAAAATGCTAACATTTGACATCACTGGTAAACTAAGAATGCTTTAGATTAGGATTTTCATTTGCTGCCTTTCCAAATTTGATAATTTATATTTGGATATCCTTTTAGCATATTTTTGGTGGAATGGTTCACTTTATTATTATTTTTTAAAGATGGATGTTTCCTAGCTTTCACCAAGGAACAACTCAGTTTCAATGGAATGTTTTATAAGTATGATGTAATGGAAATTTCACGGGATTTGGAGTCACAAGGGCCTGCGTTGGCATCTTAGTGCCATTATTTATTAATTGTGTGACCTTGGGCGATCACACAGCCTCTCTGAACTTCCATTTTCTCACTAGTAGGTAGAGATGATATTATTGATTGTTATTTAGGGGTTGTGGCAGAAATTATGCTGTTCTTCTGACTTTGAGATTCTTTCCATAGGGAGGCGGGTAGTGATGTCTCGTTCCTCCTTTTTGTATGGAGGGGTGGCCATGTGATTAAGGTGGAGCGGTGCTGTGAAACTTCCAAGAGAGGGTCATAAAAGGTGTTATAGCCTCTGCCTGGTTCTTTTTGGAACACTTGGTTTTGGAAGTCAGCTAGGAGGCTGCAAGGGAGCTCAAGGAGCCAAATGGTGAGGCCACATCTAAGTGTTCCAGGGGAGGTGAAACACACCTGAGGTTTCAGATGATTCTAGCCCTGGGCCATTGAGTTGCCTGCAGTCTTCCCAGTGTAAGATCCAGACATCAGGGAGCAGAGACAAGCATTTCAGCTGTGCTTTGTATAAATTCCCGACTCACAGAAATTGTGAAAGATAATAAAATGATTGTTGTCAGTTTAAGCCGTTATATTTTGGGATGATTTGTTACACAGTGGTAGATAATTGTAATAAAGATATCGTGAGATTCAAATAAATGGTAGTTCTCCTTCTAATTTTGCATACTGTCTCTATCACTTGGTAACTGTGTGACCTGGGGCAAAATATTTAACTTCTTTGTATCTGTTTTCTTAATTGTAAATGGGGCTTACGATAATTCCCTCTGGACTTCTGATGAGAATTAGTGATATAATACTTGATACGCTCAATAAATGTAACTTGTCATTATTTTTTGTTAAACTGTATCGATGGATTTTGGGAATGCATGAAAAAACTTATGTTAATTGTATTTTTATTTTTAAAGGACTTATGTAGATTTTGTTTTGTACCTTTCTCTAGGCAAGAAACCAGTTTGAATGTAATTTTCATGAAATGAAAAAAATAAAAGAAAAATTAATAGTAAATCTGATGCTAGTATCTGCCATTTATTTCACATATTTTTTTCTAAGGTTGTATATGTCTGGGAACCTTTGGCTTTGCTTGGTAGAAAGAGGACTTATGACTCCAATTAGAGGACATCAATAGAGAAGAAGGGATGAAGGATGGGAGGTAGGAAAGAAATCTTATTTTCAGTAACTTATGTGCCAGAAACTGCACTGTAGTCTTTTACCAGTGTAGTCTTCTTAGATACTCTGAGACAGATAATAAGAAAAGAATGGATTGTTACTTAATTTTTATCGTCCCTGAAATCGAGGTTGTTAGTGTCCTTCTCTGGTGTGTTACGCGGAGAAAGGAACAATGATTGCAGTTTTACTTTCAGGCTAAAAGCTACAAATCTGAGCTCACATTTCTGTTTGTTTCTGCCTCTGACCCTGGGTGGCTTTGTGACCTCTCTAAGCCTCAGTTTCTTCAGTTGTCAAATGGGTCTACTAGTGTTTCCTATTTCCTTGCATTGTTAAAGAAGAGCCCATGAGAATCTGTTTCCTAACCTAGCTTGGTCATAAGAATGATTGTAGTGCATTTTTTAAAATAATGGGACCCATCCCAGAGCTACAGAATTAGAATTTCCAGGGATTCTGTGATTCAGTGCCCCACGTAAGTCTTACGTTAGGCTGATTTGGGAGGCGTTAAAACAACATGTAAAATTGAACAGTTAAGACCTAATAAATAAATGTTAGCTGCTGTTATAATTATACTTAACATTAATTTAATGTTTTAGGTAAGTTCTTTTATATATGTTCTTTAGATTTGCTTTGGTAGATTTTGATAATTTCTGAAAAATAAACACAAGAATGCCTGCAAATGTTGGTATGCCACTTAAATAAAATCTGATTCTGCTATTATTTTATGTCCATCAAGAAGGTATGAAAAGTTTTCTCTTTTTCTTTCCTCTCTGAAATATAGATTATTATAACTAAGTTAATGAGTTTCTTCCCAACCAGCCAAACCTTTTGAAGTTTAGGAAGACCATGGATTGAGACATCTTTTTCTGTAACATAATTAAAGAAAAATAGATTCGTAGTTAGGGTCATTGAACCTTGGGGGAATTTGCTCATTGGCTGCCCATCAGGCTGTGATCAGAAGTTTTCATGTTATATGTTACATGATAATTAAGGATGGGGAATAGCTATTTTAGAGACTTTAATTAAAGACTGTGTTTTCTATATAATGAGTATCTATAATGAGTTTTCCGTATAAAGTATCTATTTAGAACAATATGCGAGGGGGTGTATCTCATTGTCCAGCAAATTCCTGTTATAACTGGTTACTTGTCACAAATTTGAATTGGAGCAACATAGATTTGTATCCCAGTCTTCCAACACCTTAGGGCTGTTGTCATGCATGTTGCTTTCAAAATATTTTGCTGAATACTTTGGAGTATGGTTGCTTTTGTCACCCTTGGTTACATTGTGTATCATGTTGACTCCTGCAAAATAGTGGGGAAAAGTAATCCTTGTAATACATAATTAACTTATGAAGTAGAAAATACTTCTATCCTTTAATTTAATATTTTAGTTTGTTGGGGCTTATTGTGCTAGCAGCCCAGGCTTCTCTTCCAGTTGTGCTTTAAGGGTTTTATTGATTGTGCTTACCTAAGTCCTAGTTCAATGATTGGTCAGTGATGGGTGGTAGGGCCTGGCATATTGCCAGATTTGCAATAGGTGCTGAATAAATGACTTCTTACCATTATAGTTATCTGTCTCATTCTTTAAAGAGCAAGTAGTTGTCCGAATTACAAACCCATTAGAATAGTTTTTTGTTTTTTTCTTGTTGTTGTTGGTTTCTTTCTTTCCTTTTTTTTTTTTTTTTTTGGTTTTTTGAGATAGGGGCTCACTGTGTCGTCCAGGCGCACTGCATCCTCCTCCTCCTGAGCTCAAGCTATCCTCCCACTTCAGCCTCCCAAGTAGCTAGAACTACAGGAGCATGCCACTGTGCCTGGCTAATTTTTGTAATTTTTGTAGTGATGGGGTTTTGCCATGTTGCCCAGGCTGGTCTTGAACTGCTGGCCTCAAGCAATCCTCCTGCCTCTCAGCCTTCCAAAGTGCTAGGATTACAGGTGTGAACCACTGCCCAGGCTAGAATAGGTTTTGTTGTCTAAACAAACAAGGCAATAAATTTTATTCTTGTTTTTCTTTCCAAGTTAATGTTTTGTGCTGTTCCAGCTGGCTATTGACAAATACAATAGGAGTTCAATCAATGTAGCTTATTGGGATAGTTCTAAAATTGGAATCTGGGTTGCAGTTCCAGCTGTATAGTTAGAAGGATCTGGCCTTGGGCAAGATCCTTCAACCATAGTGGTTCTCAGCTTGTACCTCTTATAAATGGATGGGCTGATATTTTGTGACTTGTTTAACTCCTGAGTTTTTGGCTATGTGAATCTGCTTGTTCTTTTAAAGAAGTGTTTGCGTTGGATGTGGTGTTAAAGTTGGAATGTTCTTGCAAGTCCTTTGGGAAATTTTGGTCCTTGGATCTGTGCTGGGCCTTGTTCAGACATGAAATGAGAAAAATATTGTTGAATTTTATAAAGCTTAATATAAAGCTTGAAGTTGGATGCACAAGAACGTATTTCTGACCCTCCTTGGCGTGTGTGTGTGCCTGTGTGTGAGTTGGGAAGGCATATGATGAGTTTTAAATGTCATCTGGAACTGAGAACTGGTTACCCACTTTTATTTTTTTCTGTGAACAGCATGAGGTAGACATTAAGATAACAACCTGTTGAAAGACACAAAGCTGGCTTGTGTGTTTTGGGTTTTGTAAGGAACACTGCAGTGACCGTCTTCATACATGTGGCAGCATCCTCATGCTTCTCTGTTGTGAACACAAACCAGTACATTTCTGTACATACTAGTACATTCTGCTTATCTTTTTGGTGTTGGCTCAGGTGGCACCCCCTCCAGGAAACCTTACCTGACAACCCCCCATACCCCCAGACTATGAGTGTAAATGTTTTCAATATAGTAGCATTCAATAGATGGTAACTGACATTATTATTTTCCTTATTAGTACAGATTCTTTCATTTTTGTGTTACTTATTGTTATGTTGAGGCCTCCCAAGTTAAACTCCTGTGTTGTGCTGACTTTGGAAGGCAGACTACTGTTTCTGGCGGCAGCTTTTAGGCGAGTATTTCTCCCCTGCCTCACAGATGTTCAAAAGTTGGTTGGCATGAGCTTAGAATTTTTTGAACGTCACCAGTGGTATTCAAGAATAGTCATTACTATGACTCATGATGTAGCTGAATAGAGGAGAGAACAGAGACTCATGACTCTGGACTGAAAATGTTGAGTGTGTCGCTAAGCCCAGAAGAGAAAAGTCTGTGCAGATACAAAATATGCATCAGCAAATGGGCTTCTAAAAAGACTCAGAAACAGAAGGGGTTCTCGTCTTTTTAAAGTGATGGATCTTTCCCATCTCCTTGCCCACATTCTCTCCTACATATCGGATGATTACTTTCTTTGCTTACTTAATTCAGCCATCTCACTCTGACCCATGGATATTATATCATCCAGGTCAACTGAAGGATCACTCTGGATTAGTGTGGTGGTTTCAGTCTTTTAGAGGCTATGCTTCAAAAAGTTTCACAGATGCTTACTTAATATTAGTTGTACTTTTAGGACCTCTTCGTTTTGGAAAACTGCTATGAATGTGATAATGAACAGTACTAGCCTACAGAGGTCATTATACATTTTATCTATGTAATATTATATTTGTTGCATATGTATGCATACACACATATATAAATATATAAACATACACACATATATGGCATCTGTATATTATAGAAAATACTTTTACTCACATTTTTTTAGTGCACAGATAATTTCTGATATACCTGTAGAATCCCAAACCCCTTGGAATAACCATTTTCCATCTGTCAGATTTTGTGGTTCGTAGTTTTTGAGAGCATTGAATTGGAAGGTCTTGGGCATCCTCGCCAGTCTTCTGGCTTTTTTCTTTTTTTTCAGAAAGGAGAAATTAAAGCTTTTAGTTCTTTAACATCAGCATTTCATTTTTGAGTGTTTAAAAAAATCTTAAAGATTGTTTTAATGTGTATGTACTTGTGTATATGTGTGTATTTAAGACTTGTGAATCCAGTTGCTAGTTTTAATTCTAAATGTCCTTTCATTAAAAATTGTATCCCATTTACTACTTGTATAATTTTATTTTCTTAACATCTACCAGTGGTAACTTGCAATGTATTCCAACATTTTTTTCTTCTTAACGTAGCCTCATAGAAATTCTTTTGGACATAAAGATTTATAATGGACCTCTTGAATACTTTGGTTGCCAGTGCTAGACATATACTAATTCCCTGCTCAGTACTTTTCTTGGCTCTGACTCTGAAGATGAAAGTCTTCTTTTCTCAACCTCTCCTTGACTATTCTTGTGCTTTTGTAAAGTTATTGAGATGGGTTCTGATGCTTCATATGGGTTCTTAGATTTTAAGTCCTGTCACCATTAGGAACAGTCTGTTCTAGGAATGTTTGAAGTTCAGGGCCTTCACACACAATTATGTGGTTTCTTTCTTTCTTTCTTTCTTTCTTTCTTTCTTTCTTTCTTTCTTTCTTTCTTTCTTTCTTTCTTTCTTTCTCCTCTCCCTTCCCTTCCCTTCCCTCCCCTCCCCTCCCCTTCCCTTCCCTTCCTTCCTTTCTTATTATACTTTAAGTTCTAGAGTACATGTGCACAACGTGCAGGTTTGTTACACATGTATACATGTGCCATGTTGGTGTGCTGCACCTATTAACTCGTCATTTACATAAGGTATATCTCCTAATGCTATCCCTCCCCCTTACCCCCTCCCCACAATAGGACCTGGTGTATGATGTTCCCCTTCCTGTGTCCAAGTGATCTCATTGTTCAATTCCTACCTATACACCATGGAATATTATGCAGCCATAAAAAAGAATGAGTTCGTGTCCTTTGTAGGGACATGGATGCAGCTGGAATGCAGCTGGAAACCATCATTCTCAGCAAACTATCACAAGAATAGAAAACCAAATACCATATGTGGCATCTTTCTTACCATCAGATTGGGTAGTGGGAATTGTTTTCACTATAGAGAGAAGGTAATTTCACTAATCAACTGGGCATCTTTTATAAAGATTGGGTTTTGCCGATCTCAAAAAATCTTAGTTTGGCGATAGGTTCTTTTTTTTTTTTTTTTTTTCTTTTTTTGAGGCGGAGTCTTGCTCTGTCGCCCAGGCTGGAGTGCAGTGGCGGGATCTCAGCTCACTGCAAGCTCCGCCTCCCGGGTTCACGCCATTCTCCCACCTCAGCCTCCCAAGTAGCTGGTACTACAGGCGCCCGCTACCACGCCCGGCTAGTTTTTTGTATTTTTAGTAGAGACAGGGTTTCACCATGTTAGCCAGGATAGTCTCGATCTCCTGACCTCGTGATCCACCCGCCTCGGCCTCCCAAAGTGCTGGGATTACAGGCTTGAGCCACCGCGCCCGGCCTGGTGATAGGTTCTTTAGGAAATACACAATATACCATATTGAACTAATAGCAACCTGAATGATACAGTTATTGATAGTGTCATATATAGGTTCTAATAGTTGCTAACAATGAATATGATGTTAATGTGTGTTTTTTGTGCATCATCATTTAGGATAGTGTATCTATGCTGTTCTCTTGTGTGGAAATAAGTTCAATGAATAATAGGTCACTCAGTAAGTGAAATAATGGGCAACCTACCATATCCTCATGTGGTCTTGATAGCCTTAAGATCTTGATCGAAGCTCAAAGATGAACTGACTTACCATCCAAATTGAAAACACTGTGCCTTAGATAATAGTGGTGTCCTATGATTGTGAGCTTATTAACATCCTAACCAGACATAGAGTTTTTATTTTTTTCTCTCTTTAGTTTTTCATGAGTTTTCTGTTTACTGTCTCTAAGAGAAATTCTCTAAGAGAATTTGTTAAAGGTAAGGAAGTTAAAGAAATAGATTCAGGTTTTATGGTATGTTATAGTTTTTTTAAATGCACAATGGAAGTTACAGGTTTATGAATTTACATCCCAGAATTCAGAAGTTTTATTTGTAGATAGATAGAAATTTTATTCCCCTCTCCTGCCCCCGCCTTTTTTTTTGGGTATCAGTCTGCTGTACAGAGTTCTAATATGTGCTTTATTTTTGTAGTTTTTGCATATTACTAAAGTAATACATGTTTATGGCAAAAATTCAAATAAAACACAGGAATATAAAGTAGAAAACTAAATTTTTCCTGTTACCTCCTTCTGTTCTCAACCTAAAATTCTAATCCTCCAGAGGCAACCCATTTGGGATATATTTTTTTCAATTTTTCTATACAGATAAAAATATGCATATGATCTTTGGAATCTTTTTTCGAGATGGCATGCATACTTATTTTACTCATGTCTGAGAATCTTGGTTTCAACTAGACTATTCTTAATCAGTATTTTATTTTTATTTTAAGTGCACCTTGTATTTTATGAGTTTCCACAGAAGCCTTTGACATTAACTAGCTACTTTATTTTCTTAAATTATTAAGAAATGACAGTGGTATACACCCATTCTGAAATGTTTTTTGAAGAAGAGATGTATAGGATCAGGTTGGAGAAATTAAATAGCTTACTGTTTCAATACTGGTTGTTTTGTTCAAGGTTTCTGTGTATCGGCCAACATACAGGTTTGGCTGCATTAGCAGATACTTCAAATCGTAGTGGCTTAAATATGGTAGAAGTTCATTTCTACCTTATGTAGCGGTCTAGCCATGTAACAGTCCTACACTACTGTGATTCTGCAAGGTTGGGAACTGAGATTCTATCTCATATTTTGGTCTGTCATTGTAGAGATATTGTCCTCCTGTGCCTTCTGGCTAGTGGAACACAGACAAGAGGAGAGCAGGTCTCTTCTCTTCACAGACACGGCTTGGAAATGACACACTGTGCTTCTGCTCACATCTCATAAGCCAGACCTTGCTCATGTGGCCATAACTAGCTGCAACAAAAGCCTTTAATCAGGGCAGCCATATGCTCAACTGAGAGTTTGGAGGAAGGGGAGAATGTATTTTTGGAGGTAACTCAGTCTTTGCTGAAGAGCATGCCTTTATTATTTTTTAAAAAGGGAATCTTGAGACACACTTATTTGAGATTAAATCAAAAATCCCTTTGATGTGCCAAATGAAAAAAAATTTGCTATTTAGAATATTTTCTTGTCCTCATCCATTTATGCAGTTTGACTGTCAAAAAATACAACATATAATCTTGCTAATAATAGGACATTTACATATGAACTTTCTATGCAGAATTGGTGTGAAATAATGTCTTATTAGGTAATAAAACTATGTAAAATAGGGAGATATGAATATAAGAGCTTATTTCTCAATGGAATGAAAGGTTGGCCCATTCTCAACTTAAGTATATAGCACATTATTCCTTCTAAGGTGATTTTTGCTTTAAGTTATACTTGTTTGCTATAGTTAGAAAATACAGATAAATAAAACTGTAACGTCTGTGCTCAGAGATAACCACCATTCAACATTTGATTTTTAAATAATATTATGTAGTGTGAGTGTATATGTGTGTATACATATATACACATGCAGACAGACACCACCTATAAGCACATGAGCATTTATTGTATAAGTTATAACCATTTCATAGTGTGTTAGTTCGCTCTCACGCTGCTAATGAAGATATACCTGAGACTGGGTAATTTATAAAGGAAAAAGGTTTAATGGACTTACAGTTCCACATGGCTGGGGAGGCCTCACAATCATGGTGGAAGGTCAAGGAGAAGCAAAGTCATGTCTTACTTGGTGGCAGGCAAGAGAACATGTACAGGGGAACTGCCCTTTATAAAACCATCAGATCTCATGAGACTTATTCACTATCATGAGAACAGCATGGGTAAAACCCACCCCCATGATTCAGTTACCTCCCACTGGGTCCCTCCCACGACATGTGAGGATTAGGGAAGCTACAATTCAAGATGTGATTTGAGTGAGGACACAGCCAAACCATATCACATACTCTTGAGTTTGGTTTTCTCCCCTCATTATACTTGGTAGGGAATAATGTTCACAATATATGTGAAAACTTTTTTTTTTTTTTTTTGAGATGGAGTTTTGCTCTTGTTGCTCAAGCTGGAATGCAATGGCGCAATCTCAGCTCACTGCAACCTCTGGCTCCTGGGTTCAAGTGATTCTCCTGGCTCAGCCTCCCAAGTAGCTGAAATTACAGATGCGCACCACCACACTGGGCTAATTTTTTTATATTTTTAGTAGAAATGGGGTTTCACCATGTTAGCCAGGCTGGTCTTGAACTTCTGACCTCAGGTGATCTGCCCACCTCGGCCTCCCAAAGTGTTGGGATTACAGGTGTGAGCTGCTGTGCCCGACCTGAAAACATTTTTTTTATCCAGGTATCTATTTTATGGATATTTTCTAATGTATTTTATATGTGATTTTTTGTTGAATATTTAGGTTGTTTCTGAACTGCTTTCATAAACAATGATGTGATGAACAGTTTTTGTGCATATGGTCTTATATATCTGTCTGAATATTTCCTTGAGACAAACATTACATGTGGAATTACTTGGTTATAGGATCTATAGGTTTTGGTACACATCATGCTAATACAAATTTTCTTATACTCTCCCCAATCCTTAAATCTCTGTTCCTCTAACAGAAAACCAAATACAATGTGTTCTCATTTATAAGTGGAAACTAGCATTGAACAATATAGACACTGGGGCTCCCAAAGTGGTGATGGAGAGATGGGGGAAGGGGTTGAAAAATGCCTGACGGGATTGTGTTCACTACCTGGGTGACAGGATTATTGGAAGCCCAAACCGCAGCATCATGCAATATACCCGTGTAACAAACCTGCACACATACCCCCTGAGTCTTAACAAAAAAAAAAAAAAGAAAAAGGAAAAGAAAATATTTGTTCATTTGATAGCAAACTTAGTTGTTTAATAGCTCAGTATTTTAATAGTTAGAAAATGGATTCAAGTTGTCTTAAATGTACTTTTCCTTAACTTTATCTCACATTTTAATGCCATGCTTTTTGTATTTAAGGGAAGTACTTTTTGGCCATTGGTCACCTATCTTGTGTGTTTCCAGATGGGAGCTTGGTCAAGTTCTGCCTTCATTCTGCCACCCCATGCAGTGCAATTTTTCCTTTTGTATCGGTAATGAGTCTGCACTTGGATACCTCATGCACAGTGGGTACTGTCACTGGTTCCTTGTTGTATCTAAGAAGCGGCAGCACATAGCAGGGCGGAGGGAATTGGTAGGCTTTATTCGGACATGTTTTTCTTTCTGTTATATTGTGAATTCAGGAATCTAATTAGTTGACCATCACCTTGAAATCCCTTTAATAAAACCTGTAGTTCGTTTCTTCTACTCTCTGTTTATCTTACTCTTTTTATTCTTGTTCTTTTCCCTTTAAGATGAGTGTATTGTGTCTTGCTTTTCTACTAGAGTCTCATTTCATTTTTCTTCTTTCTGATTTTTTTTAAAGTCTTTTAGGGAATGATTCAGAAAGAATTCTTTTCTTTTTTCCTTTTGGTAGACTGGGGAATTAAGACTGAAAAGCTTATTTCTTTCTGATGAACAGGAAATGTACTGGCCCCAGTAGTTTATTGGGGGAGTCACATTTTGGGAAACGCCAACAGGCAATTCATGTGTACGCAAAACCTAAGATAAACAGTTGTTACTGCAGCAGCCATTGTTTCTCCCTCTGTCTGAGGGTGAGAGACAGGGAAAATCAGACTGAGGAGAGGGTTAGAACAGTGGGAAACCCAGTGGCAATTCAGGAATGTGTCATTTGTCTCATAACTGGATAGTCTGATGCCAGTGCTTAAAGCAACAGTTCTTTTTCACAGAATATCTTTTGAAAATTGTGAATATTAATAATTCAGTAAAGGACACATTCCATTTAAGCTGGGTGGTCTTCCAGAAGTAGAATCTCATAGCAAATTGCCAGTTTCTGTAGAATTCCAGAGATAAGTCTTTGTTATAATTGTTGTGAAGAATTATTTGTTTAGCAAGTATTAAATTCTTCCTTACTGTGACCCATCCTGTTTATAAAATATATATTCTTGTTTATTCTTGAGGGTCACATTTCAGAATTATTTGATTTTACTTCTTTTAGACTAGCATTTGCTAGTGCAACTTCTGTGTAGGAGGGTTTTGTGAAATATTTTTTCCAACTTGTTTAGGTAACACAAAATCCGACTTCAATAACTGTTGTGTAGTAAAATGCCTGAATCCTTTTTTATGCCATTTGCTAATATTTTGAGCTCATTTCGAACATATGCTTTTAAAACTGTGCTCTTCACTTGAGTGGCCGTGGTATTTCCAGACCTGTGACTTTTTACTGTAGCTTGAGCCACGAAATAACTGGAATGTTAAAAGAAACTGGGGAGATAAATGGTTGGATAAGTTGCTGATGTAGGCCACAGGTTAGGGGCAGTTAAGATACCTGACTGCTTGTGAGGTCAACTTGTCCCTTCCCTTCCCTTTTCCTTTTTCCCTTTCCTTTCCTTTCCTTTCCTTTCCTTTCCTTTCCTTTCCTTTCCTTTCCTTTCCTTTTCCTTTTCCTTTTCCTTTTCCTTTTCCTTTTCCTTTTCCTTTTCCTTTCCCTCCTCTCTTCTCCTCCCCTCCCCTCCCCTCCCCTCCCCTCTCCTCTCCTCTCCTCTTTTCTTTTTGAGACAGGGTCTTGCTCTGTTGCCCAGGCTGAAATGCTGTTGTGTGATCATGGCTTACTGCGGCCTCAACCTCCTGGGCTCAAGTGATCCTCCCACCTCAGACTCCCAAGTAGCTGAGACTACAGGTGCACACCACCATGCCTGGCTAATTTTTTCTGATATTTTGTAGAGATAGGGTTTCACCATGTTGCCCAGGCTGATTTTGATCACCTGAGCTCAAGCCATCTGCCTGCCTCAGCTTCCCAAAGTGCTGGGATTACAGATGTGAGCCACTGTGCCTGGCCAACTTGTGCATTTTTGGCATGCACATTTTCTTTTCTGATTTATTCTCTTCGTTTTCCTTTCTTTCTCTCTCTCCCCTCCTCCTTTTTTCCCCCCAGTTGAGGAATGTATCCCTTAGTCTTAATGGGATGGTCAGCCGAGGTTCCCTGCCATCCTGTAGATGGGAAAACATGTAATTTAAGCTCTGTCAATCAGACATACTCTTCCTGACTTTGAGTATGGAACTGAGTGATGTAAAAACTATTCACCCAGAGGTGAACAGAAGAGATTGCTAGTTCCTGCTGCCTAGGTCTTAGAGTTATTTTGATTTCCTACCTTCCTAAGGCTGTTGCTTCAGCTTTGTCTTTTGTGTCCATGTAGTAAACTGCTTTTTCTTCTTTAAATTAGCCAGAGTTGGTTTCTGTTACTAACTGAAGAAGCCTGTCTGAAAGCTACATCTTAGAGTGATCCCAAGCAGCCTCACAAAGGGTGTTTCCCAAGAAAGTCACATCAACCCACCTCACAGAGAATGATACAGAGATCAAAATGATTGCTTATGAATTTACAGAAAGAAAACCAACTTTCTTTGGATAGAATGTTTATTGTTGCATTTTAATGCATTTGCTCCCTGTTGGCAAGCCTCAGAGGGGAAGTCAGGAGTTTACTAAACTGAAGGTTGCTTGGGGAATAGGAAGTGTTAGTCATTTGATCCGTGATAGAACTTGATCTCCTCTTGACAGGCCTTGGATGGGCACTGCCTAGCTAGAACCCTTTCCTCTGCTGGCTTTCCAGAGGATCTTATGCCTTTTTGACCAGAGCCTACTTAGATGAAGAAAGGAATTTAAGGGCTTCCTCTCCTATTCAGCCCAGCTGCTAAAAAACGTGCTTGGATAAACACTAGGAGCTGAATCCCCCTCCCATAGACTTTAGAACACATTCCTGTATACCTAGACGTTCTTAAGACAAAATAAAAATCATTTGATGAGCTTATAAAACTCATATGGAAGTCCTTTTTTTTTTTTTTTTTTTGAGAAAGAGTCTGACTCTGTCACCCAAGCTGGAGTGGAGTGGTAAGATCGCAGCTCATTATAGCCTCCAACTCCTGGGTACAAGTGCCCTGCCTCAACCTCCTGAGTAGCTGGGACTATAAGCACATACCACCAAGCCCAGCTAATTACAAAAAATTTTTTGGAGATAGGGTCTTGCCACCCTGCCCAGGCTAGTCTTGAACTGCTGGCCTCAAGCGATCCCAGAGTGCTGGGATTACAGGTGTGAGCCACTGCACTTGGCTTTGTTAAGAGATTTAGATCCATCATTTATGCATTGATCAGTTATTTATTATCTATTTCCTAATACCAGGTACTCTCTTATCTAAGAGTATTGGATGTATAGCAGTGAATAAGTCCCAGTGCTTGCCTTTCTTAATCTCAGGGTGCAGAAGAGGGGTTAAAATCAGAAGCCAGAGTGACTCATTCCTGTAATCCCAGTGCTTGGGGAGGCTGAGGCAGGTGGATCACTTGAACTCAGGAGTTCGAGACCAGCCTAGGCAACATGGCGAAACTCTGTATCTACAAAAAATACTAAAATTAGGTGGATATGTTGGCTCACTCCTGTAGCCCCAGCTAGTTGGGAAGCTGTGGTGGGAGGATCACTTGAGCCCGGGAGGCAGAGATGGCAATGTGCCACCGCCCTCCAGCCTGGATGACAGAGGGAGACCCTGTTTCACACACACACATGTGCACATGCCCCAGAGATATTTTATTTCCCATGAAAATGCGGAAGAGAACGAACGTGATGAGATATTGCTGAGATGTGTCCCAGGCCAACAGTAGTATCTTTATCTTTTCTTTAATTCAAGAGGTTACACTAGTTCTTTGGATTTTACTCTTAGCACAGTGGAAGTAAGCGAATAAAAATTAAAAGTGTTTCTTCCCTGCCTTTGCTGCTGTGATCCGTTAGTGAGGATCTTCTCCCGGTGGTCTCTAGTTGTCAGCTGTTTATCATCTCCTCAAGTTTGAAGCGTGGAATGCTACTTTTATGACACAGCCATTTCATATGCTGATTCTCCCACCTCATCTGTCATAAAGATACTTGTTTTGGGACCAGTCAGCGATATTTCTTGTTCATAATTGTCCTGCCAACATATAGCTCTGCTTTGCTGATACCACTTCCAAATCCCTGATGTTTTGGCTGAATTCTGACACATGGACTCCTTCCTGACACGGGAGATGAGATGTTGTATATATACCATTTAGCCCACAATGACATGCACTAAGGGTCACTGATTTTGGCTACTACTGTGATGATGACAGCAGCCATCACTGCCACCACTACTGTTACTACTGTTATCATTACTACTGTATGGGTTTTTACAGGAATTTTCTTTTAAGACTATTTTTTTTTTCTTCTTGAGACAGGGTCTTGCTCTGTCACCCAGGTTGGAGTGCAGTGGCACAATCTCAGCTCACTGCAACTACCTCCCAGGCTCGAGCAATCCTCCTGCCTCAGCCTTCCGAGTAGCTGGGACTACAGGTGTGTGCCACCATACCCAGCTAATTCTTATATTTTTAGTAGAAATTGGATTTCATCATGTTGCCCGGGCTGGTATTGAACTCCTGCTTCGGCCTCCCAAAGTGCTGGGATTACAGGTGTGAGCCACCGTGCCCAACTTTTTAATCACACAGATTCTAGTAGCTGATGCCATGTGTCTGTTAGGGATGACAGGGCAGAAACTACAAGGGGAGAGGAGAGACTGTAATAAGTAATTAGAGAAAGAGCTTCGGAGTTCATCAGACAGACCCAGTTCAGCCCACTTATCAGCTGTGTGACTTGAGACAAATTTGTGATTCTTTCTAAGGTTGGTTTCCTAGTCTGTAAAGTGGGAATAATAATAATAACCATCATGAAATGATAATGCTACTATTTGACTCCTTTCTGTGTACCAGGTATTGTACCTAGACTATCAACTTCAAACCTTATAACTCTAATTTGAGTTGTGGAACTCATGATTATTCCCAGTTTACAGATGATTCTGAGCACAGAGAGGTTAAGAACTTTGCCTGAGAACACACAGCCAGCACTTAGAGGAACTGGGATTATGTCATAGGTGGTCAGGTCGCCCAACGTTGTTATAATATGTGAAGCTTTAAGCATGATGTCTCCTAGCGTGTTGTAACATTTATTCCAAGTGTAATAATATGATCATAAGGTAGGCTTTAATTGTCAAAGAGACCTGTTTCTTCCCTTGTGGAAATCGCCTGACTTCTCTCTGCATGGAACCTTTACTCCCATATTCAGATTCTGCCTACTGTGGTGGATGGAGGCCAGGTCTTTCACTGTCCTTAGCAATGCAAAATGATTGCTGGAAACAGGGGGCTTAATGGTGGACCCTGGGACTCCCAGAGAACTTAAATGCTTCTCTTTGCTCTCTGCTTCCACCTTAATGTCTGACTTTGTATCAACAAGTTGAGAAATTTTCAGCTGAGTCTCTGGTGCATTGATGAACTGACTCACTCCCAATTAGGCTGTGGACCTGCCTGGTGGGGATACTCTTGTTTACCAATGAGCAAGAATCTTTTTGGTGGTTGTTTTTCAAGCGTGGATTGATGGTATGGAAGCCATTCTAAAGTAGGCTTATATTGACTTTGATCACTGTAACCCCTAGCTGGAGCTCAGGGAGCAGGGGCAGGTGAAAGGAGGTCAGGCGGGCTGAATGATGTGGAGGAGGGCCTTGGAGAAGGAAACTGCCCACTGCAAAAACCATACTCACCTCTGCTCCTTCCCCTACCTATACCTGTTTCGTAGATAAATTGGAGGCAGCTTCTGGTCGGAGCTGGTCGTTAAATCAGTACAGGCAGCCTTCCTTTGAGCTGTGATCAGGAGCAGGGCCCTGGGCTATTTGTAACCAGCAGACAGCATTGAAGCAAAGTGTAATATTTAAACTGCCACAAACGAAATATGCACTCATGGTGGGAAACTATCCATTTTGTCGCTGGTGTGCCTTATCTTTTACTTTTATTTCTTCCTTTTATCTTGGGGTATAATAAACACTTATTTGAGGATGGTAGAGAATAATAATTTATTTTTTCTTTATTTTGGCAAATAAAACAGTAAGTCTACATTTTTTTTTCTTTTTTTTTTTTTGAGACTGAGTCTTGCTCTGTTGTCCAGGCTAGAGGGCAGTAGTGCGATCGTGGCTCACCGCAACCTCTGCTTTCCAGGTTCAAGCAATTCTCCTGCTTCGGCCTCCCAAGTAGCTGGGATTGTAGGCACCTGCCACCATGCCTGGCTAATTTTTGTATTTTTTAGAGACAAGGTTTCACCATGTTGGCCAGGCTGGTCTTGGAACACCTGACGTCAGGTGATCTGCCTGCCTTGGCCTCCCAAAGTGATGGAATTACAGGTGTGAGCCACCGTGCCCAGCCAAGTCTGCATTCTTATATCCAACTTTTGACTTGAAGCCTGGAAACTGTGTTAGGTGAGGTTTTCATCCAAAGCCCAGTGTGGTTTTTTGATGTATCATGTTCCTGTGTTTTTTTCCTTTTTTTTTTTTTTTGAGACAGGACCTCACTCTGTCACATAAGCTGGAGTGCAGTGGTGTGATCATGATTTACTGCAGTTTCCAACTCCTCGGCACAGGTGATCCTCCTGCCTAAGCCTCCTGAGAAACCGGTGCCACAGGTGTGCGCCACTGTGCCTGACTAATTTTTTCAAACACTTTTTGTAGAGACAGTGTCTCACCATGTTGCCCAGGCTGGTCTCAAACTCCTGGGCTCAAGCAATCCTCTTACCTCGACTTCCCAAAGTGCTGGGATTAGAGACATGAGCCACATGCCTGGCCCCATGTTCCTGTTTTGTTATGGGGTGTTCTGTTCTCATAGATGATCAGGTTCTTTTCCAATGATCAGAAAGCCAGGCATGATGGTGGGTGCCTGTAATCCCAGCTACTTGGGAGGCTGAGGCAGGAGAATTGCTTGAACCTGGGAATCAGTTAAACTACAACACAGGTGGCTGTTTTGGTAGGAAAATCTTTTCCCACCTTCTTCTTACCTTACTGATTTCATGTCTGAGAGCGAAGACACTTTCTCCAAGTGTCTTAGAGGCATGCTGTATGCTTCTGGATTCAAACTGAGGTCATCTCTGGGGAACCTGTCCGCATGGATATAAGTGGAGAAAAACACATTAAAATATCTGTGGGCATTTGAGAGCTGCTCACATTTTCAGGGAGGCTGCCAGCATTTATGTTTGTGCCCTAAGTATTGTATAAGTTCATGCCCTGAGATGTTATTCATCCCAGTTTCATGTTTGTTGGTAAAGAGGGAGTTGTACCTTGCAGAGTTTCATTTCTTCTCTGCCGTACGTTGACTCATGTTGGTGATTATGTCAAAAACCACTTAATTTGTATAAAGGCATCTCCAAGAGCATTTTATATAAATCCCATATGGGAAAAGGTCCCATAAGTTGGACCACAGAGTGTGTTGATCACAGCCTGGAATTTGGACTCACACTTGAATTTGAGTCCCAGCTTAAACTTGGATAAGGCTTTTGTTTTGTGTTAATTTAATTTTTACTTAAAAATTAAAGCATAGGCTGGGTGTGGTTGCTCACGCCTGTAATCCCAGCACTTTGGGAAGCCGAGGCAGTCGAATCACGAGGTCAGGAGATCGAGACCATCTTGGCTAACACGGTGAAACCCCATCTCTATTAAAATATAAAAAATTAGCCGGACGTGGTGGTGGGCGCCTGTAGTCCTAGCTAATTGGGAGGCTGAGGCAGGAGAATGGTGTGAACCTGGGAAGCGAAGCTTGCAGTGAGCTGAGATTGGGCCACTGCACTCCAGCTTGGGTGATGGAGCAAGACTCTGTCTCAAAAATAAATAAATAAATAAATAAAATAAAATTAAAGCATAATACATGTAGATAATCTCAAGAAATTCAAAAGTACTTTAAGATTTATCACAAAAATATTAATCTTTAATATCACTGCTCCCCATTCTTCTGTGTGACATCACAGAGAGTACCACCTTTAACTCTGTAAGCTGTTCCTTCTTGCATTTCTTTCTATATTTAGAAACCATATGTTCATATTTATATTTATTGTGATTTCAATTTTAGGTATTATCTATTGTTATTATTTATTATCCCTGGTAAAGAAGTTGAGGATTTAATTTTTTTTTACTCCCTAAAACCCACACTTTTTTCCATCTACCTTCTTCCTAACTACATAGTAGTATCAGTATATCAGCATTTCTCAGCTGAGCCACATAGGGCACTATAATTATATTGCCTTTTTTGGGGGCGGGGGTGAGTGGATAAAGAGATGGGTTCTTACTGTATTGCCCAGGCTGGAGTGCAGTGGCTGTTCACAGGCATGATCGTAGAACACTGTAGCCTTGAACTCCTGGGCCCAAGTGATCCTCTTGCATCAGCTTCCTGAGTAGCTGGGACCATGGGCATGTGCCACTGTGCCCAGCTGTATTGCTTTTTTATGACGTGAATAAAATGCTTTGCTATTTTTTTGCTTAATTTTCTACATCCCCATCTCTAATTCTTCCCTAAACTCTCCAGCAAAACTGAAAAACCCTCACAGCAGAACTGAAAAACCCTCATAGCATAGCTAAACCTGTTAAAGAATCCATCAGTCCCTTAAAAAATAAATCTTGGTTTCCTCCCTCTTGTTTTCTGTCCACCTGCTTTAATGTGGACTGGTTGCTTTCTATGTTGATTCCACAACTCTCATCCCCTCTCAGCCACAGTTCCTCATCTGTGCAATGAGGATAACAGCAGTCTTAGGGAGGTGCTGTGAAAATTTAAGGAGCTGAGACAGGAACAGCAGTGGCATGAAGTAAGAGCTCAGTCAGTGTTGTTATTCCTTTTTCTTCTTCATTATTTTGTTAGGCTGTGGTCACTAATCTGTAATGCATCTTTAAGAATGAGGATATAGTAGGGCTGGAAGGGAACTACAGTATGACCTATTGTAGTCCTTCATTTTCAGAGAGGCCTGGAGGAGATAAGTGTCTTTACCAAGGTCATGGGGCTGATCGATACAGAGAGGCAGAGCTGCAAATAGATCTGTGCACCTCTGACATTGGTCATAGTCATGTGTTTTTTCCATTTCCTCATGCAACCTCTGTAGACTTAAGGGTTTTATAAAAAGCATTTTCTAAATTTCATAGTCATTTGTTCTCCTTTTTCCCGGTTCCTTTCTTTTCTGAAATACATAACAGCTTTATTGAGATATAATTCAAATACCGTACAAATCACTTGTTTAAAGTTTGCAACTAAATAGATATATTCAGAAAATTGTGCAGCCATCTCTGAAGTCTAACTTAACATTTTCATCATTTCAACAATCAACCCTTTACCTTTTCTGTATCACTCCCCTACCCCCAAGTTCTAGGCAGCTACTAATTTGTTTTCTGTAGTTTTGGATTTGCCTGTTTATATGTCATATAAATGTAACATGCAGTGTGAGGTCTTTTGTGACTGGCTTTTTAGCATAGTATTTTCAATATTATTTATATAGTAGCATGTATCATTACCGTATTCCATTATTTGTTTATTTGTTTTTTGTAGAGACAAGGTATTGCTATGTTGCCCAGGCTGGTCACAGACTCCTGGCTGCAAGCGATCCTCCTGCCTTAGCCTCCTAGAGTGCTGGGATTACAGACGTGAGCTACCACACCTGGCTTTTCATTCCTTTTAATGGCTAAATAATGTTCCGTTCTATATATATGTATATTTTTTCCCCATTCATCAGTTGAAGGACATTTGGGTTGTTTCTAGTTTTTGGCTATTATGAGTAATACTGCGATGGATATTCATGTACAGCTGTTTGTGTGGACATATGTTTTCATTTCTCTTGGGTACATACCTGGGAATGGAATTGATGGTTCAAATGGAAACTCTTTAAGTTTTTAGTAACTGCCAGACTGCTTCCTAAAGCAGCTGCACCATTTTACATTCACACCAGCAGTGTATGAAGGATCCAGTTTCTTCACGTCATCACCAGCACTTGCCTGTCTTCGTACACCAATCAAAGGTATATGAAGTCGATCTCATTGTGTTTTTCACTTATATTTCCCTGATGGCTAATGATGTTGCCCATCCCTTAATGTGTTTATTTGGTCTTTTGTACATCATCTTGTGGAAAAATGTCTGTTAAGATGGTTTGCCCATTTAAAAATAGTGTTATATGTCTTTTATTACCGAGTAACAGTTCTTTATATGTTATGGATACAAGTCCTTTATCAGATGTGTGATTTTAAGTATGTTCTCTCATTCTATGGGTCATTTTCACTTTTTAAAAAAAAATTCTTTTTTTTTTTGAGACGGAGTCTCGCTCCGTCACCCAGGCTGGAGTGCAGTGGCGCGATCTCGGCTCACTGCAAGCTCCGCCTCCCGGGTTCACACCATTCTCCTGCCTCAGCCTCCCGAGTAGCTGGGACTACAGGCACCCGCCACTACGCCCCACTAGTTTTTTTTGTATTTTAGTAGAGACGGGGTTTCACCGTGTTAGCCAGGATGGTCTGGATCTCCTGACCTCGTGATCCATCCGTCTCGGCCTCCCAAAGTGCTGGGATTACAGGTGTGAGCTACCGCGCCCGTCCAAAAAAGATTCTTGAGACAGAGGCTTTTAAAAAAACTTTTTGAGACAGAGTCTACCTCCTAAGCTGGAGTGCAGTGGTGAGATCTCGGTTCACTGCAACCACCACCTCCTGGGTCCAAGTGATCTTCCATCCCAGCCTTCTGAGTAGCTTGGACTACAGGTGCACGCCACCACACCTGGCTAATTTTTGTATTTTTTATAGAGATGGGGTCTTGCTGTGTTGCCCAGGCTAATATCAAACTCTTAGGCTCAAGCTATTTGCCCGCCTTGGGGGTTCCCAAAGTACTGGGACTGCAGGCGTGAGCCACTGCACCTAGCTTGCATCTTCACTTTCTTGATGGTATCATTTGCAGCACAAAACCTTTATCTATTTTTTTCTTTTGTTTGTGCTTTTGGTTTATATTTCAATAGGCTTCACCTGACCCAGGGTTTTGAAGATTTACTTTTATATCTTCTAAGAGTTTCATAGTTTTAGGTTTTATATTTAGGTATATGTTCCATTTGAGTTAATTTTTGTGTATTGCATAGGAAATGGTCCCAACTTCATTCTTTTGGATGTGGATGTGAAATTGTCCCAGCACCATTTGTTGAAAAGGTGATTCTTTTTCTATTGAATTTTCTTGGCACCTGTGTTGAAATCAAATATGCAGAGGTCTTGACACACTGTTATTGTCCATTCTCTACACATGCTGTCCTCTCCCACAAAGTGTGATAATGTAATAATGCAATAACGTGCCTGATAATCAAATGAGTGGATTTCAGCCATCCCCCTTTGTCTGAAACCTTTGTGATCAGAGGGAATAAACATCTTAGAGGCATGAAGCCTTGCTCAGAGAAGGAGAAGATAGAGAACAAAAGTGCCACAGTGTACCAAGTGAAAACCATCGGATGTGCCAGAAAACATGCAGTAGGAATTAACTTTGAGGGTTATCACAGGAACACTATGTAGAGTAAGCCCAAGCAGTTCAGCTGTGGATGAGCTGTGCTGTAGATTTTGCTGCAAACCGCTGCAGGCCTGAGAGCTTGCTGTGGGTCCAGAGAGCAGCAGATGTACTTGGCTGTGACGTCACTGGATGTGTCCTGATCTACTCCTTCTCCTTCTCACACACAAGGTTATCTGAGGTCTCAGCCAAGAGACAAATCAGCACTTTACCCATGGACAGCACCAAAGCTCGCCATCTTCGCAGCTGCCCCAGAACTTTGGAAACTTCTGCAGTGAAATGGATTCTGATTATTTTTCTTACCTTTGTTCTTATTTTAGAATTGAAGTCTAGAATACATAAAGTGCATTAATATTAAGTGCAGCTTCGTGACCTTTTAATTGAGGTATTCTTGTGTAGCCATCACCAGATTAAGATATGGAACATTATAAGTACCCTGGGAGGCTCCTTGTGCTCTTTCCCACTCATTGCTCTCTTCTTAAAGAAGTCAGCACTGTTCTGGTTCTTCTATTGTCATATGTATTTGTTTTGCCTGCTTATGAACTTCAGATAAATAAAAACTACCTTAGGTACTCTTTTATGTTTGGCTTAATTTGTCCAGTATGTTTGGGAGACACAACCCTTGTGTTGTGTGTATCAGTTCATTTTTATTGGTTGTATAGTATTCACTTGCATGCACATACAGTAAAATATTTATTTTTCTATTCATTGACACCTGGATAGCTTGTAGTTTGGGGCTATTTTCAATAAAGCTGCTCTATTTATTGTTGTCTGAATGTTTTCGTAGACATAAACACTCCTTTCTTTTATTTGTTTGGCTTTAGAAGACACTGCCAATAAGTTCTGATTTTGTATCCTCTTCTGTTTTCATCTCACACTCAGCTTTGTGCTTAGAGTATGTGTTTGTGGCCTCAAGTGTGTGCAGGTTGGGGTCAGGAAAGAGAAAGAGAAATTGATGAAGGTAGAATGGGGAAGGGGACAGGCTAACGTGTATTAAAGAAAGTTAGAGAAGACGGTGCAGAGGAAGAACTGGAGACAAAATATTAGTTGGGTACATAAATTTTTAATATGGATTCAAATTCTAGCTCTGCCATTTACTAGCTACTTAATGTTAGAAAACTTAAGTCAACTCTGAGCCACATTTTCATCACCTGGAAAACAGGGTTGGTAACAAGCACCTATATTATAGGGACTGTGAGCAGTATATGAAGCATCGCCTAAAAGTAACAGCTCACATTTACCGAGGGCTTTCCATTGCTAGTCATTGTGCTAATGTAATTATTTAATTTGATCTTTACAACAACATCATGAGCTGTGTTCTGTTAATTTTCCCAGTTAGGAATGTGAAAGTCTGAGAGGGTCAGTAACATGTCCCCAGGTCACACAGCTGGTTAGTTAGTAGAGCAAGAATTCTGATAAGTTGACATCAGTGTATTGATTGCAGAAGACTGGGAGGCAGACAGACATGAAAGAGAATGTCTTTGCTTATAGACAGGAACAGGTGGAGAACTGCTACACACTCCGGTGGAATAGAATACCAGCCAGTGATTCATCCAGTTCTTTCTGGGCTGGTCCAATAAGGGACAATGACTGTGTGGGGTTAAGGAGAAAGGAAAGCTGAAAATTTTCTTTTTGTAATATTTAGCCTTATCTGGAGAGCAAGGTTTTGAGTTTCTGTCCCAGCATTCAGTAGAAAACTTTGCACAGAGGTAAACCTGAGTAGTTATGATTCCTTCTCACCTTACTTTAAGTCCCTCTGCCTGATATTTCCTAAGCCGGATCCCTGAGCCTGCATGTTCTTCCCTACACCTCACTCCACCTGCTGTGTTTCCAGCTGTATTGGCCTCACGCCAGCTCTTGACTGCTGACTGCTTTGGCCTGTAAGCTGTAATACTGGCCTCCTGGGAAGCACCCAGAATTCCACAGTTATTTTCCTCTCTTTCCCCTTCAGCAGTTCCCAAATTTGCTTTTCTCAGTGTTGTGCTTTCAGCTGGCTGGCTGTGTTGCAGTCACGCCGTCCCAATCCTGGAGCAAGTGAAACATTAATTACACAGGTGCATGAAGAAAGAGTGCATGCATTCTTCTCTTCCACACCCCGCAACCCCAATTTCAACTCTCCCTCACTTCAACCTTGAGGCATTCAGTGTTACGTGGTTGAATATATATATATTTTGTTTTAAAAATACAACTATTAGGCTGGGTGTGGGGGCTCATGCTTGTAATCCCAGCACTTTGGGAGGTGGAAGAGGGCAGTTTGCTTGAGTCCAGGGTTCAAGATCAGTCTGGGCAACATAGCGAGACACCATCTCTACAAAAAATACAAAATTAGCTGGGCATGGTGTTGTGTGCCTGTAGTTCCAGCTTCTCAGGAGGCTGAGGTGGAAGGATTGATTGAATCTAGGAGGCAGAGGTTGCAGTGAGCTGTGATCGCGCTACTGCACTCCACCCTGGATGACGGAGTGTCTAAAACAAAAAATTATGTATATATACATGTATATATAAACATATATACATGTATATATATATATGAGATGGAACCTCGTCTCAATTTATTGCCCAGGGTGGTCTTGAACTCCTGGGCTCAAGTGATCCTCCCACCTTGGCCTCCCAAAGTGCTGGGATTACAGGTGTGAGCCACCATCCCCAGCCTGAATATCTTTTCACACTTATAGGAACATATAAAAGTCTTAGTCTTTCTTCGTTTCCTTTTCTTTCTTTATTTTTTTTTCAATAAAATGGTAAAATCCCACTATGAACAGTCCTAGTTTTCCTTCTCCGCTACCCTCCTTCCTACCCCTCCCCACCCTGCCTCTCTCCTCTCTTTCTCTGTTTGTCTTCCTTTCCTCCTTTCTCCCTCCCTCCTTCTCTACTTGATTTGACTCTCTTACTGTCTTCCTTTCTGCCTCCCTGTCTTCTTCCCCTGCTTCCCTCCTCTCTTTCTCATTTCAGTGAGTCACTGCCTTGTTCAGTTCATGGAGCTGGGGCCAGGAGATAGAAAAATGCATTAAGACACACCCTTACCCTCTAGGTCCTAGAGAAGAGACCAGGGTGCTGTGGGGAGATCAGAATGTGAATAGCTCATTGCTACACAGGCTTTCTCTATCATTTGGACAGTCCTCCTCTTTCAGTTAATGAATGAAACTGAAGGGTTTTTGGAGGCCCAGGCTTCCAGTATTGAAATGACCTTGGATCCTGGGAATTAAAAATAAAAAAAAAGTATCTCAGTGCTCAGGCAGCCTATTAAATTAAGTTCAGTCCCTGCTCTTCCCATGTTTGTTTACTGATCATTACACACATTTGTCAACATTATAGGCTCCTGTCTATGATAGAAATAAATGCTCAGCATCCATGTAGAACAAATCACTCTTTCTAAGAGGAATTGCGTTTAATCAAGAATGGCTCTTCCAGATTCAGAAACAACTTGAGGGTAGTGATCAATGGCCTAAGCTATGAAGCCAGGTACAGAATGCAATGCAGATTTCATTTCCTAGGGTAAAGAATAGGGGAGATGCACTGAACGCTTACTGCGTGCCAGCACTGGGCCACGTGCTGCACATGTGTCTCTTGCCCTCTCATTCTCATGAAATAAGCATGAAATAAGTAGCACTACAACTTCTTAATTGCAGGTGAGGAATGTGAGACACCAAGCGGCCAGGATTCTCATTTCATTTCAGTTGGGTTAGAAATATTTATGGAGTACCTACTGTGTGCCAGGCTCTGTTGTAGGCCCTTGGAATACATCAGTTAAAAAACAGTCTTGCCTTTGGGATCTGTACATTCTAGTGGAGGTGGCAGGTAAGGTAGGATAGATGACACATTATAAACATAATCAATTAGTAATTATGAAATATGTTAGAAGTTGATACAGGCTATGGGCAAAGAAAAAAGTAGGACAGGGTCAGAGGGTTGACAATGTCCAGGCAGGTAACAGGTGGTAGTATTACATGGGGTGATCCAGGTGGACTTCATCGAGAAGTCAAGAATTCAGAAAAATATGCAAAGTATTCAAAAAGGCTACTTTGTCTTAGAATCTAGCTACAATTATTTAAGAACTCATTTAACAAGTCTTTGCTGAGCTGGGTAATGTAGGAATGGTTCTTGCCACCCTTGCCCTCTAATGGCCTGTGGTTTTTTTGAGGGGCATTAGTTAGCTCCCAACATATAATTTGGTGCTCAAGGGAATAATGCCGACAGATTTCCATTGGCATTAAGAGCAGGAAAGACTGGATGTGGGTAAGCATTCTGCCAAAGATATATGCTGAGTGCCTTCGTGATACCCCATAACTGATACAATGAGATACTGAGGCATTTTTCCAGGGCGGAGGGCGTCTGTCTAGGAGGTTATGTGGTGAATTCATGACAGGCCCTCTGTTCACAGTCAGACAACATTTTGAATCTGAGCTCTACCCATCAGCATTGGGTGTGTGGTGTCACCTCTTTGAGATTTGTTTTCCTCCTCTGTGAAATGGGAATATTCATACGTAGCCCAAAGGTTGATGTAAGGATTGCTGACAGCATTTAGTCTGGGATCTCACACATGTTGAGTATTTACTGTGCGGTGGTGATCACTGTCATCCGTCCTTAGTCTGCAGGATCATTTGAGGTTTTGCCTCAAGGTAAACCTCGCTGGCAAGATGGCTGTGATAACAGTTAGTCTCTTAAAGGTATCTGGAACCTAGGCCAGAGGAGAGGCCGTGGTAGGAAAGCACTGGAGCATCTTTCTTTCTCTACCCGAAACAGGTCCAACTTTCCAGAACAGCATATGGACCCTAAGAACTCATGGGGATTTTTCTCAGCAGGCTGACTTGTAAGCAAATGACAGGGCAGGGAGGAGTGGCTTACGGATTCCTGATAGATCAGTGGTTACAAGGAGGCACTTTTGGGACCGCCATCTGTTCCCATCCTCCTCAGACCTGACGCCTCCTCAGACTCCTGGACCCTGAGTCTCCAATGCAGACTGAAATTGAGAAAGCACAGTAAATGGCACAGGGTGTGGAGCCGTCTTATCGTGCTTATTGCACAGCCCACTCATACCCCCACTCCCACCCCTTTTTTGATTCAGGGTCTCGCTCTGTTGCTAAGGCTGGAGTGCAGTGGTGAGATCATGGCTCACTGCAGCCTTGCACTTGTAGGCTCATGTAATCCTCTCGCCTCAGCACCACCACCTCCTCCTCTCACCCCCACAGTAGCTAGGACTATAGGCGTGGGCCACTATACCTGGCTAATTTTTAATTATTTGGTAGAATCAGGGTCTCCGTATGTTGCGCAGGCTAGTCTTGAACTCCTAGGTTCAAGCAATTCTTTCACTTCGGCCGCCCACAGTGCTGGGATTACAGGCGTGAGCCACCGTGCCTGGCCTCCCACTCACACCCTTTGAAGTTAGGGGGAACTGGGCTGATGATGCCAGAAAAGCTTTGTGGAGCTTAACTTTTTAGGAATTGTTCTACAGTTGATTGATGTATTCAGAAAATGCTGCTGCCAACAGGGTGCCAGCAGCTGTGCCAGGGATTGAACAAATGAATGTAGCATATCTTCACCCTAGGGACACCCTGGCCCTCAGGTAGTAGCAGCCCAGGGGTTGCAAACTAGTGGCCTGTGGATGCTGGTGGTGGGATGATGATGAGTGCCAAATGCTTACTGTGGGCCTGGTAACTTTCTAGGTATTCTGGATAGAATAACTCATTTGAACTTCACAACAACCTTGTGAGACACATATTCTTATTGTCTCCAATTTCCAGATCAGGAAACTAAGCAACTCACCCCAAAAGTATGCTTATGGACACTTGAAAAATAGAGAGATTTCCCAGATATCTGGGTCTTCAGCTTCTGTTTAAAAAGGTCTGAAGCTAGGTGGATGCTGCTGAGTTCACATCCTGTCCGGGACAGCCAACAGTAGTTGAGCTGCTTGACCACAGTCTCCACCATCCACTCTTCCGTGATGCCTCCCTTCTTCCCTGTTTACACTGAGTAGCTGCCGCCTTTTGCTTTTGGTAAGGGACCCCAAGTTATGTCCCCCCCCCAGCTCATTTGATGAACATTGCAGTGCCTTAGGAAACAATCAACCTTAGAAGACAGAAATTTAGACCTCTGGGACGAGGGGAGGTGACAGAGAATGTAAGAAATGTTTAGTAGGCAGTACCCACAGTGGAATTCATATGTCAGCCCTGTGTATATATATAAATGAGGTACTGCATCTCTTTAGCTCTTTTGTTCCAAAGTTCAGGTTATACAGGTTAGTCTGTCATTGCCTAGTCTTTCTGTATTGGTGGGAGCAGGTAGCGGTTGGGTGGGAGGGGATTATGAATAGTCATTCAAGGCCTACTGAGATCTTAGATCAACCTGCTTTTCTGAATCCCAGCCTAGGATCTTCTCTTCCTTTTTCTTTTAGTGTTTCCTTTTTCTGTTACTGCTTTTTTCCCCCTCTTAAATGCACATTGCATTAAAAAAAAAAAAAGTAGGCACTCAGGAGGTTGAGGTGGGAGGCTCACTCGAACCCAGGAAGTTGAGGTTGCAATGAGCCATGATCACACCACTGTACTCCAACTGGGGCAACAAAACAAGACCCTGTCTGTTAAAAAAAAAAAAAAAAAAAGTAGAAAAAAATTGAAAACAGCAAATATCAACAATTCCCCCAGCCACAGTTATTCTCCATACATAGTATATATTTTATATCGTTTACATGTTTTATATTTATATATTTAATGTATTTATATATTACATGTTTACTTAATAATTGTAAATTATATGTTTACATTATAAAAATTAAAACAGTGCCTAGTGTTTTGAAACCTATTTTTCTCTCAATCATATGTCATGAACATCATTCCATGTCAGCTGCTGGCACTGTGGTTTTAAAAGTTTGCAAAGTATGGCCCGGCGTGGTGGCTCACGCCTGTAATCCCAGCGCTTTGGGAGGCTGAGGTGGGTGGATTGTCCTGAGGTCAGGAGTTCGAGACCAGCCTGACCAACATGGTGAAACCCTGTCTCTACTAAAAATACAGAATTAGCTGGGTGTAGTCGCGCATGCCTGTGATCCCAGCTACTCTGGAAACTGAGGCAGGAGATTCATTTGAACCTGGGAAGTGGAGATTGCAGTGAGCTGAGATTGCACCACTGTACTCCAGCCTGGGCAACAAGAGTGAAACTCCGTCTCAAACAAAACAAAACAAAACAAAACACTTGCAAAGTGTTTATTTTTTATTTTTGTTTCTTGAGACAGGATCTCACTGTCTTACCCTGGCTGGAGTGCAGTGGCACGATCTTGGCTCAGTGCAACCTCTGCCTCCAGGCTCAAGTGATCCTCCCATCTCAGTCTCCCAAGTAGCTCGGAGTACAGGTGTGTGCCACCATGCCTGGATAATTTTGGTATTGCTTGTAGAGATGGGATCTCACCATGTTGCCTAGGCAGGTCTCGGTCTCTTGAACTCAAGTGATCTGCCTGCCTCGTTCTCCGAAAGTGCTGGGATTACAGGTGTGAGCCACTGCACATGGTCAGCACTTTTTTTTTTTTTTTTAAGTTTAACAGGTGCCATTTAGGATTTTTCTGATTTTTTATATTGGCTCACATCCTAGACTATTTATTTGGTAAAAATCTAGGAGAAAATTATACCATCAAAAGGCAGAGAATATGAGTTTATGCTGACTTGGTTTCCTTCTGATTTTTCAGTAAACATTACTGTATGTTATATAGACCCTCTCTGTAGGTGTGTCTATGTAGGTGTGTGTATGGCATAGTTGCAGATGTACATATCTACAGTATTGAAGAGGAGTGCTGCTTAGTGTCTATCTGTATGTTATATAGACTCTCTCTGTATGTATGTAGGTGTGTGGATGGCATAATTACAGATGTGCGTATCTACAGTATCGAAGAGGAGTGCTGCTTAGTGTCTATCATTTTGATAATGGTGACCATTTGCATGTCTGTCTTTGTCTCTGCCAGCCTTTAAAAATCTTGATTTTCCCAATATTTGTAGCCTCAGTAGAATCTTCATTTTGTGACTGTAGTTTGGATTTGAACAGTGGCAGAGTGAGTAGGCAGAACTTCCATATTAGTCTAATATTTCTGGTGAAGGGCCATGAGGAGCCACCTGGTGTTCCTCCCACAGCCTGGAGGCAAGTGGCAGAGTTACGGAGGCAGAGTCTTGTTCCCCACTCCATTCTTCACCTTCTCCTCTCTGTAGTGAGCCGGTTCAAGCTGGGAAGTTGGAATGAAAAGTGCTGTTTTTCCTGATTCTGCTATGTAGCTGTGCAGGACTGGATGTGGCTGGCGTAGCCGTGTGGCACGTGCCATGGAGTCTGCCATCTTGCTGTGACTGATTAATGGCCTTGAGAGTCCAGGCTTCCCCATCACAGCTGCCCTTTTTGTAGTTGGTGGGCAAAGCAAGAAATCAGGCCACCTCCTCCAAATGTTCAGGAAAGCTGTCTGTTTTATCCATCACTTAGTAGGAAACTAACCCTGGCCTGTACCAGGGAGAAAGAAGAGCCTGAATGAGGTCATGATCACTCCACATAGATCCTTCCAACCTTGGCTAGAAAAATCCAGTGTTGAGCTTTTGGTGAAGAATCTTCCAAAGTTTAGGTTATACAGGTTATTTATTTGTACATTCCTCTGTGTCTCTGTGTGTATATAGGTTGACAGATGGGTATAACATTCTTCCCTTTTGAAATAGTATCATGCTATACATGCTATTATATAACCTAATTTTATTTTGGTTTACCTTTTTTTTCCATTTTGTTTCATATTCTGTTGAATGTTTATCCATTCATTCACTCACCCTATTTACAGATAAAAAAGAAAAATATTCTTTCCACTGTCATTTATGTAGTAGTAGTTAGAGAGAAAGACACTAATCGAATAATTAGTGTAGTAGTAGTTAGAGAGAAAGACACTAATCGAATAATCAATGTGAAGGAGCTCTGAGGGAAGGTTACTCTGGGAGTGCCTAACAAGAGGACACCAGTTTCTAAGGAAATGACACTTCAGCTGTGATCCGAAGACTAAAATGTGGAGGTAGAATTGGGATAGGAAAAGAGGGGACTGTATCCATTTTTATGGATGTATAATATTTAATTTATGGATATGCCATAATTTATGTATCAAGTCATTTTGGGTGACCTTTAGATTATTGCTGATTTTTCATCTATTTTATCCATTTTGATGGATGGATTCGAGGCTTCGAACTCTTAGTCTAGCAGTAGAGTGGATCTGTTTGAATTTGCCAGCACTCTCATTTGTCTTTCTTGTGTCCAGTGATCCCAATTTGTTTATCTCAACCAGGGCTGTCGACAAAGGTAATTGACCTGCAAAGAAATTACATCAAGGAAGTGGTCTCACTTTTGTGATATTTGAGGCCAAGTAGTCATGCCTGGGCATACTACCTAGTGATACATGGAATGTGCCCTTATTTCTTTATGATTTTAAATTTATCCTATGATTTACCAAGTTCCTACTCATTCCAGCTAGTGTGTTAAGGATTAAGAATATGAAATTGAAAGGCTGTCTCTCCAGAAGTCCTCAGTAGTGTGAAAATATGGAGAGACACTTGGCTACATATCATAAGTATACTCTGGTAGTAAAGGAGTGAGCACGGTCTGTTCTGTCTATTCTGGTAGCCGGAAGACGTGGTGACTAGTATCACATGAGCTCCTCAGAGGAGATGGTGTTGAAACTGTTCCTTGAAGATTGATCCGAATTTTGTCAGCTATTAAGGAATTTGGTACTTTCTGATAGAAGGAGCTGTGAGGGCAAAGATTTCAAGGATTGGGAAGGTTTATTAATGCCTGGTACTTACGGAAAGTACTGGGTGCATTACTGGCTTCATGGTGAGAAATGGGCTTGGAGAGTAGCTGGGGCTGGACTGGGGGAGACCTTGAATGCTGTGCTCGGGAGGTCAGGTTTCATTCTGTAGATAGTGCGGATGTATCAAACGTTTAAGAATGGAGAAAGTAAGGTAATGTTAGCTGCCATAACAGAGAAACTCGAGAACCTCTGTGGCTTAATCTGTGAGAATTTATGTTTTCTTCACTAAATGTCCAAAAGAGGTGTTTCTAATTAGCAGGTGACTGTCTTCCAAGTGGTGATTCAGGGCTCCAGGCTCTGCCATTTTGTGGCTCTGCCATCTGCAGCATGTGGTTTCCATGCCACTATGCACACTTGTAATGAGCTGGTGGAAGAGGAGAGAACATGTCATGAAGTTTTTTATAAGCCAAGCCTGAAATGGTCTCACATCACTTCAGTTCACATTTCTGTTCGCTATAGAACCCAGTTACACGGTCCCACCGCATTACGCGTGAGGCTGTCGAATAGAAACTAGGTGTGTGGTGCAGGGTGAAGAGGAACAGAGTGGTAGATCCTGCTGTGCTGCTGTTTATGACAAATTAATTGTGATGATGCTGCTGTTGAGAATGATCTAGAGGAGAGAAACACAGAGACAGAAAAGGAAGAGGGCTCATAGTGAAGGCCCTAGTAATTAGATTAATGAAATCTAACATTCATTGAGTATGAACCCTGTGGCAGGTGCTGTTAAATACTTAATACACATCAACCATATGAGAATAGGTACTGCTGTTTCCCCATTTTATAGAAGAAAAACTGAGCTTATGGGGTAGCTTGCTGAAAGAAGCACCAGGATTTTCAGACCCAGGATGGTCTTACTCCAGCGCCTGAGCTCTTAACCACTAATGAATGCCTCTTGCTAGGCACTGTTATCTTTCTGGGTATTCATAAAGAAGAGAAGGTAAATAAAAGAACCGTGTCTTACATGAGGTGGACAGAGCCTCATTAGACATAGGGCAAAGAGAAGAATTGAAGATAAATAAGATGTCAGTCCTGGGAGCCTGGTGGTGCCAATTAGAGAGACAGGGCATGGTCTGTGTGACCTTTTGTGCAAGAGGTCTTACCAGTTGTTCCAGATCTGCCAGCTTTTGATGCCTGACGTGATTTAGCACTGTGGACTGCACATGCCTGCTAATAGCTCAACAAGTTGCTTTATAAGGGTTTTTGTTGGCTCTTCTGTGTTGGTTGTTCAAGAAAAGTTAGATCCACATTTTAGATGGGACAGTGAAGGCCCAGTCCCTGTGATTCAGCCATTGAGCCACTCTGCTCTTCATTGTATGAATGTCTTTTTCTCATGGTGCCCCTTCCCTCTGCAAGCTCCCACTCACCGTTATGACTGAGGTCAAATGGCTCCTCACTCTGAAACTTTTCATTGCCTCCTTGGACCAAGATGGATTTCCCTCTTCTCTGTTCATGCTGCACTGTTACCTGTCTTTATTTATAATTTATAATAATCTCTTCTGGAGTCTTATTTTCCCTATTACAATATTAACATACCCAGTTTTAGCAGTCTATATACAAGAGGTGTTAGTAAGAGGGGTAATACTTTTTGTGTAGATAAGGGGTTTTGTTCTTTTCTCCCCATGAGTATTACAAAACAGGAATTGCAAACTCCAAGTCTTTAGAGTCAAGCGGGTAACTCAAGAGTGACACTGTCCTGGCTGAGAGGGTCAGAACCTCTGCGTGGGGTGGTGGGTGGACCAGAGAGTACACACCTGGTATAAGAAATTCAAAACTTAATTAAAAATCAAACAAACATTTTGTTGGCACACCAAATATTTGCAACAGCCTTCTTCAGCCTCCACGTTTCCACTTTGTGACTTCTGATAAGGAATATATCTCCTTGCCTCCCTGCAGCTGGAAAACTATTGCTTTCTGTTACTCGTACATTTGAGTGTGACCCTGGCCCCATGGTCAAAGGCCGCATCGTGGCTGTGCCGTGGCTGTCCCTCTCACATCCACAGAGATGCTGCTGAAAATAACAACCTTCATTAAAGAACAACCTATGACCTTCTTATTTGAATTCTCTATGTTACCCTAGAAGTAATGGGTAAAATAATGATTATTGTTTGTTACTTTGAAATGGCTTGACAAATGTATTTGTTGTGTCAGACCTGGCTTAAATCTCTGAAGGACAACCTCCCTTCTCAAATAAGTTGGGGAAATGGAAGAAGAGGGAAAATTTCTCACCGTGAACCTACTGCACGCATCCTGCCTGTCCCCCCCATGGATTCTGTTCAGCAGCACTGGCTGCCCTGGGGAGGACAGACTCTTGACACCATCCTAGGGGACCTTTCTCTGGCACCTGGCTGAGCATGCCATTACCATGGCAAATCCCCATGACTCCTGTTAGAGAGGTACCCAGAGATCCCTGCAGCACACTCTGAGGACCTGTCCCTCTTTTTAGTCAGTGCTGAGGGAGGGGAACACGCGGGCTTCCCAGATCAGTGGCTTCTGACATGCCCCTGATCGACTCTGCCTCCGTGTCTCTATCTGTAAAGATGGCTCTGTCAGTACCCTTGTCTGCAGTTCTGATATAAGGATTAAATACAATCACATATTTGTCAAAAGACAAAATTACAGTAAACTTAGTTATAGATCTAATTGGCTTTTATTTGCGATTCATGAATCTGAGCAGCCTCCTTCAAAATAGAATAAGGGCTCCCTCTGGGCAGTAGTAGAACAGTGGGTTTTGTTAGGGGGGCATGGGGAAGTAGAACCATAGAAAAAAACACCTGATTAGGCTGGATGAGGTGGCTGACGCCTGTAATCCCAACACTTTGGGAGGCCTAGGCAGGCAGATCACCTGAGGTCAGGAGTTCGACAACTAGCCTGAACAACATGGGGAAACCCTGTGTCTACTGAAAAATATAAAATCAGCCGGGTATGGTGGCACATATAATCCCAGCTACTCAGAAGGCTGAGACAGGAGAATTGCTTAAATCTGGGAGGTGGAGGTTGCAGTGAGCCGAGATCGCGCCATTGCACTCCAGCCTGGGCAACAAGAGCAAAGCTCCATCACACACACACACACACACACACACACACAAAGAAAGAAAAAAGAAAAAACACCTGATTGGTTAGCATAGGTTACTTTTTGGTAAGGGTTAAAGCAGAGGGGACCTATGTATTTTGCTGACTCAGGTAGACTGGAATCTCCTGTTTTCAAGAAAACCTGGTCTGTTTGGGGGATTTATCTGCTTCCTTAAAGTTTTTTTTTTTTTTGATGGAGTCTTAGTCTGTCACCCAGGCTGGAGTGCAGTGGCATGATCTCAGCTCACTACAACCTCTGCCTCCCAGGTTCGAGCGATTTTCCTGCCTCAGCCTCCTGAATAGTGCCACCTCACCTGGCTAATTTTTGTTATTTTTTTGTATTTTTAGTAGAGATGGGGTTTCACCATGTTGGCCAGGTTGGTCTCAAACTCCTGGCCTCAGGTGATCCCTCCACCTCGGCTTCCTAAAGTGGTGGGATTACAGGCATGAGCCACCATGCCCAGCCCTGCTTCGTTAAAGTTTTAATTTGATTATGTGGCATTTAGCATGAGTGACTCCATGCTAAATGGAGTTTCAGTTTTGTCTGGTGATGTGTAGGGGCCTAGTGCAGGTTATCAGCTAAAACAATGGCCTTCCATAAAGTTTAGCATTTTTTTTTTTTTTTTTAAGATGGAGTCTCACTTTGTCGCCCAGGTACCTCCTGGGTTCAAGTGATTCTTCCACCTCAGCCTCCCGAGTAGCTGGGATTACAGGCATGCACCACCATGCCCAGCTAATTTTTGTATTTTTAGTAGAGACAGAGTTTCACTATGTTGGCCAAGTGGGTCTTGAACTCCTGACCTCAGGTGATCTGCACGCCTCAGCCTCCCACAATGCTGGAATTATAGGCACGAGCCACCATACCTGGCCAATTGTAGCGTTTTTAAAGCACATAGCACAATATCTGGTACACAGCGGGCCGACATGTACATGATCCCTTCTTCTCATCCCTCCCTTTCTTGCTCTTTGAGTTTGACGGCTCCAATTATACTTGTGGTAGATACAGAGAAACTTGGTGTTAGCTCATTCAGAAAGGAAGAGAAATTAACCGAAATAATAATACAAGCCAATCAGAAAATAGAATTTGCTTTATTACTATTTTTATATGCAGTGGGAGCATATATATTTGCATAAAATATTTCTTGAAAATTGCACTGTGGTTTCCCCCCATGTCGTCACAGATGAGGAGTTTTTTTTGCAGAGCTGATAAGACCAGGTCCTTCGTGGTTTTAAAAAGCAAAGATTTCTGGTCACAAGGCTATCTTCCTCCTCCTTTCTTCTTCTCCAAAGACAAATATTCATAATTAGATCCTGTGATGAGATAAAGAATACAACAGATTTAAAAGGAAAAGAATCTTCAATTCCTTCTGGGAAGAAGCAATTATTTAGTTATTCTTTATTTGAACTTTGAAAATCTTGATTCTTATCTTTTACCAATTTATTAATAGCATTACCCAGCCAATCAGAGTCACAGATCTACAAGATGAAGAAATTAGTTGAATGCAGCAGAGACCCATTGATGTGTTGTCTCCGCAACTGGCTTGTGTCATAGGTGGTAGGCTGAGCTCCTTTTCCTAATCATTCTGTTTAACTCTATAAATCATAGCATCACTTCGTATTATGTCAACATGGAACATTGAGTTCTTTCTGAAGTCTTCTGGAAACTTCTGCTGGTCATGAGTTTTGTTTGATGGTAATAAGGATGGCATTTATGCTTAGGCCATTATTAAAACATTGTATTTGTTAACATCATTTTAGAATTAATATTATTTTTGTTGTTTGTTTTTGAGACAGTGTATCTCTCTGTCACCCAGGCTGGAGTGCAGTGGCACAATGTTGGCTCACTGCAGCCTCAACCTCCTGGGCACAAGCAATCCTCCCACCTCAGCCTCCTGAATAGCTGGGACTATAGGCACAAGCACCATACCAGACTAGAATGAATACTATTTAAAACACTAGGTTTTCATGAGTCCCTGCCTAATCACCTAAATGTTGTGTGATTAGACCCATTTGTTCCCTCCCTTCTTGCCTTCCTACCTCTTTTTAAATGTCTAAGGGATGTTTTCACCGTGTCCCCGAGAAATGAATGTCACACAGGTAAAGCAGGCCCTTCTGTTTCTGTCCCATCTTTGTGGGTGGCAGACTACGGCAGCACCTGACTAGCTTCCTACTACATAACAGTTTTAAAAACTTCACTAAAGACAGCATCCGAAGTTTATAAACCTTTATAAGGTCTTCCAAGAGGCAATATACTTGGCAAAAGAGCTAAAAATCAGAGCTTTGCTGACCAGCTTTCTACGATATGATATGGCACATATCTCTACCAGGGCAGCCTGAGCTATTAGCTCTGGACCCTGAACTGTGTGACTCAGCAGGACCCTCCGCTCTTGTTTTCTCCTGTGTGAATTGGGGCCGATGATATCTGCTTTGGCTGGAGTAATGCAAGGATTAGCAGGTGTAAATTAGAGAATAGCTAAGAAAGTCTTCTGATTTGCAAACAATCATAAGGTGATAATGAACAAAAGTTTATCAAATTTTAACTTCTTCGAATGTGAAGAATAGGATGTCTCTGCAGCATTATTTGGTAGCATTTCTGTGTTTTGATGGTTCATGAAATCTGAACCAGTCCTAGATTTTTGTGCTACTCTCTCATGTTTCGTTTCTCCAGGAAACTGCTTGCCAGTCCTCATAAAGACTAGCTCTGTTTCCTGTTCTAAATGCTTCTGACCATGACTCTGGCAACTGACCTTAAGAACAAAGGCCAACTCCTATTGAGAAAGACGGGCTGCCTTTCTGCCAGGTGTAGCCTGTGCGTTTGCAGTGGCCATGAGCCCCAGTAAGCCCCATTACCGCTGTTGGAGCTGGCCAACTCCTGTCAAGTAAGCAGGGCCGTCAGGGTGTACTGGTTTTCATGTGATTCCTGTGTTTCTGGTAGGTTAGTTGACAGTTTCTAATATGTCACTGGATTAACAGAAAAGGAAGTCTGGATCCATGGGTGATTTGAGTTCCCCTTCCATTAGGCGTCTCATGGAACTTGAGCATGCCCAGAAACTCCCATAGAGAGGTAAGGTCCTGTTAGTTCATGCTGCTGGCTGGAGCCAAGAGACCATTGTAGTGTTGCAGAGAGAGTTTAGATCATCTGCTCCCAACTTTGGTGTCCCAGGCATCAGTATGGAGGGGACACACTGACCTCTTGAAAAAGTGACATTGACATTGAGGTGTAGCACGTGATGATGTCCTTACTTGTTCATCCGAGATGTGTCAGAATGGAGGGGAGGAAAGCCTGGCGTGTTGTCTTAGAATCCTTGTTTTCTATAGTCATGCAGCATCTGTGTCACCCGATTACCTTCTCCAGGCAGGGATGTGAGGGAAGGACACAGCATTGGGCAGCATTGCTGTTTGGGTCAAATTGGATCAGACACCTGAGTTCATTGAGTCTTGCTCTGGTCACACTTTATTGAGTAGGACATTGAGTGTTTGTCACCATCTGCCATTCATGTTTAACTTCTGTCATCTAGGATGGTATGTTACGGGGTTGCGGGAAGCAGGAATGGAAAAGCTGTGCATTTGATTGGTATAGAAAGTTACGAGTATACAGGGAGGTAAAACCTGTATTCTAGTCTTCTGGAGTCTTCTATTCCCTGTTGCTTTTTCTTCTCCCCAACCCAAGGGCAATGCCTGGACACCCTACCTAGACCTTTACTATCCACTATGGTAGCCATTAGCCATATGTGACTACTTAAATTGAGATATGAATTAATTAAAATTAAACATAATAAAATACTACCCTTCCCCCCGCCCCAGTCCCTCAGTTGCAATAGTTTTATCTCAAATGCTCAGTAGACACATGTAGCAATCATATAGGGCAAACCAGATCTAAAATACATCCATCATCAAGAAAATTCTGCTGGTCAGTGCTGGACACAGTAAGCTCTGGAAGAGTCCTGTGTTGGTCTAACATCATGTCCTCAGGCCAGAGCCAGGGGTGCCTGGCATGTGAGAAGCTTCCAGTGACTATCTGTTGCATAAGTGAGGGAAAGAATGAGTGAATGGATACACGTGAGTGAAAGGCTTCATTTCACATTTGCTTGGATTGGCATGGTGCTTTTCCCCACCCAAGCCAGTGTATCCATGGGGTTTAATGAGCTATCCAGGCTTGGTTCTTATAAATCTACATGTGCCATCTGCCACTTTCTGATTTTATTTAATTATGTTTTCTTTTCCTTCCTTTTCTCTTTTTTCTCTCTTCCCTCCTCTCTTCTTTTCTTTTCTTTCCTTTTCTTTTCTCCTCGACGGTTGTACTCCATTGCCCAGGCAGGGATACTGTGGTCTCATCATTGCTTACTGCAGCCTGTAACTCTGGGACTTAAGTGAGCCTCCTGCCTCAGCCTCTGAGTAGTTCGGACTGCTGGTGCATGCCACTGTGCTGGGCCATTTTATTTTATTTTTTAAATTATTTTACTTTATTTTCAGAGATGGGGTCTTAGTTTGCCCAGGCTTGTCTCAAACTCCTGGCTTCAATCAATTCTCCTGTCTTGTCTCCCAAAGTGTTGGGATTACAGGTGTGAGCAATGGCACCGAGCCCTTTCCTCCCATTTCTTTGGTACTGCTTATCTCTTTATGCAGATCTCTAAGCAAACATTTCACAGGCCTTTTTTTCTCTTGTGGACTCACAAGGCTTCCTGCTTATAATGGCATCTTTTACTGAGCACATCCTGTATGCTGGTTAGGGTGCTAAGTGCTTCAGGCTGTAAACTCACCCCCCCCATGGATTTGGGTAGGTTTTATCAACCCAGAGTTTAAATATTAATTTTTATCCTTCCGGTGTGGCACACCCTCTGCAGCTGCAGCCAGCACCATCCATCCCCTCTTGCATAACACCCAGCAGATGTTGTATGTACTTATTTATGTTACCTTCCTTGTTCCTCTAGACATTTGAGTTTGCAACCCTCCATTAGAGGATGCTGTTTACATTTCCGAGGTGTCATACTTCTCCCTTTGGTTGTGGACTTCTGTGGACTTCTCCCTTTGGTTGCAATTGTAGGTATTCCCCCTTTCAGTAGTGTGACCGTCTGTCATGGCTTTGCACCCTGGGAGGTTTGCGGGAACTGTGAGTCATGGTGCTACCAGATGAGCCAGGCCATAGCAGCTCGTTTAGGTGACAGAGACTAGCCGTGTTTTTAGGTGTGTGCCTCATTTGCAAAACCCACTGCCTGAGCACTCTCTGGTGGGACATTTTATCCAAATTCTTCCAAACAAAACTTCCTTGAGTGGTATTTGTAAGAACAGCATTGAGATTTTCCATGAACGTATTGCAAAGTTACCCATTTTGCAGAAAAGGTGGCTGTTTATTTTAATCACATGGAAATGGTGGTTGTGAAGATGCCAGCATGGGAATTTCTGAGCTTTGAAGGAGAATTCAGGATTTTCGTGGAGAGATGGAGGCACATTATTGCCTCATTCACTTATTCTTTCAAAGATGTGTGTACATATTTACCGGGACAGCAAAATCCTTGAGTGAAAAGGAGAAAGCGTATTGCATGTACTCATGTCTCCTTGTTTCTTTCTGCTACTTCTTTGTTTTGTTTTGTTTTAAATTTGAAACAGGGTCTCACTTTGTTGCCCAGGCTGGTCTGGAACGCCTGGCCTCAAGGGATCCTCCCATCTCAGCCTCCTGAGTAGCTGATGCTTTTTTTTTTTTTTTTTTTTTAAACCTTTAAATAACAGATTAGAATTTTCACACAGCTGACCTGTTTTTGTCAGGGCCACTTTGTTTTTTGAGACAGTCTCGCTCTGTTGCCCAGGCTGGAGTGCAATGGCATGATCTCAGCTCACTGCAACCTCCACCTCCCCGCTTCAAGCGATTCTTCTGCCTCAGCCTGCTGAGTAGCTAGGACTACAGGTGTGTGCCACAACACCTGGCTAATTTTCTTGTGTTTTCAGTAGAGACAAAGTTTTACTGTGTTGGCCAGGCTGCTCTCCAACTCCCAACCTCAGGTGATCCGCCAGCCTCGGCCTCCCAAAGAGCTGGGATTACAGATGTGAGCCACCACACCTAGCCTGTCGGGGCACTTCTTGATTGAGATAACCACTTTCTCCCAGGAAGGTTTCCATATTGAGTGTCAGCAGCAAAATGCATTAAGCAGAGGGAAGGCTTTTGAAATCATTTAATAAAATATGGTCTTGTGAGGATAGAGACTGCTTTTTTTTGCTTGCATTCAGCTGTATTTTTTTGGGATATGTCTTAGGTTTTACTTACTAATCCAGAAATTCATTGCTTGTCTCCCTAATATTAAGTTGATGGGGAGGTTAGTGTGGGCAGAACTGAGAAATGAGTATGTTTTGATATGTTTGAACTTCCTAGCAACTGGGAAAAGCATGGTGTGCATTTTAGACTTTTGATAGTGAAACATTTGAGGGATGGAACTCGTGTTAAAAATTTCGTCAGCACAAAGTATGCATAGGTGAATGAATTAAGATCTTATCTTTGCCCCACTAGGAATTCACCTATCAATGCATTAAACATGTACTTGTAGAACTATTTATATCACACAAACAAGGTGATGTTTACAGTTTCAGTTGAGCTCTTTACCGTATCTTGTTGGGTTGGGCTATCATTAATCTGAAGATTTATTTTTAAATCTGGAGTTATGAATTAACAAAGATGCCGCTGATGTGTCCCCGAGTAGAAACCACGAATATTTTCTAATACTTTGCCAATTACTTAAAATTTGGTGTTGGACGGGTGCAGTGGCTCACGCCTGTAATCCCAGTATTTTGGGAGGCCAAGGTGGGCAGATCACCTCAGGTCGGGAGTTCGAGACCAGCCTGACTAACATGGAGAAACCCCCATCTCTACTAAAAATACTAAATTAGCCGGACATGGTAGTGCATGGCTGTAATCCCAGCTACTTGGGAGGTTGAGGCAGGAGAATCACTTGAACCCGGGAGGCAGAGGTTGCAGTGAGCCGAGATTGCGCCATTGTGCTCCAGCCTGGGCAACAAGAGTGAAACTCTGTCGCAAAAAACAAAACAAAACAAAACAAACAAAACAAAAAAACAACTGTCAAGTGTGTCTTTGAACATTTTTATGGTAATGGAGGTGTGTGTATATACACATGTCTGTCTAGTGCTTACCTACTGGGTAGAGTTTCACATGTTGTTCCACCATCTGAAACACAATGTGAGAACAATGGTAACAAGTACGATATGTTTGCTCACTACCCTCCTCTTCCTTTCTGGGGAGGCTCAAAACTGATGCTGGCCAGGTGCAGAGAGCCCATCCTAGACAGCAGTGCTACTTCCGTCACCAGCTACGTTGTTACCCTGTGGAAGCCACTAGCAGGATAATCCTGGCAAGGATTTCTTCTTATGATAGGGCCAACAAGGAGGGCAGATATAGGTAGTGATGATGCATGAACTCGCTTAGTATTTAGGCTTTTCACAGCCCTACCAGATATCTTCCTGGTCTGACAAGTTTGCCTTGGGCCCACAATTCCTTGAGCCTTCCCACCTCCAGCTCAATGTATTCGCTTTTATTCCTACTTAAAAATCTTCCCTGTATGATTCAGCTTTTGGCCTTTATCCACATTCCTCTCAAATTCTTCCCCCGTCCTTGCCTCTTTTGCAGATCAAAACTATGCGGTCTCTTCCTCCTTATGATGCATATGTTCTAAAACTTCTTTGATTAAACTTTTTTATATTACTGAACATAAATATTCGACTTCTGCCTGTATATTTTTGAAAATATTTCCAAACATATGTGGCCATCTTGTATGTGTGTGTACATGTTAGCCTAACAGATTTTTTTTTGAGACAGTCTTGCTCTGTTGCCCAGGCTGGAGTGCAGCAGTACCATCTTGGCTCACTGCAACCTCTGCCTCCCGGGTTCCAGCAATTCTCCTACCTCAGCCTCCTGACTAGCTGGGATGACAGGTATGCACCACCACGCCTGGCTAATTTTTGTATTTTTAATAGAGATGAGGTTTCACCATTTTAGTTGGGCTTGTCAAGAACTCCTGACCTCAAATGATCCGCCCACCTCGGTCTCCCAAAGTGCTGGGATTAGAGGCATGAGCCACTGTGCCTGGCAACCTAACAGATTTTCTTTGATTTAGTTTACAAGCTTACAGTGTATCACCAGTGCTCATCAAAATCCAAATAAGGCAACAACATAATATTCATAAGTCATTGTGTGGGAGAAAATAAGGTAATCAAGAGATCTGAAAGATAATAGTCAGTTTTGTACAGTTCTTGTTAATATGCAGAGCACTTTTACATATATGATATTCTTTGATAGCGTCAACAGTCCTGATGTGAATATTAGTTTTATGCCTGGCTGAGAGATTTAGTTGCTCATTTAGTCAAACTCCAGGCATAGTTCTAGGTACCAGGCATACATAGTGAACAAAGCTAGGTCCCTGCTTTCTAATGAGGCATTTTTTTTTTTCCCAGACGAAGTCTCACTCTTGTCCCCTGGGCTGAAGTAAAGTGGTGCGATTTCAGCTCACTGCAACTTCTGCCTCCCGGGTTCAAGTAATTCTCCTGCTTCAGCCTCCCAAGTAGCTGGGATTACAGGCACCTGCCACCACGCTGGGCTAATTTTTGTATTTTAAGTAGAGACGGGGTTTCACCATGTTGGCCAGGCTGGTCTCGAACTCCTGACCTCAGGTGATCTGCCCATCTCGGCCTCCCAAAGTGCTGGGATTACAGGTGTGAGCCACTGTGCCATTCCTGAGGCATGTTTTTAAAATAAAGATAGCCTGATTGGGACCTAGAGCAAGGTTAATGACTGTTCTCAGCCCATGGAGAAAGTAAGGGAGGGAGTGAGCGTTGCATCCTGGTTGGTTGATTGTCGGTGGCTTTTCTTCTAAAGCACTGCTTATTAGTCTTTGTCTCCAGTGTGCCCCTGTAAAAACAGAGGACAAAAAGCCCAGCATTACTCTGATAGCTTGAGTTCTATTCTAAAAGTTCATCCAGAGTTTATATTGTATTCTATTAAGTATCTTTGTTTTAATGGAAAACTCTTTTAGATGATGTAATGTTCCTCCCTTGTATCTTTACATTCCAGGAAGAGGTGTCTTGCTTATCTTGATACTTCAAGGATATCTTTGCATTAGGATGACTAGCCATCCTGGTTTACCCTGGATTGAGAGTGTTCCTGGGGTGCAAGACTTTCAGTTTTAAAACCCAGACAGCGCCGGGCAAACTGGGATTAAGTTTGCATATGGTTTCCAGGTTTTTCCATGCTAAAACTGGTCAAGACTTAGGCAAATTGTGACTAGTTGGTCATCCTAGTTTGTATACTGCAAAAGAAGGGGACTGCATTTACTATCATTTAGAGCATGACATAAACACATGGGTTCAGCCTGTTAGTATGTTCCCTGACATACATTTAAATTAGCACTATTTTTTATATATATATGTAAAGAAACAGGGTATTCAAACAAGTTTGGCTGGTAATGTTTTATTTCACTTCTAGTATCAGTGATTTGGAAAAAAATATGGGATATGATCCTAGATCATAATAGTATATAAATGATATAGTACATAATTGATAAATTAATTTCAGGTACATATTCTTGCTTTGAATCAAATTAGTAAAGTGACTTATTTATCTGCATTTCAGGGAAATTCTGTAGTTTAAAGTTGAATCTAGAGAGGGAGAGCTGGTTTCTTTGGGGTTAAATTTCTGTAGATTCCCAAACACTGACATCAAATCTTTAGTGGAACCTGGAAAAAAGGGAAGGAGAAAGTATTTTAGCTCAGTTACCTTCTTTCTCCGTTAGACGTGATGAAAAATACATAGTCTAACCACTGTGTAGAAGAAATGCTTCTTAACGGCAGCAACAAAATGTCATTTATTAAGCACTTACAGTCATCTTACCAGGCTTTATTCTTTATTTCATTTAGTCCTTACAACCAGCTTATAAAGTAGTCAGTCAGTATTAGACATCTACTGATAACAGACCAGCAACCCCCAAATCCCAGTGAGATACATATATATACATATATATGTATATTTGATGATATATATATGAAAGTTTACTTTTAGCTTAGGATACTTGTGCAGCGAATGGGTCAGTGGTAGGGAGAGGGACTGTGCTTATCACCGTCACTCAGATTGACAGAGAGGCTACCCAACATTGCTGGTGTTTGTGCAGAAGGGAAAAGAATGCTCTGGGTCAGGTGCGGTGACTCACGCTTATAATCCTAGCACTTTGGGAGACTGAGGCGGGTGGATCACCTGAGGTCAGGAGTTCAAAACTAGCCTGGCCAACATGACGAAACCCTGTCTCTACTAAAAAATACAAAAAATTAGTCAGGCATGGTGGCGGGCACCTGTAATCCCAGCTACTCTGGAGGCTGAGGCAGGAGAGTCGCTTGAACCTTGGGGGTGGAGGTTGCAGTGAACTGAGATTGCGCCACCTCACTCCAGCCTGGGCAAAAACAGTGAAACTCTGTCTCAAAAAGAAAAAGAAAGAAAGAATGCTCTGAATAGTCTTGAGCTGCCGGTTAAGTGTTTGGACTGCAAGTGATTTGCTTCACTTTTGCATACAACTCACTGGCTAGAACCTATCACATGTCCCCACTCACTCACAAATCAGCAGGCCAGGAAGTGTCCACAGAAGCAGAGAGCTGGACACATTTGGTGGTCTGCTCTGGTGTGTACTATGGCAGGAAGTCTTCTCCACTTGAAGATGGGGGACCTGTGGCTAAGAGAGTTTAACGATCAAGAGCATTCAGCTTGCAGGTGATAGGGCTCAAACTCAGGACTATCTGGGTCTAGGACCCGAGTGTTTAACTGCTAAGCTATAGGGTTTTCATCTCTTAATTCATTGTAAAATCTGTTTCTTCCCTTCAATAAAAACTCTCAGCTTTGGAAGAAAATACACACACAAAAAATTGTATACAACTTATGTTGGGTAACTTAACTGAGAGAACAGTTGTTTTCTTTGTGCAAACTGTGCCTCAAGTTATCTTCAATGTATTTTAATTAAAGATTGCCTGTCATTTCTTTGAAAGTGTCGTATTATTGCAAGTTTAATGATAATAGGTCTTTGGGACTAGGAGTAAATGTACTTCAGAACTGAAGTAGATTTCCAGGCCATCGGGTATCGATCTCAGCTTCTTATTAAGTCTGTCCAGAACCAACGTAGGATACAAAACATTCTAGGTTGCTTTGCTTTGCTTCGCTTCGCTTAGCCCACCACTATAATTCTTCCATATGTTTCCCATTTGGTTTTCTTTTATATGAAGTTTCATTTAGGATAACATGCAGTTCCCATGTTCACCATTCTTACAGTAAGCCAAACAGAGACACGTGGTCTCACAAAGTGGAATGCTTCTGACTTCTTTCTTCTTTTTGATTCTGGCAATAAATTGGGCAGATGAATTTCCTGTCCTTTGGGTAATTCTTATTCTCTGGCTATCTCCTTTGTTCTTCTGTGGGGGAAGGGTACTGATCACTTCTGAGCTATGCAAGATCAACCAAACTGTTGAAGTCTCACCGTGTTGCCCAAACTGGACTCAAACTCCTGGACTCAAGGTATACCCCAACCCCAGTCTCTCAAGTCGCTGGGACTACAGGTGTGAGCCACCATGCTTGGCTCCAAAATCCCAGCTGTCCTATTTCTGTGACCTGAGACAAGTTCCTTAATTAGACTGAGCTTCAGCGTCCTCACTTGTAAAATAGTGAAGAGCCTAGTACCCAGTGGAATTTCATCATCAAAAGCACATTTAACTCATACAAAATCATCTCTGCATCCTTAGCATAAAAGATAAATAAACGAATGAGGGAATGAATGAATAATAGTTGAATGATGTGTTGGTTGTTCCCTATGATGTGTAAGCTCAGGAGTACTCTCGGGATTTTAAATTCATATATTTTGATATTTATCATACACATTGATAAATATATTTAAGAGAATGCACTAGAGATGAGACTACGTCCATACGGATAAAAATGAAATTTGTTCAACACGTTAGTTAGAATTATATGAGTATGAAATTAAAGATTTCTTACATGGATCACTTTGACAACAAGAATGCTGTCCAGATCTTAGTTTTATGGCCTGTGGGGACTTACATTTTAGAGGAAAAAGAACCACCAGGTGGTGCCAGCCATTTTCTGATCCAGAAGAGAAATAGAAACCTAGCTAGGGTATTTCCATCCAGGATACCCTTAACAATTTGGGAATTCTAAATCATTGAGCCATCTGCCTCAGATTTTATGTTATTAAGTACACTGAAATTCTTGAGCTTTAAATCCTCATGTAGAAGACTCCGTCTCTGATTTGTGATTTGTCATGCTACATTCTTTTAGCTGATGGGATTTTTGTATTTACAAGAAAGAAAATTGCCTCTGGTGATCAGCTGTTGCTTTTTGCACAGTCATTTCATTATGTTGGCAGTGTTTTCATAAGTACCCCAACTCAGGGTAGTAAAACCTTGGTTTAGGAAATAATTGTCTTAAAATTGATATAAACAAATGTGCTTAGTTTTTTTTTTTTTTTTGTTAAGACACTGCTATTCTTTGTAATCTGAAAGAACCAGTCAATGTTTCTTTCCTTTGTTTGGGGAAGTAGGACCCCAAAGTATGAAACCCCCAGATAATTATATTTGTCAACCCATCCATCCTTTCAAATATGTATTTAGTGCTTCCTCAGAGAGGCAATGTGGTATAATGGCTAAGACCATAGGCCCTGGAATTAGACTGCCTGGATTTGAGTTCTAGCTGTACCATTTCCTAGCTGCTTTGGGTGAGTTACTTAACTTCTCAGCCTTCAGTTAATGCCATCTGTGGTGGCAATAATAACAGAACCTACTTCAGAATTGTTGCAAGGCTAAAGTACATATTTTTACAGAGTGTGTGCTCAAAACATATTGGTGATCATGACTGCTGGTACTTTGAGGCAGTTGCTACTCAGGCTTACTATAAGGACCTTTATGGGGCCCTATTATAAATCTGGTGGCAGAGCATCATTTAACCATAACACCGTGGAAGATCTAGATCATGACCCCCATTTTACAAATGAAGTGTGGATAGAGTAGCTAAGTAACTTATTAAGGTCACTCAAAGGCCAAACCTGCATCCAGTGTCTCAACCCTGCCCTAGATTTGCAATGTAGCAGAGTTTGGGGTAAAGTTTCCCTTTCCAGCTGCTATTCACTTGAGTCCACACTACATAAGGGCTTGCATCCTAGAATGAGACTGGTTTTCAGGCAGACTCTAGCCAGCTTTACGAGTCATTTTCATAGATTCTAGTGATGATCTTGAAAATAATACTTTTACATAACCACTGCCTTCTGTTGGAGGGGCTGGCGGACGCTGGATTTATAAGCTGCCTGGTCCCTGTTCCTTAGCTCTGTGTATGTCTACCCCTGCACAAAGGCAGTTTCGATGGCTTGTGGCTTTGGCAAATGAAGTGTTGAATGTGGCATTGTTACTACTGTTTTGAAGCTTTGATTCCCAAATTTTATCAAAGAAAGATTTAAGCTTTTTTAGCCCGGCCGTCTACCTGCTTTTTATCTTTGAACCAGAAAAGGACAAAATAATCTGATAGGCTTTGCAGGTTAACCTGTCTATCAGATCACAAGGCCAGCAAAATATTGGCTGGCATCCTGAATGATACTGGAAGCAAAACAGCAAAACTTACCTTTTGTAAAAGACTGTGAAACTTACAAAATTCAGGTTGTCATTTGGAACCAGAGAAGGTTGAGACAGGTGTGGCTGGAACAAATGGGGGAAGAAGAGCTAAGAGCTGCCACATGGGAGTGAACTCAAGTTCTTCAGTCTGGCAGTGCAAAGGCATAGCAAAGATATGAAATTGGTGCAGTTGTGAGTGATGTGGTAGAAACATGTTGAGATGTTTGGACCCAGCTGGAAACTCAAATTGGTTAGTTTAAGATCTGATGCATTGGATGATGAAAAGTATAGCAGTAGGTGGCCTTTTTTGAGTGCCTACTCTGTTCCAGATACTGTGCCAAAGCTAAACAAGAATTATCTCATGCATTCCAGTGTGGTAGATACTATTATTATGCTCATTTTCAGATAAAGATGGTGAAACTTAGTGAGATTAGTTGAATGTATAGTAAGTGATGGTCAGATAGCATTCTCCAGGCCCTCCTTCTTTCCCTGCTTTCTATAGGGTCATTCATTCATTTTGTCCGTTATTTCTCTTTTCTTTCTCCCTTCCTTCCCTTCCTTCCTTCCTTCCTTCCTTCCTTCCTTCCTTCCTTCCTTCCTTCCTTCCTTCCTTCCTTCCTTTCTCTCTCTCTCCCTCCTCCCTCCCTCCCTCCTTTTCCCCTTCCTTCCTCTCTCCTCCCTCCCTCCTTCCTCCCTCCTTCCTTCCTCCCTCCCTCCTTTTCTCCTTCCTTCCTTCCTTCCTTCCTTCCTTCCTTCCTTCCTTCCTTCCTTCCTTCCTTCCTCTTCCTTTCCTCTCTCCCTCTCCTCTCCTTTCCTCCCCTCCCCTCCCCTCCCCTCCCCTCCCTCCCCTCCCTCTCCCTCTCCTCTCCTCTCTTTCCTTCCTTCTTTCCCTCCTTCCCTCCTTTCTTCTCTCCCTCCCTCCCTCCCTCTGTTGCCCAGGCTGGAGTGCAGTGGCACAATCTCAGCTCACTGCAACCTCTGCCTCCTGGGTTCAAGCGATTCTCCTCCCTCACCTTACTGAGTAGCTGGGACTACAGGCGTGAACCACCACACCCAGCTAAGTTTTGTATTTTTAGTAGAGACGGAGTTTCACATATTGACCAGGCTTGTCTCGAACTCCTGACCTATTGATCCACCCACCTCAGCCTCCCAAAGTGCTGGGATTATAGGTGTGAGCCACCGTGCCCCGCCTGTGCCCAAGGGTTTCAATGGGCAGAAGAAATACTCAGATGAAGGAAAGGGTTGAGCAAATTAATGCATGGCCACAAAGAGTGCTGATGTCTTCCTAAACTTTAAGAGTGGAGTTAGGGATCCCTGGAGTATCCTTTAGTGGGTGATTGGTAAGTAATAGTCTGTATCATTTTTCATAATTTAATTTTATGTGTTTAGATTGGATCCAATCTGCACTGGAAAACACTTTAGAATAAGCCCTAGGTCTTCTATGAATTGGGTTTTCACTTTCTTTTTAAGCTGCGTTTTGAGAACTGCTTCTCTGGACCCCTGTTCCCAAAGTATGCCATTCAGGATGCTGGTTCGGTAAGATCTCAGTTGATCCTGATGTGTGTGGAGGGCGTGTTTTGAAGTTAAGTGGAGTTCCTTGGCAAGATCAGAGCTTTCAATACGTTAAGAAACTTCAGGGTTCTCTGAGAAGAGGACATAGCTTGTAGTGTTCTTCAGACATTTAAAATTGTTTTACTTGGATTTATTTTACGCTGAATTTATTCTTGTGCCATATGTTTTTGTTTCTTCAGTTTCTTCTGGGATATCCTTTTCTTCTGTGTAACCTTCTGTTCTGATTTAGGAACCATTTGTATCTTTTCAGTCAAGATCATCTAGATGTGGCAGGGAGAGCTCATGTATCAGTTAATCTGACCATGAGCTCTGCAAATCCTGCAGCACATCTTAGGTGCTTTGTTCACCCGGATCTGCTCAATGACCAATCTATATCCAGACTCTTAAGTTCATAATGACTCTCTGCATTTTTACACATGTGCAGCAGAAATTTAGCACTCTTTTTGGGCCACTGAACCTGGTCCAGCCCCACTGTTTGGCCCAGACACACCTACCAACTCCACTGTTGTAGCTTTGGAATGGCACCCATTGCTTCTGTCAAGTGACATCTTTTAGATACTTGGTGGCTTTCATATATGCATACCCTCGATGGCCTGGGTGGTTCCATAGGTGTTCTTGTAGTGAAAATGGAAATTTTAACCTCTCAATTTTCCTGCTTTTTGTGGGGGTTTCTGGGTCAAGAGAATGGTGAACCATTTTCACCTCAGGCCATTTAGGGGAAGAGCCCCAAACATTCTTGACCATAAAACTCTCTTCTCTCAGAGCTTTTCTGAGACTGGAGTTGAAAATGGACTAAAGTTTAAACCTTGCTTTCTTTTAGTTCTATTCTGTTTTGGTTGCTTTGATGTGAAAACAAAACAAAACAGTCCACACAGTTTCAGTCATGGTGATGACTTATTTCCCTATACCAGGAACCTGATGAGGAGAGTAAAACAAAGAAGGGGTCCTCTGGAATCAGAGGGTCTTTGGAAATGAGTGAGTTCACTGATAGGTAAATAAGTCTTAATCTTGGCTGTGGAAGTCTCTAGCTGGGAAGGTACATTAGTTATCTAGTGCTGTGTAACAAAGTACTCCACAAGTTGTTAGCTTAAAACAACGAACATTTAATATTTCATTGTTTCTATGGGTCAGTAACTGAGCACAGCTTAACTTGGGATCCAGAGCTTCAGGTTTTCTATGAAGATACAATCAGACTGTTAAGGTGGGCTGCAGTCTCATCTGAAAACTTGGCTGGGATGGTGGGGGAATCTCCTCCCAGGATCATTCTCCCTGTTGGCAGGCCTTGGTCCCTCATTCCGTGAACCTCTTGACAGGGCTGTCACGTGATACGGCATCTGGATCCTTCCAGGAAAAAGGATCCAAGAGATAGCGGGAGATGACCTAAGACAGAAGAGAGTCTTTTTATAACCTTACCTTATAAGTGACATCCATAACTTTTGATCAGTTCTTTTTGTTAGAATTGACTCAATAAGCCTATACTACACTTATGGGGAGAAAATTATTCAGGGTTATGAATACCAGAAGGTGGTGATCATTGAAGACCGTTGTAGGGGCTACATATTATGGATGTGTAAGAAGGGACAGAGATTTTTTTGGTAGGAGAGACATGTTTCAATTTTCATTTTATTTATGGTGAGGAGACAGGGAAAAGTGTAAGAGAAAAGCCACTGTCTCCCATTGGAAGGATCATATTCCACGGTCTAAGAGTAAGCAGAGAAGATTAACATACATGTCAGACTGAATAAAGAGCAGTTGGTCACCGTGACTTCACCTTCCAGGAGAAGAGCCCTGTTGGTTCTGATGGTTACTAGAAAAAAGAAAGGCAGGAGTGAATTACAGAGAAGCATTTTGCTGTGGTCCAAATCTTTTTTTCAGCAGGATTTAATTTTATGTTAGAAGTGCACATTTATGGCCGGGCGTGGTGGCTCATGCCTGTAATCCCAACGCTTTGGGAGGCTGAGGTGGGCGGATCACCGAGGTCGAGAGTTCGAGATCAGCCTGACCAACATGGAGAAACTCTGTCTCTACTAAAAATACAAAATTAGTCGGGCATGGTGGCGCATGCCTGTAATCCCAGCTACTCGGGAAGGCTGAGGCAGGAGAATTGCTTGAACCTGGGAGGCGGAGGTTGTGATGAACTGAGATCGCGCCATTTCACTCCAGCCTGGGCAACAAGAGCGAAACTCAAAAAAAAAAAAAAAAAAAGAAAAAAGAAAGTACACATCTATAAAATTTCAGGGGACACGAAACATTTAAAAAAGAGAGAAAACAGGTGTGAATTCCTTTACTTGATTAAATAATCTTTTACACCTCCTCCCTTACTAGATTGTAAATTGTAGTGTTACAAAAAGATGGTATTGTTTACTTATTATCTCTTAGACCCCCAGGAGAGAAGTTCAGTTACTTCTTGCTCTCTAGGAAAGGGCTCCATAACTCAGGGCATTGACATCTGTTTTGATGTTTGAGAAATGGCAGTAAAAATTTGAGTCAATGCTCTTCATATAGTGGAGGTCTGGAGCAGGAACTGGAAAGGTGGACTGATAAAAATGCTCAAACCGATATTTATTTACTTATTTAAATATTTTATTACTAAGATTGAGTTCCTTCTTGTCTATAGTACCAAATTAGATAAGGATCCTGATTTTTGAAATGAACCCCAGATGCTCCTTAGGCACTGTGAGTTGACTCATTTCAAACCAGTTGTAATATGGGTCTTTTATTCTCTAAAATTTGGGACCTGATGCTAAGGGATGTGACTATACAGTTAGGTTCCTGTGAACCCCGTGTTGGTTCAAAAAGGCTGGTGGAGGGAAATTTATGACACTAAATGCTTATATTAGAAAAGAGGAAAATTGGTTACTTATTTACAGTCGTGGTGGCTCATGCCTGTAATCCCAGCACTTTGGGAGTCCGAGCCCAGGTGGATCACAAGGTCAGGAGTTCAAGATCAGACTGCAAACATGGTGAAACCTCATCTGTACTCAAAATACAAAAATTAGCCAGGTGTGGTAGCACGCACCTGTAATCCCAGCTACTTGGGAGGCTGAGGCAGGAAAATGGCTTGAACCCTGGAGGCGGAGGTTGTGGTGAACTGAGATCGTACCACTGTGCTCCATCCTGGGCAATAGAGGGAGACTGCATCTCAAAAAAAAAAAAAAAAAAAAAAAAGAGAAAAAAGAAAAGAAACAAAAAACAAAACAAAACAGAAAAACAAAGAAAGAAAAGAGGAAAAATTCAAGTAAAAGTTTGGAGCCCCTACATCAAAAAACTGGAAGAGGAGGAGCAAAATAAACCCAAGGCAAACAGAAGAAAGGAAATAAAGATAACAGAAATAAATGAAATTAAAAACAGAAAACAATAGAGAAAATCAGTGAATCAAAAAGCTAGTTATTTGAAAAGTTCAATAAAATAGATATCTGGCAAGACTAAGAAACAAAAAAGACACATTATTAATGTAAAAAATAAAATAGAGGCTGTCCCTGTTGATGTCACCGTGCAGATACCAAAAACGTCTATGGGAATAATACTCTGAACAGCTCTGCACACATCAATTTTATGACTGAGATGAGATGGGCCAATTTTTTGAAAAGTACAAACTACCACAACTTACTATCAAATGGATAATTTGAATAGCTCTGTTATTTTTAAGGAAATTGAATTTGTAATTTGGCTGTCCCCCATCTCTAGGCCCAAATGATTTCAACGGAGAATTGTAGCAAATGTCTAAAAAAGAATTAATACCAACTCTATATAATTTCTTCCAGAAAATAGAAGAAGAGGAAATAATTCTAAATCACTTTATGAAGCTAGTTTTATCCTGATATCAAAACTAGACCAAGATAATACTAAAAACAAAAACAAAACAAATGGCTACAGTACAATATCCCTCATGAATCTAGGCCACCCCCTGCCCACACCAAAATCCTTAACAGTGTCTTCCAAATAGAAGCCAGCAATATATGAAAGAATTGTACTACAACATGACCAAGAAGGGTGTATTCTAGGGATATAAGGCTGGTTCGGTACTTAGAAATCAATCAAGGTAATTCACCTTATTGATAGGCTAAGAAAGAAAACTCACATGATTATATCAATTGATACAGAAAACTTATTTGATAAAATGTAATACCTATCCATGATAAAATCTCTCAGGAAAGTATGAATACAAGGAAACTTCTTTAACTCAATACGGAGTATCTACATAAAACCTAGAGCTATCATTATACTTAATGGTGCAAGACTGAATGCCTTCTGCCTGAGGCAGTGAACAAGGCATAGATGTTCATTTTCTCCACTGCTATTCAATACAGTACGGAAATTTCTAGCTAGGGTAGTAAGGCAAGACAAGGAAATAAAAAACATATACTCTGGAAATGAAGAAATAAACTACATCTTTGTGGATGATATCTTTGTCTACAGAGAAAAGCCTAAGAAATCGACCAAAAAAAAAAAAAATTCCTAGAACTAATAAATGAGTTCAGCAAGATCACAGGATACAAGATAAGCTTACAAAAATCAATCCTATTTCTATATACTGGCAATGACCACATGGATACTGAATTTAAAATGTATACCACTTACAATTCCACAAAAACGTATACTTAGGTATAACTCTAACAAAATATATACCAGATTTAATATGCTGACAACTATAAAGTGCTAATTAAAGACATTAAATGAGATCTAAATGAATGGAGACATACCTCATTGCATATATTGAAGACTCAACATCATAAAGATGCTTTACAACATGACTATATTTGGTTTGCAAGTAATGTCTCTCAGTTCGTAACTTATTTTTTCATCTTCACAGGTCTTCTGTGTAGCGAAAGTTTTGAATTTTGATAAAGTCCAGTTTGTCAGTCTTTTCCTTTTATGGATCATGCTTTCAATGTCATGTCTAAGAATTCTTCTCCAAGCCCTGTGTCCTGAAGGTATTCTCCTGTGTTTTAGCTGAACAGTTTTATAGTTTATATTTTACATTTACATCTCTGATCCATTTTAAGTTAATTTTTGTTTAAAGATGAGTTTAGGCTCAGCTTATTTTGCCACTATTTGTTGAAGACTATCCTTCCTCCATTGAATTGTTTGCGCCTTTGTCACTCATGGAGCTGTCATTTCCTGTAACAATATTCTCTTCTGGAATGCTTCCTAAAGGACCTGCTTGAGGCTGTTTTACAGCCAATTAAAAAAAAATAAGTCAGAATACATTATAAAATAGTGATAAAAAGTGTAATATGAGTAATATATTAACCTTAACATTTATCGTAATTATCAAGTATGATGCACTGTACATAATCGTGTGTGCTGTACTTTTCTATGTCTGGCAGCACAGTAGGTTTGTTTACATCACTATCACCACAAACACATGAATAGCTAGAATCTTATGATGGCTATAGTTATCACTAGGCAATAGGAATTTTTCAGCTCCATTGTAATTTTATGGGACCACCATTGTAGATGCGGTCTGTTGTTGACTGAAATGTTATGCAGTGCATGACTTAATAAAGGACTCATCTAGAATTTATAAAGATGTCTCAGAACTGAACATTAAAAACCAAGCAATTCAATTATAAAATGGGCAAAAGACAACACAGATGGCAACTAAACACTTAGAAAGATGTTCAACATTACTAACCATTAGGGAAATGCAAATTAAAACCATGGTGTGTTGTTATTACACAGAGAACAGCTGAAATAAAAGATAGTGGCAACACCAAATCCTGGTGAGGATGCAGAGAAGCTGAGTCTCTCATACATTGTTGGTGGGAATGTAAAATGGTACAAACACACTGGAAAATGATATGTCAGTTTCTTAATTAATTAAACATGCATTTACAGCAGGACCCCAGTCATACTCCTAGGTATTCACCCTAGAGAAATGGAAACTTATGTCCACACAAAAACCTGTACACGACTGTCTGTAGCAGCTTTGTTTATAATGATCAACAACTAAAATGTGCTACAATAGCTGAATGGTGAAGCAAACTGTGGTACATCTGTGCCGTGGAATACTATTCAACAATAAAAAGGAACAAACTATTGATATACACAATAACTCCGATGGATCTCAAAGGCATTATGCTGAATGAAGAAAAAACAATCTCTGAAGGTCATATGTTGTATGATTCTATTTATGTAATATTCTTGAAATGATCAAATTATAGAGATGAAAACATAATGTTGCCAGGCATGTTGTGGAGAGGTGTATATACACTAAAGGAGTAGCACAAAGGAGATCTTTGTGGTGATGAAATATTTATGTATCTTTTTTGTTTTTGTTTTGTTTTGTTTTGAGTCTCACTCTGTCACCCAGGCTGGACTGCAGTGGTGGAATCTTGGCTCACTGCAACCTCCATCTCCTAGGTTCAAGCTATTCTCCTGCCTCAGCCTCCCTAGTAGTTGGGATTGCAGGCGTGCGCCACCACACCCGGCTAATTTTTTTTGTATTTTTAGTAAAGCTGGGGTTTCACCATGTTAGCCAGGCTGATCTCAAATTCCTGACCTCAAATGATCCACCCTCCTTGGCCTCCCAAAGTGCTGGGATTACAGGTGTGAGCCACTGTGCCCAGCCAGTTGTGTATCTTGGAGTGGTGGTTACACAAACCTATATGTGATAAAATAACATAGAACTCATACACAAATGTTCCAATGCCAGTTTTCTTGCTTTGAGGTTGTACTGTGGTTATGTAAGATGTAACCTATGGGGGAATCTGGGTGAAGGTATGCACAACTTCTCTGTTCTATCTTTACTACTTTCTGTAAACCTAAAATCTTTTCAAAATAAAAAGTTTAAAAATAAGACCTTCATGGGTTGGTCAAACTGAGTTTGAGAAACCCTATATTAGACCCTTTAAAGACAAATAAGGAAGTGTGAAATTTGAGGTTGTGCCTTTTAGGAACTACCTAAAAATATCAAACAGGACAGCAGAGATGAGCAAAACAGACCAACATAGATTTAAATGCTGACCGAAACCACTCCTGTGATTTTAAAAAGAAAAACGTAAAAAAGAAAATGGCAAATTTGAGTTACTTCATGCTTTGCATTCATATTTAGTGTTTATACCTTAGAGAAGATGCTCTCTGTTACCAAGCATCAGGAGGTTGGCCTCCATCGTTGGGTAAGCAGCTGGGTGGAGTCATGGCATATTTTATAGAAGCAGAGGACGAAGGCATATTTTATAGAAGCGGAGGACGAAGGCATCTGCTGGCTGTGGTTCCCTTGTGTGAGCTGGACAGATAAAATGGTCATCTGACTTTCCAGGTGGGTGGGCACTGGAGAATGTTGCTGGAAGAATTCCAGGAGCTCTGTCCTATCTCTGGGAGGTCGTGGCATCAACCAACCCTATTTTCATATTGTGCTTTATCTTCCTTCAGCAGGTGTGGCAGCTGCAGTTGATGGTCATCTGTGGGGTTGTTCAGCAGCTGCTGCTGAAGTAACAGCCCAGATGGAGAGGGGCAGGGCCAGGAAGGCACACATCTGCCTTTTTGCCTGGAGTTATTTCTAGCAGGAGGTGACTGCCATATCTTACCTGTGTCTTCTTGGAGCTGAGATACCATAATGCTTCGTGGAGAAGCAAGAGCGAGTTCTCTGTTTTTGATTTTTTTTTTTTTTTTGAATTGAAGAAAACCTTTATTTTTTCTGTCTTGATGGTGTCAGTAATTACTTATTAGGAACCTTTTCCAAAAGGTGTCATATTTAGGACCTATCTGTGAGGAAAGGTCAAAGGTATGTAAGATGGTTATTATAACACCTCCCATTTATATTACAATTTAATAGTTTCAAAGACAGTGAACCAGGGCAGATGATTGCGGGTGTGGTGTTTGTGGCACCAGATATTTACAAAAGTGATGGCTCCACGGAAAGCACAGCTCTTTCCCTTTACTTATTTATTTATTTATTTTTGAGGTGGAGTCTCACTCTGTTGCCGAGGCTGCAGCCCCTGCCTCCTGGGTTCAAGCAATTCTCTGCCTTAGCCACCTGAGTAGCTGGGATTACAGGTAACTGCCATCACGCCTGGCCAATTTTTGTAGTTTTAGTGGAGATGGGGTTTCACCATCTTGGCCAGGGTGGTCTTAAACTCCTGATCTTGTGATCCACCCGCCTCAGCCTCCCAAAGTGCTGGGATTACAGGCATGAGCCACTGCACCTGGCCTCTTTCCCTTTCTTTAGACGACCGTCATCTTTCCTGTTGAAAAGGACCTATCTGGTCCTGTCTTTGTCCTGTGCATCCTTATTTTTGTCCTTTATTCACAATCCTTACCACTAAGCCACTAGTCCTCAGCCACTTTATATTTTAGAGATCCTTTAAGAAACTAGAAAGGTGAACGAACATTATACTGTGCCTGCAGAGTTAGATTTATTTCTTTGTTACCATCCAACATATCACTGAGTAGAGTGTTTTATTCTTCTGACTCAGATTTTGTATTCATGGTGCAAAATATTCACATTTGCAATGAGAACATCATTTTTTCTTTGGCTTTGTGATGTTATGCACTGTACCTTTTACCCCTTACTTGGGAATGGTTGTACCTGCCTTCCATCTTTGGTCTGACAACCTGCTTAATGCAATGTCTGGTTGGTAGATAACAGCACAGCAGTGTGCCCCTTGGGAAATGTGGATGACATGCCACAAGCTACCAAACTTGTGCCTTGACACTGGGTCCTCAGTTGAGCAGGTAACACAACTTGCTTTCCTGCAGTGATGTGGACTTCAGTTCTGCTCTCATCTCTTATCCACCATACCAACTTTTATAATTAAAACAGGAATAAACAAGATGCTTAATGTAATCTGCAAGGGAGAAACAGGGCGATTGAACAGAAGGGCTGCATTCTGGTTTCAAGCACAGGGCGGGAGAGTCTATATATGGTGCAGAGGGTGCTAAAATTGTAAATATAAATTCTTAAATCTGCCAAATAATGGTCTGTAAATAGTGTAAAATAAGAATTTTCTCCTTTACATTTAAATAGTTTGGATTTCTTGTTTTTCACTATAAAAATGTAATATTAATGCAAATATTATCTGGCAATGAAAGTAAATACAGCAGACAGAGTCATTAATTTCTTGTATACAGTCATCTGTTTTCAAACACTGGCTTATCGTGAATGGCCTTTATCATACTTGTGAGTTCTATCTGTTAAAGCAACAAGAATCAGAAACTCAGGAAATGCAAATGCATGGGATTAGGAAATTCATTGGCTTTGGGTTGAAGGTGAATATTTTCTCTACTTGCTTGACACAAGTTAACTTGTTGGTACATTTGTCGTTGATATTAAGCAGCCCCTTTAACACTATTTTCTCTTCCTGCCAGACAAGTCTGAAGCAATGAATTTTTTAATGTCCTTATCATGTAACTGTAGTTTCTTGTTTCCTTGATGTGAATAAGGTAGTTACATAGTACTTAGTCCCTGGATACAATAAAATAAATATTGTACCAGAGAGGCACTCAAAAAACTATAGAAAAACCAAAATGGAGTTTTAAAAAAAGTTTAGGTCACCCAGAAGAAGGTAGAAAAAGTAAATTGGAGAAAAGAAAAACAGAGAAGAAACAGAATACAAAAAATAGAATTAAAAACCTTAAGACCTAACATATTAACAATTTTATTAAAAGCAAATGCTCTAAGAACATCAATCGAAAGACAAGAGATTGGCAGAGTGGACAAAAACATGACCCAGCTATATGCTGTCTTCAAGAAACTCACTTCAAATAAAACAATATAGGCAGGTTCAAAGTGAAAGGATGGAAAAAGGTATGTAATGAAAACACCAATCAAAAGAAAGCAGTAATGACTGTATTAACATCAGATAAAGTAGACTTCATAGCAAATAAAATTACCAGAGACAGAGAGGGACGTTTTATAATGATAAATAAAAGGGTCATTCCACCATGTCTACATAGCAATTCTAAATGCCTATGCAACAAACAAAAAACCTGCAAAATATATGAAGCTAAAACTGCTAGAGATGAAAGGAGAAATAGACACATCCACAATTACAGTTGTAGACATCAAAACCCCTCTCTCAATAATTGACAGAACAACTAGAGAGAAAAATCTGCAAAAATGTGGAAGAACTCAACACCATCAGCTAACTGAATCTAATTGACATTTATAGACCTTCCACCCAACAAAAGTGGAGTAGATACTGTTTTCAAGTACCCACAGATCATATACCAAGAAAAACCATATCATGAGCCATAACACAAAGCATAAAATTTAAAAGAACTGAAATCATATAAAGCATATTCTCCAACCACAGTGGAATCAAAGTAGAAATCAATAAGAGAAAGATAGCTCCAACTACTTGGATTTCCTGAGCTGTTTCCTGAACATGTTAAGCTCATTCACACCATTTGAGGTTTCTGTGTGGAGTGCTCTTCCCTCCGATTTTTCTCTTGGATGATTCATTCAGAGCTTTAAATTCAATGCCATTTCAGAAACTTCTGTAATTACCCAATCTAAAGTAGCCTTTATAGAACCTCCTCTGGCCAATATCTTCATGTTCCTACCTCCTCTTACTTTCATACCATCCTGTTATTTTCTTCTTAGCACTTATTATTATCTGAAGTTATCTTTGTTGTTTATCTATCAGCTGGTGTTAGGCATAAGAATTTCAGCTGCAGAAAAATAGGAATTACACTTGCTGTGTTCACCACAGCATCCCCAGTGCCTAGGGAAGCAGGTGCTGAGTAAGAATTTGCAAATGGACTGTAGATTTCTATTACATAGCTAGTCATGTGTAGTAGTAATCTAAAGATATTTTCACTGCCGCAGAAAGCTACTGGGGAGCTTGTGAAAGTTCATAAACTTTTTCCTGCATGCAAATGAAACAAAGAGATCTAGCCCCTCTCTTTTGAACCAACCTTTGGCTTCATATAATTCTTTACTCAATTAAGGAGACTTTTCTGGGAGCTCAGATTATAATAGGTTGAATATGCTCAAAAGCATGCTGAAGCCTGCCACCTAACTTGTGGAAAAAAGCTGGTAGTTGCTTCAAGTTGTTTGTAATAATACAACAAAAATCTCATAAAGCCTGGAATTTAAAAATGAATATTCTCTATTTTATATAACATAGTAAAGACTTATAAATAGGTAAATCATCAAGGATTGCACTAGTAAATAGATATTTGAACATATACTTGCACATTCAGTGAAAGTTGATCTTCAGTGTTTCTGTTTTGAATTGGAGTTGTACCTAGGCCGTTGGTCTCTGATGCTATTGGGGAAGCCAGAGAGGTTGTATTGTATGGGTGTTAGAAGTTCAGTAGACCTACATTCCAGTCCTTGCCCTCTATTACTGATTTACCTGTTTGGAGATGTTGGAAAAGTCATTTATTTACCTTCCCAAGCCCCATTCATTCACCTCATCCATACAAATGGGAATATAGTTGCACCACTGTAGAGTTCTTGTGAGAATTTTAGTGAAATATAGTAAGAATGCATATTTAATCTGTTTCCTTGATACAGTCATATACTGGGTGAAAGTGGTGAGTAGGATTCAGGCTCCCCCACATTAAGTAATAATAACCAGACTTGAAAACCAAATAGTATCCATAATGGTTTGCCATTTTCATCAAAGTGAATAGAGACCATGATGGTTAGATTGAAGGCAGATGTTTGCCTGATGGGTAGTCATTTCAGTAAACATTAAATATCTCTTGTATGCCTGGAGCTGCCCTAGGATGTGGAGGTATAGAAATAAACAAGAGGCTCAGGTCTTCTGAGAGAGGTGGTCAGAAAAATGAATGGCTCCAAAACACATGGTAATTGTTGGAAGAGAAGCTTTGGGCTGAGTGCTTTTGTGGCACAGAGAAGGGAGCATCTAGCTTCATCCAGGAGTCTTGAAAGATGAATGAACAGAAGTTACTTGCCAAGCAAATAGGCATGGAAGAGCATGTCATATTCAGAGACATGCTGGCAGTTTGGTTATGAGGAATTGCTGTAAGCCTTTTATTCTTTTGTGATTCTCCATTCCTAAGAGTTTTCTTTTCAGTGTGTTCAGTTTCATTACATGTGCTAGAACCGCACTGGAAGTCTTTAACTATTGTTTTGAAGAATCTCTCTTAGCCCCTCCCTTGGCGTCATTTGTAAAGGGCTTAACCAAATTATAAGGCACAAAGACTGCACAGAACCAGCTGCATTTGCAGGCACTGATTTGGGAGACATCAATTCTGCCAATTAAATGTGGTGCCTAGTGAATCCACAGTGTGATTTATGCTGATAGCTGTGCAGTTGTTGCCTTTCCAGTTGCGATTAAACGTTCATCTATGAGCATTCAAGAGAAAGGTGCTCTGAAAAAGAGGGCTGGTTGGAAACATCAGAGACCAAAAGGCACTCTTGAATGATGACAGCAAAACGTTAAAGACCTCCTGATAAATTGTAATGGAAGGTCTCGCGAGATTATTGGCACAATATGAAAGGCAAGGCCCCCACAATTATTACTCAACATTCAGTAAGTCCAGGAATGGGTAAAATAGGTGAATTACAACTTTGGCACGCTGTAACCTTGTGGCTCACATATATGGTGGCACATTTCAGATTTGCCTTTTTCAATTTCAAATCTGTATAAACACTGCCACCTTTTATTTTCTCTTTAAAGCAAATGTATTTCAGAGAGGCATTTTATCTAAAACTTCCATTCACACAAGTAAATTCTCTCCAGTGGATGCTTTTTAAATATTTGCAAAAATTTACGTGGATTTTTTTTGTTTTGGCCCTGTGAGTTTCCTGCCTGAATCTTAAGACCAGGAGTCATTTAGTTCTTTGCTTTTTACTTCAAAAACTTGGCATTTTTATAGTGATAGCATGCCAACTTTCAAGAGTTAGAGGCCAGTCTTCAAATCTACTTTATGGATTAAGTGTTCTATTTTGCATACTTTGGAAGAGTGGTTAAGTTCTACCGTGTATGTGGTTATACAATAAGATGCTTTATCTCTACACTTCTGCTCTTCACATGCTCCATCCTTAAAAGCATGGAGGAATTTGAACTCACTAGCTTTGGGTTTCAGCCTGTACTTATTTTAGTTTTTGAGACCAAGTAATGCTACTTGGAATCTATAAAAATTTTTTCTCAGGTAGCCCTGTTCATCTTCCTCAGAATTAGCAGAGGAGGCTCTTAGCGAAGGAGAAACTGAAGCTTGTTGGGGAAGTGATACTTGCTTGAACTTGTCCATTAAGTCAAGGGCAGGTTGCAGAGTAATGTGCTGGCTTCTAGCTTGAAGTTAGAAGTGAGGAACAGGACAAAAAGGTCATTGTTAGGGACACTGGCACTTCACTTAGCATTCTTGAATTTAGAATGCAGAATCAAATGTAGACCAGTCACCTCATTTCACAAATAAAGGGGAATATCATTTAGCAGTTGGAGCTCAGAGAGGTCCAATTGCTAAAAGTGCATATAGCTGATTACTGGCAGAGTCTAAATGTGTTTACATTTTAAAGATATTGTATAATATTTCTAAAACCACCCAATATCACCCTGTCCATAATTTTGCATGCTTGTTTGCTTCAGTTTAATACTGTAAATCTTTTCTTTTGTATTACCAGATGTCACAAGTGGTGGGACTCCTGATAAACAATGGAGGTCCCATTATCTCCTTCTATTTACCTTACTAAAAACATGGGGGGTATTATAACCTTGGTAGAGTTTGGGCAAGCAGTCCCATGTTTCATCACTTGGACACATCTGATTATTAAAATCTGTCTAACAGATTGCATAATATAATACTGTGAATCATAAACCAATGGAAAGTCGATAGCAAATATAAGTCAGTCTTATTTAAGGCACCTCTATTGATAAGGAGTCTGATACAGAATCTGGCTATGGAAATCTGGTGTGAAATAATGTCCACTGAGAGAAGTTGTGTGGTGGCAGCCCATTCACTTAGCATTGATTTAAAACATATTTTATGTTTTGCATGAGAGCTCTTATTGGAACCATGGTTGAACCAATCGTTGGTTGGTTGGTGGTAAACTAAATTATGCCAGCTATAGCTACCCCATGTCTTTATTTGGAAGTGAACTTTATATGTTTTCTTTCTCTCTCTCTCTCTCTGTTTTCTTTCTCTATGTTTTCCTTCTCTCTCTCTCTGTCTCTCTCTCTCTCTCTCTGTCTCTCTCTCTCTCTCTCTTTCCCCTCATGAGATTTTTCCCAGGTGTGGTTTTAGCATTACACAAAAAGCCTCAGGAAGATTTGATTCCAAAATCAGACTTATCCTTAAGGTGGAAATTAGAAAAACTGTGATGCCTCAAACAGATGTTCCCGCTGACACAGTATGTGCCAAAATCTTAATGGTAGCGTTCAATCCATGACACTGGCTTTCATATTAAAAATCTGGGCAGTGCTGGTGGTCAGAACTCAGAAAGGGCTTTGCTTCTGTATGTGTACCAGGCTTCATCTGCATAAATAATGATCTCACATGTGTCTGGAATGTCATTTTTCACCTGTATGTAGATACCATTGTGACTAATAAGACAATTTATTTATAAGCATTGCTGAATCCAAAGTATAATTGGAGGGAGAGTCAGTCAACACCTACTGAAAGCACAACTGTTTATGTAGGGATCCATGCCATAGTTTTGCCATTATAAAAACACATTACACTGGAAAAAAAACTTGAGATTCCTGATCAAGCTTAATTATCTTTGCCTTTCAGAATAGTCTGGAATGATTTGATATCTTTGAGATAATGGCTCAGAGACTTTCCCCAATATCAACAGCTGTCTTTGGCATTGCAGACATTGCACATGGGGTTTTGCGCAACTCTCATGCTTATTAAAAAATATTTGTAAGCAATATACCATGTGTCTCAGTGTATTAGGGCTGCTATAACAAAATACCTTAGACTGGGTAATTTACAAGCATCAGAAATTTATTGCTCACACTTCTGGGAGCTGGGAAGTCCAAGATCAAGGCACCAGCAGATGTGATGTCTGGGGAGGTCTTCTTCGTCATAGACGGTGCCTTACTATCTCTTGACATGCCAGGAGGGGTGGAAGAAAGCACCCTAGAGCCTCTTTATAAGAGCACTAATCATATTCATGAGAGTGGGGCCCTCATGACCTCATCTCTTCCCAAAGGCCCCACTTCTTGATACTATCACACTGGGTATTAGGTTCCCACATAGGAATTTTGGGAGAATACTGACATTCAGATCATATGAAACTGGAACTATGCAATTGGTTCCTTTTGATTTTAAAGACCAAGAGACTAAGAAGATGTTCAGAAATGCTCTTCATTTTGCCCGAACCTATATATTAGTTTTCTGTTGCTGCTGTAATGAATTACCACAAACAGAATGGCTAAAGCAACACAAATTTATTATTTTCTATTTGTGAAGGTCAGAAGCTTGATGTGGATGTCAGTGGGCTAAAATCAAGGTGGTGGAAGGGCTGTGTTCCTTTTTAAAAGTTCTGGGGTAAAGATCCTTTTCCTTGCTTTTTGGGGTTGTTGGCAAAATCAGTTCATTGTGGTTGTGGTACCAAGATCCCCTTTTTCTTGCTGGCTGTCAGCCGAGGGCCATTCCCAGCCTCTAGTGGCCACCCACATTCCATGACTCATGGCCCTCTTCCTCTACTTCTTTTATTTATTTATTTATTTTTTTGAGACGGAGTCTCGCTCTGTTTCCCACGCTGGAGTGCAGTGGTGTGATCTCGGCTCACTGCAGGCTCTGCCACCCGGGTTCGTGCCATTCTCCTGTCTCAGCCTCCCGAGTAGCTGGGACTACAGGCACCCACAACCATGTCCGGCTAAGTATTTTTAGTGGAGACGAGGTTTCACTGTGTTAGCCAGTATGGTCTCGATCTCTTGACCTCATGATCTGCCCACCTCGGCCTCCCAAAGTGCTGGGATTACAGGCGTGAGCCACTGCGCTCGGCCTCTTCCTCTACTTTTAGAGCCAGCAACAGCAGGGTTGAGCTCCTTTTCCTTTTGGAATCTTCACTCCTTCTGTCCCATCTCTCTGACCAGGAAGAGTTCTCAGTTTTTAATAACTCATGTGATTAGATCTGCCTGACTAGTTAATCCAGAGTAATCCCCCTATCTCAAGGTCCATACCCTTTATCATAAATTGTAAAATCCTTTTGTAATGTTAGGTGAGACATTTGCAGTTGTGCAGAGGAGAACGTGGACATCATTAGGGGGCCATTATTCAGCCTGTTACTTGACTTTAAAACTTGAAACTTTTTAATTTGCTTAGATTTCTGCCCTTGGGATTTGGAAAGTGCAGCATTATCATTAACCACTTAGTGATATCCATAGGGCTCATTCCTTTTCTTTCAGCCTCCCATCTTACTGCTCACTGGAAAAAGGGGCTGTTTAAAGAATACAGAGATGTGAGATGTACTACCCTGGAGAACTACAACAGTGGAGAGACTGGATGTAGCCATAGGGAAGTGTTTGAGTTTGGATGGTGAGAAATCTTATTGTGGGATAGACCTTCTTCCTCCTATAGAAGTTCAGCTCCACAGTTAGCCTGTGATGTTGGCGCTTTGATGTTCACCAGGCTTGGACAGAACCTGATGGTCCTCCTCTGGCCAGCTGAAGAAGTCTGATAAGATATGCTGAGTTAACAGTGAAAAGTAGAACCAGATGAGAACTAGTTGCAGATGGAAATCATTCCAGACTCAAGCCTCCCTTAAGCTGATTTGAAGTCCATCACTTCTCCAATGCCAAGAAGGCAGATGGGCTCTTGTCACTGCAGAATGAAGCTATGTTAATTAATATCTTATAAAATCAACTCTAGTTGAACATGGATTTTGTGTGAGTGAGTAGTTCCTGGTTTATCTGGAAGGAAGTGTTCAGGGAATCTTTTTGGATGGATTTCAGCCTGACTGTTGTCATGATAGACATAAAGATGCTATTAATTTTACACATAACATTAAAAAAATGTTGCTGCAGGCAGTTAAAATAATGGGAAAATAGCTTAAATGTTATATAAATGTGAATATAAGTATACTTCTGAGTGGTGAAAAGAGACAAGAGAAAAAATATCCCTCTCTGTAATAATTATCTCAACAACGTTATGCAGCTTCTTCCATGCCAAAAGCATGTAGCTTGGGACTTTAGTGTGAGAGAATGTAGATGAGTAGAGCTTGAAGTAAGGGTGCGTCTGACCCATCTGTGTTTGACCCTTTTGATTCAGCCATCCTAGGTCAAAGGCGTTTCAAAGTTTAGACCCTGGACTGCGTGAGGGTGCAGAGTATAGAGCTTAAGGAAATGGGCTTCGGAGCAAGGGCTGTTTGGCTCTGTTGTTAACTAGCTGTGTGTGACTTTGGCATTATGTCATTTTGCTAAGTTCCAAGTGATAATATTGCCTCTTAAAGAGGCTTATGAACATAAAGAGACTTTAAAATGTTTTTCGTAGTATTCTTTGTGCTGTGCCTAGCATAGTGTAAAGTGAGCAATACGTGGAAGTAGTTGTTTTTCTCTCCTACATCTTCCGCACTTACTGTCTTACTTCCCAATTTGGCATCAACTTTCTACATTCTGAAAGTCTCCTAGGCTCTTGGTCATGAATCTTGCTGTTTTGTTGCTGTATCAGGGAGAAGCACGGGATATAGGAAAGAGAAAAAGGGGAGCTACCCAGATAGTCGTGAAAGTTTAGGTTTATAACTAGCCCCTGGTTCCTTGGGACTGGATAAAGCAAATCCTTACTTTAAAAACCTTTAATCAGGCGATTACTTTGGATTATAGAAAGTGAACTCCAAGGTTGATGCTGAATTTCTTTGAGAAATTAGGAAACATTGTTATGGAAGCAGCAAACCGGGGGGTGGTGGCAGAAATTCATATTAGAGCAAGTCAGGTAATATGAGGAGAAACTGAAGTATGTTGCTGAGAGCAGTGCTAACAGAATGGATGAATTTCCTTTTATTCTTTTTTTTTTTTTTTTTTTTTGCAGAAGGCGGAGTCGCTCATCGCCCAGGCTGGGTGCAGTGGCCGGATCTCAGCTCACTGCCCAGCTCCATGCCTCCCGGAGTTTTACTTGTTCCTTTCTCAGCCTCCTGAGTAGCTGGGACTACAGGCGCCCGCCACCTTGCCCGGCTAGTTTTTTGTATTTTTTAGTAGAGACGGGGTTTCACCGTGTTAGCCAGGATGGTCTCGATCTCCTGACCTCGTGATCCGCCCGTCTCGGCCTCCCAAAGTGCTGGGATTACAGGCTTGAGCCACCGCGCCCGGCCCCTTTTATTCATTTTTAAAGGCTTCTTTATTCCTCTCAGTAATGTTATTGATAATGTGTTTACAAATTGTTAGAAAGAGAACTATTTGAAATCTAACGTTAGTCGCGTTTTCCATCTTTAAAACCCACTACAAAGGATTTTTGGAGGATCTGAGATGGTTAGCATATCGTAATTGCAAAAGCATTGATGTCTCAATACAATGCCCTTAATGTAATTAGAGACAATTTTTAAAAATCCATGCTGATGAATGTCAGGCTGGTCTGGTCTTCTGAGTTCGGCACAAAATGTATCAATTGTTGAATGATGAAGGCCAGCATATGTAATAATAAGTAAGATCTGTAAGAAAAATATTGTTCTCTGTTGTATATCTGTTTTTTTCCCCAAAGTTTCATTAGACTGAGCAGCCATACTTAATTAGCCCAGAAGCAGATGAAGGCTCATTTAGGCAAAAGTAACAGGTAAGAATTTGCACAGAATACTGATATACAGTCTATTTCAGCACATGTTTAAAAGTAATATTCCCTTCTACTTCTTATCCCACATATAAGTAGCTCATAATACTGGGATTAAAATGCATATGCTTATGCCAGTATAGTAATATTGATTCTTTTTATTTAAGTTTTAGTATGATTTCCTACCTGTTATTAAATAATAGCTGTTCATCCTAAAAACTTTGCGAAATTCAGAAAAGTAAAATTAAGCAAACAGAATTCAGTCATAATCCTTGCATTCATTGATAATGCATTTTTACCATTTGTTGTATTTTTTCCATGCATGTATATGTGTATATCATACATGTATATATGTGTACGTGTGTGTGTATACACATACACATATTAACTGTTAACGTGGTATATCTATAAAATGCATATGCATATATATAAAAAAATTCAAGAATTTTATTTATTTTTTTTTTGAGACAGAATCTTCCTCTGTTGCCCAGGCTGGAGTGCAGTGGCGTGATCTTGGCTCACTGCAAGCTCTGCCTCCCAGGTTCAAGCAATTCTCCTGCCTCAGCCTCCCAAGTAGCTGGGATTACAGGCACGCACCACCACGCCTGGCTAATTTTTATATTTTTAGTAGAGACGGGGTTTCACCATATTGGCCAGGATGGTCCCAAACTCCTGACCTCATGATCTGCCTGCCTCGGCCTCCCAAAGTGCTGGGATTACAGGCATGAGCCACTGTGCCCAGCTGAAAATTATCTATATTTTTAACTTAAAAACACTGTTGACACCTTTCCTCATTGATAAATATATAGTTAAATGTATAGTTTTATGTTACCTTTTAAGGTGTTTTAGAAGTCCATTGCATAACTGTGTCATAATTTATTTAACATTTCCCTTTTGCTGGGCGTTTTAGCCTGGCTAGTAGCTAGGAAGTATTCAACAACTGGCTGTCTAGGGAAGAAAGAGCCCTGATTTGTAGCACTTGCTGATTTCCATGGTGTGAATGTATCCACCGTGGTTGATTTCAGACTACCAATATGAAGCCACTGAATGCGAAGTTGGGGAGAGTGCTACCTTTGTGAACCAAAACAAGCCTGCTTCAGCACAACCACTGCTTAGGTTAAAGTATTTAAATACTTGATTTTAAGGATAGTTCTTTAAAAGAAGTATTGTTCAAATGGGAGACAGATTCTAAAGATGAGAGGAGACCCTGTTTGTTAGTGGAAAAAAAGAATGTGCCGTGGGCCAAAATGTTTAATTGATAAGTTATAAGCTCTTTTCTTTTCATGCTTAGTTTTCCCAAAAGTAACCTCAGGCTTAGATTTTCAAAGATAAACTTTTAAAACATCTCAGACCAATATGCTTTCTAAAAGCGCTTAATACATGTTCTGTGTCTGTGCTTTTGAAGATAAGTTACTCTTCCCTCTTCTTTACTTCATGGATATTTTACCTTAAGCCATTTGTGTGTGTGTTTGCTCATTGGGGGCAGGGAGTACAGACATGCTGCTTTCAGGGAATAATTTTGAAATATTTAGTATCCATGTAATCTTAAAACATTAAAAAATATTCCCACAGATGCTTTGGCATCTGGTAGCAAAAGAGGTTAAGACAGAAAAAAGTAATAGCATTTTTCAGAAAAGAGACATTTCTTATAACTTACTAAGAGGTTAAATTATTGGCAGTCAAGAGAATAGCCATGGCTTGTAGTAACATGGCCTTTCTGGGTAAAACCCTCAAGCTCTGAATGCTACATTAGATGTAGAAGGTATTTAGGCACACAACTTAAGGAGGCAATGGAGGGCTACTGTGTCTGTTTCTTTGTTCATGAATTCATTAATGTTGGAAAGAGATCGGGTCAGCTGATGGCAGAGGATGGATTTAATTTTGAAGATAAAGACACTTACACAAATCCTTTGTACAACTTAGTTGGCTTGTATATACAGCTTTCTTAAGGTCTTCAGCACTGTTCACATGTTTTCTAACAGCTGTAGTTTGGGAATTAACCTGGGGCCTCTATACCTCCTGGGCCCCTCGTTTTCTCCCCTTCATGTAATGGTAATATGTTCATTGAAGACATGTTACTTTGGACTTGTGAATCACTCTTGGCCACCTAGGAATTGGAAAGCAGGCCAGATGTGATGTGAAAACAAGGCCTATTATTTGCAATCTGCAGCTCTGGCCATTATTTACATCTGTCCTCCAAGATCCCACATGAGCTTATGGAAAAGGTAGAGCAGGGATTCTTGAAATTATGTCAAGTTCCAAATTCACAGGGACATGGGCTAGGCATGGGTGACTTGGCAACATAACTTTTAATCCTTTTTTAATTAAAACAATTTTTAAAATTTTCCTAGGGAAAAAATTGTATGGTAAAAATAATCAGTAACCTGACTGATTGTTTTATACTTGGCATTGTGGTAAGCATTCTGTGTTTATTTCTAACAACTCTAGGAAACAAATAGATTTTAAAAGGTTTTATCAGTGAGGACACAGAAGTGCAGTTTAAATAACTCATCTAATGTCCTACCATCTGGTAAGTGGCAGAATCAGGATTCATACCCAGTTTCTTAAATTCTGGAGTCCAGTGTGCACTATGACCTCTCATATGGTGAAATTGGGGAAGGAGGCATGTGTCCATGATTAAAAATGCGAGGTTCATGAAGCATCCTCAGTGCTTACAGGTCAGCTCTGGCACATTGTACAGGCTCAATAAATAGTTTTTATTTTTTAAAAGTAGATTGCTTTGGGTAGGATTTTTCTCAGTTTTATTGCATTCTCATAAAAATAAAAATTATGTATAAAAGCTGTCAGTACTGCAGGAGAAGCCACCTGGAGGTGTAACAGTAATGACAGTGAGAAAGAGAATGAAGATACGTTGTTGACAACAGTGTATGCAGTGTGTGTGTCAGGAGAAGCAGGCTGTGGAAGGTTTTATGTAGCTTTATATGGCAGACCACGTTGCTCCCACAAGCCTTGGACTAGTGGAATGAATAAGAAATGTTTTCTCCTTCATTTAACAAATATTTATTGGGCTCCTACTATGTATTAGGAGCTGGGCTGGGTGATGGAAATAGAACAGAACAAGATAGCTGACATCCCTGCTTTTGAGGAACTTCTTTTCCTTTTCCTCTAGAAAATATAATGGAACATAGAAAGAGTAGACAGAATAACATAAGACACCCTATTGTACTGTCATCCACTTCTCCAAACTCTGGTTAATTCTGTCCAGGCCCACTAGCTTCATCCTTCCTATTTTATTATGAAATAATTATTAGATGTCAAATCACTTTATATTATATATATTTCAATATGTACGTCTAAGAGGGGTATTTTAAACATATGTGATTAAAACAGTTAAAGTTAAAAAATTTAGCTGTAATACCTTAGTTGTCAAATATCCAGTATTCAAATTACTGATTGCCAAATATTTTTTCTCTTTGTTTGAATAAGGATCTAAATGAGGTGCATACGTTGTGTTTAGTTGGTGATATGGTTTGGATCTGTGTCCCCAGCAAATCTCATGTCGAATTGTAATCCCTAGTGTTGGAGGTAGGGCCTTGTGGGGTTGTTTGGATCATGGAGGCAGATTTCTCACAAATGGTACAGCACCATCCAACTAGGTACTGTCCTCACGATAGTGAGTGAGTTCTCGCAAACTCTGATTGTTTAAAAGTGTGTAGCACCTCTCTCCTCACACTCTATCTCTTCCTCATACTCCTGCCATTGTAAGATGTACCTGCTCTCCCTTCACCTTCTACCATGATTGTAAACTTCCTGAGGCCTCCCCAGAAGCCCAGCAGATGCCAGCATCATGCTTCCTGTACACCCCGTGGAACTGTGAGCCAATTAAACCCCTTTTCTTTATCAATTACCCAGACTCGGGTATTTCTTTTTATTTATTTATTTTTATTTTTTACTTTTTTGAGACAGAGTCTCACTCTGTTGCCCAGGCTAGAGTGCAGTGGTACCATCTCAGCTCACTGCAACCTCCACCTCCCAGGTTCAAGTGATTTTTCTGGCCCAGCCTCCCAAGTAGCTGGGATTACAGGCATGTGCCACTTACACTGGGCTAATTTTTGTATTTTTAGAGACGAGGTTTCACCATGTTGGCCAGGCTGGTCTCGAACTCCTGACCTCAAGTCATCTGCCTGCCTCAGACTTGGGTATTTCTTTATAGCAATATACAAAACTGTATATACAGTCTAATACAATTGGTCTTTTATGTTTTTTCTTATCTATTAAATTCCTTTCTCATTTCTCCCCTCTTTCCTTACCTTCCCCATCTCTCTTTCTTCCTGGAATTTATACTTGAAGAAACTGGGTTGTTTGCCCTATAGTTTCCCACAGTGTGGATTACCTGATCCCATCCCTGTGGTGTTAGTTTACATGTTCCTCTGCTCTCTGTATTTCCTTTAGGTTGGTAGGTGTTATAGGTACTTGATGCCTTCCATCTTTGTATGAATGAATAAAAGGAGTGATCTGGTCAGGTTGAAATGGTCACCTTGAAATGTAGAAAAGAACTTCTAAAAAATCATATTTGTCTCAGGGTTTATTAGCTGTCTAAGCCATCATGCCTTGTTAGGGTTTGAGTTGCGTTATCATCACTGACATCTCACTCTCTGCCCTCTGGTATCTTAGCTGCTTGTCTTACATTTTGCCCACATCTGAATATGTGAAGTCCTAGGGGAACCAAGAATCCTCTTTGCCCAGGTAAATTGATGACTGTATTGTGATGATGATGTTGCTTCTTTTGGTTTAGCGTTGGCTGTAGGTTGGGAGTGGTTTCCATCCTTTGTCATGATAGCTGCTAGAGCCATGCTGGTGGATAAGAAACCAGTGTCTTTACTTTTGTAACATCTTAGACCTCTGAGAAGATTGGATTGATAAAGCCTTTAGTGGTTCAGTTGGTAAGAAAGCATTTGCAGATAAAGATCCAAGGAAATATCCAGGTGTTATAGCTGTATTTTAATGTATTCAGTTTCTCATCCAGGAGACACTGTTGACTTCCAGGAAGCGTGCCAGGTGTGGAGCAGACACGGCAGACGTGGACGTTGGTTACATGGAGCTTTTAGTGGTGGGTAGAATACCAGTCACATAAACATGTATGCTATGACCAAACTCTGGGAGCCCTCAGGGCCTGAAACAGGTCAGGGGAATGATTCAATCTTGGGGAGTCCAGAGAAGGTCTCAGGACCTCGAGGACCCCAGGTTCATGCTTTGAGAATTGCTGGTTAAGATCACTTTGTTCCTTGAGTTCTACACTCCTGTGATACTAAGATTCCAATGTAAAGGTTTAGTCTACTTAAATTCAGTGTGTAGATTAGGAGTTTGTAACTAGCACCCATGCCCCTGTCTTCCCCCACGAGCCTCCTAGATTTACTTTAACTACCACCACCCTTTCCTTTGCAGATTTGACCCCCAGCTCCTGGGGTCAGCACGTGGCCCAAGATTGGGCAAATGGAGAATAACATCGTTTTGCCTACAATGATTGATTCAGGGAGAAGCATGTGACCCAGTCAGAAAAATTAGAATTATTACTGTGAGTTTTGCTGGTGTGTCAGGAGAAGGGTACCACCTTCTTTCCTGTGGCCTTGAATCTGGGATGATACTGACCTGGAACAGTTAGTTGCTATGGTACTAACACAGGGATCCTAAAAATAAAGCCCAAAGTGAAGAGAGCCTTGATGATGCAGACTACTGAAAATGTGCCTGAAGCAGATTATTTACTTAAGACAACAGAGTCCTGGGGATTGGGGGACTTGAGTTAGTTTGATTCAGATTTCCTATTTCTTGTGACCTGAAGAATCCTAGCGAATCCACCTACATTGAGGGGGTCATGAATAGACTTCAGAAATTGCTTTCAAGATTTTGTGATTCTAGAGAGTTGTGACACCATAGACTCATGACCCCGAAAGATTAAGGACGCCTAATATCTCTGTTTCTAAAGTAGAATGGAAGCAGTACTCCTCGACTTAAAAGAGATCCCTATGCCATAACTACCCCTTGTATCCATCAGCCCCTCGACATGGAGGATCACACTGCTGATGTGACTGGAGATGAGATGTGATCACCACAGATTGGCTGTAAACAGCAAGAAATCCTGGATAAATCTCAGATGATAATGAATGAACAAGCTTCTAAAACTGTAGCAGAAAAGCACCAGGGACTCATCTCTGAGGATCTCCCAGATAATGGTAAATTTTATGCAGTGCAAGCTGGAAGGCTGGAAAAAAAATTGCCACAGTAAATAACATTGCCTTCAAGTGTGGCGGGTTTCTTTCTCACTTTGAAACACTTACTTGTGTGGCAGTAAAGATTTGTTTCTGTTTGGGCGCTAATTGTCAGGTATTTTAGTAAGTCTGTTTAAAAGTCAATCAACTGATTAATAAAATGCGGGGACATCCCAGTTGTCCAGTGGAATGATTCTTGAGTTACATAAACATGCCAGTGTAGTATATTTGCTTAATACAAAGATACATAATTCTGCTCAGCAATTTCTCAATCGATAGGTTCTGTTGACCTAAGCAGCCTTTATTCCTCAACCTTACTTTTTTTTTTTTTTTGAGACAGAGTCTAGCTCTGTCACCAGGCTGGAGTGCAGTGGTACGATCTTGGCTCTCTACAACCTCTGCCTCCTGGGTTCAAGCGATTCTCCTGCCTTGGCCTCCCGAGCAGCTGGGACTACAGACATGCACCACCACGCCCGGCTAATTTTTGTAATTTTAGTAGAGACTAGGTTTCACCGTGTTGGCCAGGATGGTCTCGATTTCTTGACCTTGTGATCCACCCGCCTTGGCCTCCCAAAGTGCTGGGAGTACAGGTGTGAGCCACTGTGCCCAGCCTGAACCTTACTTTTTATTGCCTTAATGCTGGGGTGGATTTCAGCATTTAAGTTGATGCAGTCAACTTTGTAAATAAATGAGTTAACTTGGTTTGAAGGAAGGTCTCTCTAGCCCTGACTGTCCTGCTGTTATTCACTTGTATACATTGGTAACTAGGATGACCAGTGTGAGGGTGGAGGGAAGGGGTACAGTGCACAAAATTTAGGGCAAGTGAATTAAGCAATGATAAAACAGTTAAAATCCCATATTCTGTTGCTGGGAGATCATACGCCTTGTTTTTTTTGTTGTTGTTGTTGTTTGTTTGTTTGTTTTGAGATGGAGTTTCACTCTTTTTGCCCAGGCTGGAGAGCAGTGCCATGATCTCGGCTCACCGCGACTTCCGCCTTCCAGGTTCAAGTGATTCTCCTGCCTCAGCCTCCTAAGTAGCTGGGATTACAGGCGTGTTCCAGCACACCTGGCTAATTTTGTATTTTTAGTAGAGATGGGGTTTCACCATGTTGGCCAAGCTGGTCTCGAACTCCTGACCTCATGATCCGCCCTCCTCAGTCTCCCAAAGTGTTGGGATGACAGGCATGAACCGCTGTTCCCGGCCCGCCTTGTTAATAAAGCATGATAGAATTACAAATTTTTGAGGGAACAGTTAAATAGATATGTTTTCCAGTACAAATGGAGTTCTAACAACATTACTGATCTTTTGTTGAGCCGTGATAAACTACTTTCTGAGAGCTAGTGTTCTAGGAGTCTTCCGCATTCTGGCTTCCTGCATGCTCCAGTCTCCTCTGTGCAAGGCTGCTGTAACAATTGTCCTATAAAACTCAACTCTGGTGCCCCCGTGCTCTTAGAATAAAAGTAGAACCTCCTCAATAAGATTATTCTCTGGCCTCATCTTGAACTCCCTGCCTTCCCCTTGAGTTATTAAACATTGGATTCCTCCTTCATGCAGTGTTTTGTCCATTGCTGTGCTGTTGTACGTGTCATTTCTTAGGCCAGCAGCGCTCTCAACTCCTTACCTTCTGCCCCTCTGCAACTTCTGTGGGTAACTTGGATTCACTGTTTGGGCTGCATCTTCTGGGAAGTCTTTCCTCTCTCCTCCATCTGGGTTGGACCCCCTCTGTTTGTTCTCACTGCATGCTGTGCTTCCTCTCTTTAGCACTCAGCCCTTTATTCAGCTGTAAATCTAGATGTTGTTCCATCAGACCAGGAAACTTACTATGTTTATTATCAGGTCTCCAGCACCTGGTATGGTGCTTGGCAAATGGAACCTCAGTAAATATTTGTTGAATTAAATTGAGATAGACATAGAAACTAACCAAAATAGCACAGTGAATGCTTGGTAGAAAAATGTTTGTGATAACTCATGGAGGACTAATTAATCAGTGTTTTCTAGACTGGGACAGTGTTTGAATAACAAAGAATATTGTGTGTATGTGTTTTAAGGACTGCGATTTTTAAAAAATTATGTTTAACAAAGGAAAGTCAAAGAGAGAGGGAGACACATACAGACTCATAATTTTACTTAGTTGTTTTTAACTGCAGTTAATGCATTGTGTCTTGTGGCTTTCGCTGTGTAGCTAGAATGAAACAATTAGTTACCATGGTCTCTTGCTTTGGAATTGACTGTTTTAAGCCATTATCATAGTCCAAATTTCTTTTAGGATTAGCTTTTCTTTTTTATTAGACCATTGTGTCTTGTTCTATTACATTTGCAATGTCATTAGCTTAAAAACACAGGCAAAGTGTCCTTTTTTGTTACTGTTATAAAAATGGTGTTTACTGAGGCCAGAGCAGTAGTTGTTACTTCGATGACATACAGCAGAATAGGAATGGTCCAAAAAAGTTGTGTCCTCAAAGCAACTGATGAATTGAGCACATTTTACACATTTTCAGTGTCATTAATCACTCTCCGTCTTTCTTTTCTGACACGACTCAGTTGTTAACCTGGCTTCATCTTAGAAAAATGGGAGGAAGTGCGAGTATATTATTGGACCAAGAAGTATATCAGTATGTTTTTAGCTTTTCCTCTCCAGATAATTTAATTTCCGAAGCGAAGCTCTTGTTTTCATGTAGATTGTTACCTTGCCTGGGTTTTAGTTTTACTGCATATAAAGGCAAATGTAGAGCTATAGATGATGTTTTCTTTTTTGCAAGCTCCATTCGGAATATAATAAAATTATTTTTAGCTATGGAGGGATTTATACATATAATTAGCTAAGTGTAATTTACTGCAAAGCATTTCTAAATTAAATTAAGTTCAGATATAAAATATGTCAACATCTGATATGCAAAATTCAAATAATCTGAGGCCTTTAAAAAAGCATTTAATTTTATATCAAAATTTAGGGGAATATGCACATCTTCAGAATTAGTCCACTGACATATGTAGTCATGTAGTTCAAATTAATGAACGTATAATAGCTTGGCACACAGGCATTTTATGCACCTAAGTAGTAAACAAATTTTTATTGAAATAAAAGTGAGACCTGTTGGTAATTTTTATGAATTGCAATTTATGTCCAAGCCCTTTTATTCTGCATGTATGATTGACTACAATATGCAAGATAATGAATAAATGCTCCATTATTGCTCTATCATTAAATTATTTTTAGTCCATTGAATATATATTTAAAATACTGCAGTAGGTACCAAAGATATGAAGATGAAAGAAAAGATTCTTTTGACCCACAGTAACAGCAGAAGTTGACAAAACATTTTACATCCCTAAATTCTCTTCTTTCCTCTGCATTATTGTGATGATATGGCATTTGTAATGGCCATGGCTAGCAACTGGTTCCTGCATTATAGGGAGCAAATTAACACTGACCTGAAGAATTATGTCCTTAAAGAGTATTTAGCTAAACATATTTGACATATTTTCCATGGCATTGATCTTTTTTTTTTTTTCCTGTTAGCTACTCAGAGCATCTGACTTGTTAACAAAGCTCCATTTTGGACAATTGGTCATGTCAAATAATTGATATGGACAGTAAGAGCTCATGTACTTGCCACTTTATTTACGGTCAGTATTTCAGTTGACACATTCCATCAATAAAGCAGAGGCACATTGACAGATCTCTACAGCTGTGCTGTCCAGTATAGTTCCCACTACCCCTATGTGGCTATTTAAATATAAATGCATTGAAATAGAATGTAAAAATTCATCTCCTTAGTCACAGCCATTGTTGCCATTGGCGACCACATTGGACGGTGCAGATTACGGAACCTTTTCATCACCGAAAGTATTTTTTTTGTATAGTCCTGTTCTAGAGATTTCCAAAACCTTGTTTGTTCACTTAGCCTCTTCTATGAACATTTAAGTTCTACTCCACATCCTTCTAAATGGTGATTTCCAACCTTGACTCTACATTAAAATCACCTGGGGAGCGTGTGAAAATGCCAGTTAGAATCAGAATTGGGAGGGGGAGGGGGTTCGGACCCAGGCACCACTATTTGAAAAAATGCCCTCAGTGATTCCAATCAGCTGCTACCTTTTATAACTAGCATCGTAGACGATAATACTTTATTTTTTAATATACAAATCATTGTCTCCTGAACTTGGTACCTTTCTTTTCCTTTGTCCTTCTTTGAATTCTGCTTAGAGAGAGGCAGTGGAGTTAGATCTCTGCATTGGGGAGTCAATTCTGCCTCATACTAGCTGAGTAGCTTTTGGTCAATTATTTAGCCAGCCCAAGCTTTTGTTACTTCATGTGTAAAATATGGATAATGGTACCTGCCTGAAACAAGTGAGGATTAATTAATTAAGATAAGTTATGTGAATTACTGGTGACAGTCTCTAGCACGTAAGCCCTTAATAAAAATATATTTTATGATATAATTTTAATATTCCAAATGTATATGACAATAAGTAATAAAATATATTTTAAAATATATTACATGTTTAATAGTATAGGATATACTATTTTAAAATGACATTCTTGCTAAGATAATACTATATGATTTGACTTCACGGATTTTGCTCTTCCTGTCAGGGAACTTTTAAATATTTTCAATGGTGAATTAAGGTGGGAATTTAGGCACTCTTGTCAAGTGAGCCGGGGTTGGGGGGTAGGTATTCTGGAGCTCTTAACCAGAAGTTGCTTGCTCTGCTTTCTTGGTTAGCGCCTTGAAACTGCTTCATTGGAATGAATTAAAATGCCCTTAGCAGGTGTTTTCTCTTGAGAAACGGCTAACGCTGGTAGTGCTTCCTTCTTTAAAGCAATCAACAATCATGTGTTGGCCCCAGGCTGGATTAGGACAGACCATTTCATTCCCAGATCATGGGCCCCAGAATTGTCAGACTTTTTGATGAGAGGAACTTCTATTCAGTCCCTTGAATCACTGAGATTTCCTCTAGCTTGGCAGCACAGGTTATGGGGTGAGAGCAGATAGGAATGCTGCTGCCTCCCTCTAGAGAAGGGGCTCTCATGGCTGCAACTGGCTGGGAGCTGTGACTGGCTGGGAGGCAGGACTTAGAAATACAGCTGTGGATCTATGGACTGTGTTTCCCAAGTGGATGATCTTGCAGCTTTCCCAAATCAAAACTAAAATGCAGTTAAATTTTATGAGCTTCATTTATCATTTTCCTCTCTGTAGACATTAGTATTTTCTTTCAAAAAGTGTGTTTTCATAAGCTGCCTATTAAAATGCCAACACTCTTAGCAACTGGTTATATATAAATGAACCATTTTATGTCTTTGTTTTAAAATGATCAAATCACTATAGAATTGAAATCTGAATTATTGTCATTTCTTAGAGACATAAAAAGATGACAGTCATATTTTTCTCTATAAAAGACTTCTGTAAGATTCTGTGATGCTCTGAGCATTCTATGAGTAGTTCTGTGATTTTGAGGGAAAGATAGTCTGCTGGGGTTGTTAGTGCCGAGATGCGGTTGCTTAAGAAATGAAGTGCTTGCTTCCTTAGCTGAAAAACAAAACAAAGCAAAAAATCCAAATTGTGTAGTTCAAAGACTGGAATCCTCTGGGCGAAAGAAATCATTTTTGACTTTATAAAAGACTTGATTTCATGGATGTCTTCCATGAAAGTCAGGAGGTCTGAGCTGATGATGATTTCAAATGCTATGTGAATGAGACGTGAGGAATAAATACTGGTAAATGTGAAATTCTAAGCCGTAGATTGATATACATCAAAAGAACTTCTATGATGGAGTAGTGGGTACCAGTCATTGAGGTAAACACCATCACATGCATCATCTCAACTAAATTTTTACTGCCACCTTAGAGAATGAGTTTTATCATGACTGCTTTATGCAGTTGAAATACCCATTATTAAGAGTTTATTAGTGATGAGACACCCTGTGTCTGGCAGGGTAATCTGTATCTTTAGCAGCTATTAAAGACCCGCCCTTCTCTGAAGCCTGCTAGATACTGAGGTGCCACTTGTTCTTTTTAGTTTGTGTATATTTTTATATAGCATGATTTATAATGACTGCATAATAGTCCTTAGCATCTAACCATTTTTTGTTTGTTGCTTAAGCAGTAACATCATTTTCGTACCCATAATTTTAGGAGGATGGCTAAGTCTGGGATGAATGGGAGCAAAACCCATCTATTGGGATTCATTGGTTACTCCTGAAGGGTACCTTTAGATATATCCGAGCAAGTCATTGAGCTTTTCAGAATAAAGTTTGAAGAACCCTGGACTAATTGTGTTATATTTCAGGGAACCACTCCATTAATATGGAACCTTTAGCTTGGCACCATTATCTCCCTATTATAAATACCATTTTATGACTTTAATTGTTCTAAACATCTATGTACCCTAAGCATTCTGCATACTTCTGATTATTTCTCTAGGATACATTTCTAGAAGTGGAATGGCTGGGTCAAAGATGATGCATATTTTAAAGAGGTGTGCATTGCTAAAATTCCTCCCAGAAAAGTTGAAACAAGTTACCTACCCCCAGTCAACTCTGAGACTGCTCTTTTTCTGTATCCCCACCGTTACTATGTAGTATATATTTTTTTCTGAGTAGTTGCTAATTTCATAGGCCCCAAATAGAAGCTTATTTTGTCCATTTGATTTGTTTGTTAATGGTCATTTTTTCATAATTCACATCTCCTTCCTATTTCCTTGTTTTCTTCCTTTTCCCCCAAATTGCCTTCCATCAGCTTTTGCTTGAGGAGGATTTTGCCATGCTGTAGGATTTCTTGGAGCAGCCAGTTGAGGAGTGAACAATAAAAGGAGCCTCAGTTGTTACAGGCCTCACCTAGTCCATGCTAGATTCATGAACAAGCTGGGAGAAATGGGGGTGTGGCGCTTGGTGAGACAAAGAGGATAGCTTGGAAGGCAGTTCAGGTATATGGGCAAATGCCATGCTCACCTCTCACTCCTTTTGGATTCTTTCAGAAGAATGAAAGAATTCGTTCTTTCATTTCATTTCTTTGAATGCTATTGTGACTGTGTATTTTTATATTGCTTCTCTTTAATAAAATAGAAAATGACTTTTTTTTCCTTTTAAAAAATGTAAACCAGGCCGGGTGTGGTGGCTCACGCCTGTAATTCCAGCACTTTGCAAGGCTGAGGCGGTCAGATCACCTGAGGTTGGGAGTTCAAGACCAGCCTCATCAACATGGAGAAACCCCATCTCTACTAAAAAATACAAAAATTAGCCAGTCATGGTGGCACACGCCTGTAATCCCAGCTACTCAGAGGCTGAGGCAGAATTGCTTGAACCCAGGAGGTGGAGGTTGTGGTGAGCTGAGATCCCACCATTGTACTCCAACCGGGGCAGCAGAGCAAAACTCTGTCTCAAATAAAAACAAACTAACTTTAACCAGTCAGTTTATATCATTGATTTAATGTAGTCTATATAATGTCAGGTATCATTGCTAACTCTTACAATGATCCTATAATTTTATTCAGTCCTTACTCAGTACTGGCTCATAGTTCTGCCATACTTGAAACCATAAGATACTTGGGTAAATAAGCCCTGAGATAAATGAAAATGATAGAGAAGTGTGTGTGTGTGTGTGTGTGTGTGTGTGTGTGAGAGAGAGAGACAGAGACAGATTTTATAAAATTATAAAATCCTGTAATTTTATTCAACCCTAATGTATTTAGGGTTACAGCAGTGGGTGCCCCCACCATGCCAGCCCTGCTGGGGAGCACTGGGCCAGGAGCAGGTAAACGATAGTAATAACAGCAACAATTAACATTTGTAGAATACCCGCTTTGTACCAGCCTTTATATTTGCATCTATACTGAGTCAGGAATGTGATAAGATTAATCAGCTTGGTGGTATATTATTCTTTTCTTCCTACACTTAAAAAATTATTTATTATGTGTCTAGTGTCTGGGAAAAAGTATTTCCTGAGAGCTATTTAAATAGCTTGGCTTTGAGTTACAGAGAGACACAGATCAGTTTCAGCGTGGATTAATCCAGAGATCATGAGATTACCTCCTCTCCCCCAGAGTTTTGGTGGAGTTTGCACCAAAAGAAATAGTTTTATGTTTGTAGCTATGAGTGCACGCTCTCACACACACCCATATATAAATATACGAAAGATTTTAAAATTCTCAGGAAATTAGATTATACATGTTATTTATAATCAACTGGCTGGCGATGGCTAGCTTAAGTAAAAGAACAAGGGGGGATTCTTTATAATAAAGCTACAGGGTTAGCTCATGCCACTTGGGCAAGAATGGGCTGGTACTTAGGAATGGACCTGAAAGATTATCCATTTACCTCTCTGTCTTGGCTCTGCTTTTCTTGTTTTTGCTACATTATCTCTTTCTCTGCAGCCCAGCTTTCATGTGAAAGAAAACATGAATAACCCTTAGCTCATTCTACAGTTTCAGGAACCCATAGAGACTGACTAGCTGGCTCTCAGTCATAGCTCCACATTCCTTAGAAAGAGTCTGCTTTGCCAAGCATGAGTCAGGTCTGCTCTTGGTCAATGATTGGAGCTTGGATTCCTAGTCCAAATATGGCTGCCTGGGGGCCCCCCCATGGAGATCTGGCAGGATGCTTCTTCCCAAGAAGAGGGTTGGCTTCTGGGCTTGGCTGACAATCTAAAAATGTCTAATAGAATAAGAAAAAAGCAACCTAACATTTAGACACTAGTCTCCTAGCCTCTTACCAGGGAATGTTAGTGAATATAGTCTTTCATTGTTTGTCCATGTCAGTAGGGCCTGGGTGATAAGACATTACTATCATAATAGGTGCTCTTCAAATATTGAAGAGCCAAGATGCAAGGATTATCCTATGAAATTGCCTGGAGGAAAATAATGAAGGCTGTATGCCAGTTTTTGGCTTTTCTGTATATGTACTTTGATACTGTACTTTCTCTGGTTTTCAGAACCTAACATTCAATACTTGATTGAGAAGCGTGCTTTCCTTTGTCCACGCGTGACTATTCATTCAGTTGTTTATCAATCTTTTGTTTAGAAAGTAGTGGATTAATTTATCCCAAAAATATGTGTTAAGTACCTACATATGCCATGTACTTGCAAGGTAATGAAGGTACTGCCTGGAGCCCTCCTGAAACATGTAATCTTGTGGAAGAGAAAGCGGAAAGAGCTAAACATGTACACAAAACAAAGTCAATTACGAGGTGTATGTGCACCATGAAGGACCTAAATAGGTTGCTGGAGTTGAAAGTCAGTAGACCTGGGGAGGGATTCTACTCCTTGCGTTTTGTGGAGTGTGGGCTTTCTCTCCCTGCCTGATTGCAGAAATTCAGGAGCTCTGAGGGAGAGCTGCCTTCCTCTTCCCCAGCGATAGACTCCCACCATTATTGACAGAGATGAAGCCTTTATTAGATCCTTGGAAATTAGAGAAGGAAAATACCCATCGGTTCATTCGATTATCTCCAGGGAGCCACGTTGGAGTTCATTTCCCATTTGTTGTTGTGGTTACGAGTTTCTTGTCTGGAGCAGTTTCTGACTTGTGTTCCTAATCAACACTGTAATGGAATTACTCATGTTTCATTTAACAGTCTGTCTTGAAATAACCTTTTGGAAGTACTGAATTACTTTTCTGGGTAGAGGCATTACTGCCACATTCATGAGCTGTTCGGGTGAATGGGGTAGAGATTGGATAAAAGAGAGAGGCCTTCTGCCAGCTAGACTTCATAGGCAGCCTCTCTCTGTGGCATGAATTGAATGTCTTTGGGAGAAGAGTCCTCTTGATCTTGCCCAGTGTGCCAAAGTATCTAAAATTCCACCATTAACATGCATTTCTTTGAGTTACAATGGCTTTACCTAATATATGAAATTATAGGTAAAGATGTTGGTAGCCCTTTTTGATGGATAAATTCATGTACTGGCTCATAGTTCTGCCATACTTGAAACCATGATACTTTGGTAAATAAGTCCTGAAATAAAGGAAAATGATAGAGAAGAGTGTGTGTGTGTGTGTGTGTGTGTGTGTGTGTGTGTGTGTGTGTCTGTGTGTGTGTGTTTGGGGGGGATATATGTGAGGGTGTGTGTGCAGGAGCAGCAGTGGGAGAAGAGTTGGGGTGGGGCATTCAGAATGGGGGTATTTAGTAGGGCACTAGACAGGAAAGGAGCCTAGGTGAGTTTTGAAGACAGATTGTGAGCTCTTGTAGAAAGAGGAACTTTGTCTTGATTTCTGTGCAAGACAAAATGGAATGGAATGTCCAGTGTATCTGTTTTGCCTGCATAATACCCATTTCCCCTTACTTTGGTAACTGGGCGTCACTTTTTATCTGGGCACCTGACCCTCTCCCTGGCCTCAGGGCTCCAGGGCTGGGCATGTCACTAGGCCAGTAAATGAGAGCGTCCCATCCTTAGTTTGAGTTGAGTTTTCCATCACAGCTGAAAGTGTTTTGATTGTTCAGGATTTCTGCAGGATGGTGGGACTGGGCGGAAGGTATTTCTGAAAGACCTGTAATTTAAATTGTTCTTTCCCACCTCATTCATGTCTCTTCTCTGTCACCTTTCTTGGCTCCAGTCCTCTGACTTGGATAAGCAGTATTATTTCCATACTGCAAGGGAACTTGAAATGGATGATGTTGGAGAACTGAATTTCTGTCATCTTGGTAAAGTTTTACATAAAGTTTTCTCACCTTCTTATTTAGCTTCCCCTTGGAAATGGTGACAACGGTTACCATGTCCTAATGGTCTTAAAGTTATCTTCTACACTTGACCTGCTGAAGTGTCCGGAAACAAGTTTAGGGTCCCAGCGTGAGCAATTATCCCGGTTATTAGAGCACATCATCGCTGTCTGTGCTGGGAGTGCTGTGTGAAACCTTTTTACGCTGCTCTGCTGTGTGTGTGTAGCATAGTATTTCAATGTAAATGCATTTCTTAATAACCTACCCATGGGCCCTGTGGACCATAATCATTGGCTGAGTTCTCCTTTGGAATTCCCAATATCCAAATATTTCTCTCAGATTAAATATCTGTACTTTAGATTATTCGCACTCTGAGTATTACTCTCATTTTCCTAGCATAAATCTCCCCTTATTTCCTTTCCCTTTTAGATTACCCATGGAGACACATCATTGCTGTACCTCACATTTCCCAGCAGAGTTTTAGCTGGGAAGTTAATTAATGTTCTTGTAAGAGGAGAATGCACTTAAAAAAAATCTGCTTCTACTTAAAATGAGATATAAAAAGCTGAGACCCATGTAGGTCCTGAGTGAGTGCAGCGCAAGTCCTCTTGAGTGGCAGAAGAGCAGAATGGTCCCCAGTTTGTGAGGTGGATAGAGAATGAGGCTGGAGTTCTGTTGGTGTCATGAAAGTCTCGTCATGCAGCGGATCCCACGGTTGTGTAACTTGTGTCAGTTCCTGCTGAGAGTATGTTGGCTGCTTACATTAATATTGTCCCTTGACCCATAAAATCATTGTGCTGGAAGTAAATGAGGCTCAGCAGTCAGACCAGTCTCATTTTATGTATTTACTTTTATTTTATTTATTTTTTTGGGACGGAGTCTTGCTCTGTCGTCCAGGTTGGTTTGCAATGGCACGATTTGGGTCACTGTAACCTCTGCCTCCCAGCTTCAAGCTATTCTCCTGCCTCAGCCTCCTGAGTAGCTGGGATTATAGGAGTGTGCCACCATGCTCGGCTAACTTTTTGTATTTTTTAATAGAGATGGTTTCACCATGTTGGCCAGGGTGGTCAAGAAGGCCTGACCTTGCCTTGGTGCCATGTCTCACGCCTGTAATCCCAGCACTTTGGGAGGCTGAGGCAGGTGGATCACCTGAGGTTGGGAGTTTGAGACCAGCCTGACCAACATGGAGACACCCCATCTCTACTAAAAATACAAAATTAGCTGGGCGTGGTGGTGCATATCTGTAATCCCAGCTACTCGGGAGGCTGAAGCTGGAGAATCGCTTGAATCTGGGAGGCGGAGGTTGAGGTGAGCCGAGATCACACCATTGCACTCCAGCCTGGGCAACAAGAGCGAAACACTGCCTCAAAAAAAAAATAAAAAATAAAAAATAAATAAATAAATAAATAAAATAAAAAATAAATAAATAAAAAAATGAAAAAGAAAGGAAAGGAAAGAAAAAGAAGTCCTGACCTCAAGTGATCCGCCCACCTCAGCCTCCCAAAGTGCTGGAATTATAGGTGTGAGCCACTGCACCTGTCCGGGTCTTGTTTTAAATCTTGGCTCCATCAGAAAAAACAGCCCTGTGATCTTGGATAATTTACTCAATCGCTCTGTACTCAGTTTTCTTATCTGTAACATGGGGATACTGGTATCTATCTTGAGAGGTTGCTCTGAGGATTATCATGTTGTGTTTAAAGCACATGTTATTAACAGGGAACATGAACATTTGCAGTCTGGTGGCGGCCTACTTCACTCACTACCAGACGTTATCTGTTGTATCCTGTGGGTACTGCATTCTCCATTTACTTCTGCTTGGAATAGCCTGATGCTGGGTTCACAGAGCACTCTCATAATTCTCTGTGTGGTGGAGATGGCAATATATAGCATGTTGGTTAAAATTATGAACTTGTAAGTTAGACTTGTTTGTGAACCCCTGGTCAGCTTCTGCTGTGGTGTGAAGGTGTCCCTCTCCTGCCCCGGAATTGTGTTGAAACTTAATTGCCAATGTGATAGTATTAAGAGGTGTGGCCTTTAGGCTGTGATTAAGTCATGAGAGTGGAGCTCTCATGAGTGGAATTAGTGTCCTTGTAAACAGGTTGAAGAGAAAGCCCTGGTCCCTTTTTGTCCTTCCTATATGTCAGTGTACAGTAAGAAAGCTCTGTTTTGAAAGCAGAGATGAAGGCCTTGCCAGACACCACATCTGCTGGAATGTTGATCTTGATCTTCCCAGCCTCCAGAACTGTGAGAAATGAGTATCTATTATTTACAAATTACCCAGTGTAAGGCATTCTTTTATAGCAACAGGAACAGATTAGGACAGCATCTTACTGTGTGACCTTAAATAGGGCATTTAACTTTCCTGAGCCTCAGTTTCTTTATCTACAAAATGTGGAAAATTAGAATACCTATCTCATAGGGTGGTCTTACAGAAGAAAGTGTATATAAAGTACTTGGCACAGCATCTGAGTAGAGTAATGAATAGGAAATTGTTTTTATTATTTTATTGCTATGACGATGTTTCCATCATTATCATCATCAACTATAAAATGATGGATGGCTATTGCACTGTCTCCTCCCTCCCCTCTTCCAGGGGGACATTTGGAATGTCTGCAACAGTTTTTATAGTCACAAACTATGGGGTGTGCTACTGGCATCTAGTGGACAGGGGCCAGGAATGGTATATTTAGGTCAGTTTGATATAAACTAATTTTCTTTCTTTCTTTTTTTTTTTTTTTTTTTTTGGGGGGGGTTTTTTTTTTTGCCCAGGCTGGAGTGCAGTGGCCGGATCTCAGCTCACTGCAAGCTCCACCTCCTGGGTTTATGCCATTCTCCTGCCTCAGCCTCCCGAGTAGCTGGGACTATGGGCGCCCGCCACCTCGCCTGGCTAGCTTTTTGTATTTTTTAGTAGAGACGGGATTTCACCGTGTTAGCCAAGATGGGTCTTGATCTCCTGACCTCGTGATCCGCCTGTCTCGGCCTCCCAAAGTGCTGGGATTACAGGCTTGAGCCACCGCGCCCGGCCATGTTATAGACTAATTTTCAGATGACATCACTGGTGTGGACAATTCATTTGTATCAGTAAATTGATATTGATAAAAACTCCAGCAGAATTAAATTTAAAGGAGTTTAATTGAGCAATGAATGATTGGTGAACTGGACAACCATCTGAGCCAGAGACGGCTCAGAGATTCCAGCGCAGTTATGTGGAAGAAGACTTATGGGCAAAAAAAGGAAAGTGACTACAGAAAACGGAAGTGAGGTACAGAAACAGTTGAATTGGTTACAGCTCAGTGTTTGCCATATTAAAACACAGTTCTAACAGTTGGTTACATTTTTTTTTTTTTTTTTTTTGAGATGGAGTCTGCCTCTGTTGCCAGGCTGGAGTGCAGTGGCGCGATCTTGGCTCACTGCAATCTCCGCGTCCCGGGTTCAAGCAATTCTCCTGCCTCAGCCCCCGAGTAGCTGGGACCACAGGTGCACACCACCACGCCTGGCTAATTTTTGTATTTTTGGTAGAGATGGGGTTTCATCATGTTGGCCAGGATGTTTGGTCTCCCAACCTCAGGTGATCCACCTGCCTCAGCCTCCCAAAGTGCTGGGATTACAGGCGTGAGCCACCGTGCCCGGCTGGCTACATTTTTCTAAAAAAATTTTAATTTTTAAAAAATTTCTTTAAATTTTATTTTAAGTTCCAAGATACATGTGTAGGATGTGCAGATTTGTTACACAGGTAAACATTTGCCGTGGTGGTTTGCTGCACCTGTGAACCCATCACCTAGGTATTAAGCCACACATGCATTAGCTATTTATCCTGATGCTCTCCTTTCCCCTGTCTCCCGCCTGACAGGCCCCAGTGTGTGTTGTTCCCCTCCCTCTGTCCATGTGTTCTCATTGTTCGGCTTCCACTTATGAGTGAGAACATGCGGTGTTTAGTTTTCTGTTCCTGTGTTAGTTTACTGAGGATGATGGCTTCCAGCTCCATCCATGTCCCTGCAAAGGACATGATCTTGTTCCTTTTTATGGCTGCATAGTATTTCATGGTGCATATGTACCAGATTTTCTTTATCCAGCCTATTGTTGATGGGCATTTAGGTTGATTCCATGTCTTTGCTATTGTGAATGTGCTTCAGTGATCATACATGTGCATGTACCTTTGTAATAGAATGATTTATATTCGTTTGGGTTTATACCCAGTAATGGGATTGCTGGGTCAAATGGTATTTCTGGTTCTAGATCCTTGAGGAATCGCCACACTGTCTTCCACAATGGTTGAACTAATTTACATTCCCACCAACAATGTAAAAGCATTCCTGTTTCTCCACAGCCTCACCAGTGTCTGTTGTTTCTTGACTTTTTAATAATTGCCATTCCGACTGGCATAAGATGGTATCTCATTGTGGTTTTGATTTGCATTTCTCTAATGATCAGTGATGTTGAGCTTTTTTAAATATGTTTGTTGGCTGCATACATGCTTCTTTTGAGAAGTGTCTGTCCTTGGCTTTTGCCCACTTTTTAATGGTTTTTTTTTTCCTTGTAAATTTGTTTAAGTTCCTTATAGATTCTGGATATTAGACCTTTGTCAGATAGACTGCAAAAATTTTCTCCCATTCCACAGGTTGTCTGTTCACTCTGATGATAGTTTCTTTTGTTGAACAGAAACTCTTTAGTTTAATTAGGTCCCATTTGTCAATTTTTGGTTTTGTTACAATTGTTTTTGATGTTTTTGTCATGAAATCTTTTCCCATGCCTGTGTCCTGAATCATATTGCCTAGATTTTCTTCTAGGGTTTTTATAGTTTTGAGTTTTACATTTAAGTCTTGAATCCATCTTGAGTTAATTTTTGTATAAGGTGTAAGGAAGGGTTCCAGTTTCAATTTCTGCATATGGCTAGCCAGTTCTACCAGCACCATTTATTAAATAGGGAATCCATTCTCTATTGCTTGTTTTTGTCAGGTTTGTCAAAGATCAGATGGTTGTAGATGTGTGGTCTTATTTCTGAGATCTCGATTCTGTTCCATTGCTCTGTGTGCCTGTTTTGGTACCTGTACCATGCTGTTTTGGTTACTGTACAGTTAGCTACATTTGATTGGCCAAAACTTGGTGATTGGCACAAGTGTAGGCTACGGTTCATTTACATCTCCACTTGCTATAGTTCATGATGTACAGAAAAACCTTTAGACCAAATTTAAAATATGTAAAGAGGCAGCTTTAGGCTAAACTTGTTTAATAATGTAACTATCAATTTATATCAGTATATAACTTATACTGACATAAATATCAGTATATTTCAGCATATATCAGTATATATATCAGTATATTTATGTCAGTATAAGTTATATACTGATATAAATATCAATGTAATTTATATCAGTATAACTTGATGTGAATATCAATGTAATTTATATCAATTCATATCAATATTAATATATATCACTTTATATCAATAAGTTTATATCAATTTATTGACATAAATACATTGCCTATACCAGTCAGTGATGTTATCTGAAAATCTCTCCCTGCTCTTAATGTTCTGGTGTCACTGTGTGTGTGTGTGTGTTTTTTTTTTTTTACTAAGCCATCTGAGAAATGTTCTATTTTGCAAAATGGTAAATTCTTTAGAACATTCTTATTTGTGACTTGTGCCAAGCAGGGTCTATGCCAGGCCATTGGAGGAGCTAATAGTGTGATGCTTTTCTGGACTTCTATGTCAGTAAGATAAATGTTTGTTTTTCGAATGTCTTCAGTGTTATAAAGGGGACTTGAATGTTCTTGGAGTTTTCCCTGGGAGAGATGCAGAGTGGAATTTAGGGATGCCTCAGTCTGTGCTAGGTTCTTGTTAATGTATCATCATTGTCATAATTATCTTAAAGGTTTAAGGAGTCTTCATGAGTCTTGGTTACAATTTTTATTGAAGCACTCATGTTATTGTTGCTGAGTAAGAGGAGGTGTGAGATCTTTTGTCATATGCGAAGTTCATTTAAGAAATTATTTTTCAGTATTTGTTTTTCTCTTTCTGTATGAGTTTGCTAAGCATAATGGCCTCCAGCACCAATACCACATGTTCTCACTTGTGAGTGGGAGCTAAATGATAAGACCATGTGGACTCAAAGAGGTGAACAACAGACACTGGGGCCTATTGGAAGGTAGAGGGTGAGAGGAGGGAGAGAATCAGGAAAAATAGCTGTTAGATACTAGGCTTAGTACCTGGGTGAAGAAATAATCTGTTCAGCAAACTCCCATGACACGAGTTTACCTATATAACAAACCTGCACATGTACCCCTGAACCTAAACTAAAATAAAAAAAGGAAATTATTTTTCCTGCTGCCATTCTCAAATGATGGATTGAACAAGATTTCACAGGGAATAATTTAAAGATGAGAATGTAGAGAGGTCATATCATGTCACATTTAAAATTTCCTTAGTCTATCTTTTATTTATAGTCAGTAAGCGTGTAAAGGAAAATTATTTAAGCATTGAGCATTGAGGGAAAATGTATTAAAATTAGAAACCTTTGATATTTTTTCATATGTACAATGTCTATTACAGTAAATTTCACCTACATTATTTTAGTCCAAACAGTGTTAAATTGTCACCTGCTGCTATAATATTTCAGGATTCCTAATACTGGTTTTAATTGACATCACTTTACTGGATTAGAGATGTTTGCTAACTCTAGTTAAAAAAAATCAGCTCATTTAGCTGTTATCTTATTCAAAGTGAACTACTTTCACTTTGCAAGTAGCAGAAAACAAAGAAACAAAACGTGGGCAAAGATGTTATTAAAAGGAGGCCATATTGAAGGAGTGCGGTGGGAGTGCTGGTAATGTCCTCTCTCTGTCTTAATCCGCATGTTGGTTACATGGGTGTCTGTATCAGTAGAAAATGTTGAGTTTGTAGAGATGAAATTTGTGTTTTTCACCATAGATGAGTTAGATGCCAACAAAACACACAGACACGCAGACATACACACCCAAACGAGGTGATCTTTTGAGTGGAGTTTTGGAGAGTGTGTTGAAGTCACTATGGAAGGAAAATGGTTAGGCATTCGGTACTTGAGGCAGGAAACTAGGTATTCTTCAGTCATCCATTCAGTCAGCCATTTAATACTTACCTAATTCAGTGTTTGTTATATGCCAGGCATTGTGTACTTGATGGATGTTACAGGAATGAACAAAAGAAAGATGGTCCTTGCCTGAGTGTTGCTGCCAGATAATTAAACTGAATTGATATGAACAATTTTGCAAAAGCCACTGCTTTCTGAACCCCAGGGTGCAATGTGGATTTGGGCACATCTTTAGAGGGCCTTGAAATAATTCTAAAGGACTTTTTATTTTTCTAGACATTTCTTACACAGGTGCTCTGTTTACCGTCTTTTATTTTTAATTACACGAGTAACTCATGAATGCATTCACATGGTGAAAAATTACATCTCCAAGGAGGAAGTGGGAGTTGCCTCCGTCTTCGTTGCCGCCCCCATCCTTCCCACCAAATAGAATTTGGAATTCTCCTATCAGAATAACCATTTTGTTCAGACGTTTTCTGATAGGAGATGGAAAGGAGGGAGGGAAGGAGGAGAATTTAAGGGCAGAATTGTATCTCAAGTGCTAAGAACAATGCTGAGCACATAGCAGGTTCTCAGATAAATTTTAACTGAATGAATTTTTAAATGAATGAAGATGCTTTAGGGCAGTGGTCCCTAACCGTTTTGGCACCAGGGACTGGTTTCATGGAAGACAGATTTTCCAGGGGCTGAGGGGAGCAGGGAGGTTGGTTTCAGGATGAAACTGTTCCACTTCAAACCATCAGGTATTAGTTAGATTCTCATAAGGAGTGCCCAACCTAGATCCCCTACATGTGCAGTTCAAAATAGGTTTCACTCTCCTGTGAGAATTGAATGCCACTGCTGATCTCACAGGAGGCGAGCTCAGGAGGTAATGCCAGTCTACTGCTCACCTCCTGCTGTGTGGCTGCGTTCCTAGCAGGCCATGGACTGGTAGCAATCTGTGACCCGGGGGTTGGGGACCCCTGCTTTAGGGATTAATAAAATAGAAACTCTTATAGTGAATTGAAAAGTTTTTGTTTCTATGCATTTTCCTACCCAACATATATTTAAAATATAATTACTGTCATGTTAGGTTCCACTAAACTTTAAAACCTATCTGCATTTTTGAAAGAGTTGGGAGCCACTGGGTTGGAGTGTAGGATAGGCGATTGGTGGGGGAGCTGTTAGAAAGTGAGGGAGGCTGTCAGGGAGATGGAGACCTGGATTTGCAAAGATCTTCCTCATATCTTGATAGTGGAGAGCTTTTTCCAGCCAGGTTTGCCTATAATGCTATTTCTGCTAAGTGATCCAACTAGAGCTATTCTTCTCTAAATGTGGTCATCACCTTGATGGAATCTAAGACTTAAGCTACCGGACATTTTTCTAGAATGTTATAAACTTTGCATCTGATTTCAAGACCTAGCTACTTTGACCATTTCAAAGCTTTGGATTTTCTTTCCCTCATCAGACCTTCCCTTTGGATGTTCTGTGTTAGATCTCAAAACACTCAAATGATTGGCATTGTCTGCATCAGTGTTTCTGTTTAACTTGAAGCTAAACCCCTGCTGTTCTTGAAATCTGTATTTTTTCTTGACTTCCTATGTTTTTTTTTTCCATTTCAAGAAGTGATATTTCATTGGAAACATTAGATCCGTGTTGGCCAAGGAGAGTTTTACCTGAAATTATTCTTTATCTCTCATTTTCATCAGTATCTCAAATATAAACCAATGGTGCTTGACAATTTGCAAACAAATGTAAAGTGACAGAGGAGAAGAACTAAGTAGGAACTTCCAGGGAGATTTGCCAGTGAGCACCTGATTCATCCAACCCTCTTTTATCCCAGGGGAAGCATTACATTGGTGCAGAAGTTATTGCAGTTTTTACTATTACTTTTAGTGGCAAAACCCACAATTATTTTTGCACCAACCTAACAGGAACGATAAACTGTGTGACAAATAGAGTCACTCTAAGATAAAGGAAGAAAATATATGAGAAAAATGCCAGGCAGTTCCTGATAGAAGCGAACATCAAAATACTTGGAAACCATAGGAATGGATACATATTTTAAAATTCTATTTTATTTTTAGTTTTAGTTTTTGCTATCACTCCTTTTCAGAAGCAACAATTTTGCCAATTTATTATATGAGTTTTTAAAAAATCGAATTAAAAAGCATGTTTCCCATGGTGGGAGTTCATATCTTAATAGATGCATTTCTGGTTGTTTGAAGCAGTCCATATTTTGCCCTTCCAAGCACCTGTTCACTGGGCCTGTTTGCTGGGTTATGAAGACCGAGAGACAGGAGAATTGGACTCACTGACACACAATGTCCGGTTTTGCTAAGGTTTCCCTCTAACTCTTTGTGCGGATAAAAAAGAAATTAACAATTACTAAAGGATACTCTTCAGTGTACAGAAAATAATCCAAGGGGAGGGAAGGATTGATTATATTTAATATTTAACATGCTACCCCTAAAACTTTGCCTGCTCCTACACTGAACTACTCTGACACCTTTAAATGTAAGAACCACAAATTAATGATGAAGAAGAAAAAGATGATGATGATCAGGATTAGCACTTACTAAAGGCTTGCCACGTGCCAGGCATTATTCTGAATGCTTTACATGTGTTAAGTCACCTGTTCACCACTAGAACCCCATATGGAGCAGGTATTATTAGGATCTCCATTTATGGATGAGGAAACTGAAACTTGGGAGGAAAGACATGCCCAGTGTCATTCAGCTATGTAAGTGGTAGACTTGGAATTAGGCAGTCGGAACCTTCAGGAAGTCTGAATAATTGGAAACATAGTATTAACTTATTTTTAAATGGTACATTATTTGTGTGTTTCAATAATATGCTTGCTTGCTTTATTTATTGTTTTCAACTACCAGACATCTTCTCAGCTGAAGAACATTTAAATGTAAAGCATTGGGTACAATTATTAAAATGCGAAGGGAAAATGTGCAATACGCTACAGAGTTTTCAAAAGTTCTGGAAACATCAGCCCAAATAAGTATTTTTTAAAAAACACATAAATATGACTTTTGTTTTCATACTCCTTTAAAACTAAATTAACTGACATGTCAGCTGCTCTTTTAGTATTTGTAGTCCTCCTTTATCTGCAGGAGATATGTTCTAGGACCCCCAGTGGATGCCTGAAACCATGGAGTAGTACCAAATTCTATAGTATACTTTGCTTTTCCCCATACATACATATGCATGATAAAGTTTAATTTATAAATTAGGCACAGTAACGAGATCAACAACTTCTTCAACTCTGCTGGAAATGTGACAGCAGCTTCTTCAGCAGATAGAGACTCTCCAATAATTTTTGTATTTTTCAGTACAAGCTTATCCCCAATCTGCGCAACCATTCGTTGCTTGCAACAAATAACTTGGTGTCACTTATTTTAGGGAATCCCTTGCTGAAGTCTTTGCATAGGTTCAGTGCTTCCTGGTGCAATATGTTTCAATCAGTTGGAACCCATTTCTGTTGATGTCTTCTACCCAAACATTTTAATGTCTTTCCATCTTAACTAAGTACTTGTCATGCACTGTGGCCGTAACTTCTGTAGTTTGAAGTTCGACAGAAAAATAGCATGAATTTCTTTTTCGTTCATTACAATTTTATGGATCGAATATTCGTTCTTACCATAGAGCTCAGCAACCTCAGCATATGATTTTTTTTCTTTGCTTATTAAATCGAGAATTTTCACCTTTTTCACTAATGGAAGCACATTACAGCTTCCCTTTGGCTTATCTGACTTGCTAGCCTCACTACTGTTGCACTCTAGAGTCATCATTAGGTAAAATAAGCGTTTCTTGAACACAAGCACTGTGATACTTTGATGGTCAATCTGCTCACTGAGATGGCTGCTCTGTGACTAATGGGTGGTGAGGGTGTATGGGGCAGAAATGCTGTCCGAAGGGCCGGTTCCTGTTTGAGCTGGACACAGTGGCATGGTGAGAGATTTCATCACATCACTCAGGATGGTGCATGATTTAAAACTTATGAATTGTTTATTTCTGAAATTTTTCATTTAATAGTTTTGGACTGTGATTGACCATAGGTAACTGAAACTGCAGAAAGCAAAACTGTGGATAATGGGGGGACTGCTGTAGCTGTAGTATTTCTAGAAATTATTTTCTTGAAAGGAAATTTCAATTCACAAAGAAGGTTGCCTTAGATCCTGGGAATATTTATTTTGACTGCAATCAGAATGAATCTGCAAAGTTTAAGGAAACCCAGGGCATCCTTCCTAAGCCATGGTAAAGAGGCAAGAGCCGTGGTGAAGGGCAGCACCCCTGCACCACCCCCCATCTTGGCCCGAGTCCTACAGTTGGGGGCTTCCTTTGGAACTTCAGAGTGTCTTTGATGTGCCTTTCAGAATGATATCTGCTCCATGGGTCCTGATGACTTATGTTTCCTGGGAGGAAGAAAGGCATGGCATGGAATGGGCAAGGGGGTGTCATTTTTCAATGCTTCTGAGGCTATGTGTGTTGTTTTTTTTTTTTTTGAGACGGAGTCTCACACTATTGCCCAGGCTGGAGTGCAATGGCGTGATCTCAGCTCACTGCAAGCTCCGCCTCCCAGGTTCAAGTGATTGTCTTACCTCAGCCTCCCAAGTAGCTGGGACTATAGGCGCACGCCACCGTGCCCAGCTAAGTTTTGTATTTTTAGTAGAGATAGGGTTTCTCCGTGTTGGCCAGGATGGTCTTGAACTCCTGACCTCAGGTGATCCACCTGCCTCGGCCTCCCAAAGTGCTAGGATTACAGGTGTGAGCCACTGCACCCAGCGAGGCTATGTTTTTAAGGTGAAGAATTGAAGATGCATTTTAGAAATGAGGCAAGCTATATTCCTTTCAAGGGCTGTCGCTCCATAGCTATAATGCCCATAAGCGGTACGGCACAGTCAAATCCAAGGATACGCTTAGATTTGAGTGTATCCCTAGATGACAAAACTTCCCAACATATATTGAATAATCTCCACTAGAAATCTGTGTTATTTTTCCTGTCCGTGCTCTGGATTCTTCAAAGTTCCTAAATGTTAGTATTGGTTAAATGATTCGTATTTATAGAAACTAGGTTTTCTGGTTTCTTTTTCTTTTCCTTTTTTTTTTTTGTTGTTGTTTTTGAGACTGGGTCTCACTGTGTTGCTCAAGCTGGAGTGCAGTGGTGTGATCATGGCCTACTGCAGCTTCGACCTCCAAGGCTCAGGTGATCCTCTGACCTCACGCTCCCAGGTAGCTGGGATTAAAGGCTTGTGCCACCAAACCAGGCTCATTTTTTGTCGAGATGGGTTTTGCCATGTTGCCCATGCTGGTCTCGAACTCTGGGGCTCAAGCAATCTGCCTGCCTTCGCCTCTCAAAGTACTGGGATTACAGGCATGAATGAGCCAATGTGCCTGGCCGGTTTCTGTTTTTTTTCTTTTCATTTTAAATCTGTTTAATCAGAAGCAGGAGTTACCATACATAGATCAGAGTAATTAAAAAACTATTCTAAAATAATGTAGTGAGTTGTAGACTCTTTACAGGTATCCTGTCCCTATTAAAGCTTCCTTAGATGCATCCTTAATGTTTACTGGGCTAGTGGTTACCTGCCTCCACTCTTTCTTTTGAAAATGTAAGAGACCATTGCAGCTGGATAATGGCTTACGTTGTCTGCACTAATTGGGCTTGGCTTGTATCTCAGAGACTGAGGGCTTTAATATTTTTTCCAAAAGTTTAAAAGTGACCAGCAAATAATCACTTGAGCTTCATGTATAATAAATAATCAGAACTCACGAGGCATAGCTAAGGTTTTCTGGATGAGTAGTAAACAATGTTGGGAAAAAAAAAAAGAAAATACAGATGATTCATTTCAATCCAAGATCACACCCCTGGAAGATGAAAGAAAGAATGAAAAATACCTGAAATTTTGTTGATAACAGAGGAGGCATCCTCAAACTATGACCCTTAGGCCACATCTTACCCACAGCCTGTTTCTGTAAATAAAGTTTAATAGTCACAGCCATTCCCATTTGTCATGTATAGTACAAGGCTGCTTTCCCACCACAGCAGCAGAATTGCGAGGTTAGGGTAGAGAGCATATGGTCTGCAATGCCAGCAGTATTTACTGTTGGCACCTTATTATAGATGAAATATGCTGACCCCTTGGTTAGAGCATTAGAAATAGCATATTATTGTTCAGAAGGTTTAGACATTTAAAAATATTTAAAGTAAATGAATGAAAATACTCTTAACTTTATTTCATGGCAAAACTTACTAATAGGTAACTTGCCCCACATAGATATAGCTGATGTCGGAGACCAACTGCTGTGGGAGCCCGTGTGCCCCTTTCCCCTCATATTTTCTGCTTAGTGAACAAAAGCCCAGCAGAAGAGAGATGAAACAGCAGCTGTAATGGTTAGTTTTGTTTGTACCTGGCGAGGCCACGGTACCCAGGTATTTGGTGAAACACCAGTCTGGATGTTTCCGGAAAGGTATTCTTTAGATAAGGATAACCTTTACATTGGTAGTAATAGATTCAGAGCAAAGCAGATTACCCTTTCCAGTGGGGTGGGCCTCATCAGTCAAATCAGTCGAAAGCCTTAAAAGAAAATAGCCTTAAAAGACAAAGAAAATAGAGCTCCCGGGAGGAAGAAGGAATTCTGCCAGGAGAGTGTCTTTGCATCACTTCTTCCCTGGGACCCCAGCCTGTGCCAGCTCTGCAATTTCGAACTTGCCATCCTCCACAGTTCTGTGAGCCAATTTTCTTTTCTTTTCTCTTTTTCTTTTTTGAGACAGAGTCTCACTCTGTCACCCACGCTGGAGTGCAGTAGCCCAATCTCTGCTCACTGCAACCTCCGCCGCCTGGGGTCAAGCAATTCTTGTGCCTCAGCCTCCTAAGTAGCTGGGATTACAGGTGTGTGCTACTACGCCTGGCTAATTTTTCTATTTTTAGTAGAGACGGGGTTTCACCATTTTGGCCAGGCTGGTCTTGAACTCCTGACCTCAGGTGATCCACCTGCCTCGGCTTCCCAAAGTGCTGGGATACAGACATGAGCCATTGCATCCCTCGGCCTGACCAGTTTCTTAAATCTCTCTCTCTCTCTCTCCATGTATGTGTGTGTGTATGTGTCTCTGTATGTGCATGTGTGTGTATGTATTTTATCATCTTATGGTTCTGTTTCTTTGGAGACCCAAATACGGCAGGCTTCATTTTAAGTTCAACTTCTTATTCTGAGATAATTGGAGATTTACAAGCAATTGTGAGAAATACTACAGGGCCCTCCAGTGTATCCTTTGCATAATTTCTTCCAATGGTAATGTTTTACAAAACCTCTGTCAGTCACTAGTATGTTCCCCATCTCTGTAATTTTGTCATTTCAAGAATGTTATATAAATGGAATGACACAGTATGTAGCCCGAGATTGATGGTTTTCATGCAGCATAACCACCTAGAGGGTGTCATCCAGGTTACTGTGTATATCAGCAGTTCATTTTTTAAAATTGCTGAGTAGTGTTCCATGGTATGAATCAGCCATACTTTTTTTTAGCCACTTAGCTATTGAAGAAGATCTGTGTTGATTGTAGTTTTGGCTATTACTGATAAAGTTGCTATGAACATCTGCGTATTTCATATGCAGATGTTCATAGTGTATGAAATCCGCAAATGTTTTTGTGTGTTTGAACATAAATGTCCTTTTCTCATTTAAAAGCACCAGAGAGCAATTGCTGGTCACGTGGTAGTCACCTGTCTAGTTTTATAAGAAAGTGTCAAACTGTCTTCCGTGACCTCACTAGTGTTTGCTGTCGTCACTGTTTTTTATTTTACCTGTTTTGATAGGTATGTGGTGGTATCTCATTAGCATCAGTCATTTGTGTCATTGGATAATGGTGTTGCACATCACTTCATGTGCTTATTTTCTGTCTGTATATCCTTTGTGGTGAAATGTCTGTTCACATACTTTGCCCATCTTATAACTGGATAGTTTGTGTTTTTTTTTTTTTTTTTCTGATGAGGTTTTGTTTGTTTTGTTTTGTTCAGCTTTTTATTGAACATATTACATAAAAGATTGAGTCAAAAAGACCAAGGCCCATGTCATCATGGGAATCCTCAGATTCTCTTTTCTTTGTCCCCTCCTTTCTTCTGAGTGAGGACAGCAGGGTGGAGGGATAGGGTCTCCTGCTGGGGCATCGCTGCTTGCGGGGCATGTCCCCTAGGCTCTACGCAGCAGAGGGGGCTCCTGAGGCCGACATTGGCTAGGCCAGAAAGGTTCACCATTGACACCAGCTGCTTTAATGAGGGTTTTGATTCTCATTCTGTGACTGTCACCTCACTGTCCTGCAGGATGAGTGGATGCAGGTGAGCTTAGAGGTTGAGGCTGCGTTATGGGTGGGGGCTGGGGAAGTGGCTGCTGGGCGCCATCTTAGTCACTGGATAAAGAGAGGGCCACACCCCAACAGGTCCTGGGCTTCCTCCGAAGGACCAAATGCCTTAGCAGCAGCTGAGGAAAAGGTGCTGTTGAGTTTTGAGAGTTCCTTATATATTCTACATCCCAGTCTTTTGTTGAGTCAGCGGCTTGCAGATGTTCCCTCCTTGCCTGTGGGTTGTCTTTTTAGCCTCTTTCCGCAGAGCACAAGTTTTTAGTTTTGATTAGGTCCAATTTATGAGTTTTTCCTTTTACGGAAAGAAAAATGGCCATTCCAGATCTTCTGGCTATGGCTTGCGTGTCATCCTTTTAGTGTTACTGCCATCTTTTAGCCTTAGGATGTGGTCCAGGTCAAGTCGTGTTCTGCATTGTGGTAGCACAGTAAATCACAGATACGGTGGCCGTCTTGCTCCGAGGAGAAAGGAAGGCAGTGGGTTTGACATAAAGACAGTAGGTTTACTGTGGTTAGTCATCCATTGAGAAGGTTGTGTAACTTCTTAGACAACAGAAACTTTATGTAGCACCTGTATCTACAAAGAACCAGCATCAAATAGCAGAAAATTGAGTTGTTTTTGTCTATATGATGTTGGTGCAGAGATATATCTGTGTAATATATTTTCCGATCTTTTCCTTAACTGGATTCTCCTTCAGAGTTTGGAGAAGGTAAACTGAAAGGAGAGACTAGTGGACAGACTGTTCTGGAAATGCAGTCCTCCCAGACAGATACAGACCTGCAGCCGCTTCACCCAGGCTGGCGGTTGCAGGCATTTTCTCAGCTGCTTTCATCATTATCTCAACTCAGATTCTTAGGCTCAACCCTTGAAGTGAGCTCAATGGTTATTCTAATTCTTTACTTTATCCAGAGTATCTTTCAAGTGCTTATAAATACTTTGAAGATTAAAGCTCCCAGCTCCATGCCTCAGTTACATTGCTTTTCTTCTCAGTAAAAGGTAAGGGTTTGGATAATTTCTAAGTTCCTGTTCTTCTTTGGCATTTCGGAGATTCTGGCATTCACAGTGGAAAGTTATTGGTTTAATTGCCCCAGCCTCTGTGAATGAGAGTTCATTTGACTAGCTACCATTGTTTACAATTGACCAATATGTAGATCTCTTGCCAGGGTCTGAATAATCTCATGAAAAGTTGTCACAGATAGATTCGTTCTGTATTCCATCTATCCTGGCTAAACTGGCTAAGCCCTGGGAGCGCCGGCATGGTGCACACCTGATAATGTGATGAAGCCCTGCCAGCAATTTCCACCTTGATTCTTTGTCCCTGCCTTCCAACATCCCTGTCTTCCTAAGCATGACTTCTCCAGAAACAGTCCTCAAACAGTTTCTTAGCAATAAAAGAAATGCTTTCAACTTAGCTGGTGGATGAGTCTTATCTCTAGGGTCAGAATTCAGCCTTATGAGTAACCAGTTTTCCAAACTCAAATGCCCTATTTCTCCTACTTTGGTGTGCATGAGACTCACTGAGAGAGACTTAAAATGCAAAAACCAGGCTCTCACTTTGGAGGTTATGAATTATAGTAGCGACAATCCTCCCCCTCCACCACCAATCCATGGTTTTGCTTTCTGTGGTGTCAGTTACACACGGTCAGCTGTGGTCTGAAAATATCCAATGGAAAATTTCAGAAATAAACAATTCATAAGTTTTAAACTGCATGTGGTTCTGAGCAGTGTAATGAACCTTGAGTCATCTTACTAGATTCTCCCCGGAATGTGAATCCTGCCTTTGTCCATCGGACCCACGCTGTACGCCACCTCCCTGTTAGCCATTTAGTAGCTGATCAGATCAGTTGGGACCGTATCTCAGTGCTTGTGTTCAAGAAATCCTTATTTTACTTTTATTATATTGTTATGGCTAGCTATAACATCGTTTGAGAGAGTCTCACTCTGTCACCCAGGGTAGAGTGCAGTGGCATGATCTTGGCTCACTGCAACCTCCTCCTCCTTGGTTCAAGTGATTCTCCTGCCTAAGCCTCCCGAGTAGCTGGGATTACAGGTGTGTACCGCCACACCCGGCTAATTTTTGTGTCTTTAGTAGAGACAGGGTTTTGCCATGTTGGCCAGGCTGGTTTTGAACTCCTGACCTCAAATGATCCTTCCACCTCAGCTTCCCAAAATGCTGGGATGACAGGCAGGAGCCACCGCTCCTGGCTTGCTATTAATAGCTATTTTATTTATTAGTTTTTTATTAATAGCTATTTTATTAATAACTATCTTATTATTAGCTATTATTATTAATCTCTTGTGCCTAATTTATAAATTGATTTTTTATTAGAAGTGTGTATGTATGTATAGAAAAAAACGCATGTAGACTTTGGTATTATTCATGGTTTCAGGCATTCACTGGGGTTCTTGGAATGTTTTCTGGGCAGATAAGGAAGAACTAGTGTAAAAGGATTTAGATGGGGCTAAGATCTGTGTTTTGAAAAGGCACCTGAAGGCAATTGCATTTCCTGTGGTCTCAGCTCAGACTGTCCTTTTGAAAAAGCCCTAAAGAAACACCCAGAACATTTATCTATATCTTTGAATGTTTTTCTACTATGAAGGTAATATATATTCAATGTAGAAAATTTGGCAAATGGAAAAACACACACACACAGAACAGAGTAAACACTACCCATAAGCTACCAATAAGAACGTTTACCTCATCATTAATTTAATTTGGGGTGGAGGATAGCATGTGGTATTGATTTTATTTCTGTGACCATCCTCCACCTCTTCCTCTCTTCTCTCCCATTCTTTTATTCACCTTCTGTGTCTCCTCCCTCCCTTTCTCTTTTCTGTGTTTAAAATACGTAACTGTATACCCTCCAGTATAATAAATATTCTCATTTGTAGCCTTCTTCCATGTAATGTCCCTTAAATATTTTCTAATATTAGTATTTTTTCAGCAGCGTGCTTTTGAATGTCTGTCATGATATCAGCAGGCTGTAGGCTTAAGAATATTCTTAACTGAGGTTGATTGAATTCACAGATGTAGAACTCATGGATACGAAGGGCTGACTGTACCTAGAATTTGTGTCTTCATTGTCTGATGCGCCCCTCTTGGGTTTTTCAGCTTTGAAGGAGGAGAGTGTGTGTTCTTCCCATGCAGACTGGGTCTGCAGCAGTCATTGGCTTGGAGTGAGGAGAGGTTGGCAGTAATGGAGGCATGGACAGCATGCGCTGTGTGGGGTGTCTGTTTTAAAAGAATTGCATGTGTAAAGCATGTTGATTTGCACATTCTTTATTTTTATTTTAATTTTTTTTGAGGAGTCTCACTCTGTTGCCGAGGCTGGAGTGCAGTGATGCGACCTTGGCTCACTGCAACCTCCACCTCCTAGGCTCAAGTGATTCTCCTGCCTCAGCCTCTCAAGTAGCTGGGATTACAGGCACATGCCTCCACACTCAGGTAATTTTTGTATTTGTAGTAGAAACGGAGTTTCACCATGTTGGCCAGGCTGGTTTCAAACTCCTGACCTCAAGTGATCTGCCTGCCTCGGCCTCCCAAAGTGCTGGGATTATGGGCATGAGCCACCATGCTGGCCCGTACAATCTTAGTTGTACCAGCCTTGTACCACTATAGAACTGAAAGGCACATGCATGTTCCCCCGGGAGGCTGAGGTTGTTAGCTGAAACGTCATGATGCTTTGGGTCTAGGCTACCCCTTTCCCGCTTTATTAGCTTGAGCTTAACACTTTTTTCTTCTACAGCTGACTCCAGAGGACTTATGAAATGCTATCTTCTCAAGATCTAACTCTGTGTTATAGGAAAAATAGGCTGTCTTTTGTCTTCTGCCTAACCATTCAAGAGCATTAACCCTTAAAATGACCATCTAATTTGGCTTTTAGTAAAAGGAGAAGGACCATTACTGGACTTCAAAGGGGTTGGATTGAAAACTTGTGGAGTCTGGGTTAATAAAAGATTTATTTAGGCAGAGCTTTGCCGGACAAATATTTTACAAGGAGGCCTCAGTGGACTTCCATGTCTTTTTTGTTCTTTCCTTCCCAGTGATGTGAACTGCTGTAATTAAGAAGACAATAAGATCAGAAAGTCAAACAAATCGTTTTATCTTTTGTTTTCCGTTTTTCTTCCTATGGGCCAGTGGTCTTATAGTTCTTTTTAATGTTAAGTATTGCATCTTGACTTTTAAACGTTGGGTTTATTTCGTGAAATCAGGGTAAGCATAAACTTGCCTAGGCTCTTAAGCAAATATAGAACTAGTTTTCTTCCCAAGTAATTGTTGGCTTTTTAAAAAGAAAATCTTTCTTAGTCATCTTTAGTCAGGTCTGCACGTTTTGAAGTAAAAGACATGCAATACATTTAATATGTTAATAATCATACCTGATTCTGCTTATAATGTTTCTGATCCTGAGCACTCTGGGCAAGAAGTTTATCTCATGGACTTTGAGATTTTTGTTTGTGTGCAGGATGCTTCCTTTTTGTGAAAAACAGAACAAAGACAGGAAAATTTGTCCAAATTATTGAGATTGCATATTGCTCAAGGACTTTTGAAAAGGAAACTCCATTTTTGTTTTGTTTTTATCTGGGGAGTACTCCATAAATCCCACCTAGGGCTCTTCAGTTTCAGCTCCTTAATTGCAGCCATAGGATTGTGGATGAGGGAGATCCCGGCTAAATCAGCCTCTTTACGTGCTTCGGTTCTATCCTTTAATGCTTAAAGTGGCTCAGTAAGTTTGGGCTCAGAGACTTGCATTTTATTTCTGAATTTTCCTTAGACTGACGAATTAATGTTAACTTACCTAACTTCTCTGGTGATCATCTGCCTCAAGTGTAAAATGGGAATTGGCTGAAGGATTAAATGATACTCAAAAATGTTTAGAACTGAGGGGCCTCATAGCCAAGCAAAATGTTCCTTGTCCTGGAGCTATAGAATGTAGTGGGAGATTTCAGCATCTGTGCCAATCTCTTGGGCACACCAGTATGATTTTCTAGGGCTTTCGTTACAGCCTGGAGGAGCGCTCGACTGGGGAGCGTTAAGCATCCTTTGAGGGTGATGGGGGAGGGAAGAATACTACAGGACTGGTGGCGCCATTTTACTACTTTATGTACTTGCTTTCCTTCCCCACTGACTGGACATTTTGGTGTTTATTATTTATTATCATTTGTTATTTGTTTTTGTTTTTGTTTTGTTTTGTTTTTTTGAGACAGAGTCTCGCTCTGTCGCCCAGGCTGGAGTGCAGTGGCCGGATCTCAGCTCACTGCAAGCTCCGCCTCCCGGGTTTACGCCATTCTCCTGCCTCAGCCTCCCGAGTAGCTGGGACTACAGGCGCCCGCCACCTGGCCTAGCTAGTTTTTTGTATTTTTTAGTAGAGACGGGGTTTCACCGTGTTAGCCAGGATGGTCTCGATCTCCTGACCTCGTGATCCACCCGTCTCGGCCTCCCGAAGTGCTGGGATTACAGGCTTGAGCTACCGAGCCCGGCCCATTTGTTATTTGTTTAATTAATTTTTTTTTTTTTTTTGAAATGGAGTCTCGCTCTGTCACCCAGGCTGGAGTGCAGTGGCGCGATCTCGGCTCACTGCAAGCTCCACCTCCTGGTTCACGCCATTCTCCTGCCTCAGCCTCTGGAGTAGCTGGGACTACAGGCGTCTGCCACCACGCCAGGCTAATTTTTTGTATTTTTAGTAGAGACGGGGTTTCACCGTGTTAGCCAGGATGGTCTCGATCTCCTGACCTCGTGATCCGCCTGCCTCAGCATCCCAAAGTGCTGGGATTACAGGCGTGAGTCCCCGCACCTGGCCTATTTTTTTTAGAGATAGAGTTTTACTCCCACCCAGGCTGGAGTGAAGTGGTGCGATCATAGCTCACTATAGCCTCCACTTCTAGGTCCCAGCAATCCTCCCACCTCAGCCTCCTCAGTAACTGGGACTATAGGTGGGTGCCGCCAAGCCTGGCTAATGTTTTACATTTTTTTGTAGAGATGGGGTCTCACTATGTTGCTCAGGCTGGTCCTGAACTCCTGGCTGCAACTGATTCTCCTGGATTGGCCTCCCAAAAAACTGGGATTGTACGCACAAGTCACCATACCTGGCTTCATTATTTATTTTTAATTTTTTGTTTGTTGTATGAGCTTGGGACTTTGGGAATAAATAAATTTCTCTAAATTTTCCTTGTATTTTCACTGAGCAACTCCAATACATAATTGTTGATTTATGGCTAATATTGAGCTAATATTATTTTCCTTTGAGGCTGCCTCATTTCTCTGAACACTGATTTATATAATACTTTCTGAGACACTTCAGTTTGGTGTGGGTCACAATACACAGAATGCAAACTGGAAGTAATTTAGAGTGAGCTACCGTAGAGTTGATTTTATTGCCACAGAGGGTCTTGAGTGCAAGCCAAACTTAGAACTCTAAGCAGACCTCTGCATCGCAGCTGGTGATGGGGCTTGTTAGGACTGAACTTGGGCATAGAACTGCAAGAGCAGTTCCCTAGAATAGCTTGAAATGAATCATCTAAAATGCATAGGGGAAAGTGGTCATAATATAGGTATGTACTAGCCACTGGCTTCCAGAAGGAAGCAGCTGTTATGGTGGCAAGTAAATGATATTTGGAATTAGACCAGAGTTCTTTTCCTAAGTTCAAGACCTTGGCTAGTCCATTCTCCTTTAAATAAAAATTAATATTTGTAAGATTGGGATGAGAAAGCCTGTGGGATCATTGTGTGATTCCCAGGACAAACTGCATTTGAAAAACATTCCAAAAAAACCCTCAAGCACTTGTAACATACATGTGATTTGCTGATCCTGCCCACGTGGGCTTTTGGAGATTTTTTTCATCATTGTTTTATGTGAGTTTACTTGGGCATAGTTGAGTGTCAACTCATGTTAATTACTTCTGAGGCTTCTGGTTTGACCTCAAGGAAACCTAGAAAGGTCTAGAAAAAGTGGGGGGAAAGGAAAAATGCAACCTGTAACTTTGCAGGCCGTTGCAGGGATGACTCCCTAAGGATCAAGACTAAATAAACTTTTTTCTTGATTGGCTCAGCTTACTTTCTTAACCCCTGTCACTTTCCATGCTTGGTTTCAACCATCCTGAGCTCTCTCTTCTCGAACTTGCTGAGCTACCATGCTGTCAGTCCTTGGCACAGGCTATTGTTTTCTGAGCCATACGCCTTTCTCCCCATATTTTAATGGCTCCTAACTTTCAGCTGTGTTATCACATCCGTTTATAGTTATTTTTAACCACCCAAGGCTAATTAGGTGTTCAACCCCTGTGTTCCCATAACACCATGAACTTGTCCCTGACAGTCAACTCTGTTTTATTATTCCTCATTTATTTGTCCATCTGGCCTACCAGGCAGTGCAGTCCCAGAGGGCAGGGAATGTGCCCTGCTTGCTGTCATATTTCCAGCATCTAGTATAGCCCTTAGTTACATGGAATAATTTTTAGGAATATGAGTGAATGATGTGTGAGAGTTCCCTTGTCACTCAAACACAATGTGTTTTGGCATTCTATTTAAAGTTTCTGGGCTGCCTAGAACCGACTAAACATAACATCTTTGTTTTGACAGTAGACTGCTCTCTAAAAAAAACGGCAGAGGAAGACTTTTCAAGTTGAGTTTATCATTTGGTGATCCGGTTTCTTTTATAGTGTGTTGCTATGAAAATACTCCAGTGGCTTATAAACTTGAGGTATCTTAAAGATGACCGGGCCCTGTGTCTGTAAATGCTCATCCTTCACCCATTCATCACATCCCAAATGAAAAACCTTTCAGAGATTGCCTTTCCATGCCTAACTTTTGTTGTGACTGAGCTTAGAGTAAAAGTTTTTGCAACTGAATGTGGCTTCTGGGGAGGAAATAGGGGCAGTTTTATTGTTGTTCCAAAAATTAGTCTGATGTCAGATCCCTTGAAATATGAGATAGGAGAAGAATCTGGTTTCCTCTAATGATATGTTCTGTGCTTGTGGCTTAGTAAGAGGTGCATTGATGGAAAAACATTAAGTAGGAATACAAAAGGTAACACAATGAGAGAGGTGTGTTGGTCAGCATTAAGAGATTCTTGGGGCCGGGTGTGGTGGCTCACGCCTGTAATCCCAGTGCTTTGGGAGGCCGAGGCGAGTGGATCACGAGGTCAGGAGATTGAGACCATCCTGGCTAACACAGTGAAACCCCGCCTCTACTGAAAATACAAAAACAAAATTAGCCGGGCGTGGTGGCGGGCGCCTGTAGTCCTAGCTACTCAGGAAGCTGAGGCTGGAGAATGGTGTGAACCCGTGAGGCAGAGCTTGCAGTGAGCCGAGATTGTGCCACTGCACTCCAGCCTGGGGACAGAGGGAGACTCCATCTAAAAAAAAAAAAAAGATTCTTGGGCCAGGCGTGGTGTCTCATGCTTGTAATCCCAGCACTTTTGGAGGCTGAGGTGGTAGGATTGCTTAAGCCCAGGAGTTCGAGACCAGGCAACATGGTGAAACCCTCTCTCTACAAAAAATACAGTAAGTTAGCTGGGTGTGGTGGTGAGTGCCTGTAGACCCAGCTGTTTGGGAAGCCAAGGTGGGAGGATCACTTGAGACCAGGAGGTTGAGGCTGTAGTGAGCCGTGATCATGTCACTGCATGCCAGCCTGGGTGACACTTCAGTTTGGTGTGGGTCACAATATACAGAATGCAAACTGGAAGTAATTCAGAGTTGATTTTGAGGCAAAAAAAAAAAAAAAGTTATGATTGACTGGGCGTGGTGGCTTACGCCTGTAATCCCAACACTTTGGGAGGACAAGGTGGGCAGATCACCTGAGGGTAGAAGTTCAAGACCAGCCTGGCTAATAGGAGGCGAAATCCCATCTCTACTAAAAATATAAAAATTAGCCGGGTGTGGTGGCAGGCATCTATAATCCCAGCTGTGTGGGAGGCTGAGGCGGGAGAATCACTTGAACCCAGGAAGCAGAGGTTGCAGCAGTGAGCAGAGGTTGCAGTGAGCCGTGATTGCACCACTGCACTCCAGCCTGAGTGACAGAGGGAAACTCAGTTTCAAAAAAAAAAAAAAACCAAAAAAACAAAAAAACGTTAACAGCAGGAATAAGGGGAAGGTCAGGAAGGATTCATGGCCAAAAAAATTACACTTGGTATCACAGAGTCTCTGTGAACTTGTTTCAGAGATACCTACTCAGTGAAATGATTGTGATGTTTGGTATGGATGAAAAGAAATATTTTGATGTAATGTCTCCAAGGTAGGTGAAATTTTTTCTGAAATTTAAGAAGTATTGATTTCACTCATTCATTCATTTATCTGATTCATTTAATAAATATTTATTGAGTGCCAGTTATGCTAGACGTGGTTCCAGGGGCTAGAGATAGAACAGAGAACCAGAGACCAAGTATTTATAACATGTTTCATTTCCTGTGATAATTTATATTATCTGACTGAATTTTATCCTAAACAAATAACTTTGTGTAACCTCTTGTATGACAAGAAGTGAAGGAAATGAATGCAATGCAACATTATCCATAGTTTCTGTTACTGAAGTTAATTTTTAAACATTTACTTTTTATCTGTGTATAAGTCATGATTATTCAACCTGTCACCACCCTTGGTGACACTGTTGTCTTTAATGTGTTGTATGAAACATACTAATACCTCATTCTGTCCAAAAAAGGGGGAGGAATGAAATCAAATTGGTAAATAGGACCCAAGTACGTTAGACACTCCTTTTTCTGTAGCTGTGAGGAAAGCGCCCTCTTGTGGTTGTCTGTGGTTCTCCTGCAAATATTTCTTAAACACCTACTTCCTTAAATAAAAATTAGGTAGTAAGTAATTCATGAATACATATGGGGTACAGAAGTTAAATCACATTTTAAATAGCGTTATTGAGATATAAGTAATGTGTCATACAATTTATTCATATAACGTACAGTTCAGTATCTTTAATAGATATACATTGTGTACGAATATCAGTATAATCTACTTTTAGAATGTTTCTGCCCTCTCCAAAAGGAATCCTACATCCATGAGCAGTCATTTCTTTCTCTGCCCTCCACCGCCACCCTCTCAAGCCCTAGGTAGCCACAAATCTCTTACCGATTTGTCTGTTCTGGACATTTCATCTAAAGGGCATTGTAAAGTACGTGGTCTTTTGTGAGATGCTACTCCACCTTACCTTGTTTCAGCATTCATCCATATTGTAGCATGCATCAGTGCTTCATTTCTTTTTCCCAAATACTATTCCGTGATCTGACTATACCACATGTTTTTTATCCAGTCATCAGTTGATAGGCATCTGGGTTGTTTCCACTTTTTGACCTCTTGTGAATAATACTGCTATGAATATCCGTGTACTACTTTCTGTGTGGACATATGTTTTCACTTCTCTTGTATACATACCTAGAGTGGAGTTGCTCCTAGGAATGTGGTAACTCCATGTTTAACTTTTTGAAGAACTCTCAGACTGTTTTCCAAAGTGGCTGCACCATTTTGCATTCCTACCAGCAATGATGAAGGTTCCAATTTCTCTGTGTGCTCATTACTCCTTGTTATTGCACTTTTTTTTTTTTTTTTTTAGACTGAGTCTCACTCTGTTGCCCAGGGTGGAGTGCAATGGCACGATCTCAGCTCACTGCACCCTCCACCTCCCAGGTTCAAGTGATTCTCCTGCCTCAGCCTCCTGAGTAGCTGGGATTACAGGTGCCAGCCAGCATGCCCAGCTAATTTTTGTATGTTTAGTAGAGATGGGTTTCACTGTGTTGGTCAGGCTGGTCTCGAACTCCTGACCTCAGGTGGTCCATCCGCCTCGGCCTCCCAAAGTGCTGGGATTACAGGCGAGGTCCACCACACCCGGCCTGCACTTTTTAAAAATTATTATTATTATTATTATTTTTGGTACAGGCTGGGTGTGGTGGCTCACACCTGTAATCTCAGCACTTTGAGAGGCCGAGGTGGGCAGATTGCTTGAGCCCTGGATTTTGAGACCAGCCTGGGCAACATGGCAAAATGCCATTACTACTGAAAATACAAAAAAAAATTAGCTGGGTGCAGTGATGCACGCCTGAAGTCCCAGCCACTGGGGAATTCTTATAGTGTTAGGATTACAGGCATGAGCCGCTGTGCCTCACCTTATTTGCCTTTTTGATTGTAGTCATCCTAGTGGGTGTAAAGCGGTGTCTTATTGTGGTTTTGATTTGCACTTCCCTGTTGTGTAATGATGCTGAGCACGTGCTCCTGAGCTCATCGGTCCCTTGGGTATCTTCTTTAAAGAAATGTCTATTAAGATATTGGCCCTATTCTTTCTTTTTGTTGTTGAATTGTAAGAGTTTGTTTTTTTAATACATTCTGCACACTGGATGCTTATTAGATATGTGATTTGTAAATGTTTCCCACATTCTGTAGTTGCCTTTTCACTTTCTTGATGGTATTGTTTGCAACACAAAAGTTTTTCATTTTGATGTCATCCAACTTTTCTGTTTTTTTTTTTGTTGTTGTTGTTGTTTGTTTTGTTTTGTTTTTAAAGGTGCTAGTCTTTTGGGATTATATCTAAGAAACCATTGCTTAACTCGAGGTCATGAGATTAATTTTTCCCTTTTTTTTCCCAAGAGTTTAATAGTTTAGCTCTTACATTTAGGCTTCTGATCCATGAAATCACTTTTCACAGATGGCCCAGTAATAATAGTGTCTGGCTCAAAGGTTGTGAGGACGTAATAAGAAAACACTTATATTGCAAACATATTAAAAGCTCAGTAGATGTTAATTGTTGTGGTTGTTATACCTGAAAATAAATCAACTTGACTAAACAGAGTCCTTCAACATATTACGATTATACCCTAAGCTACAGTGTTGAAAAATGAACCTTTCATCTAACTTTTTTTTTTTTTTTTTTTGCTTAAGATATCCATGTACTTAAAAAAATAGTTTTTATTCTCCTTTGATCCTAAAGGGCTAGGAAAAATAACTCAGTAGTTACTTCCTGTTTTAGTTTCTTATTTGCTGCTGTAACACCTTTTCAGAAAGTTAGTGCCTTAACCACACATGCACTTATTATCTTACAGTTCTGACGGGTGACGCTGGGCTAAAACCAGGTTGTCATAGGTCTGTATTCACCTCCTAAGGCTTTATGGGAACATCCGTTTCCTTGACTTTTTCAACCTAAGGACACTCCTTTCCTCCATCTTCAAAGCCTGGAACAACGTTGTATCCTTCTGTGCCATTCGTCTACAGTCTTATCTTTTACAGACCCTTATGATTATATTGGGTTCACCTAGATAATCCTATTTTAAGGTCACCATAATTAGTGACCTTAATTCCCCTTTGTCATGTGACATAGTTACAGGTTCCGGGAATTACGATGGGGATATCTTTGGGGGCGATTATTCTGCCTATTATGCTTCCTAATGATAATTTCTGCAATCTGTGATTGACAAATGTTTCCCTTTGATAATTACGGGCTCTAGACTTGGGGCATGTGATAAATGGACATGAAATGCATGCCATGCCCCAGAATATATGGGAAAGTGAAATCTACCAATCTGCCCAGGAGACCCCTCTCTTTACCAGCGATTCTGTTTTTACAGAACAATCTTGGGTTTATAGTGACGGGGTTCTCTAGTCAGATGGTTCAGCCTCCCACTGACTGTGACTTTAGGAAAGGTACCTGCACTCTCTGTGTTTGTGCAGTTTCAGAGAGTCAGGGTGATGGAGATTAATGAGAGAATCAGTAGAAACCTTTAGCAAATCTCTTCCGTGGTAGCTGTTATTATTATAGATGTTGCCATTATTGGCCAGAAGCTATTTAGGATCTTGTAATGGCTTCTGAATCATGAGATGAAAACTGAATTATTTATAATATGAGTTTAATGTCAAGTCAATTTCATTATGTCTTTGGTCTTTGAAAGGTGGCAGTTGCTATATAATTTGTATAATAATTTTTTAAATGAACCTACTTCTGGGAAACAAACCACTATTGTATTTAGTTTTAAAAAACCTATTCCATGCCGCATACCACTATGCACATGTTTACTTAGGTAACAAACCTGCACATCCTGCACATGTACTCTGGAACTTAAAAAAAATCTACTCCATTTCCTGATCATGGTAGACAGGCAGTTGTGAAGATGAAACAGTCAAATGTTCAGATGATGAAATGGAGCCCTTAGCAACTACTGCCTGTCACATGTAAGTATAATCAATGAATGCTGTCAGATATCTTGTATTGTGTCAATATCTGTTTTGGAGGTCTCTGTGTGCAGGTACTATTCTGTTTTCCATCCAAACTTTTAACTTTTAAATTTTATTCTATTTTATTTTTTTTGAGACGGAATCTCAATCTGTTGCCCAGGCTGGAGTGCAGTGGCACGATCTTGGCTCTCTGCAGCCTCCGCCTCCCAGGTTGCAGCAATTCTCCTGCCTCAGTCTCCCGAGTAGCTGGAATTACAGACATGAGCCACCACTCCTGGCTAAGTTTTATATTTTTAGTAGGGATGGGGTTTCACCATGTTGGCCAGACTGGTTTCGAATGCCTGACCTCAGGCGATCTGCCCACCTCGGCCTCCCAACGTGCTGGGATTACAGGCATGAGCCACTGTACCCAGCCCATCCAAACTTTTTAAAAATAAAATAGGGAAAATGGTGAAACATAAAGTAGAAAAATCACCTTTAGTCATGGCCGTTACGTAGTATACAATAAGCAGTGCAAATCCCTTCTTCTGTCCTGTGTGGGCTAGATTCTTTTCCTCTCTCATCAGCCCCCTTCTGTGAACCACGGTTGATAATGTGGTGGCCGTCTTTTCTTAATTTTTCTACGTTTTTTACAATCAAGTCTGCAAATGAGCATAAACTGTACAAGGGGCTTATTCATCTGTTGGATCAAAGTAATGATTTATTTTTAATGTTAAAATCTTTTTTCAAAAATGGATTATTCACTCAAAGAGGAAACTTTGAGTCAGCTGTTAACCCTTTCTGACCCTGTGTAATCTTGAGTTTGAGGACTGAGACTTTCTGTGAATACATATTCAAGTTAGCTCTCCAAGGCTCTTCTCTCAATAGTTTTCCACCTCGTCGTTAGTCATTGGAATCTCCTTAGTACTGTGGTTATAGAACTTTTGCTTTAAATCATCTTCAGTGCTTTTGTAAGTATTTAGGCCAACTTGGTAATTTTAGAGTTAAGCATTGACTTAAATTAATCATTGTATCTTAAGATGACAGTATTGGCTGGGCATGGTGGCTCACTCCTGTAATCCCAGCACTTTGGGAGTTTGAGACCAGCCTGGGCAACATGGCAAAACACCGTCACTACAAAAGTACAAAAATTAGCCAGGGCTGGTGGTGCATACTTGTAGTCCCCAGCTACTCAGAAGGCTGAGGTGGGAGGATCACCCGAGCTCACGATGTCCAGGCTGCAGTGAGCCATCATTGTACCAGTGCACTCCAGCCTGGGCCACAGAGTGAGATGATGTCCCCCCCGCCTCGCCTCCCCCCCGAAAAAAAAATTGACAGCATGGTCTCAAATCTCAGGACCACCCCGTTTTCAAGTTTGTCAAATGTGCTAGGAAAGTAAGTACCGTGTTACAAGTGTCATTTTTTTTTTTTTTAGTGCTGTTATTTGTATGATAATAAATGTTCCCATCACATGTAATCGATAGCAGGAACCAACTGGTAAGAAAAAGGTTAGAGTTACTCGCTACTGCTTCTGCTTAACAACATACTTGTCACTTTCCAAAGATTGATCTTTTTTGGAGACCTTAAGGAATCAAGATCTTTCTCTCCATGGTGTGAATAAAATTCATTAGACTATTAGACTGTGACTTTAAAAGAAGCCTTGTGTTCCCACGGGAGAACTTTTCATCCAAGTAGACCTATAAATCTTTAGGTGAGTTTTTCTGGGAAGGGGCAGAGGCTATCAAATTAGGAGGTAAATCTATCAAGCGATCGTGCAATTCTTGGTCTTAGAAAGTTCTGAGATTCAACTTTATCTTTCTAAAGTTTACTTTTAAATCATCTCATAGTTCCTTATGCAAGAACCCACAGGCAAAGAAAACTGCATTGCTGGGTTGGAGATGAATGATTTTTGGAAAAATGTTGAGTGCTTTAGTGTATGGCATCTGATATAGTCCCCTCCTGGCTCTTCTTACCTTGGGCTGAGTCCTTCCAGAAGCAAATTGGGGACCTGCTTGTGTTCTCTTGAGACCAGAATATTCCATTTGTGCACATTTACATGGAGAAGAGGACCACTCACATGAATACTGCCAGAGCCCCGGGTGTGATGGAAGAGGTCATATTGGCAGTAATGTGTACTGAAGCATAAACTTAATAGTAAAGAAAAAAAATGAGTGAGGCTAAGTGGTTATTCCTGTGGAATTCTAGAGCATGACTAAGCAAAGTACAACTTTTGGAAAGTCAAAAAATTTTCATTTTGTGGGTTGATACAGGATTTCTTTATGCACTGGTGACATTTTGGGCTGGACAATTCATTGTCTGGGGTTTGGGAGCAAGCAGCTGTTCTGTGTGTTGTAGGTTATTTAGCAGTATCCCTGGTCTTGACCCCCAGATGACACTAGCACCTTCCTAATTGTGATAACCATTACTATCTCTGGACATTGCCAGATGTCCTCTGGGGGGCATAACTGTCCCTGGTTGAGGACCTCTGGAGTATATTGGAATCTTTGGAAAATTATTAATAGGAACTTGATCTGAGATGAGAGTTGTCTTTTTAAAAGTCATTAAAAGTGAAGACATATTTTGACTGGCTTCAATTATCTTAGTATTTTTCTGTTTGGCAAATATTAAGAAGTTGGGCAGAAATCTAGAGTCATAAAGCCAGGTAGATCCAAGTTTAAATTCTGGCTCTTTGACCCGAGTGGTCCTGGCACGTTGCTTAACTGCTATGTTTCCTCAGCTGTGCAATTGAAACTGTAGTCTCCATCTTCTGGGTGTGGAGTGAGGACACAGATTGCATATGTAAAGGGCCCTATATGGGGTTTGGAATGTGCTGGATATTCAACAAATGTTATCTTCCCTTTGATCCCTCCCTACATTTCTCAAAAGACTTTTCTTTTCTTTTCTTTGCTTTTTTTGAGACAAAGTTTACTCTTGTTGCCCAAGTTGGAATGCAATGGTGCGATCTTGGCCCACTGCAACCTCTGCCTCCTGGGTTCAAGCGATTCTCCTGCCTCAGCCTCCCAAGTAGCTGGGATTACAGGCACCCGCCACCATGCCAAGCTAATTTTTGTATTTTTAGAAGAGACAGGATTTCACCATGTTGGCCAGGCTGGTCTCGAACTCCTGACCTCAGGTGATCTGCCAGCCTTGGCCTCCCAAAGTGCTGGGATTACAGGCGTGAGTCACCACGCCTGGCCGAACTTTTCTTTTTAAATTAATATTTTATTCATTAAGTTAGTGCTGTAAACTACGTATCACATGGCTGTTGTGGGGCTTTAAAGAATGCAGTATCTAAAATGGCCTAATATGATGTACGTGCTCATTAAGTATTTGATGTCTGAATAAATGATGCCCAACATATAAATTATTATGCATACATATTTAATCATGATTTACCACACTCTCTAATAGCACCATAGTACTGTTAGGATTGTTGATTGTTTATTGCATGCCAGTTTTCTTGCTAAATTTTTTATATATTATTTAATTTAATCTTTCACAGAAAATGTATGTGATGGGAACTATGATAATTCCGTTTACAAATTGTTTACACGGAGGTCCAGAAATTACACAGCACTGCAGTCAAATAGGTGGGATTTAAAACCACTGTGTACATTTGTTTTTCATCTTGTAGGAGACTGCACATATTTTTCTTTTCCCTTTTCTTTCTCTTTTCTTTTCTTTTTCTTTCTTTCTTTTTTTTTAGATAAAACTCTCACTCTGTTGCCCAGGCTGGTGTGCAGTGGCACCACAGTCACGGCTTCCTGCAGCCTCAACCTCCCAGGCTCAAGTGATCCTCCCACCTTGGCCTCCCAAAGTGCTGGAATTATAGGTGTAAGCAACCGCACTTGGCCATGAGCATAGTTTTCAAGTCCATTTGGTATTTATGCCAAATATAGCCCCTTTATTTTAGTAAAATGGTGATAATGAACCTGATGTTTATTTGACAGTACTTACTTTTTTTTCTTGGCACGTAGTATTTTTTTTGTTCCAGTCATTATTCTAAGTACGTCACAAATGGTGACTAATTTAACCCTCACAGCAACCACCTGATTTGTTTAGGCACTGTTAGGGTCTCAGTTTTATGGATGAAAAAACTGAAGCTCAGAGAGGCTAAGGAACTTCTCTAAGGTCACACAGCTAGTGAGCACATTATCGGTATGTTTGCTTCTCAGAAGCTGAATATTTCCCTTAATAAATATAATTTCAGAATCCAGAAAGTCTTTGAGTTGTCACCGTTTGCGTTTTGTTCATACATTCTTTATTCATGCACATGCTCACTTACCCTACAGTCCATCTACCCACAGCCTTGGTGGAGTATCTACTATGTTCCAGATGCTGTGCTAGGCCCCGATGCCCTTCAGGAACTCTAGCAAGATGAAAGCAAGGAGAGGGTAGAAGAAGATTCCTTGTTGGAACCTGTAGTATAATAGAAATAGGGAGCACTGTTCAGCGCAGGCATAACCAGGGTATGAATGAAGCAGCCAGCGATGGATAGAAACAAAAGTGGCTGAGATGCAGAAAAGTCTGATGAAAGAGATCGAATGACTCTTTGTTCATGAATCACACAAATGTCTTTCAGCTGCTCCAGGCTGGAGGCCTGTGGAGTCGTGTTTTACATTAAATTCGTGGTTATTCTGTGTGTGTGTTGCGGGGGGAGTGCCATTTTTTGTTGCTGTCATGAATTCTTTTTCACTAGGATGCCTGAAAGCTGGCATTAATTATTGTAGTGGTATGTCTGCCCAGAGATTTCCTGCAGCTGCCTGGAAAACCAAATATTTGAGAGAGCCAGAAAATCACCCCAGATGTGTTCTATTACCATTTAGAAATCAGCCTGTACAAAACTGATGTCCAATTTATAATTTAATGTATTTGACAAGATCTCTTTTTATTATGTGTTTAAATAAGGGTTATCATTTTTTAAAATTGTGTTTCCTGGGACTCAGAGACTATGAAAAATTTTTGGAAATACATCTTCCATTCTCTCACCTAATCACTTTTTTTGGACATTAATGTTTGTGTGGCCTTTTTTTTTTTTTTTTTAAATGAGAGTAGGATTTAATTAATGTGAGATAAAACATTCAGAATCTATATATATAAAAAAAGAAACCCAGCTGTCTGCCAGTAGTGTCTCATGCAGCAAGTAGTAAAGAATGCTACATTGATTTTTAGAATGCTTTCTGCACCACCTATATAGAAGACAGGAGAATGAGCTCTTTCAACAGGAGGGGCAAAAATTGCAAACTAAATAGGAAGGGCAACAAAAAAGTCTTATAGTTACTTATTTAACTAGATTTGGGGCACACTAAGTAAGTACGGGATTTATGACAAAAATTTTTGTTTAATGTTTTTGTTTTGCAAATAATTTAAGTTCATCAAAGAATAATTAGAAAACTTTTTTTGTTTTTTAAAGACAGGGTCTCACTCTGTGATTGAGGCTGAAGTGCAGTGATGTGATCATGGCTCACTGCAGCCTCAACTTCCCAGGTTCAGGTGATCCTCCCACTTCAGCCATTAGGTAGCTGGGACTACAGGCATGCGCCATCATGCCCGCCTAATTTTTTATATTTTCGGTAGAGACATAGTGTTGCTGTGTTTCCCAGGCTGGTCTTGAACTCCTGCCCAAGGTGAGTTAGTGTATCTTAGAACCCCTTGCTAGGCACAGAGCATATGCCCAGTACCAACTGACTCTTTGGTTGAATTTCTTGTTTTCCTCTTACTTAAAAATCACTTGTGATCTCTATGTTCCATGTACTTGTTTATCACCAAATGGGAAAACATTTTGTGTATGCTGTTTCTCTTAGGCAAGCAGATGTGAAATGTCAGGGTTAAGAATGGGTGCACAGTATATCCATAAACTATGTGAACAAAAGCTTGGTAGACTCTGAGTTTTTAGGAGACACAAGCTAATGGGATTATGAGGAAAGTATGCAAGCATTTATTATGAATTCTTTTCCACCAAAACTTGGACATTCAGAATAAGGAGGATTTTGCCCCAGGAAGATTTTGAATATATAACAAAGATGGACTTCAGAAACTCATTATCCAAGAGGGATACAGGACACAATTTTTGCTCATTTCAAATACATTTTCAATAAATTCTTGGGCAAAAAACATCACAGGGAGATGGTAGAGACAACAGTAGTATTAAGACAAATATCTTCCATGCCTTTGACAGTAACATTAAAGATGATAACTACCTTTTCACCCTGCTCAGGACTTCTTTGCTTGTGTAAAACAGAATTTTGATTTAGTTGGAATTATATGTCAGATATAAAAATTTATAACAAGGAAAAGTTTCACCCAATGTTAGAACAAAATCTATTGTTAGCAATTATTATTATTATTATTATTTTTAACTAGCTAGAGGATCTGGGGCTATGAAAACAAATGCCCATGTGCCACTTAGTTACTGGGATGGTTAGCATTATGGGAATCTATAGTGTGTAATTTCTGTAATAAACCTATTTATCCTTTGGAATTTTTTCTCTTCCTGTGAATTCTCCTTCATATCGTTCCCAGGAAGAAATTATTCTAATTTGTACCTTGTTCAGCAACCACAAGTAATTTGTATTAAAAGGAAAACATAATGAGATATGAAAATTTTAATCTTTATATCAAATTTTAAAAAGTCATTAAAATGAAAGACTGAAGTATAATTAAGGCATAAACACCCGAATCAAGGCAGTCTGAGACCTAAGCAAAGCAAATTAGAGTACAGTTACATTTTCCTTCTGAATTCACCATGTTCTCCAGAAGGTAGGCTTGTGAACTTCTAGATCATAAACAAGGAGACTGTAACTTAGAATTCCAAGGTCTATATATTAGCATCATAGCCAGATAATCAGAGTCATATGGATAGACCTTATGCCAGTATATTCTGAGTTTACCTACTAGTGATCCCACTCCTACTCTTTTTTCTTTTCTTTTCTTTTTTTCGAGACAGTGTCTTGCTCTGTTGCCCAGACTGGAGTACAGTGGCACCATCATGGCTCACTGCAACCTCCACCTCCCAGGCTCAAGTGATCTTTCTGCCTCAGCCACCTGGGTAGCTGGGACTACAGGCATGCACTACCATGCCTGACTAATTTTTAAATTTTTTATAGAGATGAGGTTTCACTATGTTGCCTGGGCTGGTCTTGAACTTCTGGGCTCAAGCGATCCTCCTGCCTCAGCTTCCCAAAGAGCTTGGATTACAGGCATGAGCCATGGTGCCCGACCCCTTACTCTTAAGGTTGTTAATCTTTTGGGGGTGTTGGCTGTTGTTTTAATATATTACTCCTTCTTCATAGTGATTCAGGGTTGGTGAGAACTTGAGAGCTCTTTTTCTACTCTGTCAGGTACTTTTATGAATACTTTACACATATGATTTCATTTATTTCTTACAACAGTCCTGCCAAGCAGGCAGAGTTTTTTCCCCATTTACCAGATAAGGAAAGTAGTCCCTGGTAGAGCAAAGAGGAGGCTGGTGTGAGTTGGAGTCTGTATCTTCACCCAGTTCTGCAGACCTCATGACCTCTGTGCCTCTTGGTAATTTTCATCTGATAGTCTTTTAATTCCTGTCTCCTCCCATTGCTTCCTCTTCTTAAATTCACATGCTATTAATTGCTTTCTGTGCATCTTTTCTGCCATTTGTAAATGCAAGAAATTCTCATCAGCCTGTGCAGTAATCAGAAACTGGGTCATAAAACCAGGTCCTTGGAAACGTGTCTTATCCCAAACTTAGACTCATTTACCTGTAATACTGCCCTCAGTGAGCCTGAAGTTTGTTAGCTTCCTGGTTTATGAAGCTTATCCTTACGCTGTCTCGTTTTCCTTTTCTCTGCTCCCTGTTTGCTTCCTTCAGTCTCACGAAGTGTTCTCCACATGGCAGCTCCTGGCCTACATCCTTCTGATCCCAGGGAAAGAAGTATCCCTCCCTTCCAGCACCATGATCATTCTCTGCAGAGAACTACGTTGGCTCAATTGGGTCTTTTGCCTACCTTGGTGGTGATTGGCCATCCCAGGTCCCATGCCCACTCCTGTGGTGAAAAAGCCAGGGTCTCATGATGGACAGCTGTACTGGAGTCCCCCCAGAATCAGTGCAGAAGAGACAAAGAAAGATGGCTTTTCTCCATGGTCTGACAATGTTAACAGGGAGACACAAGTTCATAAAGTCCCTGTTTTAATGAGGAAAGAGGAAATTGGCCCCTACAAGGAAGGGATTGGGCCTAGTAGGTTATATTCTTTTTTATTTATTTTTTCTTCTTGAGACGGAGTCTTGCTCTGTTGCCCAGACTAGAGTGCAGTGGTACGATCTCAGTTCACTGCAGCCTCCGCCTCCCAGGTTCACGCAATTCTCCTGCCTCAGCCTCCCGAGTAGCTGGGATTACAGGCACCTGCCACCACTGCCAGCTAATTTTTGTATTTTTAGTAGAGATGGGGTTTTACCATCGTGACTGGTCTCGAACTCCTGACCTTGTGATCCACCCCTCCCCCGACCTCCCAAAGTACTGGGATTACAGACGTGAGCCACCGTTCCCGGCCAGGTTATATTCTTTTAAAATAGTCAAGCCATAAATTAAGGTCTTACATGATCTAGCATCATAGAGTGGACTTCAGACTCCAATTAGTCCGTGGTTCTCATAGCATGCTCCAAACAGCATTGGGGATTCCTGGGTTAGGCTGAAGGAGAGTCAAATAATGATGAGCCTTACTGAATAAAATTAAATCCATTAGACTTTGTTTTTTATTAAAGGTTTCAACATTTTTGGTGCTGACTCTAGCTTATTTGCTTTCTAATGCTAGCAGAACATAAAACAATATGAGCTAAATAGCAAATAACTATTATTCACATTTGGAGAAGGCTGGTTATACCTTATTTTGATAGCTAGTTTTAAACAAATTGCAGACATGTAAACTGTGGTTGTGCTTTTATATTACACAGTTGTAAAATTTTCTGTATTTATGATGAAATAAAATATCTGTCTGTTTCCCTGTGTTCTGTAAAGAGATATTCACTTCCCCATGGTACTGTACTACCTGAAATGATTAAGGAACACCTTTAGGACTTCCCCCCTCACATTCACCTACTATCTGAGCTCATGTTTGCTGAGTAATCTCCTTTTTTTAAATTTTTTTTTTTTGAGACATTGAGACAGAATCACTGTCTGTCACCCGGGCTGGAGTGCAGTGGTGCAATCTCGGCTCACTGCAACCTCCACCTCCTGGGTTCAAGTGATTCTCCTGCCTCAGCCTCCCGAGTAGCTGGGACTACAGGTGGATGCCACCACACCTGGCTAATTTTTGTGTTTTTAATAGAGACAGGGTTTCACTATGTTGGCCAGGCTGGTCTCGAACTCCTGACCTCAGGTGATCTGCCCACCTTGGCCTCTCAAAGCGCTGGGATTACAGGTGTAATCTGTAATACCGTGCTCTGCCCAGTAATCTTCTTTAAAGATAAAATAATTTGCCGGGCATGGTGCTTTACGGCTGTAATCCTAGCACTTCAGGAGGCCAAAGTGGGTGGATCACAAGGTCGGGAGATTGAGACCATCCTGGCCAACATGGTGAAACCCCGTCTCTACTAAAAATACAAAAAAAAAAAAAAAAAAAAAAAAATTAGCTAGGTGTTGTGGCGTGTGCCTGTTATCCCAGCTACTCGGGAGGCTGAGGTTGGAGATTAGCTTGAACCAGGGAGTCAGAGGTTGCAGTGAGCCGAGATCGTGCCACCACACTCCAGCCTGGTGACAGAGTGAGACTCCATCTCAAAATGAATAAGTAAAGAAATAAAAAATAATTTACTAAAAAAGGATACACCTGTATACAAACATGCAATATTTTTCTAATGCTCACATTACCTATTATATTAAGAGCATCTTTCATACCTGTCCCTCAGCTCCCATGGTATGTGAGTCATACTTTGAGAAACACTTGAGGCACACAGGTATCATTTACACAAGAGTAAACTGAGGCATGTAGACTACCTTGCTCCTATTAAGGGTTGCTGGACATTATCAGAACAAGAGCTGACCAGTAGGTTTCCTTGTGTCAGTTTCTTTCTGCACCTGGCAGGATGGACGGGAGCTTAAATTACCAATGCCCTACGGCACCTAGAAGGCAATGAAAAGATGAACACATGGTAGTATTTTTCATACTTTTAATATTTAGTGTGCTTGACCAATTTGAATGAAAAAAACTGGGAATTCTGATGTTAGTTTTCTATGAGACAGTCTTTGGAACTGGGAGAAGGCACAGAGTTTCTGAGAAATGCTGAATGGCCACATAGGCCTTGACACACTGGTTGCATTTCTACAGGCAGGAGTCTAGAGTAAACTCATGGTAAGCAGACAGAGCAGTTTCTGCCAGTGATGTGTCTTCTTCTGCCTCTCTCACCTTTCTTGTCCTCTCAGTAATAAGGTTCATGAGAGCAGTAATAGTGTCATGGGCCCAAGATAGCAATCCTCCCAGGTGGCACGTAAATCTCCAAGTTGCAACTTTCATGGTGGATTTTAGAAGTGAACATCTTTGCCCAAGGGCCCTGCTGGATACAGTGACGTTAGTTGCAGGTTTTGACAGGAGAGGCTATCTCGTTGGTGATATTCAAGCTACTTTACTGGGGAAGTGATGCAACAAAGGAAAACTCTTTCCAGCCACTCTCTATCCCAAAACCTGAACTTGAAGATGCCTTCTCACCTTGCTTGCTTTTAACAGTCACTGTTACATAGAGATAGTAGGCACATGTTTAAACCCAGGTAGACACTTACTTCCCTGGTGTCCAGAAACATGGGTTGTCAACATCTACATCTTCTTATCAAAGTCAAATAGGGAATGGTGCTCCTTAAAGTATCTTATCAGCTAGGGCTTCTTCATTTTTCAATTGCATGCCCATCACCTTGAAATGCTGTGAAATTGCAACTTGTACATGGATGGGGCCTGGGATTGTTTATTTCTAAGAGGCTTCCTGTGATATTGATGAACTTTATTTTTATTTATTTTATGTTTTTTTCTTAGAGTTATTTACTTTTTCTTATTTTATATTTTTTCCAGTCTGTTACCCATACTGGAGTGCAGTGGCATGATCATAGCTTACTGCAGCCTAAAACTCCTGGGCTCAAATGATCTTCCTGCCTCAGCCTCCCGAATAGCTGGGACTACAGGTACACAACATCATGCCCTGCTGTGCTTATGAACTTTCAGTAGGAAGTACAAAGTGCATATGCAGTGTGAGCTCATTTTTATAAAAAGATCAAAAGAAAACCAAGTAAAAACCCCATTATATGCATATATGAGGATTATATACCTAAGTAGTCATTTGGTTTTGTCTACTCATTATTTTTGTCATCAGAAAAAAACAGATTGACAACTTTTAAAGAATATTTTCTTATTATTTTCTTCAGTAAGAAAGCCAATATTGAGTTCAAGTTTTGCAGTGTTTTTTTAAAAGGCATTTCTTTTTGTTCAGGCACAGTGGCTTTAAAATTGAAATTCAGCTATTTAAGTTACCAAGAGGTTCTTTGCTGGTTTCAAGTTTCAAGGAGTTCTTAGCACTGGGTTTGCTTGTCAAAATCCTGGTGGGCTACAGTAAGATGATGCTGGGAAATTTGCTTTGTCCCTGGAGTTTAAAGGGGAAAATATTATTCTCTATATGGAGCAGTTTTTATCTTCTTAAACACATTTCTCACATTTGCTAAAAGATAATGATTTCTTTAAAGTAATGCCAATGTAGTATTTTCTAACGCAGAGATATTAAAAATTAAATTGTAGGAAGGTTCAAACTGGGACTCTGTGTGTTCTACCACAATTGGAAAAATCTGGGCCTCCACTACTGCATTTCATCTTTGCCATTTATTAATAGATGTGAATAAAGTCATTCTACCCATAGCTGGCTGTTATTATGTGAGCCTTGCAGGAGTGATTAGTTTTTTAGAAAGCATTCTAACTTTCTGCTGTTTGATTTCAATAGTTTTTTTTGGTACTTTAGTGAAGCCAAACAATGAAGAAAAAAGTTGACAAGCAACCTTTGCTTTACTGCTTCTTGAATTTAATATGGTGGCACCAATATCCTTAAGTAATTCTTTTTTTCCTTTTTGAGATTGAATCTTGCTCTGTCGTGTAGGTTGGAGTCCAGTGGTATGATCTTGGCTCACTGCAACCTCTGCCTCCCAGGTTCAAGTAATTCTCCTGCCTCAGCCCCCTGAATATTTGGGACTACAGGCGGGCACCACCATACCTGGCTTATTTTTGTATTTTTAGTAGAGATGGGATTTCGTCATGTTGGCCAGGCTGGTCTAGAACTCCTAACGTCAAGTGATCCTCTTGCCTCAGCCTCCCAAAATGCTGGGATTACAGGTGTGAGCCACCGCGTCCAGCCTTCTTAAGTAATTTTTTAAGCAACTTGTGTAAAGGGTTGCCAGGAGTAATAGAATGCTTGCCTATTTTGGTTGTGTTAAAACACAAAATTTCAACAAATTAAGTTTAAAGATCTTATTTGCTTTTAGTAGCAATTCATGAATTGGAGAGTGTGTCATCCAAAGATTTAGAAAAGGCACTCCATTGGCCTTGGCAGAATGGTCAGTTTTTATAGGATAGCTTAAGCCAGGAACAAGGAAATGGCATAATACAAAAAGTGGCTTGGTTTATATTAAGCTACATCAGATTGCTTTTCTTATAAGGGTTAAAGCAGAGGTGATTTCCCTTCATGCCAGCTAGAACTGCCTGGGGATTTGGCTATCATGTCTTTTGTCATTTCTTCTAAACTTAGACACCTTAGTTTTGTTTTGGTGAATGGAACCTTAGCATGAGTACCCCATTTTGGTTTGGTCTGTTCTGTTGGGGCCTAGTGCCAGAGATCAGTCCAAAACAATGGCCTCCTAACATAAATAACAGTTGTCAGAGCTTCATTTGGGGGGAGTTCTTTCTTGGTGGAAGGATGAATGTCTTTGAGCTTTCTAAATACTATAAAACTGTTCTCCAATTTAGGATGGCAAGAATTTTGAAAATGCTTTGAGTAAAGTCTTTGTTTATTTATTTATATTTTTTATTTTTTGTGTTTTTAGTAGAAACGAGGTTTCACCATGTTGGCCAGGCTGGTCTCGAACTCCTGACCTCCAGTGATCCGCCTATTGCTGCCTCCCAAAGTGTTGGGATTACAGGCATGAGCCAATGCCCTGGCCTAAAGTCTTTATTAAAAAAACAAAACGAAACTGTGGCTGAGTCAGAAAGAGATACTGTATATATTTTTGGATCTGTAAGAAATACTATAGAACTTGGGGGATAACACTCTTGCCCGGGTCAGACAGGCAAGTTAAATGTGTGAATAGGTGATTATCGATAAATAGAGAGGTAGACTTGATGATCTGGAGAGTTCATGCTAGCCAAGCAGAACATGTGTGCAGATTGATTTTGCGTGTCATGATTCTGTCATTCCTGCCACATAATCTAGACCATGCACTTATATAACAAAAAAGAGAGAAATGGAAACTAAGAGAGGGCGATATGACCTGCCCAAGACGGTAGATTGTTACTAACCAAATTTGGACTAGGACCCAAGCATCTTTTGTCCCCAGGCTGTGTGCTTTCTCTTATTCTGTTATTATTATTACTATTTGAGATGGAGTCTCACTCTGTCACCCAGGCTGGAGTGCAGTGGTGTGATCTCGGTTTACTGCAAACTCTGCCTCCCAGGTTCAAGCGATTCTCCTGCCTCAGCCTCCTGAGAGCTGAGATTATAGGTGCCCGCCACCACACCTGGCTAATTTTTGTGTTTTTAGTAGAGATGGGATTTCACCAGGTTGGCCAGGCTAGTCTCAAACTCCTGACCTCAAGTGATCCACTTGCCTCGACCTCCCAAAGTGCTGGGATTACAGGCGTGAGCCACTGCACCTGGCCTCTTACTCTGTTATAATAATGACTGTGATTAAGATAATTCTTGTAGCCGAGGGCCATGGCTCATGCCTGTAATCCCAGCACTTATAAGGGGGCAGATCACCTGAGATTGGGAGTTTGAGACCAGCCTGACCAACATTGAGAAACCCCGTCTCTACTAAAAATACAAAATTAGCCAGGCTTGCTGGCTGAGATGGAGTCTTGCTCTGTTGCCAGGCTGGCGCGATCTCGGCTCACTGCAACCTCCAACTCCCGGGTTCAAGTCCTGAGTAGCTGGGACTACAGGAGAGTGCCACCAAACCTGGATAATTTTTTTTTTTTTTTGTATTTTAGTAGAGATGGGGTTTCACCATGTTGACCAGGATTGTCTCTTCTCCTGACTTTGTGATCTGCCCACCTCGGCCTTCCGAAGTGTTGGGATTACAGGCGTGAGTCACTGCACCCAGCCCCACATATCATTTCACACTATTGGACTATGAGATTCTCCTTCTTCTTTCTTCTCCTCCCCTCCCCTCTCCTCCCCTCCCCTCCCCTCCTCTCCCCTCCCTGTCCTCTCCCTTGTGTATCCCATTCAACTCATCTAAGGAACACTGCTTTAGATATACACCTAACATGATACTACTTGAGATAGCTGTAGAATCCCTTGAAACATAGTTTCGAATTTCTATTATCCCCATCCTCTTTGGATACTATCTAGTTTATGTTCCTCTTAAAATATGGTACCCAGAAAGAATCACAATAGCTTGGGTATATTCTAGCTGTTGTCCACCAGGCCAGGAATTGGGACTCCTCCCTTGTTCTACATAATATACTACATTGAATGCAACCTTAGCTTATTAAACTCCCAAATTCTGAGTTGAAGAAGGTATCCCCCACTTTACCCAAATGAAGTTTTTTTAAAGATTAGTTTGTTGACTTGTCCCATGCCTTATATATAGAAAGAGCTGTGCTAAATCTGTGAGGTTTAATTAGAACCAGATATGTTAGGAAGGCAAATGTAAATATCCTTAGCTGTTAAATAAACAAGCAGGAAAATGTTAGGGATACTCCAGTCCTGCCTACGCATCAGTTTAATAAGCAGAGAGAAGAAAGCCACAGATGAGACCAAGGTTGGGATAATCAGATGAAATTATTTAGTTAGGGCAGCAGATGTTTTGGTGATATTACCAGGATTCACAAATGTTTTAAAAATTTAGGCAGATATTGCAGAAAGTGACTATTGTATAGGAAGAATCATTGCCTTGCTTAGAAGCAAGATTGAGAAGGACAGAGAAATCTGAAAATGGCAACCCATGTTGAAGACTGTCCTTTGACTCATGTAATGGAAAAATCAATAGATTTCGTGGGGGAAGGAATCACTAGCATTCCCCAGCCAGTGATTACGTTCTCTGCAAAATTAATTCCAAAAGGCCATGTAGCCTCTGGTTGAATATTTCTAAAGAGCAGGAGCTCAAAACTTCTCAAAGCAACTTTAGGCTAGAGGAAAGGCACCACAGCCTCATGGATTTGGTGTTAGATTGTGCTGGGCCGGAATCCTAAGTCTTCCAACTCTTTAGCTAAATGACTTTGGATACATTACTTAAATGTTTTAATATTCAATTGTCTTTATTATGTAAGGTGGAGTAGTACACCTCTCCTAAGTTTGTAAAGGGCATTTGTAAAGGGCGTTAATGGGACTGGAGCTTAATGAGCCATCGAACACTGGTTTCTTTATAGTTGTCCCTGCCAGTGCCACAACCAAATGCTTGGCCTTACCTCAAATAAAAATCAAAGTGCTTAATGGCAATCCTGTTATAGGATCATGGGATCAGTAGCCTTTCCCCTTCTTTGGTAAAGGTTCATTCCGAAAACCAGACCTATAAGTAGGATTCATTGTCTTTGCCAAATGTTTTTATTCTGCAACAGTCAATCACATATGTTATACTTTCAATGGGAACAGGCAAGTCAGATAATATTAGATAAATTCTGTAGCACTGGGGACATCACATTAGGGACCATCCACTGACTTCCGTGATGGGAAATATGCATTCCTTACCTTGGGGACACAGGCCCTTTATAAAAATCAGCCTCACTGTTAGGTTGACTTAATTTAGTTCCTATAATTTCTTTAATGATTGTTTCCATTTTTCTGCCATCTTTTTGGTTCAGTGCTGAAACCCCAGAAAATTAGTACATAGTCTGTTGCCATGTCACTTTGTGAGCCAAGTAAAAAAGGACAAAACAAGAGGTTCTGTTTTTAAATATCTTTTAAATAATCAACAAGCTTCAGGCATATACTGAATCTGTGTGTTTACACCTATGCTTATTCCAGAAACTAAAATAATTTCTGAAATTCCTTTCAAAAAGTCAACTTAAATGACACGACTTTCTCACTGTATTCTAAAGAGGATGCTAAAAAAAAAGAAGGGAAGCTGATTTATGGTGGATGGCGGATGGTGATGTCTGCTGTCTGCTTTTGATGAATTTTTCCCCTAAGCATTCTGTAGCGTGAGGTGAGCTTTCCAAAAGGCCTGAGTTGTCAGCCTTCTTTAAAACTTTAAGGTAAATTGAACTTTGATTTAGAGTAAAAAGTGAAGAACCAAATTAAATAAACTGATGTTCCTTTTCTTCTAAAATGTTGGTTCTTTTGAAAACATAGCGAACATAGTAAAATGGAATATCAGCAACCCTTGCAATGTCAAAGCTAGACATTCAGCTTTTCCTTTCCTTTTTGAATAGTGGGGGAGAGGGGAGTGGACAGAAGAGGGAGAAGGATAGAGAATGAATCACAACCATAAGTAATATCATGCTGACTTGCATTACATTTTTACCTGAGAATCTCTTGATCATTAAGTATCATGCCATTTTCACATCTACATTCTTTTTTATGGTGGGTGGGTGGGTGCAGAACTAGAAATTTTGATTACTGTATTTAAGGGTTTCATGTTGATCATAAAAGGAAAAGGAAGACTCATAGACCATATTAATACCCAAACTATAATTTTTTTGAACAATGAGGTTTTTTTGGTTTGTTTTATTTTGTTTTTCTTTTGAGACAGGGTCTTGCTCTGTCACCCATGCTGGAGTGCAGAGGTGTGATTTCAGCTCACTGCAACCTCCACCTCTGAGGGTAAAGTGATCCTCTCACCTCAGCCTCCCCAGTAGCTGGCACTACAGGTGCCCACCACCACACCTGGCTAATTTTTGTATTTATTTGTAGAGATGGGGTTTCTCCATGTTGCCCAGGTTGGTCTCTAACTCCTGTGCTCAAGTGATCCTCCTGCCTCAGCTTCCTAAAGTGCTGGCATTACAAATGTGAGCCACTGTGCCTGGTCTCAGGATTTTCTTTTCTTTCATTCTTTCTTTTTTTTTTTAAAGCACATGTGCCATATAAAATATGCCTATGCCTCCACCTAGGAGACTGTGCTGTTTTGTTACGATTAGTGTAGGGAAATGCTTATGGGCACAGATACCGCATTCAGATAGTCTGGGTTGGAATCTAGCCCTTGTGCTTAGCAGCTTTGTGACTTGGGAACATTACTTTATTTCTTTATGCCTCAGTTTTCTGGGGTTGTTTTGAGGATTAAATGAGTTGCTATATAAAAAGTGCTTGACAAGTGATGTGTGCTATATAAATGTCGTTATTGTAGGATAGGCAAACTTTTACCTTCACCTTCCTAGTTTTTTTTCAGCCAGGCCTGAGAATTAAAGCACCATGAGAAAGAGTCACAGGAGAAAAGCTTACAAATTTATGTAATATAAGTCTTATGTGACATGGGACCCCTTATATGGAAATGTAGATCTAAGGAAGTGGCAAAATCTAGATACTTTTATATTTGGTTGAACATAGACAATTCTGAAAAAGTAACTGAATTATGTAGGGAGAATGAAGGAAGATAGAATTATTTTAACAAGGTCTGTTTGTACAGAACTCTCTTGGTCTCAACTTCCCATCCTTGATGATGTGAATGTGACTTTCCTACTAGCATAGGGAGGATAATTCCACATGGGGGTTTTATCACTGCTTTCAGGAGGGAAAAAAGTAGGGTCAGAGAGCCTCTTGCACTGCAGATACCCCCTTGAATGGCTATTCCCGAAAGTAGTAGGGATGGTTCAAAAAATGTACCATCCCTAGTTTGGGAAACAGATGTTGTTTCCATTATTGGTTTCAGATTATGCTACAGTGAATATCCTTGTACATAAAGTTGGGCCTGCATTTAGACCACATTCTGGAAGTGGTAGAGTGATGCTTGTATGAATTACTGTGCAGACCAGAGTTCCAGTCCCATCTGAGCCACTTACTAGCTGTGTGACCCTATGAGATATTCAGTTTCTTAGGACCTCAGTTTCCTCATCTATAGAACAGGAAAAACAATAGTACCTATGTCAGTGGGTGGTTGTAAGAATTCAATGAGAAAATCATATAAAGGGCTTAGCAGAGTGCCTAACCTATAACAACACACCCATGTTGTATGACTAAAGAAACAAATAGAAACAAAGTAATTATTGTTACTGATAGCATTTTTGTCTCCCTGGGCCCTGCTTATGATTCTCCAGTGAATGAACAAATGAACAATGAGTAGTTCACCCTTTTCTTGGGATCATTATAAAGTAAAATAATGATGGCATCCTTTGGAGATCTGTGCATTTTTTCTTCCTGTGTTTTTTTTTTTTTTTTTTCTTTCCCCCCTTCCCATTCTTTGTACTTCACTTGTCCACCTGCTGTGCAGTAATGAGATTCCTAGGAGAGGCTGGTGTTCGGAGAATGAATTAGTGCCTTGCAAGTCGCCTCTGCTGCAGGTATCTCCTGTATCATCAGCAGTCTCTAACCAACTGTTTAGACTTTCAGAATCTGAGAAGGAAGAAATGGGTGTTCAAGGAGCTGAACTGTTAGTGGGACCCACTTCCAGGAGGCATTTGTGATTCTCGTTGGAGGGGGAAAGGAACTGCTTGAGGTGTGATTGTTTGTAGACTGCCTTCCTGGCAGGCCCTGGGTGATGGAAGTGGCTGATCCCTGGTGAAATGCAGCTGTTCTGGGGTATTGTGAGCCCTGGACACTGAGTTACTGTGAAATAAAAATGAGGCAGCTCCCACCACCACCCTGCTGACCTCCTGAAAACTTTTTAGGCTTTTACTCCAGTCTGCTGTATTGAGGTGTGGATATGGAAGGGTTAAGCAGTCCCCATTTTGTGTCTATTTAAGCCCATTTAAGAACAAGATGGAAAATGCAGTTTTTTGTCTTGTCAAGACCATTTTTCATTTCTCACAGTACCATCCCCACACCTGACTTGTTTTCACAAGCACTTGGGAGCTCAGCAATCCTTGAAGGGATGGTGGAGATGAAACAGATCACATTCCCTAGTGAGTGGTACTGAGAGGCAAAAACAATCAGTTTTACCTGCAGCCATCATGGGCATCTGTTTTCTGTGATTAACACGAAATTGTGCATTCTAGGTTCATTCTCGGCTGGTTAATGAGGAACCCGCTGGCTGATGGAATAAAGACTTCTTTTGTGGAATTGTGCATTTGGTTTGTGGCGGGCTTGAAACAAAATGGCTTGCTCCTCTTAACCTCCCTGCGTTTGCCACTAGAAAAGAGACAGACATAAAAGCATTTGGAGAGGTTAGAAATGAAACCTCATGTAATTACTATAGGCAATGGCTTCACATTGTTGGAATTTAACATTTTGCTGCAGTTCTGAAGAGTCCTTACTTGACAAGACTGGTACTAGGTCTGTTGGAAATATAATTTATTCTTTATTAAAATGTCTAACAGTATTCTTCATTTGACTCCATTTGCCCTCTTTAGTTGTACAGGACAAGAATCTTCCATTTTTATCTCATATCTGATAATTATTCCCCTGTAATTTACTTCACGATCAGGTGGCAAAGGTGTATGGATGTTAAGTTGTGATGTCTGAGAGCTGTTTTCCCTAAACATACCATCTTTTGCCTAGTACATCCCAGGGTGCTCTGGAAATTGAACGTGCCTGGTGAAAGTCAAGAGGACTTGAAGATTCCAGATCACATAGGTTGTTTAGCTGCATCTATCCTGTGGAAAGGCCCGCTTCTTTCATCCTCAGATATCTGTGTAATTTCAGTGTTTGGGATCTCTGATTCTGTCTTCAGGGCGCCTGTCCATCTATGGGCACTACATATGTTTAAAATAGCAAACAAGCTCACTGCATGCAAAGACTGTTTCCTGCCTACCTCTACCCTTTGTTTCAAAGAAGTTTCTAGGAAGCCTCCCTCTGACTGGCTATCTCAGGAGTGTGGTTTCTTTCCCTCCTTCTCAGATGGGTCTCATCTGTTGAGATTTTATGTTGCTGAGAACTTCCTTAAACCCTGTCTTTCACTCTTCTTCTACCGTAAGACAGTGTCGTGTGGTAGCTAGGGACAGAGGCTTTGCAGCGTGATGGCCTGGGCTCAAATTGTAACTCTAGGCTGGGCCAGTGGCTTATGCCTGTAACCCTATCTCTTTGAGGGCCAAAAGAAGAGGATCACTTGAGGCTAGGAGTTTGAGACCAGCCTGGGCAACATAGTGAGACCTCATCTTTGCAACAAATAAAACAATTAGCTGGGAATAGTGGTGTGTACCTGTATTCCTGTCTTGTATTCCTGTATCTTTTATATTCCTGTATTCCTGTCGCTTGAGCCTAGGAGTTTGAGGATGCCGTGAGCTATAATTGTGCCACTGCACTCCAGCCTGGGTGACAGAACAAGACCCCATCTCTTAAAAAAAGAAAAAAAAAAAGCCAGGCGCGGTGGCTCATGCCTGTAATTCCAGCACTTTGGGAGACCGAGGCAGGTGGATCACGAGGTCAGGAGATCGAGACCATCCTGGCTAACACAGTGAAACCCTGTCTCTACTGAAAACACAAAAATATTAGCAGGGCGTGGTGGTGGGCGCCTGTAGTCCCAGCTACTCGGGAGGCTGAGGCAGGAGAATGGCGTGAACCCAGGAGGCAGAGCTTGTAATGAGCTGAGAGCGTACCACTGCACTCCAGCCTGGGCGACAGAGCGAGACTCCCTCCCGAAAAAAAAAAAAAAAAATTACCTCTCTGTTACTTCTTAGCTATGTGACCTTGGGCAAGTTTCTTACCCTTTCTGGTCCCCAGTTTCTTCCTTTTAAAAAGAGAATAATAGTAGTAACTACCTTTTAGAACAGTGTCTATTATGTTCTAAATAATTATTAATCAGCAGACATTTATTGTGAACCTCCTGTGAGCCTGACATAAAGCTGGACATTATAAAGGAGGAGGGGGAAGAAGAGGAGGAGGAGGTCGAAGACAATGATGACAACAATCACAGTAACAATGGTTAGCATTTATTCTCCATGTGCAGTATGCCAGATCTGTGTTGAGAGTTTGACGTGCATTGTACCATTTGACTCCCAACACAATTCTGTTATATGAAGGAAATACTTTTGTGCTCTCCCATTTTTGCCGAGGAAACTGAAGGTTAGAAAGGTTGTGTAGCTTTCTATTAGTCAGGGCTAGTTACATGCTAGAGCCAAAATTTGAATCCAGGCTAATTCTAGAGCCCCGAATCTTAATTTCAGTGCTATATCACTCAAATAAAAATGGGCTCCCTTTTGAGTCTTTCTCATCTCTTCACTACCTCTTTAAATAAGGAGGTATAGAGTCTATCAGTTTTACTGTAACACATTTCACATTCGAGCACACATTTGTTAGCCCCAGCTTTGCCCCATTACTTTGAAATCAAGACCTTTCTCATATGCCTTTAATAACACAAAAGGAAATAAATGCAAATACATGTCGAAGACTTCTGTTTGTTCAGTCTTGTGCGCCATATAACTTGAAATCAGCCTCTTCTACACCCACCCACTGCTGCTGGCTGAGATAGATAGTATTTTGCAGTAGATGGTTTTTTGTGTGTGTTGGGTTTTCTGTCCCAACCTTTTGGTTGCTTGCTCAAATACTGTTCTGGTATAATGACACACATTGTCCTGAGATCCCACTAATAAGAATAACAAGAGCAGCTGCCTGTTCTAGCTGAGTGCTGCTTTTGTGCTAAGCACAGATGTAAGGAACATTATCTCCTCTATTCCTCACAACACATCCCCATTTTGTAGATAAGGAGACTGACACTTAGGCGGGTTAAAGGACATCCATGAATATGTGGCTTTGGATGAGATGGTTACAATTTTAGCAGCTCAGTTCCATATTTTAAAAACTGTCCTGGAGTAGGGCATCATGTATTGAGAGGAAGAACACTAAAATTAGGGACTTGATTCGATTCCTTGCTCTCCTGCTCACCCATCGCGAGACTCGAGACGAGTTGCTTTTGACTTCTTCAGTTTCAGTTTCTTTCTTTCTTTCTTTTTTTTTTTTTTTCACTGGGCCTAACAGTTCTCCCTTCTGGGGCCGTGGTAAAGAAAATATGTATGGGATCATACATGAGAAAGCTCACAAGGATTAGATGGATTTAACATTTGAATTCTAACATTCACCAGCATATATGTTCCTTGAGTATCTTATTTTTAAAATGTGGGGACTAATTAAACATTTGCCTGTTTTTCAGAATTCTTGGAGGTGTGTGTTGGAGTCAGTAAAGAGTTTGGAGTCAGAAAGTTTATCTTTTTGAGAAACACTGCCCTCATTGAATGAAGGCAACAAAAATATTATTAATTGATGTCTCACAGTTTCTCAACCTTGCCATATTTCAGGCCGTACACTTCTTGCTGTAGGGGCTATCCTGTGCATTGTAGGGTATTTAGCAGTATGCCTGGTCTCTACCCACTAGATGCTGGTAGCATCCCCCATTTGTGACAACCAGTAATGTCTTCAGATGTTGCCAGGTGTCCCCTGGGGTGTGATATTCCCCACCAAGTTGAGAACTGCTACTTTGGGAATATATATTGGAAATTAATTTACTTAAAATATTATAAATATGCTGCAGGCTGGGTGAAATGTGATAATGGGAACGTGTGGGCAGTTTGCAAAATCTGGCTCACTGAGGACCAAAGAAGACATTTTTTTCAGGTATTTCAGGAGTGCCATTTTCAGAAATGAGTTCCAAGTGATTAAAATAAAAGAGCAGTCAGACTGCATGTCTAATATTTGGGTGATTTTGGATATAATAAAATCAACAGTGTAAGTAAGCATCTTTGAAAAGGATGAATGACCTTTCTCTCTCTCCTTTCCCCTAGTTTTGTTTGTAAGCTTTGTTTCTCTCCCCAGATGCTCTGCTTTGTGTCTTGTTGTGGAAGGGTGATTGGCTCAACAGCTCCATTCTCTGGGGTGTTTCCTGCACCTCTCTGAAAAGACCCACCTAGGACTGGGAGATTGATCTCCTCGAGTCAACAGACCTTTGAAGTCAGCGAGTGTTGTTGTTGTTTTGGTTAGAACCCACTTAATTTGACCCTAGGATTTGAGGTGCCTTAGAGGTCTGTGTATGTAAGATGCTGTGACATCACAGAAATGGGTCTCTCAAGCCAGTTTTTCCTGAAGGAAGTTTCTGGAAAGAGAAGAAATGCTCTGAAAGTAGCTCCCTAGAGAAGATTATGTGTCTCTATTGTTTAAGGGAAATTAGGTGATACATTTAGTTAAAATTGAAGTTTGTCTTGCTTTCTAAACCAATGAATGTCTCAACTTTATAAACCAGAGAAAGCAGAAATGAGTACTTAATTTCTCAAGTAATTTATTTTAGGATTTCTTTCTTTAAATCATGTGGCCAAGAAACTAAAAGTTGAAGCAGTTCGTAGTTCCTGCACAAACTGAAACACTTCTGAGAAGATGGTTTAAGTCACTAGGAGGGTATGGTTCTATTTAGAGAAATTAATAATTTATTGAGCTGTGTTGCCCAGGCTGGAGTGCAATGGTGTGATCTTGGCTCACTGCAACCTCCGCCTCCCGGGTTCATGTGATTCTCCTGCCTTAGCCTCCTGAGTAGCTGGGATTACAGGCATGTACCACCGTGCCCAGCTAATTTTTGTATTTTTAGTAGAGATAGGATTTCGCCATGTTGGCCAGGCTGGTCTTGAACATCTGACCTCAGGCGATCTGCTCGCCTCGGCCTTCCAATGTGTTGGGATTACAGGCGTGAGCCACCGTACCCGGCCAGAAATTTAATTTATGGTACATTTTTGAAAAAACGAACCACTGGTTATATAGCTACACTGGAATTTCTTTATTTTAAAATTTCAGAAAACCTCTTCTCTATAGAAGCTCTCTCCCTGGCCTCCAGCTTTGGTCTCTGGAATGGTTATAAGTCAGTGCTTGTTGTGCTCTCAAACTCAGTGAAAGTTAAAAGACTTAACGTAGACAATCAAATATGTTTTTCTCTCCAAGTTACGGTTAAAAATGAGCAAATGGAAAGCTACATAATTTGAGAAGGGCTCTTAAGTGGTTTTATAAACCTCCCGGCAAGGAGGTAGCACCCCAAAGCTGTGATAGGTTATGAGATTCTGAAGTATGTTTTCTTAAGTGTCTGAAAAGAATTATTTCAGTATGGTATTTGAGTTATTTTCTTTAACTAAAATGCTTTCAAATTTGGCTTTTCATATATGGGTTCAGATATAAGTTCATTACCAGAGGAATTCTGTTTTTCATCAAGGATAGGTAATAAAGTATCCTCCTTGTGTGATGGTGTGTTTATGTATGTGGGTATTCTGTTGTTTTAGTTGAGACTGTATAGCTTTCATTTTGACTATATTCTCTGAACACTCTGTATTGAAGATAAGACTGTCTCCTGATGACTTCAGAATATGTCATCTGGAAATAGGACTGTAATTTTTCATAAAGGTAGTTTACAGGAAGAGACTGTGGCATCATAAATCACTTCAGAGTGTGTACAGTTGGCAAAGGACATATCTCAGGATGTATAGAGATGCTTATGAAAGACTTGTTATGGTAGAGACCTCCGCTGACACCAGGAGCCGGAGGCTGGGATGAATATGTATCGTTTATAAAGCCATGCTCCTGTTGTTCTGTCTTAGGGCGGGGTTGTATTTAAATAAGCAGGGTCCCCATGAGAAGTATGACCTTTACTCATGTTTTTATGAGATATTTAAAGTGTTCTAAATTTACTAGTACGTGCAACTTACTGAAATCTTCCAGCTTCTCTTTTCTTTAGCTCCCCATCACTTGAGAACATTGTTCTCATCCACACCAACATGCACCACCATTTAACTTATTTGCGCTGTGTAAAAATGTGCACAGTTTTTTCCCCACTGGTCATCTTTAGAAGAGTTTAGTCTCTAACTCCTTATTTTTTTCTCAAGGATCCACTAGTGGAAAACTACATCAGATTGTCCCTTCTCTGAAAGAGGGGATCAATTACAGAGCGAACTAAGTTGGAAAAGAGACAAGTCTATAAACCCCGACACGATAATTTTTAACTTCACGAACATTGTGTAGCTGTTCCCAGATATAGAAAATCTTTGGAATCTTTCATTGTGAAAGTTGAAATTATTTTAAAGACTTAAGGGGAGAGCTTATTCAGAAGTAAGAAATGATAAGACTATGAATTTGAAATGTAAGTGATCAGAAATGACAGATTTTGAATGATCTAGGTTTAGATTATTCAGTGTTTATATTACAGCATGATAATGCATAAGGTTGCCTCCAGGGTAACAGTTTTCTCAAATTAGAACTATCTGAAATGAGTTGGCATGAGGTTAATAATATTTTATTTTAATAATAGTGGTAACTTTGCAGAATAGCTGTTGCCTGCATTTTTTTTAGGCTTACTCAGTTGTGTGTAAGTTAGTTTCATTATTCACATGAGAAAATATTAAAGAATTACGCTAATCTTCCTGAAGGCCATAAATGTATATAGTTGCATCCTTGGGTCTCATATACATTTTCTTAGAAGACTTATTCATTTTATATGCCTATATGTAAATTCCTATCACGTGATGCTAAATCCTATCACAGACTGTCTAGAAGAAATGAATTCTAATTACCACCCCCACTGTTTCCTTGCCCCTGAACTACTCTATACAAAATAGTGATTTTTAATTCAAATACACTTTTGCATGCTTGAGCAAATATTCTGATATCAGAGACCAAAGGTATAGAGCAAAGAGTATGGGTTGGATCAGGTCAGATACAACCCTGAACATGTCTGAATTAAGCTTTCTAAACTTTTTCTCTTTGATTGTCACAAATAACTACCTCCTTGGGTGAATTGTAAGCATTAACTTATATAATGTAAATACGCTATTTGTGGCCAGGCACAGTGGCTCACACCTGTAATCCCAGCACTTTGGGAGGCTGAGGTGGGCAGATCACCTGAGGTCAGCAGTTGGAGACCAGCCTGGCCAACATGGTAAAACCCTATCTCTACTAAAAGTACAAAAAAATTAGCTCGGCCTGGTGGCATGTGCCTGTAATCCCAACTACTAGGGAGGCTCAGGCAGGAGAATCGCTTGAACCCGGGACATGGAGGTTGCAGTGAGCCAAGATCACACCACTGCACACCAGCCTGGGTGGGACAAAAAAAATTAAAATAAAAAATAATAAATAAATAAATAAATAAATAAACTACTTGTGGTGTAACAGTTATTTAATTGGCCAGTCCCTTTCTCACCTTTTTAAATGAAAGATAACTTCCTTTTAAACATAGAAAACTGCTGATACTTACTCCAAATAAGTTTAACCTCCAAGATTTAGTCTCCAATTTGGACAGTAATCCAAACTGGTTGGCTGAGATGTTGCCATATGTTCATTTGTAACTTGGCATATTTGGTTTGAAATAGTGAGAATAAACTCTTTGAAAACCCAGTGGGCCTTCTCCAAAGCTTTAGTTCTTTTAGCTGCCTAGAACTAGCACTGCTTTTAAGGGGAAAACCCGGTTTACACGAAACTATTTTCCATAAGACATTACCTTTGAAAGTGGCAGTGGTAAAAAGGCAGGCTCAACATCAAAAAAGTGAATCATGAAATACATCTAATAAGATACTTGTTTCAAAAGCTTGTGGAATAACTTTCTTGCTCTTGAAAAGTGATGTTATACACAGAAATCTGGGGACCAAAACAAGTGAGTGAGCATAAAATTGGGTGAATGAGTTTTCGTGTGCCCTGTAAGTCCTTGTTAGATGTTTTAAATAGTTATTTTTTTTCTTTCTTCAGTAATTAGCTCATTATTTTTTTCCTACATCACTTGAATGCGGATGGAAATTAACCGTAAACATGCCATTGTTTTTACATCAGAGCCTGGCATATTTGCTTGGTTCACTCTTTGTAGTGGTGATCAAAATTCTGTCTCTCAGTGATAAGGAATTGTGGATTTTGCTTTTATCCTTTAAAATCATTGGTAAAAAGTCACTATATTATAGCAATATCTATCATGTGATAGATTTCAAGCAAACAGAAAATGAGGATGGGGAATTGAAGACAGTTCTTTGGGAGTCCCTAAGATCAATGAGAAAGATTTTGTACAATTATAACTAATGCAGAGGGTACAATACGTTATTCATTCTGTTAAACATTGTGTTCAGTCAAATATTCTCTACAGCCTGTACCTGCAGCTGTGTGGTCCTCTCCCATGCCTATGATCCTGAAGTTAGGTGGTTCGCTCCTTCTGGGCCCTTCTGCTTTTCCTACAATTTCAACTTTACTTTTTCTTTCTCCTGGATATTGCTTCCTGGGAGGCAGTTCTGTGTGGTGATTGAAAGAATGGGCTTTGGAATCAACTTGCCTGGGGTTGAGTGTAGACTCTTTCACTTGCCAGCTACGTAACAGGGGTACAGATTACTTTTTTTTTTTTGAGATAGAGTTTCGCTCTTGTTGCCCAGGCTAGAGTGCAATGGTGTGATCTTAGCTCACTGCAACCTCTGCCTCCTGAGTTCAAGCGATTCTCCTGCCCCAGCCTCCTGAATAGCTAGGATTACAGGCATGTACCACCATGCCTGGCTAATTTTGTATTTTTAGTAGATACGGGGTTTCACCATGTTGGTCAGGCTGGTCTCGAACTCCCGACCTCAGGTGATCTTCCCGCCTTGGCCTCCCAAAGTGCTGGGGTTATAGGCGTGACAGATTACTTTTTAAACTCTTAGTTACTTTACCAATAAAATGGGGATATCCATACCCAGTTCATAGATGTTTTTGGTGAAGATTTAGTGAGATAATATGCAGGAGAGTGCTTCGTATTAGTATTTTTCTCAGCTTTCTCATTGGGTTGATGATGGCAGAGTGTCTATAATACCACAAATTCTGACGAGCCTGGAGAGTTTACATCTCACAAAGTAAGCTGAGTGGTGTATTTGCAGTGCATCCCTATGGTTCTCGGGCAGTCAGTTTCAGTTCAGAATATACAGATCTTTCCAGATTTTCTTATCTCGGTCTCTGCCATCTTTGGTGTTGCACTATGACATAAGTCCCTCCTTCTTTCCCTATTTCTCTTTTAGACATTGTTGAAGAAAAAAATTATTGTGACACTTGTTAAAATGGTCAGGAAGACTTTTACTGAGGACTGCTGTAATAGGGGTATTAGAATAGTGAGAGAGATCAGGCTCAACTTTGAATGCAACCAGGACAAGTGGGATTTACAGCTAATGAGCAAGGGCAGGGCTGAGGGGAGGTCAGTTGGTGGAAAATGACTAAGAGGAGTTATCAGAGGTAGGGGGATTTTGGCTACACTGGCCTAACAGGATTCTTGCTGAAGGCAGGCCAAGATGGTAAGATGTCAAGGATTGGAGTCCAGGTGGGATATGATTGGGTAGGATTCTTTGCTAAGACTGGGCTCTCTGGCCAAAGACAGGACAGGGGTTAAGGTTGAGGCCTGGTCAAAAAAGAGGGCTCATAGGAACCAGACTAAAGTTTGATCAAGAAGAGAGTCTTTGTGAACACACATCAAGGCCTTGTCCTCAACCAAAAATAAATGCCTGCATGACACCATAACCTTAGTAGCTTGCTTCTGTATGTTTAGGAATTGTACCTCTGAGATTATAGATGTAATTTTACAAGATTATTTTTAACATTTTGTGGAGAACAACCATTTTGGATTAATTATGTCATCACTTTTGACATTAAATTACGTTGATTTGATTGGTTACCCATTATAAAGCACTTTCCCCTACATTATTTTATTTATTCATCACATCAAACCTAAGTAGGCATTTCCTTATCTTATAGAAGAAAATTAAACCTTAAAGAGGCTAAGTTACTTACCTAACACCATATTAAAGTAAACAACAGAAGCTGAATTTTGAATCTGATCTTAAATCTGCTTCTAAGTATCTTTAGAGATATATTTGCCTGGGTGCGTGGGTCATGTTTGTAATCCCAGCACTTTGGGAGGCCAAGGCGGGCACTTTGCTTGAGTGCAGGAGTTTGCGACCAGCCTGGGCAACATGGTGAAACCCTATTTGTACAAAAAATTAAAAAAAAAAAAAATTTAGCCGGGTCTTGTGAGTTGCGCCTGTAGTCCCAGCTACTTGGAGGGGCTGAGGGGGGAGGATGGCTTGAGCCTGGGAAGTCGAGGCTGCAGTGAGCTGTGATCGCGCCACTGTACTCCAGCGTGGGTGGCATAGCAAGACCCCGTTTCCAAAAAAACAAAAAAAGCTCAGAAGATATCTTTTTTTTTTTGAGACGGAGTCCTGCTCTGTCGCCCAGGCTGGAGTGCAGTGGCGCGATCTCGGCTCACTGCAAGCTCCGCCCCCCCGGGTTCACGCCATTCTCCTGCCTCAGCCTCCCGAGTAGCTGGGACTACAGGCACCCGCCACCTCGCCAGCTAGTTTTGTATTTTTAGTAGAGACGGGGTTTCACCGGGTTAGCCAGGATGGTGTCGATCTCCTGACCTTGTGATCCGCCCATCTTGGCCTCCCAAAGTGCTGGGATTACAGGCTTGAGCCACCGTGCCCGGCCAGAAGATATCTTTAAGGATAAACAACTTTTTAAAAAGTTCTTCAGTAAGAAATTCTGTGTTTGTAAAATAATGGAATAAAGAAGGAAATTTTTGTTTGTTTGTTTGTTTGCTTGTTTTTTGAGACAGAGTCTCGCTGTGTCTCCCAGGCTGGAGAGCGGTGGCTGGATCTCAGCTCACTGCAAGCTCCGCCTCCCGGGTTCATGCCATTCTCCTGCCTCAGCCTCCCGAGTAGCTGGGACTACAGGCGCCTGCCACCTTGCCCGGCTAGTTTTTTGTATTTTTAGTAGAGACGGGGTTTCATCGTGGTAGCCAGGATGGTCTCGATCTCCTGACCTCGTGATCCGCCTGCCTCGGCCTCCCAAAGTGCTGGGATTACAGGCGTGAGCCACCGCGCCCAGCCAGAAGGAGATTTTTAAAAATTGGATGGAGATCAAGTCTTTTGACTCTAATTATTGTATATCTTTTAAACTATAAAATTGAGTGTAGAGTTTTAATATATTTTCTTTAGAGAGAGAACATATATGTGGAATGCACATGCATATGTAAATCTACACACATACATCCTTATATACACACACACCACACACATTTGACTCCGTGATGCTTGCAAAGACCATTCTTCAGTGACATTTGGAAACTGCCTTTGTCATCTCTCTCTTTCCTAAGGCCACTATTAAAGGACAAGATTATCGTCTTGTGCTCTTGGTAAGAAGTACAGACTGCCAGCATCCAGGAAGTGTTTTTTAGAAAGCGGCTTATCAGAACCGTGTAGAACAGTGCCCTTTTCTCCGAAGGTCAGTGCAACATCATAATGTTAGATTGAAAAGAGACATCAAAAGCAGACCAAGAGAGTGACACCGTGTGCTCTTTGAAGCTGACCCTGCCACACAATGGGAATGCTGCGGGCCGGCTGTGATGCCCGCAACCTTTCTCTAGGCTCTTTCTGTCAGTGCACCATTGCCCAGCAGGGGGCAGCACAATTTCTTTCTTCATGAGAAGCCTCCAGCTGAAGGATCTTTATATTTATTTCAGGTCTCTGAGCTAGAATAAGGGCAGAAATAGGATTGATACCCTTCTCATCTTTTGAATGCAGGACTAGTTTTACCGCTTTAATCAGATGTTTCCTCCAAATAATTATAGCTTATACTCACCAAGCTCTTTCCCAGTGCCAGGCACATGTGCACACAATAAACACATTAGCTGGGTTGACCCTCATCACAAATTGCTGAAACTGTTTTTAATCCCCGTTTGAAAGATGAGGAAGCAGGTTCAGAGAGGCTAAATCACTTGCCTGGTGCATCTTATATAAAGGAAGTTTTCAAGCCACTTTGGTAACTTATTTTAATGTCTCATGACACCTCCCACTGTAATATTCTTTCTTTTCCTGCAAAAATTTCAAGTAGTGCTATATTTCGTATGTTGATTGAGAAGAGTTAATATGTAAGAGCCCTTCCTTCAGGGTCTACTTGCTTTCCCTTGATGGCTTTCAACTTTCAGTGTATGTAAAATATCTTGCGGGGAACTTGTAAAAAATACACATTCTTGAAACCCAAGATTCTAATGTTGTAGATCTGGGACTGGACTCCAAAGTAAGCATTTTACCTCAAGTGAGGGACATGCAGGCTATTCATTGACTACTTTAGAGAACTTCTGATTTACACAGCAAAAATTTGACTTCTCCTAGTTTTGATTCCCATAGTCACTAATTACATTGCATATGTTTCCAAAATGTGTATGAACCAGTATTTGCTAAACAAATCAAATCACTATTTAGAGGAAATATATTGTCAGGTCTTTTATAAACTTTATGAACTCATTCTACAGTTCATCTAGCTTGTTAATTTGATTGTAATGGTAGATTTTGTCTTAGAGGGAGATGCATTTCTACTTGAGAAGCATCATTAAAGATCCCTTTCTCACCTCTGTATTTATAAATCCCTGGTACTTGTTCCCTTTTTAAAAAGCCCATTTTCCCAACCTCCTCATCACATCTGTAACTCCTTTTAGGTTCTCCAGATTTCTGTTCCTGCCCTCCATCAGCACAGTGACCAGAATTACAGGATGGTTGCTTTGGGGTCCCCAACTGTTCTTTTGCCAATTTTGGGACCATTTTGTTTTGGTGTTTGCCAGTGGATTTCTGCCTTTTGGTTTTAATTTGCAGCATGTGTCCCAGCCTCAGCACCCGCAGGAACCCCTTTCTGCTCTGCCTGCCCTTGACCAGAGCCTTGGCCACCAGGAGTTTGGGTTTTCCTCGTTTGTTGTGCTGCAGCCTCCCTGACCCCATCTTTCATTGCACCATCATTTTGAGTTTAAATGCTCCCTGCTGCTTTATGGAGTAGGTGGAAAAAGTATGCTCTGTATCATCTGGATCTTGCTTGAGAAGGCCAAACAAAGCCTCTTTTTAAAAATAAGGATTCTAGAACATATCTTGAGGCCTCCCCTTTTGTTTGCTTGGTCAGCATTTGATTCAGTATATCATTTCTACTGGCTATAACCCTCAACCTCACTTGCATAATGAGTGTTGGCCCACAGCATTTTTTCTTTGTTTGTTTTTTAAAACTCAGACTGGACCTGGTTTTACATATTTTATTTCCGTAGGTTTTTGGGGAACAAATAGTATTTGGTTACATAAGTAAGTTTTTTAGTGGTGATTTGTGAGATTTTGGTGTACCCATCACGCAAGCAGTGTACACTGGACCCAGTTTGTAGTCTTTTATCCCTCAACCTCTTCCCACCCTTTCCCCTCGAGTCCCCAAACTCCATTGTGTCATTCTTATGCCTTTGCATCCTCATAGCTTAGCTCCCACTTAGGAGTGAAAACATACGATGTTTGGTTTTCCATTCCTGAGTCACTTCACTTAGATTAATAGTCTCCCATCCCATCCAGGTTGCCACAGAACACTTTTGCAACTGGTTTTGGTCATGTTTACATAGAATCACATCTCCTTCATCTTATTTGATGGATACTCAGTTATAAGGATAGCTGTGGTAACAGTAACAACAACTCTTATGAATTGCATCACGCACCTACAGACATTGGGCATTCTCTCATTTAATCTTCACTAGCATGATCTCTGAGGTTTGCTGGCTACCACTGAGTGTCTTGCATCTTAGCATTATGAGGTCTTGGAAGCCCATCAGCTCTCCCACTGTAGAGAACTGGATGGCTGTGCTGTGTTCCTCTTATTCCTCCCATACCTCCGTTTACAGTAGTGCGTGAGCTCTTTCAGTGTTAACACATCTACTGTCCATCCCCACTGCCGCTGGCCTGCTTGAGGATGCCATCTGGACCACTATTGCCACCCTGTTACTCTCCTGCCTCCAGTTTTATCCCCCTCCCCAGGGCTGCTTTGGGATCCTGTGTTGTTTCTGCCCTTTTATCTGTGTCATCTCTCCAGTCATAAGTGTTGTGTACCCCACTGTTTACTAACCTGGCCAAATATTTTGACAGTAACTCCTCCAGGAGGTCATGCCCCTCATGTCCTTCTTTTTGGGGGCCTATAGCATCCTTTCTTTCTCTCTCTTATTACATGTGTCAAGCTGTATAATTGTGGCCTGTTTTTAAAATCTCTCCCTACAACTTGGTCACCAGGTCCGTGACATCAGGTGTGGCACACAGTACGTGTTTAATAAGTAGCAGTTGAAACAATGGAAGGATAGGTGAACCTAGCCTGCCCCTCACTGTGTTGCAGTACAAAGTGGCAGCTACGAATTCTTATCCTTTGAATAGACACATGACTTTCCTTCTATTCTGGACTCTCTGGGGGTGCCTGCTCAGTTTTAGAAAATCTTAGAGCAGACCCAGAACGTCTAAAGGCCCATATCCTACCCTGGGCTTTGCATTGATCATCCCCAAAAGACTTGAATTTGAGAATCAGAATATTCCTGTGGCTCACAGTTTTAGTGTTCTACTTGACACACAAGAAAGTGGGCATGGGGCCGGCTTAATGCCACTGTTCTCAGCAACTCTTTGAGGGAAATTTTTGAGTTACCTAATAGATATTAAAACAACAGCAACTACACCTTAATTCCTTTAGGAATAAGATAAGAGCAAACCTGAAAAATCTTCATGTCTAAATTTGGCTACGAGGAGCACCAGGCGCATGCTTGGAGCCTGACTGCCTCTGAGACTCTTAGGTTTTCCTTGTGCCTCTTAGCTATCATCAGTTAAGGAGAGAGGAGTCCTATTTCTGGCAGGAATGCTGCGAAGCAATATCTTTTTAAAAACGGCCTTTAGAGCCACATTCTGGTCCTAATCACCGGCACCCTGAGTCTTGATTTCCCAGCATTTGGCTCACTGGCTTCTCTGCCCACCATCCCCGCCTCACCCACTGGCTTCGCTTCTGCCTTTCTGTAGCCAGTGGTTCTCAAACTTTTTGGTCTTGACATTCTTTTAGACTCCTTTTCCCCCCCTTATATAGACTTTATTTTTTAGAGCTTTTTAGACTTTATTTTTTAGGTTTAGCAGGAAGATGGCACAGAAAATAGAGTTTCCATGGATGCTTTCTCCTCCTCCCCCGCAGTTTCTCTTTTTCACATCTTGCATTATTGTGGGACATTTGTTACTGTTGGTGAATCTGTATCAACACGTCACTTAACTCAAGTCCACAGTTCACCCCTCTGGACTCTTTTTTTTTTTTTTTTTTTGAGACGGAGTCTCTGTCGCCCAGGTTGGAGTGCAGTGGCGTTATCTCGGCTCACTGCAAGCTCCGCCTCTCGGCTTCACGCCATTCTCCTGCCTCAGCCTCCCAAGTAGCTGGGACTACAGGCGCCCGCCACCACGCCTGGCTAATTTTTTGTATTTTTGGTAGGAATGGGGTTTCACCATGTTAGCCAGGATGGTCTCGATCTCCTGACCTCGTGATCCGCCCCCACTTGGCCTCCCAAAGTGCTGAGATTACAGGTGTGAGCCACCGTGCCTGGTCTGGACTCTTAAATATACTTGAGGACACAAAGAGCTTTTATTCCCTACATATTTACCTTTTTAGAAATGGTAATTGAGAAATTACAAATGTATATTAGTTCATTTAAAAAAATCACAATAATATCCCGATTATGTATTAACATAAGTAACATTTTTTAAAGAAATAGTTTCTAGAACTAAATATTTAGCGAGAAGAGTGGAATTTTGTTAGATGTTTGGCCATCTCTGGGCAGTCTGGTTTAATGTAGGGCAGCTGGGTTCTCATCGCTGCTTCTGCCTTCAGGCCTGTAGCCTCTGGAAAACACAACTGTAAGAAGATGAGAGTGAAAAGGGCGTGTACATCTTTGCATTATTAAGAAATGATTTTGAGCTTATGTATCCCCTGAAAAAGTGTTAAGACTCCTCAGAGGGTCCCCTGAACACAGTTTGAGAACCACTTTCATACATCTAAATGACGCTTTCCTTTAACTCCTCTTCGTCCTTTAGGTGATTGAGACAGGGTCTCACTTTGTTGCTCAGGCTGGCTTTGACCTCCTAGCCTCACACATTCCTCCTGCCTCAGCCTCCTGAGTAGCTGGGATGTCAGGCATTAGCCACCACACCTGGCTTAGATCTTAGTCTAAATGTGCCTCATCAAGGCGTCTTTCATTAGCGCATACTAGATCACCCTGTTTGACCCTCCCATTACATGTGCTTATACTAAAATATCTATATTTGCTACTAGACTGTAAGTTCCCCAAGGCCAGAGATGGGGCTCTGTTTGCTACTGTATTATGTATTCCTAGCACAGAGAAATGTTCTGAATATACTTACTGAGTCAGGGATTGACTAGGCAGAGGAAGTACAGAGTAATATAATTATTTTCCAGGTATTCACCAGTGAAGAGGGAAGAGGCTTGAATATGGTTTATTTCTACATTATATTATGATGCCCTTGATGGCTAGAATCATGCTTTTCCCCTCCATGTCATCAGCAAGGATAGTTTGTGCTCACTAGATGTGCTGAGTGAATGGATAGATACCCAAGAAGAGGATGGGTGAATTCCGGGGTTGGATGAGATTTCAAGTGGGACTTTAGGGTCCATTTGATTATGTGATTGTTATGTCCCAAAAATGATTAATTATGCTGTCAGTAATATAGTTATTTCTGAGTTATGTTTGATACAGTGATTCCATATACTTGCATCAGGAGCATTTATCATCCTATATAGAAACATTTACATCAAAATAGTCTTGAATCAGGGAAAAATATGCATTCAATTAAGAATTCAGGGCCAGACGTGGTGGTTCATGCCTGTAATCCCAGCATTTTGGAAGGTCGAGGCAGGCAGATCACAAGGTCAGGAGTTTGAGACCAGCCTGGCCAACATAGTGAAACCCCGTCTCTACTAAAAATACAAAAATTAGCCGGGCGAGGTGGCAGGTGCCTGTAGTCCTAGCTACTTGGGAGGCAGAAACAGGAGAATCGCTTGGGAGGCAGAGGTTGCAGTGGGCCAAGATTGCGCCACTGCACTGCAGCCTGGGTGACAGAGCGAGACTCCATCAAAAAAAAAAAAAAAAGGAATTCAGTATCTGGCCACATGTAGTGGCTCATGCCTGTAATCCCAGCACTTTGGGAAGCTGAGGTGAGTGGATCGCTTTAGACCAAGAGTTTGAGACCAGCCTGGGCAACATGGCAAATCCCTGTCTCTACAAAAAGTACAAAAAATTATCTGGGCATGGTAGTGTACACATGTAATCCCAGCTACTGGGAGGCTGAAGTGGGGGGATTGCATGAGCCTGGGAGGCTGAGGTTGCAGTGAGCAAAGATTGTGCCTTTGCTCTCCAGCCTGGGCCACAGAGCGAGACTCTACCTCAAGGTTGAATATCCACTTGCCATAGGCAGCTTGCAATGAGAAAAAGAATTGATTAGACATGTGGCCTAAACTACTAAGAAAGACATAAAATTTGCCTATTGAATTTTAATATGAGCTATGTGTTTATGTTTTTCAGGTAAGGAATTACATTTGGTTCTGCCTGGTTTCCCTAAGGGACTTGACAGATGCTGTCTTCTTATGTTCATTTGTAACCTGCCAACTCATGCAAAATATGCTTGCCTGCGAAGTTAGGGCTTCCAATTGTAAGTAATATGCTCTGTATTTTTGTCAGTGGATTGGATCATGTGGTAAGAACTGTGCAAGATGATCTTTGTTATATCTCATGTGTTGTCTGCTAGGCTGATTTCAGAGGTACAGTCTGACTTATCGACCACTCATCCTTGACACCGCTCTCTGTGCCATTCTGGGGGCACTGTCTGTCCTCTGCCCTGTGCCCCTTCTTTTTCCTGCTCCCGTTTCTCTGTATCATACTCATTATTTGAGACACAAAACCTTGTTTTCCCTCTATGTAACATTTCCTTTGTAAAAAATATGTGAAAATAGTTTTCCAAAAAAATCACTTGTGGATAAACCTTGAAAACACTGTGCTAAGTGAAATATGCCAGATGCAAAAGGACCAACATTGTATGATTCTACTTGTATGAAAGACCTAGAATGGGCAAATTCAGAGAGACAGAATGGAGATACTAGAGGTTGCCAAAGGGCTGGAGGGAGGGACAGAATGGGGAATTTATTGCCTAATAGTTAAAGAATTTCTCTTCCAGGTGATGAAAAGGATAGATAGTAGCGATAACTGTACAACATTGTAAATGTAATTAATGCCACTGAATACACACTTAAGAATGATTAAGAGGGCAAATTTTGTTTTGTATATGTTAATGTAATTTTTGAAAAGGAAAAACAAAATCAGTTGTCCATAATCCCCCCTCTCAGAGATTTCACTGTAAATACTTTGGCATCTTTTTCTTACCTTTTTTTTTAAAAAAAAAAAAAAAAAGGAAACAAAAACATTTCTTGAGAGTCTTTCTTATCACTTAAGTTAGGATCCTGTAGTATAATACAGTCTGTATCTCGCTTTCTTTAATTCAATCTTCTTTCTTAAGCTTGTTTCCATACGATTGGAACCTTTGCTTCAGTCTGGTCAGCTGCTTAAGATTTGATTCTAACCAGACTTATTCATTTAAAACAGTGCCACCATAATCTTTCTCAGTCTATTCTTGTTATGCTGACTTCCCCATTTCATTTATTCAGCAGACATTTCCTGAGCATTTACTATGTGCCAGTTATACTTTTGGGCCCTTGGAGGGAGGTATAAGCCAGTAATGGGGTTCAAATTCTGGAATCACATCGTCTGACCTATGCAAACCAGTTCTCTGGGATATATTTTGAGAGACATTGGGTGATCTATAGATTCTATACCATTCCTCTGGTCCTAAAATTCTCTGATATGGGGCATTTAGTTCTGAAACGTGAAAACTAGTTAGAAGAAACCTGGCCACGAACAACCTGTTAGAAGCACTTTTTAAAAGTTAGCTCTCACTCTTTTTCTCTATTAGGGAGATACCCATGAAGCTTTTGGCCTTTCCTAAAGCTCAAATCATTATATGATTTGACATATAATGAGCAATTTGAAATTGTCATTACCAAGAACGAAACAAAACACCTAAGTGCATCCCCTTATTAGAAGTCTAACGAAGGAATGTCAAGTCTCACTTTTTTTTAAGTAGTAGAATAACAAAGTCCACACATAATCATGGTGTCTTGGTGAATATGTATTATCTTTATGTGTAAATTAATTTTCCCCAGACTTTATTTTATTATATTAAAATGTGTTCCACTCAAGACTTGAGAACCAACACAAAAAATGAATATGTATTACATATACCCTAGAGACAGAAAAAAATAATTACTTTAACAAAAGCCTTAGTGACATGAATAAACTCTTCTTTTAGACTTTTTTTTTTTTTTTTTTTTTTGAGATGGAGTTTTGCTCTGTCGCCCAGCCTGGAGTGCAGTGGCGCAATCTCGGCTCACTGCAACCTCCGCCTCCCAGGTTCAGGCAATTCTCCTGCCTCAGCCTCCTGAGTAAGCTGGGATTACAGGCCTGCACCACCACACCCGGCTAATTTTTGTATTTTTATTAGAGACGAGATTTCACCATGTTGGCCAGGCTGGTCTCGAACTCCTCACCTCAGGTGATCTGCCCGCCTTGGCCTCCCAGGGTTCTGGGATTACAGGCGTGAGCCACCGTGTGTGGCCTAGGTATTTTAAATACTGACAGAGATGAGGACTGCTTCAGAGATATTTTTCTTGGATGATTTAGAAGGAAGACGGTGGAATATAAAGAACTTGGTGGACAAACACGCAGGAATCTTCTAGACTATATCCTCACTTTATAGTACCAGGCGCATAGTAAAAGCTTGATATAAAGTTGAGCAAATGAATGGATTTTGAAAGGACTGAACTTTTAACATTAGGATATGAATATTATCACCACGGGAAAAAAGATACATTATTTATTTTAACAAGTGATCTCAATTATTTAACGTGTGATCTCAAGAGTGGTAATAATGAGATGATGTGGTATGAATCATGTTTGTATGCCTAGACGTATCTAGCATCCAGGAAAAGATGCAGATCTCTTTGCAGAGAGAAGGCATGTAGGGTCGCTTTCTTTTTTTAAGCAATTGATAGAATGAAGTTTATTTAACCCTGCCTCCCATTTACTCCTTTCTTCAAAAGCTAATTTTCATATCTGTTTTCAGACTTTTATGTGGACAGATGTTTCAGAGTTTGTTTACAAACATTTCCCAGACATATTGTTGATCAGCAGGTTTCTTCAATTAACAGCATCTTCTTAAGCCTGTTTCCTACATTCTGATTGACTGTATGACAAATGCTGTAGGTTTTCACAGATGCAGGGAAAGAGAAGGTTACCAGCTCAGCAGAATCCTGTGGAAATCAGATATGAGTCTTAGGACAATTCATATGAATGGAATTCAGCCAAAGGTTGAGAGTGCATGAAGTAGTGTGGCTATGGGTCGCATCTTGAATAAAGTCAGCTGTTGTACGTGCACCACACCAGATACTGGGCCACGCCCAGACACATTCTCTCACACACAGTATCTCCTTTAATCCTCTGAAGAATTCTGGGAAAAGCGACTGGAGTGTTTATTCCAGGGATGAGGACAGAGAGGCTCAGACACCACAGAGCGTGCCCCAGAGCCCATGTGACACATTCATGGTGGAGCCCCAAGTCACATTCTAATGTGTCTGGTTCTGAAGCCCTTCCTTGCTCTACATAATAAAGTGTTCATTAAAATGAGAAGCAGGCTCTGGGTATATTGGGTTTTCATAATAGGGAAAAAGATGTATACATTGTCTCAAAACATGGGCACAGGAATTCTAAGAATTTTTTTCTTAAAATTAATGAAATAATGAAGTGAAATATTTGGCAGCGTACCTGATGCATTGAAAGTGCTCCAGAGTAAGGCCTGCTGTGGCTATTGTTTTTGTTATTGATATGCAACAACAGGAACCTTTGAAGAACAGCCTTTGTTCTTCTTGGACTTGATACAGTGTTAAATATTGTAGAATTCTAAGCATTTTGATATAAATATATTTAAATATCACATCCCCGTGTGAGTGAGCAAGGGCGATGAAAGCCATGTGGTATTCATTTTCTAGACTGCATTCCAGTGGATTCCGAACATCCTACTCTGTCAAGGTGGCACCTCCTCTGTGCTGTCCTCATTAGGCTATACCTAGTTCAGGGCTTGGCACTTATTAGTTATTCGCTGAATGAATGGGTGATTAAAATTGGTCGTGGGGATTAACTGTCTGCAGCCTGGATTGGATCTCCATGTCTGTAGATTTTCTAGAGTGTGAATCTCCTTGTTGAAAGCTTTCTGCTGATGTGCAATACATTTTATTCACAAATGAAACACGTCCTTTGATGTCTATGACATGGTGTGATCCTAGGGTATATTCCTCAGCATTAAAGCCATTAACTTAGCCCAGTACAGAAGCATGGTTTAAAAGGAGTCTTCTCAACATGACTTCTTTAAAAACTCTGCAAATTGTAGCTCAAGGAAGATAGAATTACTCCATATTAGGTTTTTAAGTTCTTTCATAAATTTTAAAGATTGACACAACTGAAGGAGCCAACAACAGGAACTTCTTGTTTCATCAGATGTGCTCATCAAATGTTGTAGCTTAATAAATAAAGCAAATAGGCCAGGTGTGGTGGCTCATGCCTGTAATCCCAGCACTTTGGGAGGCCGAGGTGGGCAGATCACAAGGTCAGGAGATTGAGACCATCCTGGCTAACACGGTGAAATCCCATCTCTACGAAAAATACAAAAAATTAGCTGGGCGTGGTAGCAGGTGCCTGTCGTCCCATCTATTCAGGAAGCTGAGGCGGGAGAATGGTGTGAACCCGGGAGGCGGAGCTTGCAGTGAGCCTAGATCATGCCACTGCACTCCAGCCTAGGGGACAGAGTGAGACTCCTAAAAAAAGAAAAAAAAAAATCAATAATAGCAACCTCTTTTATTTTCATTGAATTACAAGTTCCACAGTTGATCAAGGTCTCTGTGGTCATAACCCTAGTCTTTGATGTTGGTTGCATGATTGTAGAAGGAGCTTCAAAATGTACATTTCAGAAGCAGCCCAAATGGCATTAAACTCTTCTCACTATTCCCCCAAAGCTGCCATTGAATCATATTTCCCCCATTACAAAAACAGTAAATCTGAAACACTTAGGAAAGATAGAAAAGCATAAAGAAGGAAAAGTAGTGATCTCAAAGATAATGACTGAACAGTTTTGTTTATATTTTCTAGTGTTTATGGGTGTGTGCATACAAAAATGGAGTCACATATTTATAATTGGATTTTTATTTACTTAGCACTATGTGCCTAAAATTTTTAAATCTTAATACATATTTTTTTTCATGACCTGACCTTAGTGGCTGAAAGCAGTAGTTTTACAGATAGAGATTTTCTGAAGTTTTCAGAATGTCTATTGGTAACAGTTGAGAGAGTAGATTATTTCTTAACTGATGCAAAATAATGAACAGTAATTAAGTTTTCCATCCTTTCTCCCCACTATCACTGGAGTTTTCCTGATACCTTAACAGTAAAATGTGAAAATAATGTGTGGTCCTACAGCCAGACACCCTTATCACTGACCTGTCCACCTTCTCTGGAATAGGCAGTAGGCATGGCTGTTAGAAACAAAGGGTTCAGATTCAGGCTTTCCAAGTTCAGATCCCAATATCTCAATTTACTGTGTGTGTGACCCTTGGCAAGCTCATTAACAATTCCAAGCATTGGTTTTTGCAGTGGTACAATGGGGACAGTAATTCTACTATCGACGAGCAGCAGTAACAATACATTGAAAGGAATCTTTTTTGTTCTGAGGAAGTGGGTCTCAACAAGGGCTTAAAATATTCAGTAAACCATGCTGTAAGCAGTTGTGTTATCATTCAGGCTTTGTTGTTCCATATATAGAGCACATATATGTTGTTCCATATATAGGCAGAGAGATTTAGCACCTTCTTTAAAGTCCTAGGATTTTCAGAATAGTCAATGAGCATTGGCTTCAACTTAAAGTCACCAGCTACATTATTACCCCCTAACGAGACTGAGTCTGTCCTTTGAAGTTTTGAAGCCAGGCATTGACTTCTCTCTAGCTAGGAAAGTCCTGGACAACGTATTCTTCCATAGAAGGCTGTTTCATCTACACTGAAAATCTGTTGTTTAGTATAGCCACATTCATCAATTATCTTAGCTTGATCTCCTAGATACCTTGCTGTAGCTTCTACAATAGCTAGATTCCTTTCAATGTATTGTTACTGCTACTCGTTGACAAGGCACCTGGTCACCCAAGAGCTCTGATGGAGATGTACAAGGAGATGAATGTTGTTTTCATGCTTGTTAACACAGCATCCCTTCTGCAGCCCATGGATCAAGGGGTCACTTAAACTTTCAAGTCTTATTATTTAAGAAATACATTTTGTAAAGCTATAGCTGCCATAGATAGTGATTCTTCTGTGGATCTGGTAAAAGTAAGTTGAAAACCTTCTGGAAACAATTTACCATTCTAGAGGCCATTAAGAACTTTTGTGGCTGGGTGTGATGGCTCAAGCTTATAATCCCAGTGCTTTGGGAGGCTAAGGTTGGAGGATCACTTGAGGCCAAGAGTTTGAGTGCAGCCTTGGCAATGCAGTGAGACCTCATCTCCACAATTTTTTTTTTTTTAAATTGGCTTGGGATAGGGGCCCATGCCTATAGTCCTAGCAACTCAGGAGGCTGAGGCAGGAGGATGGCAAAAGTTTAAATATAACTTTTATATGTGCTGGAAAACCAAAAAAATTGTGTGACCTGCTTTATTGCAATATTCACTTTATGGCAGTCATCAGGAACCGAACCCACAAGATCTGTGAGCTATGCCTGTATAAGTCTTCTCTAAGGATATTGATAGGACGAGTGCCACTGTCAGTGCAAACCTGTGATTTAAACACTTTGCTGCTGTAGTGAGATGTGGCCTAAAGCCATTAGCACAAAGAGGAAGGAAAACTGGGGGACTCTGACAGCACTAGTTGCCTATAGTGAGTTTTTATTTTCAAGTTAGAATATTGTAAGGGAATGTGGAATCTGATTTTAGGAGTCCTAATGAGGCAGGTTTAATGGGCTAATGGCGTGTGTGTGCATGTAGAGAGGTGTGTGTGTGTGTGGAGAGGTGTGTGTGTGTTGTTTTCAGTAATTGGTTAAGTGAAACTTCAGGCTTCCATCTTCACCCTTGCCAACCCATTTGCCATATGTGGGTAGAGTAATGTTGATAAAGTAGAATTTAATGATCTCACTTCCTCATTTAAAATCTTTCATTGGTTGTAATTTGATGTGATTAGCCTGGGCCTTTGTGATTTGATTCCAGCCACCTACCCATGTAAGATCTTTATTTTCTGCTTCTTGGAAGTATTGGAAAACCTGGCACCATATGGCAGCCAGTGATTGTGAGTGAGCTACCACCTGCCATGCTCCCACAGTGCTCTCTGCTTCCCTGTATTGGAACAGTGTTACATCATTGTCTTACTCCCTGTTGTATCCCCAGTATTTAGCACATTGCTGGATTCTAACTTAGGGCATACCTGGTGAATAAATTAATTAGTTCCAAGCATTGACTTGTTCCTTACTGGAAGAAGTTGCTTTTATTCACTAATTTTAGAGTGGATTTTTTCATCCATCCATCCATCCATCCGTCTGTCCGTCCGTCCGTCTGTCTGTCCGTCCATCCATCCATCCGTCCATCCATATCCATTCATTTTAAAAGTCTTGATGCAAGTGTGACAATATTAACAATCATTTCTGGCTGGTGGGCACAAAGGTGTTTGTGATATTCTAGGAATGAAGTCGTCTTTGAAATTAATAGTGAGATGGTTAATTTTCTGTGTCATCTTGACTGGGTTAAGAGATTCCCAGGTAGCTGGTAAAACATTATTTCTGGGTGTATCTGTAAGAGTTTTTCTGGAAGAGGTTAGCATTTGAATCAATAAACTGAGTAAAGAAGATCTGCCCTCACCAATGTGGATGGGCAGCATCTAGTCCTTTGCTGGCCTGCATAGAACACAAATATGGAGGAAGGGTGAACTTGTTCTCTCTTCTTGAGCTGGCACATCCATCTTCTCCTGCCCTTGGACATTGGAGCTCTTGATTTCTGGACCTGGAGAATTTATACCAGTGCAACCCTCACCCACCCCAGGTTCTCAAGCCTTCTGCCTTGGATTGGGAGTTTATACCATCATGAATTGAAATATACCAGCAATTTACTTGGTTCTTTAGCTTGCAGACAGCATTTTGTGGGACTCCTTGGCAAATTCATGTGAGCCAGTCATGTGAGCCAATTCCTATAAATAGACTTCTTCTTATATATCTATATATATGTTCTATTGGTTCAGTTTCTCTGGAGAGCCCTGACTAATACAAATGGTGTTCTTTTAAAAGGAGTCTCTGTTCTTGTCACCTGGAGCTCCATTGATCTAAAAGTTACCACTGGAAGATCCCAGATAGGTGAAGCTTCTACTTTTGCTGGGAACTTTTCTTACAGGTTGGAAATAGAATGATAGAAAGATAGAAATGAAAGTGCCCTTGTGGCAAGACCCATAGAAAACCATGAGAGATCTGAATGATGGTAACAGAGAATGAACCTTCTGCTCTCTGAATTCACTTTCAAAAATATCAGTGTTATTCCTGAAAATTCTCTGTCTAGGTGATTTAATTGTTGGAGTGTCTTTAATTGTTGGAGGTAAGAGCATTGGCTTTAGAGATGAAGACGTGTGTTCAGATTGCAGCTCAGGCAGTCACTGAGAGTAGAACTTTGATCAGGGTGTCTCATCTCTATGGACCTCTCTGAAATCTGACTGTGGAGATAAGAATGTTCCTCACAGAGGCTTCAGTTATTGACATGGTGCCTGTAAATTGCTTGATACAGTACCTGCCACATTCTAAGCATTTAATGAGTGGCAGCAGACATCAATGTTAATATATGTGTATTGGCATGTCCAATTTCTTTTGTTGTAAGTGAAAATTAGCAGAGAGAGAATCTTTAATTGTGGAGCCTTCTTGGTCAGCACATGTCGCTTTTCTTTTTGTCTTCAGTAGGTTGTTGATAATAATGGTAACTGAGGTGCTGCTCTGGGGCCTGGGGGTTGCATTTTTATACTAGCTCAAGGATCATTCACTGGGTTGGACGGATCCCTAGCAAGAGCCGTGAATACCAAATTCGCTGCTGTCTGACCAGTTGTGGGGGCTTCAGATTGCCTTGATCTGTTGACAACATTACATGATAGATCAACTTAATGGAATCTTGTTGATCTCACTCATCTTATTGGTTCTTATGTAGGTCTCACCATCTTGCATAACCTTAGGAATCACCTCCAATATTTACGTTTTCTGTGGATACCCTGTACACACACACACACACAGAGACACACACACACACAGACATACTTTTAAAAGCAGGCTTTATCCACTTTTAAAATAAGAACCCCCCCCCAAAATACGTAACTTCTGCTTCCATTTGTCTATTATTAGAACACTTGCAGACAGCAATCTATAAAGTGAAATTTTAAACAAAGCAGTCTACATGGCTCTTATTCATTTTCAAGGAAAAAATTAAATGCTAGGAATACAGCGTGATTGCAATATGTATTTGATGAAACATCTTCAGAGGTTAAATGACATTCATAGATATTTAAATTTAGCTTTGTGTTTCTTTCAGAAGTAATTTATTATTAAATAATCAATAAGGGTCTTTTGCCAGATTCTCAAGTAACTCAATTGTATGCATAGGTATGTACTTTCTTTTTTAATAGAGAGAAGCTTTTATGTGAATTGTAATGATGTATAGGATAATTTTAGGATTTATCTTCCCCTTCCCTTCCCCTCCCCTCCCCTCCTCTTCCTTCCACTCCTCTCCCATTCCCTTCCTTCCCCTCCCCTTGCCTTCCTTCTCCTCCCTTCCCCTCCCCTTCCTTTCCCTCTCCTTCCCTCCCCTCCCTTCCCCTCCCCTTCCGTTCCCTTCCCTTCCTTCCCTCCTCTCCCTTCCCCTCTATCCTCTCCTCCCCTCCCCTCCCCTCCTCTCTCCTCCCCTCTTCTCCCCTCCCCTTCTGCTGTTTATCTAGATACGATACTGGATTTAGCTTCTCTGGAAATTTATAATAAATCCATGCACACATTCAAGAGGACTGGCCCATTTATTAGATTTTAAGAACTCTGCTTCCTTCAGGAATCTTCAGCAGTCATATATTTGAATTGAAAACAGTCACTAAAGAGTTTTCAATGCTGTTGAAATAGAGATTTGACTAATGATAATGAAGGTTATGTAGATAAGGCAGTTCCCTCCCCTCCCCTCCCCTCCCCTCCCCTCCCCTCCCCTCCCCGTCCTGTCCCTTCCCGTCCCTTTCCTTTCCTGTCCTGTCCTGTCCTGTCCTGTCCTTTCCTTCTTTCGAGACAGGGTCTCACTCTGTTGCCCAGGCTGAAGTGCTGTGGTGTGATCACAGCTCACTGCTGCCTCGACCTCCTGCCTCAGTCTCCAAAGTAGCTAGGGCTACAGGCAAGTGCCACCATACCTGGCCAAGTCTTTAAATTTTTGTAGAGGTAGGGTCTTCCTGTGTTGCTCAGGGTGCTTGAATTCCTGGGATCAAGCCTTCCTCCCACCTCCTGCCTCAGCCTCCCAAAGTGCTGAGATTATAGGTGTGAGCCACTGCACCCAGCCAAGACAATGTTTTTAACCTGCAAATGAAAAATGAGTTGGTATCCTCATCTGCTAAATCTGTTCTCCAACCCCTAGTCTGTCAGCTATGGGAAAAATGGATTGAGACGACGTCCTTCTTTTTGAGAAAGATAAATGAACCTCAGAAAGGGACATTATACTGATAGGAGGAGTAGATTGGAGTTTAAATCAGGCCCAAGATGGAGAAAAGTAACACTTGGAATTAGAGCAGGAATTTAGGTGTTAAACAGCAAACCTGCATTGCCCTTCCCTAGGAGAGGATTAACAACAGCTGTAGTGACATGGCCACCTACAAACATGTGAAGATGGTTTCATTGCTTCCATCCCCTCTTGGAAGTGTCCATCTGACTATCTTCTGTGCTTCTGGACTGAGCAGGCGAGGAAGAAATAGCCTGGATGGTTGCAGTGATTTATTTATTCCTTAATATGCCATATAATATAGTCACTTTGTTTCAAGATTAAGATAAAACATCCAAGGAAGGGACTGGCTGAAGATTTAAACAGTCTTCAAATTACCACATCTGCTACATCTGTCCCTATAAACCAGATGGTTTTTTGATAGGATGACTCTCATTGTGCAAGAGATGGATGAGGTTTCCTTCTCTGGTTTTTCTCTTGGATCGCATTTGCCACTGACAGATAAATCTTAGCGCAGAAATATCTGCTCTGATGGGCTAAATCCTCAAGATATTGTCATTATTTGTTTTTCTTAGTACAGTGTTTTGAGGTCATTCAAACATTCTAAAATACAGAAATTTTTACATACAATTAATTTTCTGGCTTTTCATTTAAAAACTCAAAACACAGCTGGGCGTGGTGGCTCATGCCTGTAATCCCAGCACTTTGGGAGACTGAGGCAGGCGGATCACCTGAGGTCAGGAGTTCGAGACCAGCCTGGCTAACATGGTGAAATCCCATGTCTACTAAAAATACAAAAAAATTAGCGGGATGTGGTGGCGGGTGCCTGTGATCCCAGCTACTCGGGAGGCTGAGGCAGGAGAATTGCTTGAACCCGGGAGGCAGAGGTTGCAGTGAGCCAAGATTACGCCATTGCACTCCAGCTTGGGCAACAAGAGCAAAACTCCATCTGAAAAAACAAACAGGAACAAAAATCCCACAACAATGACAGAAAAAACAAGTGATCTTGGAACCCTGAGTCCAGACAATGAGCAAGAACTTAATAGATTTTTACCCCATTAACGGGGCAGGAGATTCCCCAGTTTGCCACAGTCCTCATCATTCCCTGATATTTTACAGCTAGTTCATTTTTCTCATTTGAGTTTGTCGTCAGTGAATTCAAGAATCAGAGTCATAGTTTTTTTTTTTTCCCAGACCTTAAAGATACTTCTTAGCATATAGTTTAATGCTTTGAGTTAGTACGAACTCCAGGAAGTGGATCAGACTTGGGGAATGAGGGAAGATATGCATAACTTTTGCTAATTGTGATGTATAATCTGTAGCAGGATTTTTGCATAATTTTGTTGTGATAGTTGATACTAAAAATAGAAGTCGCAAAAGAATTTTGTATGTTATAGTGAAGGAATCCTCCTTCTATTCAACTTCACATTCTTGTTTTCTAGGTAAGCGCCGTGCAGTCTTTCTTCGTCTTTACTGTTGTAATGCTGATATCCTCTAGAGGGTAGTAGAGAGCAGCTTGATGTTAGAGAGTCTGAGGCAGGATGCTGGTGTGAAATGATTCAGAAACCATTTATTTCCTTTTCTCGAATAGCTAATCCTGAGAGTACATGGAGCTCTTGGAAAGTGTGGCAGGAAGGATGAGGCTGTACTCTTTACTAGTTACTGCTTGTCAGTATCCCCAAGAATCAGTCTAATGAGAAGTGGGTTTGTGTACAAAGTCTTTGCAAGTCTTCATGTCTTGTAAAGGAGAGTAGTCAAATCTGGCTTGTCTGTGTGTTTTGCCTAAGTGCAGAACACCTGGGCTGCAATCCTAGCACAGAGACATTGAAAAGAGGCAGGAGCTTTTTTTCTCTAGACTCTGTTGTCTCTCTAAGATTGATGCCCTTTCTTTATGCTGAGATTGAATTCATTTTGTTTCTGAACAGTTCAGTAGGGGCTAATTTGCTAAATTGCTACGTGAATGTTTTCTACCAAGAAGCTATATAATTTAAAGGGGAAAAATGTTCATAATACTTAAAATAGAATTAATTGTGACATTTCAGTATCCCAATATTATATTTGAACCACAAATAATCACCTCTGACAATATTCTACGTCACAGTTTCTAAAATTTAGACCCTCATTCTGTCCTGTGCTTGTAAACTTAGCAAGAATGGAGATTATACCTTATATTCCAGTTCTGGCTACTATCCACATTTAACGTTTTTCTTAGTATCTGTCTTCGAATCCTGGGGATAAATAAGCACAGCTTGCTTATAAGCTGAATTTTAAGAGCACCATTTATTATTTAAAGCACTAAAAATGGCTAATTTATGCATGATCATGTAAATTCCTTCCCTCCCTCCCTCCCTCCCTCCTTCACCTCTTCCCTCCCTCCCTTCCTTCCTTCCTTCCTTCCTTCCTTTTTTAATTTTTTGAGACAGAGTCTCCCTCTGTCACCCAGGCTGGAGTGCAGTGGTACATTCACAGCTTACTGCAGCCTCGACTTCTCAGGCCCACGTGAATTTCACACCTCAGCCTCCCCAGTAGCTGGGACTACAGGCATGCACCACCATGCTCAGCTAATTTTTTGTATTTATTATTATTATTATTATTATTATTATTATTATTTTTAGAGATAGGGCTTCACTGTGTTGCCCAGGCTGGTTTTGAACTCCTGGACTCAAGTGATCCACCCACCTCAGCCTTCCAGAGTGCTAGAATTATAGACGTGAATACACCTGGCCATAGATTTCCTTAAATGCTGTTAGAATTCTGTTTTAACCCAACTGGAGCCAAGTTTTAAGGTGGACTGTGTGATGGTGTTTTTAGCCATAACACGAAAATTCCCTTTATGTATGTCTTACATGGCAAACAGCATTCCCATATTTGCTCCAAAGCTTTTATACTCTGAAGACAGGGTTTCTCTCTTGAGAGTATTTGTAAGTTCAGCCTTTTACTTATATACCACTCATTAAATCATGGGGTATAAGTTATATGTTTTAAAAGGACATTTTGATCACCCTTCAGGGAAACTAGAAGAAATGCCCTGTTGCACTGTGGTTACCTTGTGAGTTATCCAGTCACTAAATTTGGGGGCTAGAAGATGCCTCCAGAGGTAACTTGATTCATTGTGATTCTTTTCATTGAATTTGGCAAGACTTGCCATGGAGGTAACCATTTCGCTTATTAAAAAGGAGAAAAAAAAAAACCTGGTGGGTGGGGAGAGTTAGACAGTAACAGATTCTATTCTACAGCTCTGACAACACTTCAGCCTCTCACAATGTTTTGCCTGTAGAGAAAACAAAAACGAACTATTACCTTTCTCTTTTAGCGACCATTTGTTCATTTGTTTATCCGTAGATCTTTCCATTCTAGGAAATACTTGTGGGATACAATGCTGTCTTTATCTCCTCAGCAGCATGTCCTGTTCCCACTAACAGACCCCTGATTTTGTGTCTAGTCAGCACAATTACTTGATCTCAGGCAAAGCAGACCTGTCCCAGGTCATACGTCGTGAATCACGGTTGGTCTAAGCCAATCTGGTCAGTCTATTCTGCCACAACAGTGACTGGTCTAGAGTTGTATATGTGACCCAGCTTTGGCCAATGAGACATGAGGTGAAGTAGGAGACGTTCCCTTTCTCAGTAAAAATGACAGATACTCATGAAGATAGTCATTTTGACCCTATCTCCTGCTTCCTGCTTTGAATGAGGCTATGTTGCTTGGAAAGGCAGTAGCATCTTGTGAAAATGAGGTGACAGACTTGGGGAAGAAAATTCACGTGCTGAAAATGGTGGAAGCCATTTTTTTTTTGACAGCATTGTTGAAGAGCTGAAGCAACCCCAGGGATCACCTCCCTCCAGATTTTGTGAGATAAATAAGCCACTAACTGTTTAAGCTACTGTTTTGCAAAGATTCTCTTATTTGCAGCCAAAAGCATTCCTAACTGATAAACTACCTAAAAGGCAAATGATGTAATGGAGATATTCACCAATTCCACAGCAGTATATTTTGTCTCAATCTGCTAAATATTATTTAAATAAATATTATTTTCTTTTGGCCTGGAAAGAAAGACAGATGCTGAGAAATGTAATTAGACTCTTGGTATGTGTGGCCAAATTTTAATTTTTAATTGAACACTAAAATGTTCAATTTTTAATTTTACACACCAAAGTGTTTAGTGACAGAAAGAGAGTAATACAGCATCTTTTATTCAATGAAGTCATTCTGAACTTCTTATATAACCAAAGATCAGTGGTAGCAGGATTGTATTACATGGTGATTTTAATGTTCTGCCTTTTGTTGCTACCTGCTTGTTTTAAAACCTAGTCCAGTTTGCTGCTTAGTCTGCAGTGCTGTGCGGTAGACAGATTCAGAGATTCTCTTGGGAGACTCTGGTTATGGCTGGATTCCCAGAACAGCTGAAAAGGTCAGGAAGTAGAGTTCACTTTCATTAGCGATGGGGAGCCTCAAAGATAGGTTCCAGGGTCAGCAAACACACATTTGCTCAAGGAATTTGGCCTTGCTGGGTAGTGGTTGTAATGTTTAGTAAAGCAGGATTGGCATTGGCTCTTCCCTGAGTTAGATTCAGTGTTGTTTCTAAACCTTTGGCTGGAAGTTAGTCCACTTAGACATTCAGATAAAACCAATTCTATAAATGACTGTATAAAATATATATGTTTTATGTTTTATATTGTCTGTTGTGCATAGTATTATACCCAAAATGTTCATAATAGTGATTTCATGTGATTTTAGTCAACCTCAAATTTTGACTCTAACTGTATTGTTAGCTGAAGTCATTGAGAACTTTCAACGAGGAAATATTTTTAAATGAATATAGTTTGTTTACTAATGTAGGTGCAGGCAACATCAATGTATGCTTACATAATGTAATAGAGATTTTGGGGTGACCTGCTGTCATGAATAGATAAGGAGTTTATAATTAGTGTGTTGATCCTGTATGAACATACTTCTAGATAGCTTGTTTTCTTCAGAGTGAATATCATCCCCCCCGTTCCATTTTTTGTTAACTGCTAATTTGTAGGACAGATTTGTTTTTATTGGGTAATGCAGAACACAGATTCAGACCATGCCAGGTCCAAATTTTTGCAAAACTTGATTTAATCGGGTCAGAATTAATCAGGTTTCACTGCATGTCATTTCTACTTAATCTCAAGAGTTATTAAACACAGTAAATGATCATTTTGTGAGGAGATGTCATGTGGGTATTGATTAGGAATCAGAGTAAAGCCTTACTATTTTAAAAAATAATTGGCTTCATTACACACTCAAGTTCTACTAGAGGAATAGTGCTTAGGCAGTTAAAAAAGTTTTATCCCCAAGTTCCTTTAAGAGTTAAAAAAAAAAAAGTTAAGAATAGTGGTGCCCTAGACAAAATGATATTTTAAAAAATGTGTGGTTTTTTTTTTTTTTTTTTTTGGGACGATTGTATCTCTTCTGACAATGCTGTTTGAAGGGTAAAAGTTCAACTGTGCCACAGAACACCTGCTCTTTGCTTAGCTGAATGACTATCTAGTTTGCAAGTTTGACTTATTTCTCCAGGATTTGGAATTTTAGGCCCTGGGGTTTGAGGAAATAACTTACCATGTTTAGGGGTGAATTACTTCTCTTCATCTGTTCAGCTTTTCTTCCTGCTGTTTCCCACATAGCAGCAGCTGTTTTTAACAACAGAAATCATGTCATAGCATTTTCCTACTGAAAACTGCTGAGCAGCTTCCTGCAGACAAAGATCCAAATTCCATACCATGGGCTCTATGATCCCACGTGGTCTGTCCCTCTTTGCATCTCCAGCTCATCTTAGGCCACCTTCTGTGTCTCACAGGGTGCTCCAGCTCCAATCGCCCTGTTCTGAGTTTTCCCTGAGCTCATTTCCATCTCAAAGCATTTGCTCCTGTCGTTTGCCTCATATGGGAATCTCCTATCCCAGCTCTTTCTTGACTGATTCCTTCTCATGTTCCCAGACTCAGTTCCTATGCCACCTCCTTAGAGCAGACTTCCAGACTTCCAGACCCTTCCTGAGTCTGGAAAATGCTATTCTGACAATGCAGTATGTTAACTTACATTGAGGTTGCCTGCACCTCCGAGGTGGGCGGATCACGAGGTCAGGAGATCGAGACTATGCTGGCTAACATGGTGGAACCGCGTCTCTACTAAAAATACAAAAAATTAGCTGGACACGGTGGCGGGTGCCTGTAGTCCCAGCTACTGGGGAGGCTGACACGAGGCGGAGCTTGCAGTGAGCCAAGATGGTGCCACTGCACTCCAGCCTGGGCGACAGAGTGAGACTCCGTCTCAAAAAAAAAAAAAAAAAAAAAAAAAAAAGGATAACATAATTTTCACTTCTGAATAATATATATATCTGCTTTCCTGTTGTCTGTCTGCCTCCATGAAAATAGAAGCTCCATCTTGCCTGCCTTGTTGATCCGTCTTGTCTGTCTCTCTGAGGGAGACTGGGTGCTCCAGTGCCTAGAGCATATAGGAGGCACTCATAATTACTTATTGATTGAAACAAAAGGAAAGGAAACAAGCAATGTATGAATGCATCTGGAATATTTTAGAAATAAAATGACAGAATTAATTTACGCCATTCACATATATTCCTCATGTCTCCCAGGTTACATTCAGTTTGTCATAAAATATCTTCCTCATTGGAAGCGTCATTTGGAGTAACTCCCTTAGAGCCAGGGCAGTGGCACACACCTGTAGTCCCAACTACTCAGAAGGCTGAGGCTGGAGGATTGCTCGAACCCAGAAGTTCAAGGCCAGCCTGGGCAACATAGCAAGACCCTACCTCAAAAACAAATAAATAAATGGAATAACTCCCTGTTTATATATATAACAAATTGATTGTAACTCAAATGTTTATTGAAGTCCTTTTATCAGGTCACACAAATTGAATGTGTAAAGCAGTGGTTCTCAAACTGTGTTCTGTGAATTCCGAACTCTGGTAAAACTCCATTTAAATAAGTGTGCTGTCAGAGAAGCTGTTGAATTACAGCAGTATCATATTCTTTTAACATATTCTATCAGCATGTTAAAGAATTTTTATAAATCCTACAGTGAAGAAATTTCTATTACTTTGTCTCACTACTTCCTACACATATTTGGCCACAGAATTTTCTCCATCCCATATATGTTGTTTTCTTCCAAATTCCTGTTAATATTGTGTGGAATTACAGGTTGAATATTCCTTATCTGGAATGCTTGGGACCAGAAGTGTTTTAGATTTTGGAATTTTTTGGATTTTGGAGCATATTGGATTTCAGATTTTTGGATTAGGGGTACTCAACCTGTTTATCCATCTCCCTTTATCTGTTCCATTCTGCCTCTCGTCTTTTGCATGCCATGGCCGTAACAGATAATGATGATACTTGCCTGGGGATTTGAAGCCCTATCAAGATGCTTGTAGGATAAGAGACCATTCTGAGGTCCCCAGGTGCCTGAAACCCTGTCCAGGTCCCCAAGAGCTGAGGGCATCAGTGTTTCTGGGAACCCTGGTGGAGAAGTTGTGCTTTATAGCACACTTGTGGATGGTGTCCTAGAGAAATTACAGCTTTCTTTTGGATCCGTTTGTGTAAAAGAAAATAATTATCTCTAGCCATTTTTGAGATATCACCAGTGAACTGAGGATGGCATTACTTAGGGATTTCTGGGCTTTGTGAATGCTGCAGAAACTTGATACCTCAACAATAACCACAAAAATAGGGCAATATATGTCTGCCTTGCTGTGTGATCTTCAAAGATTTGGTAGAGTTTCTGAATCTACTTCTTATCTGTAGGAAAATGTACTTTTGCAATAGTTATCCACAGTCAGAGACTCAATATCTTTACCCGATTGAATGGTTAGCATCCCGTACGCTGAATATTCTATTCTCCTAGACTTCCATTTTGTCATAATTTAATTCTAAATCAGTGTTTCTCATCGTGAAATATTAAGCCAAGGTATTTTATATAAAAAAGCATTGAATTATCTTATTCTCCAGGTGGCATAGTTTAAGTAAGATGGAAATGTAAATCTAATCAATGACAAGACTATGTCTATTTTATACTGTATAGCTTCTTTTAAAAAGACTGATTCATATGCAGCAGTAATTCATTTAATCTCAACAAGTCTTTGCATAATTTTATATTTCTTTACTATATTCACTTTGCCAAGAATATGTTCATATATATTACTTTTCCCTGCTAAGCTGGCTTCAGAAAATACTTGAGAAGCAACTAGACTGTTAACCCTTTAAATAATAGTTTCTCTTTTCCCTTTCTTTCCTTTATTTTTATGATGAATTAACTTACCTGGAATCAAGTTTTTTGAGAATTTGAATTTCCACCTTTTTCCTGTTATGCATAGACTTTTCTAACGTTGGAGCAACCAGCTTGGAGAGTCTTGAAATTCTAACTTCCAGATCTTTTGTCTTTGATCATCGGCTAAGGCTGTGCTGCTCCCATTTTAAGTAGGCTGGAGTGGAATGTGCTGCTACTTATTCCAGGATCTGGCAAAGTGAAGAAGGAGATGCACTAATTCCTTTCTTTCGGCATTGTTAGCCTGGTGACACTCAAGTCCCTTGCATTTCTTCTTTTCCATGCTATGCCAGGGAATGTTGAAAGGCGAGTCTACATGTCTACTTGCCAGCCTTAGTTTCTCAATCACTAAGTTGTCGAGCCCCAGCCACCAGGGTTTGGCAGAGTTGAGATAATGGAAGACTGTCTGATAATTGTTCCTCTGTCCCCCTGCTGTCTTGTTAGACATGTAACAAGATACATAATACCATGTGGGTGGTGCTGTAATAAGAACTCAAGGATGTTTTATTCATCTTTGTGGCTATAGTGTGTGCTCAAATGATAATAGCTGATGTTTGAGATAGGTCCCATTACTCTCCCTGTTTTTCAGATGGAGACACTGGGGTACACAGAAGTCAGGTGGTCCCTTCAAGGCTACAAGGAGATAGAGCCTGGTTTCACACCCCGACATTATGATTCCAGAGTCCATGCACTTAACCATTGTATTCTCCTGCTTCAGTTGAATGACTTAATTATAACTGGAATGGGTAAAGAATCAAACTGTGTTGCAAAGGAATCTCATTTGGAGTTGTTTCCTTTTGAGCATATTGAAAAATTGGGTTTTTTTTTTGACTCAAATCCTGGCTGTTGTGATTTAAAAATGAAATAGAGAGATTTCAGCTGGGGTTTTAATTTATGTTGTGTTTTTCATAGTGATTGATATGGTTAGGCTTTGTATCCCCACCCAGATTTCATCTTGAATTGTAGTGCCCATAATCCCCATGTGTTGTGGGAGGGACCCAGTGAGAGGTTATTGAATCATGAAGGCAACTTTGGCCATGTTGTTCTCATGATAGTGAGTGAGTTCTCACGAGATATGAGGGTTTTATAGGGGGCTTTTCCCCCCCGTTGGTCTGCAGTTCTCTCTCCTGTCACCATGTGAAGTAGGACATGTTTGCTTCCCCTGCTGCCATGATTGTAAGTTTCCCAAGGCCTCCCCAGTCATGCTTAACTGTGAGCCAATTAAGCCTCTTTCCTTTATAAATTACCCAGTCTCAGGTATGCCCTTAGAGCAGCATGAGAACAGACTAATACAGTGATCATTCATATATTTAACAAATGTTGAGCACATACTAGGTGTTATAATCCTAGATAACATATTATCCTACATAACAGAGGCTCACTAATGAACAAAACAGGAGAAAAGCCCTCTTTTCAGGTAGCATCCATTCTAATGGGCAGTATAGATTTATCTGATCCAGGTATCCAGTAAAATTTCCTACCCAAAGACTTTGTAGTTATGGCTATACTCAGGTGAAGTTATGGCTATGCTCAGGTGATTGAGAATAATAGTAGTCCCATGCTGAAAGGGCCGTCTTCTAGATGGCTGAAGGATAACTTGAGCAAGCCATTCTGACAAGAACCTGAGAGACGAAACAGAATCAGACATCTTTAGTGTGGTGGTGATTTTTGTTGCTGTGGTAACCACTTCTGTTAGCATTCCTCTCCATGACTATATGGTAATTTTCACAGGACAGTGTGAGTTTATATACAAACACATGTGCTTTTATAAATCCTTGTTGAGGTGGAAGAAAGCTCTAGGACATGTGTTGTCTTTTTTAAGACACGCAGTGTTTGGGCTAATTAAACCTGTCTGTTCAGGCATATCATTGTCAATGCTTTGCTTGGAGTATTAAGTTGGTTTCTTTGAAATGATGATGTATGTGTATGCAATTGATGGGATTTTTGAAATGTGTATGTTCACAGGTGCACCTAGTAGATTTTTACTTTTTCCAATCCCAAAACATGCTAATTTCCACACAAAGTTCTCTTGCACTCGTGTTGAATCTCACTAAAGATTAAATACTTGAGGCTGTAATGAGACCCTCCTATATGATTAAGATCATCACTCTCACTTTAGCATAAGTTCTCCACCAAAACTGTGATTATGATGTACATTTTTACATGTCAAAATTACTAATTTTGCCATTTGTTGTTGTTAACTTTCTGAAATTAATGAGAATGTACTGTTTAAGAGGAGCACATGTGTAGAGGAAACACAGATCCCAGTTTATTATCTATGTTGACTGATGTTGCTAGATACGTTACACATACAACATCTATAGAACCCGTCCCCTTCGTGACAAACACAATGAGCAGGGAAAGAACTGGAAAGGAAAAATTTTGAGGAGTATAAATGAGTCCTGAAACTTTGAAAAGTGCTGCTTGAGGAGATTCTGTAGGCAGAGGTGTCTAGAGATGCCTCTTGCTATTGTTTCTGCCTCTGGAGATTCTCAGCTTTCTTTTGGAGCTACCTTGGGGTGGGGGAACTCTTAACACCTTCCAGATACTGGATGTTCTGCATGAAAAGTCCAGGACTGGAGCGTCTTGGTGATGTAGCTCTTTTCATCAATATGCTTATAGACATAAGATGCTCTTATAGACACAAGATGCTTATAAACACACACACTTCCTCCGAGGTGTACCCACAGTGCCACAAGGGGTTTCACTCCTAGTCACACTCTGAGCTGAACTGTGTCTCTTCTTAGTTCATCTGGATTTTGTTGAGCACTGGCCACCGGTTCAGACTCTAAGGCAGGTTCTCCATTGCGCCTTCCTGACATCCTTTTCTGACCTGTATGATGACAGTCCAGGCAACCTGAGTCCATGGGAGGTGTCCTAATATCATTGCTCCTTCTCAGTGATCTTTGAGCTCCAAATTCTCATTTGTGACTTTTTTTTTTTAGAACAATGGATACCTACATTTTGTATCTATAAAATTCAAAGGTACCATTCAAGTTCCCTCCAGCCCCAAGTATTCACTGCTAGAAACAGAAGTGGCTGGAAACTCACATGGTGATTCTTTTGTTCCTTTACAGAAATGTGGGCCTATGGAGAGCTAAATTTGCTCATGTGAAACTTCTGCTAACATTGTTCATAATTTCTTGAGGCTTTCATGTCACACTAATATTTTATGATTTAGATAGAATTTAGTCTGTTATCACAGAGTTTAACAACCAGATAGAAAGAAGAGTCCAAAGTAATTTTTTTGTTTTTGAGACAGGGTCTTGCTCTATGGCCCAGGCTGGAGTGCAGTGGTGTGATCATGGCTCGCTGCAGCCTCCACTTCTTGGGCTCAAGTAATCCTCCCACCTCAGCCTCCTGAGTAGCTGGGACTACAGGTGCGTGCCACCATGCCTAGCTAATTTTTTTTTTCAGAGACAGGGTTTTGCCATATTGCCCAGGCTGATCTCAAACTCCTGGGCTTAAGTGATGTGTCCGCCTCCGCCTCCGTCTCCACCTCCCGAAGTATTGGGATTATAGGTGTGAGACACTGTGCTTGGTCCCCAAAGTAATTTTTTTTATTGTCCAGCTTCTCATCTGTGTCCCGGAGTTTTCCCATTCACTAGGTCATTTAATTGTTAAACAAATCCAGGTGAGGTGGACAGTGACAAATCACCTGTGGTTGGAGTACTTGTCTCATGACATACTAAGTTTAGTTTCCTGATATTCAAAGTAGAAATATTCCACCTACCTCTCAAGATTGCTGCACAAATAGATTGGCTCAGTTTTTAAGCCATGGATGTTGCTTTCCTGTGAGAACACTGTGGAAAGAGCAACTGACCCTGAGTAGTAGGATTGGAGGAGGGAAGGAGGTCGGCGGCAGAGACTTCACAGTGGAGAGCAAGAGTTTTAAGGGCAGAGTGAGAATGTGGGAGGACATTCCAGGAAGAAGAAACTGGATAGCCAAGAGCCCAGAGTTGAGACACACTCTGGAAAGTAGGGAATTACAAATTCCTTAGTTGGCCTCCAGAATTAGAAATCAAGTCTGTGTAAGCCTACTTGAAAAAACAAAACAAAACAAAACATACAAACAGAAACAGCCATTTTAAGGAAACCAACTGAGGCAGTGTGCAATGATTTAATTCCATAAATGTTCATTGTCACATTGTTTGGAGTAGCATAAAGAAGAGGAGTAGTACTTTCAAGTATATTAATATGTTTTTCTCTTTTACGTTTCTGTGTAAATGACCTTCTTTCCCAACACGCAGAGGCATCCATTTGCCTCAAGGGATTATGATTCTTAAAGCAAGAAGGCAGGAAGGAGTAAAAAAATCTACCAAAATAAGATTTTCGAAATCCCTTAAGCCTGCATTAGCATATCAAGAACAAGGCCCAGTGAACTTGAATGTCAAGTTTAATGTAACTAGGGTGACCACACTTACTAGCTTGCTTAGGACAGCTCTAATTCATGTACCTTGTCCTGACCTAATTATCAGTAGCACCCCTTTTACTCTCAAATGCATTCTGGTTTGGATGATAAATTATAAGTAAGGGAAGTCCCTGCCCCAGAAGAGGTGGAGTGACATGGAGCCCAGCCCTTCAGGCCCAGTGGAGTTGGGGGAAGAAGGAAGATGGAAAGGGAGGGAAGTAACTAAATATATATGTGTATGTGTTATCTTATACCTTTGAGTCAGAATTCCAGTGTATGTTGGGAGTGGTGGCAGACGTATTAGTTAAAAGCAATAGGGTGTTGGTCTCACTGCCTCTGGAACTCTAGGAAGGCTACACTGCAGGGCCATCCTATACCAAGACAGGTTAACAGCAGCTCAGTAAGTTTAGGAACATGGCCAGACTCAGTGGTCACACCTGAAATCCCAACACTTTGGGAGACTGAGGTGGGCAGATTGCTTGAGCCCAGGAGTTTGAGACCAGCCTGGGCAACATGGCGACACCCATTCTCTACAAAAAAGTAGCCAGGCATGGTGTTGTGCACCTGTAGTCCCAGCTACTGGAGAGGCTGAGGTGGGAGGCTCTCTTGAACCTGGGAGGTGGAGGTTGCAGTGAGCTGAGATTGTACCACTGCACTCCAGCCTGGGCAACAGAGGGAGACCCTGTCTCTAAAACAAAACAAAAAACAAAACAAAACGAAACAAACAAGAAAAGAATAAAAGCATATCAGGCTCAGGCAGAGAGAAGGCCTGAGAGATCTATCAATCCTGAACTTCCTTGGCTCTCACCTGGTGTGAAAGGGAAGCTTTATGTGTTTCTTGGGGAGATATATAAGGTCCTGAGGAGAGAGCCTGTGAACTTACCACGGGGGATGCTTTAGTGATCATGTTATGACATTCTAGAAGTACAGGCTAGATGGGCCAAGCCAAAGGTTGGTTGGGGGTTGGGACTGAGGCCCAGAGGTTCATCAGAATTTGAGGGCGTTAAATTAGGATGGTATTGGTAAGGGATAACGTAGCACTGAGTCCAAGCCTGGAGAACAGAGCCGAGTTGTCCAGAGTAGGCATCAGTGTAAGATGCCCATGGGACATACCCTGGGTAACCTGGCAGGTAAGGTACTTCACAACAGAGAGAGCAGAGGACTCGGTGACCAGCACAGGTCCCCTCTTCCTACTGCCACAAGATGGTCTGAGCCTCCCAGATACCTGGATGTCGTTGTAGGGAGGACTTCCATTCACATTTTAAAAAGAGATGGATTTGTTCATTTAAAATATATTCATCAAACACTTACTCTATGCCTGGCACTACTGTGGATACTGGGAATACAGTAGGAAATGAAACTGACAAAAATTCTTGCCTTCATGGAACTTATATTCCAGTGACTTCACCCAAAGACTCCATGTAAACCACAAGAAATTGAGATACTGTCAACAATAACTTAGCACTACTATGCTACCTGTCAGGGTAAGAGCTCTTAAGGAAGGTTAAATAAACTATAGACAATTAAGAAGTTGCATTTAGTTTTATGCATCTGAATAATAACATTTTAAAATTTGACATTGCCATCATAACTGTACAAGATAGGAGATTGAGTAGATGGATCAGGTGCAGTGGCTCATGCCTGTAATCCCAGCACTTTGGGAGACCAAGGCAGGTGGATCCCTTGAGCCCAGGAGTTTGAGAACAGCCTTGCCAGCATGGCAAAATCCCTTCTCTACAAAAAAATACAAAAATTAGCCTGGCATGGTGGTGTGTACCTGTGGTCCCAGGTTCTTGGGAGGCTGAGGTGGGAGGACCACTTGATCCTGGGAGGTTGAGGCTGCAGTGAGCTGTGATTATGCCACTGCACTCCAGTCTGGGCTACAGAGTGAGACCCTGTTTCAGAAAAAAAAAAAAAAAAAAAAGAGGTTTAGTAGATAAATTATGGTACTTCTCTAATAAAATACTATGCATTAACAATGATGTTATAGATGAATATTTATTTATATATATCAGTGTTCACAGTCTTTGGTGTAAATTGTAGAAAGCAAGTTACAAAACCATACATAATATTTTTAATTTAAAAAATATATATACATTAAACAATGTATGATATCCACATTCTACAAAAATGTAATTATATATGGTAAGCCCATACACACACACACACACACACACACACACATATATATGCACACAGAGAGAGAGAGAGAGAGAGAGAGTAATATATATCCATATAAGCCCAATTCGGATAAATATATAGCAGTGTCTTGGTTACATTTATGTAGCTAGACTGCTGTTTGTGGATCTCTTTGTATTGTCTGTGTCTTCTGATGCTTTTGTTATTAATACATAATGTTTTGGTTTAAAAAGTTATTTTTCAAGTAACTTTTTTCTTATTTTTAGTATTCAACAATTAGGGCATTTGCTTTGTGTCTTTTTTTTTTTTTTTGGTAGGGTTCTGTGCTACTGGGTAGAAGTTCTGAAAAACAACATATAGGCTGTGGTGAGGGGCAGAGAGAGGGCAGGGAAAGGGAATTGACCTCTTCTCTTAGTGCTTTTTGAAAGAAAGGGAGGAAGGAAACAAAAGAAGGAAAAATACTGCAGCCCAATTGGAAAGACCAGATGGAAATCTGTAAAGGATGCCTCGTGATACCTGACTTGGGAAATTTGAATACAAATGTGACAAATATGTTATTTCTGAAAGATTCATATGAAAAAAAAAAAGATTTTTTTTCACCTCAGTTTTTATGTTGTCTTCAGTGTTACATCAGTTTCTAGGCTCATATATTTGTATGTGAATCCTGTAATAATTTGATCTGAGGACATGCTCTGAAATCTTTGTCACCTTTCATCACAGGCTACTTTGATTATTTATACTAGAGTCATGAAATGTGAAATAACTTAAAGGCAAGATGCATTACTAGTATGTAACTAAAGTGAACTGCCTGTGATTTGCAGAGAAAGTAAGTATGATAGAAGTAGATTGGAAAAGATGGAGCAAAGGTACAACATTGTAGGATTTGCAGTGGGACATGAGGTCATTTCTGTTTCTCAAATGTCTATTGATATGGCTGTTCAAAGATTGGTTCATCTCCATCTTGTGCTGGAAACATGTTCCGTGAAGGAAATTGCAACAAGTTCTCACAGTTACCCTTTTTTTCCGTCATCTTAGGAAGCCATCTCTCAGGTCCAGCCAAAATGTTTCCAGCAATATTGCATAACTTACTTCTGCTGTTAGAATGCCCAGTCCTGGCTTTCTCTAAAAAAAAAGTTTGTTTTGACCAGTGTGATGTCACATTAACCACAGATGACATAGCCTGTCAGTTGTATGTCACTGTCACTGTGACCTTGTAGAACACCTTATCAGGAGCTAGATTCACAGACCAATCAATTCAAGGTCCTGAGTGTAGGTACAGGGATTTGTGCATGGAAGATGTTATAGAATGTTCATAAAAACCTTCCACAGTAACTCTGCCCACTTGGTTAGACAGAATCTACCATGGTGGTAGAGACTTGGGGGAAAAAAAATCTTCCTTATGTTGTTTGCTTTTGGTGGCCACCCTCTGCTATTACAGTAGGTTTATGTGGAGCTGGAGCTGATTCAGCCCTTTTGGCCCTAGGGGAGGACAGATGACCAAGCTTGGGCACTTAGGGTAGTGCTCCATCCTCATGGCCACTGTGATTAGTTCAGGAATCAGAGGGTGATCTAAGCTGGACCAATCAGAATCAACTCAAGGCTTTTGCCAGACCTGTCTAAGAAGGATTCCTGGAATGGAAAGTTTTGAGCTTGAAGCTATAGGGGAATGTCTAGGTATTGCAAGATGTTGAGTAGCATCTCCGGCCTCTACCTACTGGGTGCCAGTGACACATTCCCCCAACCCTAGTTGTGATCATCAGACATGTTTTCTGGTATTGCCACATGTTTCCTAAGGGACAAAACTGTTCTCAGTTGAGAACCACTGATTGAATCTAACTGGGTTTGAAGACAACTCGTTGACTTTCCAGTTATTTGTCCTGTATTAACTTCTTTCACTGTCATTTAGATGAACCTGCTTCTGTTATCATATGTATTTCTCTGACTAAAGCCAGGAAAGGGCCTCCTCTTTTAAAAGATTCATGTGATTTGGCCCTTCCAGAAAATCCAGGATTGTCTCTCCATCTCAAGGTCCTTCACATAATCATATTGGCAAAGTCCCTTTTGCCATGTAAGGGAACATATTCACAGATTCTGCAGAGCAGGATGAGGACATATCTGGGGAGCTATTATTCTGCCTACAACATTTACCAATATTTTTCTTTTTGGCTTGAGCAACTTGATTTGACTTCTAGTTGCTGCAACGAAGATTTCATGATAAACTGTGGCATAGTTTGGAAAAACGCTTTTTAAATCATGCTGCAGTTCATAGCACCTGGATTTTTTAAAACCTGTAGCACCTAACACAAAGCCTGGTCTGTGATGGGCCCGCCATGTGTACTCATTGAATGCAGGGTTTATTCTTTCCTTTTATCTTGGGTCCCATGAGGAAGAGTTATTGGAAACTCTACCACGAGAATTGTTAGGCAGAGCTTTGGGAGAGAGAACACTGAGAAAGGAAGTAAACATTCCCTGCGAAGATAAGCAATTAAGTGATTTTAAAGAGCTGGGAATTTCAGAGTCAGGTAGCAAGAAAGGAATTGCTGTTCCCCACTGTTCCTGCCACTCTGTGAAATAAGATAGTCTGCCTTTGTGTCGGCCTAATGGCTGCTCTTCCCTTCCCCTCATTTTTGTGCACTGCACATTGAGGTAAGTGACTGATAAATCTATCCTAGATGGAGAAGAATTTACTATTTTTATTTTCCTTCTCAGAGCAGTTTCTCAGGATGAAATATATTTATGTTCACAGCCTTGTGTATTCTGAGGTCTGTGCATTTTCTAACAGAGATTACACAAATCCCTTTGGGATTACAGTCAGCTGGCCTGTAGCATACACAGCAGTCCCTGTACCATTCTCTGTGCGAAACTATCCCAGATCCTGAGGCTAGTCCTGCATCTGATACAGTGTCTCAATCCTAGGAAGATGGTGTCTGATACATCAGTTCCTAAGTTGAGGACAAGAGGATGCCTTTAAAACAATTCGAGGGAGCCTGAATGGTTTAGTTTTGTAAATGCTTTTTTTTTGGAATCTAATTTTTTGTTTTCAGAGGCCTTAGAAAACAGAGAGAACTGAGTCTCACATACCTTCGATTGTAACACAAACTTTTTGAAAGCTCTACTTTAACAAACCACTTCCAACACCTCTGTTGCTCCAAGGGACATCTCAACTGAGATGCGCAGCTGCTTTGGCTTTGGTTTACTAAATTTACAAATTTACAAATCCAAAACGGAAGGAGTTCTACAACCTGAACTCTTCCTGCTTTTTTACTTAAGCAGCACAAATTTTTGGTTATAAAATGAAGTGTTTTCATATAATGAGTGCACATAAATATTTCATTGATGCAATTATCTTTGACATGAAATAATTCCACAGCATGGTGAGTGCCTGAGAGAAGTGATAAATCTGCTTCCTTTCCCCAAGTGATTTCTTTTTTAAACAAACAAAATGTGTGTCTGAAACGGTGGTGCTTGTGTGTACGTGTCTTTTTGTACCTGCCATTTCCTTCCCTGGAATGTGCACGTGACCCCTAGGAGTAAGTGGTAATCAGAGAGGAAAGCAGGGTTGATTTCTGCAGTCAAGATGAAATAGACAAATGCTGGTCCAACTGGAATTTCCAAACTCCCAGCAGTATGTGTAATTAAAAATGCATTTCAAATTCTGAGCTTTTGGCATATATAGTAAGAAATAGCAAATTGAACTTACACCTGTACTATTAAAACCGAAACAAACCAAAATCCCGGCCTAGAGAGAAGGATGAAAATGCTATAAGGGGACCAAGAAAACGTTTATGACCTGCAAAAACTATAATTGTTGTTTGTACTTTTTTACTTTAATGTGGGATGCAGAAAATTGTTACACCAATTTACCATCTGATGAAAGTGATATGCCCTTGACAAAATGCCTTTTTGCAAAGCATTGCTGATTAAAATGTCTGAGGTCGTTTTTCTTCCTAGGTAAGTGTTCACTTTGAGAGCAAATCTATATACTACACCACATTTACAATTTCCCACCTTCCTCGTTTGTATGATTCTTTGGCCATCCCACCCCACCACCATCTCTCCCCCTCTTCCCATCCCACCCATCTTATATCTTTGTCATCATCCTTTGTCCAGATTCTAAACCTGTGTCTGTGGTCCCTGCTTCTGAGTTTCTGAGAGAGCAAAACACCATCATTGGTATCTATACTATTTTTCCTGTAGTAAGGAACAGAAGAAACTGCCAGGCTTGGTGACAATGGTAAGCAGAAATTTCAGATGATTTAAGTTGGTGTCGTGGTGTGTGTATGTGTGTGTGTGTGTGTGTTCATTTTATAATAATGGCACTTAAGAGTTGTCCTTAAAAGAGACTGTGATGTCAGGGAAGAAATGATTGAGGACTTGGTTTATCTGTAAAAAGCTAAACTAAGGCTCACTGATGATTCTTAAGAGATACTATCAGGCTTCGGGTTTTTTTTTTTACCCTACTTACAAGCTAATAATTTAGCCTATTATACAGTTTCATGCATGCTGGCAGCCAACATGAGACTCTTGGGTCAGAGATAAAGGCTGTTATTGCTCACAGCAGGCGGCATGCGCATCATGTTTACGTAGGCTCCCATGCTCCCCAAATCCTGAGGAGGGTGATTCAAAGGGGCCCAAGTGGAGATTGTACACACTGAGTTTGCTTTGCCGCAGAGAAACCCTGAGCCGGGGGGATCTGCCTCTTGTATTGCAAGCCTGCTGTTTCCTGGATGGAGACATTACCTCATCTCTCAAAATTGTTCACTGTGAACATAACCTCAAGCAGTGGTCCAGGCAGAGGGCATTCAGGCCTTAGTGTTCTTTGCAGGAACATTCAGGAGTCAGGGCCCATGGAGGAATGCCTTGAGTCACTCAAGGCACTTTTGTGTGTCATATTGATAATAACAGTAACTGCCAGTTACTGAATATCTGTGTGTGCAAGCACTGTGAACACGGTTTACATGGGTTAATTTTAACCCTTACCCCAACCCAGTGCGGTGGCATGCCTGTTTTACAGATACAGCAGCCAGAACTTAAAGAGTTCAAACAATATTGCCTGCTCTGACCACAGTTCTAAAGTCAGGTGCTTTTTATTATTTGTTGTTTGAGCTTTTTGTATGTCCACTTCATGGTTCTTATAATAATGTTATTTTATTTTGACTTTTCTTCCTCTTTTTCCAGCATTGGAGTGAAAGCTCTTTAAATTCAAGGACTTTATTTTGTTCACCTTTGTTTTCCCAGCAGCTAAATTTGTGCCTGGTGGTATGAGGCAGGCGTGCGGTAAATGTTTAGGAATCATGTCTGTTTTGTACCCCAGGGTTTTCTCAGTGTTTAACGAAAGTACCTGTGACCTAGTAGGTGCACACAAAATACTTATTGAATGAATACATAAATGCATGAATGAATTTACCAGGTCCTGAGTAATGGAGCCAGGACTTGAACTGAGGTTTCTCTGGCTCCTAAGCCTTGTGCTTAGCTATTATGTATCTCTGCCCTTCTCGGTTAGTGGTAGAATCATCCCAGTGCTCAAAAACTGTTGGGGCTTAGTCTTCTGTCTGACTGGTTTTAGTAGTTCCCACAGGGTAGACAGCCAGTATTATACTGGAAGGCACTTTGTAATAAAAGAGTTTCTTTCTTTCTTTCTTTCTTTTTTTTAAAATCTCTCTTGCAGCTTGATAGGGGGAAAACAATGGTTACCTCCCAGAATCTGAAAGAACCATTTTTACTCAAATACAAGGCTCTCTTTCCAGAGCTCCCTGTGGGTGACAGCACAGAGGGTTTGACCAAGAATGTTGAGTTTCTTCCCGGGCTAGTTTCCATGGTGATGGCTGCAGCTTTGCTAAGGCTGGTATGGCAGGGAGAGGAAGTAGAAGACAGGGTGATGTTGCATCACTCAAGCAACCAGAATGTTTTATGCCCACAAACAGCAGGGTCTGCTGCAAATGACAATGAACAGAAACTGGCTCATGAGTAGAAGGAATGGGGCCTGGAAAGCTATTCTTTCTGTAGGACTTTCTGTCTTTATTGCGTTTTGAAAGCTTAGCCTGTATTTAAGGTCAAAACTGAACAGTAAGATTCCTTTCCTAGCTATGAGTTTCCTGAATGAATATTTAATTGGAGAGCCTACCAGTGAGAGAATAAAGGTAGAGTGATGGTCACTTGCTAAGATTTGCAGAGACATCCCAAAGCATTTAGGGGCAACATTTGTAGAAATATCCTAGAAAGTGTTGTATTGAGCAAATATTTATAGAGTGCTATTTAGGTGGTTTGTTGCTGCATAACAAATCACCCCAAAACATAGTGGCTTAAAACAATTTATTTGGGAGGCCCAGGTGGGCGGATTACTTGAGGCCAGGAGTTTGAGACCAGCCTGGCCAACATGGTGAAACCTTGTCTCTACTAAAAATACAAAAACTAGCTAGGTGTTGTGGTGGGTGCCTGTAGTCCCAGCCACTCAGGAAGCTGAGGCATGAGACTGGTTTCAACTTGGGGGCAGAGGTTGTAGTGAGCCGAGATCACGCCACTGCACTTCAGCTTGAGTGACGGAGTGAGACTCTGTCTCAACAACAACAACAGCAACAACAACAGCAACAACGACAAAACACAATTTTATTATCACTCATGGCTTTTTTTTTTTTCTTACTCGGGGTCACTCATGTGGTTGCAGCCAGACTGTAGCTGCAGCTGGATTCATCTGGAAGGATTCCTGACTCACATGTCTGGCAGTTGTTGCTGGCATTGTTTGGGACTGACAGTGAGGACCGTCAGCCAGAACCTACACATGGCCTCCCTGTGTGGCCCAGTTTCCTCAGAGCATGGTGGGTGGGCGCCAAGACTAAGTATCTAAGAGAGAGGAACTGGAAGTCTCTTAACGCTTTGACCTGGAAACTGGCAGAAATCACTTCTGTCATATTCTGTGGGTCAAGTCTGAGAGCCCAAATTAAAGAGGAGGGCACATGGACCCTACCTTTCAGTGGGAAGAGTGTCACAGAATTTTTAGGCTGTGTTTTTAAACCATCACAAGAGCCAACCATTTGCTAGGCACTTTGGAGAAACACCCTCTCTTTCTGTCCTCGTGGAGTTTATAGCCTGGAAGATAGATGTCAATCCAAAATCACACAAATAAAAGATAAATTGCAGTATGGTAAGGGTTCTGAAGGAGACATGATCAGAGAGTCTACAATATGGGGATTGTATTAATTTGCTGAGGCTGCCATAACAAGGTATCATAGACCAGGTGGCTTAAACGATGGACTTTGTTTTCTCTCAGTTCTGGAGGCTGGAAGTCCCAGATCAAGGTGTTAGTAGGTTTGGTTTCTTCTGAGACCTCCTCCTTGTCTGCCAGACTCCTGCCATCATCCCTCTGTGTCCTCATGTGGTCTTTCTGCTGGACACGTGCTCATTCTTGCCCTAACCTCCTCTTTTTCTCAGGACACCAATCATATTGGATTAGGCACAACCATATGACCTCATTTGCCTCAATAACCTCTTTAAAGACCCTATGTAAATACATTCACATTCTGAGGTACTGTGGGTTAGGATTTCAGTGTATGAATTTTGGGGGGACAAAACTAAGCTCATAGCAGGGAATTGCCTATAGTTTTTTTTTGCAGGTTTTTTTTTGTCTGTAGATATATCTTGTTGTGGATATAAACTCAAATTTTGGAGTTTGGAATTATCTGTTTTTAGGGATTGCTTATTTATCTAAAACTTTTTACATTTGAATAAAACGTTTATGTGGTTCCAAAGTAAAATCTGAAGTCTATTCAAAGAAATCTAGTTTCCAAATTTCAACCTCATTTCCTCTGGATGTCCTTCTCTATTTGACCTTGGCATAATAGAGTTTATAGTAATTGTTTCTTACTAGTAATTATTTCAACCCTTCTAGACTGCAAGCTTCATGAAGGCAGAAACTTATTCTCCTGTTCATAGCATCATCTGCAAAAACCTAACACTGTACCTAGAACACACTTAGTGTTTGGTGACCAGTTGTTGAATGGACATGTGGCACTGGAGTTAAAGGTGTAGACTGGAACCAGTAGATTTGTGAATTGTCTTCATGGAGGCTATGAAAATGGATGAGACCCCTCTAGTGGGATGAGTATAAAAAGAAAAGGCAAACAGTTGAAGGTCTATATTTAGAGGACAGAACAAGGAGAGTAAGCAGAGAGAAAAAAGGAACAGTTGGAGAAATGGTAGGAATTTGGGATAAAGTCTGTATCAATGGGCATTGGGAAAGCGTATATTCAAGACAGACCCCTTAGTCAAGAAGGGGTTGAAAAGTGTTGAACTGGACACTGGAAGACATTGGTTCAAGTTTTGCTTCTACCTTGATTTGTTGTGTGACCTTGGGCAAATTAGTCTCTGAAAATCAGTTTCTTCATGTGTGAAATGAGAATCACTGTATCTATCTGCATTGTCTACCTCATAGGGTATATGAGTTTCAAAAGAGAGAATAGTGTTAACTCAAATCTAGAAACTTCTTAGTGCTTTATAAATGTAAGGTTAATAAGTGATTCACCAAATAAAGAATCTTCTAAACTTACCTAATTTAAGCTTGCCTTTTCACTGATAGCTTATCTCCCTTCTATTTTGCCTTATTATAGTATTTTGCTTTTTAAAACCATTCCTTTACAAAAAGGCTTGTGAAATCTTGGGGAGTAACCTCTTAACATATTTTCTTTAACAACAAGGTAGTCTACAAAAGACAACTTTCAGAAGTCAAAAGCTTGGACTTTATGTGCCACATTTCACTATTTGCTCACCAAGTCAGCTTTTTGGAGGAGCTTTGATTGTAAGGTTACTGGTTTGGGATGCAGTGTTTCTCATAGCTTAATTCATACCAGACACTTCTAGGCAAGAAAGTATCAATCATGATTTGATTTACACAAGTTATAGTTTATGTTTCAATTAATGTGGAGGCTAGTTCTGTACATCAATTAGAGCTACTAAAATTCTTTTCAAATTGCTTGACAAAAGTATACCTTCAAGTTTTAATCTGTCAAATGCAACATGAAAATGTGAAACGAGCACTCTTCTCATATTCTGATGAAGGTGGCAAAATTGGGTGTCAGTGTGCTTAAAGACATGTCTAATGGATAAGGTACGGAAAGGCTGATATGAAGTGCATCTGATATTGCTAGAAGCTCATGTTGGCAAAGAAATGCCATAAGACTACTGACATTTCCTGTAGTCTCTAATTTGGTATCTTTGCTTTCCCAAAACTCACCCATGATGTTCCTAAAAGAGGTTTAAATATTTTATCCTCCAATCTTGCTCTTTCAGTGGCTCTTAAAGATGAAGAGAGACTTCAGATGTATTAATAGAGGTGGGTGAGTCAACTCACTTTTGATGACAGAGACTTGACAAAAGACAGCTTCAAAGATACGTTTTCTTAAAACTTTTGAAGGCTCTGTAATCCAGTGTGCTAAGCATTGGACTGGAAAAAAAAGAGATAGCAGGTTTTCATTTCTGGCTTGCCACTGACTGCCCTTGCTTTAGAGATTGGTGTAAGAAATATGTTGAGCTGCACATTTTCTCATTGCCCCTTTTCATTACTTGGAAAAAACCAAGAGAGTGATGTGAATGCTGAGCACATTTCTGTCACCAAAAGAGAACGGCGATATAGTGTATATACATATTCATGTTTACTTGAAAATCACTGGCTAGCTTTAAGCATAATTTCTGTTGTGCCAAAGCCCAGGTGTGCAGGCTTGTCCCTCTTCTGAGGTCCAGGTAAATTAGAATCCTTATAAAACCTCTGTTAACCTTTATAAAACCTCAGGTTTGCCCCCTAAGGTCACAGAGTTTGTCGGGCATTGGGAGATAGGTGATAGAGTTGGAAATTACTCCTTCCTGCTTGGGTGGATTTACCATTTCTCCTTTCTCCTCATGCCTATCACCTACCCAGATATCCTGGAATTTGGTGAAGAAGAAGAAGAAGAAAGAAGGGAAGGGTTGATTGAGAAGAATGGCAAGGTCTGTCTGGAAGCCACCAGAAGAAATATAATGCTAGCTCTTGTCTGTTCTTTCTCTGTCCTTCCCCCTGTTTTCTTTCTCTCTTCTTTCTTCTTTTGCTTTTTACTGTCTTCCCATCATTCTCCTCTTCTTCCCTCTCGTCCTCTTTTCTCACTTTTTCATCTTTCATTTTTTCTTTCCTCCCCACCACCAATGGCCCACTTGCTCACCTGGCTGCCCACAAGCCTTAACTAGAAGAAATAATCGGGCACTTTCTCCCCAAATTCAAGTTTCAAAATAAAAAGATGTTCTGAGTTAAGTGAGGCAGTGGCATCTCCCAGCCCATCTCAGCTTCTTCATCTCTGAGGGGTCTCTCACCTCTGTCAGTGAAGCAAGCACCTGGCTGCTCCTCTGAACCTGTTCTGTCTCTTTTTCTCAGGCAGAGAAGAGCTTCTCACTGGTAATTACAAGAGGACAGAGGATACTTATCCCAATGAAAGCTGACCTTCCTCTTCGCTTGGCCTTTACTACCATCTCTTTATTCTATTAACACTTCATTTCCATATTTAAATGCCATCGATTTCTTTTAAAGCGGGTAAAAGCCAGGTTGGGTCCTGTGTGTAAATCATTGTGCTGTCTTGAACCTCAGGTAAGAGAGGCGCTGGCTTTTTCAGGTTGATTCTAAAGATTATTTTTCAACTCCAGGAGGTGGGTTACATTTATAGGGGTGATTATTTTGGTAAATAGGACATATGTAGAACTATGTCCAATTCCATACTCTTTGATGATGAGATGCCTTTAAAATGTGTAGACATTGATACTTTATCCAATATTGCCTCATTCTTTCTATCTGCCAGTTTTATATTCTTCACATAGTTATAGCCGCAGGTTGGACTGACATGGCCATGACTTTGGATTTTTAGTGACCTCCTAATTTTATTGGCTTGCTTTCCTCTGGTTCAGCTATGAATATAGTTTAAAGGTTTTACTGAGAAAGAAACTTGATAGGGTGTGTGAAATCCATGGTTGGTGAAATATCTTTTTCACCAAAGATAAAAAATATCTTTTTATCTTTGTGGCTTAATAATTATCTTTTCTCCAGGGATTCTTTTGCCACCTTTTTTGTTTTTTTGAGATAGGTGTCATTCTGTCACCCAGTTTGGCATGCAGTGACCCTGTCATGGTTCACTGTAGCCTCAACCTCTCTGGCTTAGGCTATCCTTCCACCTCAGCCTCCCAAGTAGCTGGGCCTACAGGCATGCACAACCATCCCTGACTATTTTTAATTTTTTTTATAGAGACAGTGTCTCACTGTGTTGCCCAAGATGGTCTCAAACTCCTGGGCTCAAACAGTCACCTGACTTGGCCTCCCAAAGTGCTGGGATTACAGATGTGAGCCCCTGTGCTCTTTTGCCATCTCGATTGCATAGTTTGATTCTTGACGAAGTGCTTCTACGTAGCATAGCATCAACCTTGAAACATATGAGTCATTAAATATTTAATTTGGAAGTGTGAAATGGCAGGTTCACTTTTTAGATTACACCTTAGAGCCCTGCCAATCAGCATTGAAGAAAAGTTGCCTACATCTAAGGTTTGGTCAGACTTTGGGAATAGAAGTTTATACAACATCTACAGTAACTACAGCAAACACATTTGTGTTTGATCAATGAGCTGTCATTCCCCGAAATCTTTTGCCAAGTCTTTAGTTTATCCAACTGCCATGCCAAGACGGTGGTTCACTTGAAATGATAAATGAAACCCACAGGTGGTTTTGGTATGGACATTTTTTGTTTATGTCCTGCAAGATGGAATTATAGGACTAGGATTTAAAGCAAATTGAGCTTCCTGAATAAAGGGTTTCAGTGTCTTCCTGTTGCAATTAAAATAACATGCTGAAACTTATTACCATGACTGAGAGAGTCCTGTAGTCTCTGGCTCCTGCTTGCCTTTTCACTTCCATCCCATACTGTTCCCCCCACCCACCCATCCATTACACTGTAGTCAACAGGAAGGCAGTGATGCTGTCAGACTTGCTTTGTCTCAGGACCTTTGCATTTCCGTTTCCCCTCCACATCTCTTTCCCTTCCCCTCCCCTGTCCGGATCCTCCTCATCTTTCACTCCTCTCCAGGATATTCTGGACTCCTAACACCTCAAGCCTTCCTCTGTCCTTATTTGGCACAGTCTATTGTGATGCTGTTTGCCAGCTCATTGAGAGAGAGGACTTTGGCTGATTTTCGACAGTTTCCCATTCAGAGCACTGTGCTTGGCACCCAGGAGGTGCTCAATACACATTTGTTAAGTCAGTGAATGGAGCCTGAGTAATTTCAGGGAAGGCAGAGGCTATGGTATGGTGCCTTAGTCTTTCTGGAATAGTTGCTAAATATTCCAGTGAGGCTTTTAAGAGTTCTGCTCAGATTTAGCTCATTCATGTCAACAGTTGCCATGGTTTGCTATTTCAGAGCATTTTTTAAAACATAAATTTTGGTCCTTTCAGACAGAAGCATCAATCTGATAAATATTATTTTGTTTTAAATCCCATTTGCAAAGCAAAGTGAAATTTAAACTAGCCTGTGTACCATCTACTAGTGGTTTTCCTGACAAAATGTAGCAAATGTGCTAATGTTTTTATCACATTGATTAGAAAAAAAATTAATTGGAGAACTTAGTTTGCTGAGCTGTTGAATAGAAAGTGCTGAAAGGCATATTCTCACAAATACAGTCAGTTTGTACTTTACAGAAGGATTTGTTACTCATGGACCGAGAACTGGGTTTATATGATACCACATTTCATCTACAGAAATATACTGCAGATAAGGAAATATATCTTCACCGTAAGAATTTCTTTTGCCAATCAATAAGAACATTAATGCTAACACTCCATCAGATTCTCTGTTGAGAGGAAGGATTAGCCCCAAACCTATACATTAACCCTGTCTGAACAAGAGACTTAGAAGTTGCATGCACTCATATTAGTGAGCTCAAACTTTTGTAGTCATTTGATTTTGAAATTCCTTTTCCCAACTCAAGTAATCTTTGCAATGGGACACATTAATGTCTAATTATCTAGGGGTATGTGAAGATGTCCAAGATCTATTATGACTTAGCTTTTGAGAATTATTCAAAGCCATAAATTAGGGATTCTGCAATTGAATGTGATAGTCGTGGCTGCTCCCCATGTGAATAAAGAAGCATTACCATCAGAGGTTGTTTAGACTGACTTGTACCTTGTACAATTTCTTTTTGTACAAATCAAGGTAAAATTCACATAACAGAAACTTAACCATTTTAAAGTATACAATTCAGTGAACACTCACAGTTGCTTTTTAAGGGATAATGTATTGTTGGTATTGCTCCTCTTGAGGGCTTACTAAGATACTCTGTATTTAATTAGAATTTCATTGAATTCAAAAAGCACATCATAGCAGGCCTTGGTGTGCCACTGAATGCTAACCGCTTTGTGAAATTTTCTAGGGCAGAGAAAATAGTCAGTTAAGCTAACATACTCTAAAAACATTAAAGTACTTAAAATAGCCTTTATTATCCAAATATAAGCTTAGAAATTGTATTTTTCTTCAAATAGACCTTGGTAAGAATATAGCTTGACTTAAAACCATGACAATGAGAGTTTTTGCAAAATCTTCTGAAATTCTCTGCATCTCTGTCCTATCTTGTATTTGTGTGAAAGTAATATAAGATGAATTGTGACTGATCCTTAACCTCAGCAAAGGTCTCTAGAAATTCAGCCAGGCAGAGCCATTTTTAATTGATTGGGGATTTGGGGAAACCACGGAGGATTCTGTGCAGTAGTAGAAAGCTGTGTCTTGAGTCTCGAAGGAAAGTAGGGATTATTGGGAAGGGTAGGTAAATATGAGAAGTGCGCATCTACCGCAGAATGGGATGAGATGGGGTCTAGAGGATGACTGAAAAGGAGGAGAGAGTTTTAGCTCGCCATAGAGGCACATTTCTACAAAGTGTTAGCTACTTGTGCCTTTTTTTTTTTTTTAATGAATTTTTATGTCGTCATGCACTTGAATGCACAGAAATTTTCAGGAACTGATTAAAATGATTGTTGAAAAAGAAAACTGAAGTGACTACCATAGCAATCCTAAATTTAAAAAACCACATAAGCCCCATTGACTTTTGAAAAATGTGCAAGTTCTTGGTGCCAAGTCAGATGAGGAAGAAAACTTTCAATTCAAAATAATCTCCCTGGACAGACATAATAAGGAACAGAGAAGATTGAGGGCAGGGGAAACCTGGCAAGTGGTAATGTCTAGAAACGCCCTAGGAAGCATGGGAAAGGAGGCAATCTAGGACAGCCAGCCCGATTTGAGCTTCCCACTGGAAAGGGTAGATGCTCCTTCCTGGCATGGCCGTTGAGTTGACCCCTGGGGCTGGTGCTCATTTGGTAACAACTGTGTCTAAGAACATTGGAATGAGTTGAAGCTTGGAAACGAACTGCAAATGAGGTATCTCCTAAGGAGGACAGAGCTCTGTTCAGGGCTGGGGAAAACTAAGCCTGTTGGTGTTGGTGAACTAAAACAGAAGAAATGAGGCAGAACAGATAACCAGCTGGACTTGGAGTATGTTGTAGGATGGTCTTTTCCTGTGAGGATTAGTAAAAGGGAATAGAGGATTGGTGATGCCCCGTCTTCTTTCCCCTCTTCTCACCCACTGTGCTAGGAGATACTTCATTAACTGAGACCCTTAAAACGCAAAGTAAGCAATAAAAAGGGTTGTTCAGATTGTACCAGCTTCCCAAAAAACTCACTGAATTCCAAGCAGGTGAATTTCTTGAAATAACTTTAAGCCCATCCATGTCTAAGAAATCCCTAGCTAACACTGAAGTTAACAGTTCTCAGGGTTAATGGGAGATTAGGTAGCATTTTATTGGCATCTTCATTGCTATTACTAATCTAGAACTCATTTTCCTGAGGTTCATTTACCCAAGCAGGATGGTAAAATGGCACCCTCCCTCCTACTCTCCCACAGGCATCCCTATCAATGAGGTGGAGGCATCTGGGCACACTGGGAAGCCTGTGTGTATTCTGTGGTGTCATCTAAACTATGAATTAGCCTGCCACTTTCTATCAGTGTGAACTTAGGCAAGTTTTGCACATTTTGAGTCTGCGATGACTGCAAGATATCCAAGTAGCAGTGTCTAAGAGGCAATTGGATTTCTGGGAGGAGCTCAGGAAGAAAGGTCCTGGCTGGAAGACGCATCAGCAGAGAAAGAGCAATTGAAGCCTTGGGCTTGTGTAGAATTGCCTAACAGTAGTGCATCTAATGAAATGAGAAAGGGCACCTGGAGTATATTTAAATATTTTTAGACAAGTTTTTTATTGGGTCTTTATTCTAATCAGGGAGAAAAGTTGTCCAGGGCAATCTTGCTAGCATTTGAATAGATAATTGACTGGCCAGTCATGGGTCCTCACTTACACCCTACTCCTGCGTCCAGCAGATGCCCTCATGGTGTTCATTACTCTAGTTAAACTTATTCGGCATTGGAGCAGTTGTCAGATTTGCTCATCTTCTGGTTCAGTAGTCAGGAAGCACGTATAGCAGCGAAGACCAAAAGCCAGCCACCCCCTGCCAAAACAGTAGGGAGATGCGCATCGTGCCTTGAAGGCCAAATGAGGCAGATTGTCAAGTGCAGCATGGTGCTCCTGAACGTGGAGGGTGGGCTGCCTTTCCCAGCCCGTCCTCTCAGTGTCTCTGCTCCAGATTCTGCTTGCAAGTATTCTATGAAGGTGGGTACCTTCCATCATTCTCAAGAGGGGGTATTCCTGCATCTCAGAGATCTAAGGAAGACGGTTTCTCACCACCATATGCTGAGCCCAAGCTTTTGGGAGTGGAAATAAAAAGGAGGAGCTGCTTATTTATTTATTTATTTGGTAAGTGTGCATTAAGGCTTTAGGAATATCCTGGTTGCCAAGATGGACAGGGTCCCTGCTTTCAAGGAGTTCACATCCTGAAGGAGATAAGTAAAACAAATAAAATAAGTACCAGTGGTTGTAGTACATATACAGGTGGCCTGACAGAAAATAATCGGGTTCTCTTCTTTAGCTAAGGAAGGCCTCTCAGAGAAGGGGACTTTAAGGCTGTGCCCTGAAGGATGCAAAGGCGTGTAGAAGAGTCAAGAGCATTTAAAGAACAAGCAAAAAGGCCAAGGTAGGAGAGGGCTTGGTAATGAATTCTAAGAAGTGAGAGGAGGCTAGCAAGGCTAGTTAATCGCTTCTGGCCCGGATTCTGCATATATGTTATAAAATTGACACCTTACTGCCGTGTGTGTCACCTCTGCCATGTGAGAGATGTCTCTGGGGTAGCCTGCACATGGTCCCATGATAAATTATAATGTTGTCCCTAAAGGTTATGTCAGTATTGGGTTCCACTGTGGAAACTCTTTCTGCCTAATGACTACATGCAAGAGGTGGTTTGTTGTGTTTGTGCATTGATTTTTACAGAAGCAGGGTGGCTAAAGATGGCCTGTAACTAGGGTGAGGCCTTATACGCTGACACTTAAAAAATATATGTATATAAATTCCTCTTGACATTTGGATTTAATGCTACTATTATAGGGGATCAGCGGGCTCGCTTGTAAACATAGGTACCGAATACTGATCAGAAACCTTCTTCAGATTTGTCATCTTCAGTATAGCAAATGTTCCATCCAGAGTGCTGAGCCAAGGGAGTAGATTTCCTAAGGGCCACATCCTAGGGAGAGCAAAAAAAAAAAAAAAAAAACAAGCGTCGGGGAATATATGCAGGCATTGTGTGGGATTTGCATATAATTTGCATAGCGCTTGATAAGCTAAAATCTGTTCTCAGAAAATGTTCAAATTAAAATTTTATCACGGCTACCAGTGCAGCCATTTCTTACTATTTTCCCCTCTATTTTATTCTTTTGCTCATATTGGCTGTCTCTGATTCATATATCTTTTTGTCAGAAATGTACAGCTGTGATTCTGAGCATCAAGGAAGAAAAAAGGGAAAAATCTGAGTCCACCAGAGACCATTTCTTGGCAAATGAAGTTCTTATTCAAGCTCTTCCTAGTCACATCTTTCTCAGTCCGGTAGTAAAAGTGCCTTTATTTGGGGTCTGTCTCGGAAGCTCAAGGGAGCCATATGTGTGACAGGAAAAAAAAAAAAAAAGAAAAGAAAAGAAAAGTGAACCTTGCATTAAAAGCTACTTGGGACTGGGCAGTGACTCACGGCTGTAATCCCAGCATTTTGGGAGGTTGAGGCAGGCGGATCACTTGAGGTCAGGAGTTCGAGACCAGCCTGGCCAACATGGTGAAACCCCGTCTCTACTAAAAATACAAAAATTAGCTGGGTGTGGTGGTGCGTGCTTGTAATCCTAGCTACTCGGGAGACTGAAGCAGGAGAATCGCTTGACCCCGGGAGGTGGAGGTTGCAGTGAGCCAAGATCGTGCCATTGTACTCCAGCCTGGGCGACAAGAGCGAGACTATGTCTCAAGAAAAACGCTACTTGGAATCAAGTTTGAGCTTTTCTCTTGTGAGAATTTTAGATAATATATTGATGCATCCGTTTTTTCATTTGTAAACTGGGGATACATGAAAACCTTACAAAGCTATTGTGAAAACTAAATAATATGTGAATAACAGTGCAAGGCCAGCAATTAATATTGGTAATCCTGTTTTTAGAAACTGCCCTTAAGCCATATTGTGGATGTAGTCTTTGTGTCTCCAAGTTGGTAATGAGCCCCCTGATGGTGGCCCCAGTGTGTTAAAAAGGGGTGGTTGAATGAGTGATTTGGGGGTCCCAGCCCTCATGTTCTAAAGAATCGGTGGGTGTAAGGAGTATATTGGTGACCTGAAGAGCTGTACTTCCTCTTAGAAGTACTCACATTTGCACTTAATATTTGATTAACACATGCATCGATTTCGTTAGAAGCAATTAAAGAAACAGCTCCAGGTAAAGATGTTTGGTGAAATTTTTGGATGTGAGGCTGTTAGAGATTCACATTCTCTGTCCTTTGAGGGTTGCTTATAAGACATGTTACAGTCATTTTTTAATTTGTTGATCCTTACTAATTATCAGAACTGCTACCTGAAAAAAGTCACAACATTAGGATGAAATCAGATGTGGTTGTTTAGTGTCATTTATAAGTAGATGCAGGGCAGCCATGGAATACGAAGCTTGATTTTACGAAAATATTTAAAACATTAGATCAATTCATGTATGGTTACTATTAAAAATTATAATTTGGTCAAATGATAGAATGAAATTTGCTATTTATTATTACTGTTTTTATTTATTTATTTTTTTGAGATGGAGTCTGCTCTGTAGCCCAGACTGGAGTGCCCAGTGGCGTGATCTTCACTCACTGTGACCTCCGCCTCCTGGGTCCCGGTTCAAACAGTTCTCCTGCCTCAGCCTCCTGATTAGCTGGGATTACAGGAATGCATCACCATGCCCAGCTAATTTTTGTATTTTTAGTAGAGGCCGGATTTCACTATGTCAGCCAGGCTGGTTTTGAACTCCTGACCTTGTGATCCACCCGCCTTGGCCTCCCAAAATGCTGGGATTATAGACGTGAGCCACCGCACCTGGGCTGCTATTGATTATTCAGAGGCTATCTCAACCATCTTATAAGGAATGTCGTATTTTTAATGTACAAACCAAAATATCAAAATTGTACATAGCTAAAAATCAGTTTCTAAAATCTCACATTTTTCTTTAGGGAAGTAGTTTTCAAACTTGAGCGTGCTTTGGAGGGTTTGTTAAAACACAGATTTCTGGGGCCCTACCTTCAGAGTTTTTGATTCAGTAGGTCTGGGTCTAGGCCTAAGAATTTGCATTTCTAGCACGTGCTTGGGGCTTTGGATGCTGAGTCCAGGGATCACGTTATGAGAACCACTGCTTTAGGGAAAATTTATAAGGGTTTGGCTTTTCCCCTATTCTTGTTTCTCTATTATATGTATGTTATGGCGAGATACATTAATTTTTGTTGAGAATCCAAATGTGTATTTTTATTTTTATTTTTTTATTTTTGCCACAAATGTTAGGAAATTCTGTTTTTGGTATCTGGCAGGAGGGAAAGAGAACATGAAGCTCATGGACATGTATTTTCTTCATGGGCAGTTAAGCTATTCTTTAGATGAAAATGGCCTTAATCATTTTAATTATAAGTGGGGAATACATTTATTTATTCATTCAACAAATATTTAATGGGGACTCCTTATGTATCAATTACTGTTTTAAGTGTCAGAGATGCCCCATGAATATAAAGGATAAAATTCTTCTCCTAATGGGGTTTAGGTATTGGATGGGGGCTACAAAGGGTGAACGAAGAAAACAGATAATTTTAAAAATGTGTCTCCAGTGGAAGTTGTTATAAAGAAGACTAAAGCTGAATGAAATGGCAGAAAGTGATGGAGACAAGGTTTCTTTACATAGGGTGAGCAGGGAAGGCCTCCTTGATAAGGTGAGTTGAATAGGTACCTGCAGAAAGGGGAGGGGGATGTTTCTGATGGAGGAAGATGCTTCTAAGATAGGGAGGCAGGAGTGAGCTCAATGTATTTGTAGAATAGCAAAGACACCAGTGAAGCTGGAACCCATTTGGTGGGGAGGGAGATGGATGGTGACTGGCCATTGGATTTTATCTTGAGTAAGAAGAGGAGCTGTTGGAGGGTTTTGAGAAGTGCTGTGATAGTGTCTGCCTTACCTTTGGGAGGATCATTCTGGCTGCTTGTGGAGGGTGGCAACAAGGAAAGTATCCTAGGTGATGCAGGATGAGTAAAGAGTGAGTAAAGCACTATACTGGTGGCTGCACTCATGGCAGACATCACAAATCAACCACAGAGGCCTTTCCCAGTGTCCTGAATGTTGACTGGGATGACTTCCCAACACGGCCTGCAGTTGGAACTGAGAGCCCTTGGAATCTACACAGCAAATGAAGTCTTTTTATTTCTTTTCCAGCAATTCAAATATCAAATGGCTTTTCAGTGCCTTATCTCTCCTTAAAAGAGGTCTAGGCGTCTACTGTAGATTCATTCATCCCCCAGCAATACCTATTGAGAATAAAAAAAGAAAGTCTGTAAATGAATGAACTTGATAATTTCAAATCATATGTCCTGGGAAGTAAAAGGATGTGAATGAGACCTGGAAAATAAGTAATTGGCTCTTTCAAGAACAGGGGACAGGCAGTCTAAGCAGAGGGAGCAAGTGCAGGTTCCAAGGTCCTGCAGCTAGGAGGACTGAAGGGGAGGATATCCAGGACCTCCTTCTGTTTTCCCTTGGTTCACATGTATCCTTATGATATGCTTCCATAAGGTGAACTCTGCAAGTCTTATCTCCCTGGGACAAGATTGGATCTGTATTATTTAATGAGGATGATGCCTGAATCAGGCCTGAACTTTCTTCCAACAATCTCCCACCTAAAATACATCTTTCTCCTGTACTCATTTTCCCATTTTTCTCTTTCTTCCTTGAATTCAGTTCTCTCTGACCCTCCTTTTTGCACCTCATCAGTTATCTCTGTTGAAGAGAATTGTTCAGGGGAATAGAAGAGAATGGATTTCACATGGCATTTGTATATTAATAAGATTATTAATTTGGAGACCTTCTTCCCTTTCCTTCCTGCATAGTTTTTGGAAATAAATGCTCATCTAATTTACTAAATATTCCCTTGAGCATGAGCAGCCTTATATACAAAAGAAATTTCACATTTTGTACCTGAATGTAGTAGTGGCTAATACATATACACAAAAAAAGTAATTCAGTAGGAAAAATAAAATACAAAGAAAACCAATTATCTCAGCCTGTTCAAAGAAACAGCCAGCCAGGTAGTGAGTAGTAATTGCAGTATTTTGTTATGGAAGTCTTTGGTTGTAATTAATAGATTTCTGCCTTTTAGTACATTTGTTTTATTATGCATTAGAGGACGTTGCTTTGAGTAGCGCAGCTCAGGGGTTAGTCACAGCAGTATAAGTTAGGAGGAAATATCTGGGCACCTGCTATTTATAGCACACTGTCGCTGTTTCCACGTATGACTGGGGATGAGCTGAAGGCTTAGCCAGAATCAACTCTTGGTGTTGCCAGAACTGTTGTGATTAAGTCTTTTTTGTTCTCTGACCCCTGAGGATGGCTTATTAAGGTTCAGTTTGCTCATCTGAAAAATGGAGCTGATGAAATCTTCCTTAGAATGTTGAACCCCGGGTAGTGGTGATGAGAACAGTTCCTATTTTTTTTAGCACTTACTACCTGCCAGGCATATTCCAAAGCACATTATATACACCATTTCAGTTAATCCCCACAACTGACAGTTGGGGTAGATGCTGGTCCTATAGATTAAACCATGGCATGGAAACATTAAGTAATTTGCTCAAGGCACACTGCTGAGTGCAATGTATGACACTTATTAAGTGTTTATATAAAAGTAATAACCCCAGCTGCTATGGCTTAGATATAACTTTTTTTTTTTTAAGGAGTTTGAGTATATTACAGAATGTAGGAAGTCTGATTCTCAATGCCTCTTGTTTTCTGTTTGTTTAGTTAGTTATCTGGCTCCATTTTACAGCACCAATTTTCATCTTTAATGATTTTCTGCTGATTAAAAAAAAACTGTATCTTTTACTCATTTTTTTGGTCTTCCTTTAAGAAAGTGTTCTGGGCCGGGCACGGTGGCTCACGCCTGTAATCCCAGCACTTCGGGAGGTCGAGGTGGGCGGATCATCTGAGGTCAGAAATTTGAGACCAGCTTGGCCAACATGGTGAAATCCCCATCTCTACTACAATACAAAAATTAGCCGGGCATGATGGTCCGCACCTGTAATCCCAGCTGCTTGGGGGCTGAGGCAGAGAATCATTTGAATCCGGGAGGCAGAGGTTGCAGTGAGCCGAGATTGCACCACTGCACTCCAGCCTGGGTGACAGAGCAAGACTCCATCTCCACCAAAAAAAAAAAAAAAAAAAAGTTCTGAATATGGATACTCTGTCAAAATTCAACATCTGCTGGTCTTCTTGGATCAGGCTGCCTTTGGTCTCTCTGAAGAGGCTAACCTGGATTCCTCTTTGGTGAGAGGACAGTATACATTTCAAATAAGGCATTAGAGGTCCTCCAGGAAAGTATGATTGTGGGCATTTCCCTCTCTTTTTCAAGTTTCCAGTGTCTTTAGAATCTCACTTTGCCTTCTTAGAAACATGGCCAATTCTTGTGCTATATTTTATGCTCCAGGTGCCTTGGAACCCAGTTGTGTGGGGGCACTGTGGACAAGGGTGCAAGTCCTAGCTCTGCATTTAAAGGTTACATGATCTTAGGAAAGTTTTTCAACCTTTCTGACTTAGTCTGTTTTCCATTGCTATAACTGAATCCCTGAGACTGGATAATTTATAAAGAAAGAAATGTATTATGTGGCCAGGCACAGTGATTCACACCTGTAATCCCAGAACTTTGGGAGGCTGAGGCAGGAGGATTGCTTGAACATGGTTGTTCCAGACAAGCCTGGGCAACATAGGGAGACCCCATTTGTATAAAAATTTTTTTAAAAATAAAAAATAGTCAGGCATGGTATCTCATGCCTATGATAGGTCCCAGCTACTCAAGAGGCTGAGGTGGGAGGATCACTTGAGCCCAGGAGGTCAAGGCTGCAGTGAGCCATGATTGTGCCATTGTAATCCAGTCTGGGCAACAGAGTGATACCCTGCCTCAAAAAAAACAGTATTTCTTACAATTCTGGAGGTTGGGAAGGCCAAAGTGTAGGACCACATTTGATGAATACCTTCTTGTTTGTGAGGACTCTCTGCAGTCCCAAGGTGGCATAGGACATAACATGGCAAGGGGGCTCACCAGAGACAGCCAAACTGGCTTTTGCAACAGTCTCAGTCTACTGACAACTCACCCACCCCCTTGATAACTCATTCATTCATTCATTCATTCATTCATTCATTCATTCATTCGGACAGAGCCTTCATGACCCAGTCACTTGCCAAAGGTCTTACCTTTCAACATAGCTGCACTGTGGGACAAGATTCCAATACGTGGACTTTTGGGATACATTCAAACCGTAGCAGCCTCCTTATCTACAAAACGGGGATGGTGATGATGATGATGTTGATGGCACTAGCTATCTCACAGGGATACATGAATTGTATACGACTATGTAGGGTAAGTCAAGGTCACTGTAGGCTTTTTGTGAGGGACTCAGGGCTAGGACTTTAATATATATGAGTTTGGTTGGTGGGGAGTCACAGTTCCACCCATAACATGACAGGAGGCTCTGTCCTCATCACCTAGTATAGTTCTTCACCCAGAGTATGCCATCAGCACCTCTCTGCTAAATGAATTCATATGTGCTAACGAGCAAGAATGAACAAATGATAAACAATATCTGTCTTTGTTGACCATCGAAGCATTTAAAATATGGATTTGTATCGCATGTTCTAACATTGAGAGTTCTCAATGATACTTATTCCTTGAGTTCTGTGTCTCACCGTGCTAAGTTAGAACATCTGATCTAGGAATGTCCAGATCACTTTTTTTTTTTTAAAAAAGGTCTCATATACCTATACTTGTCTACTTGATTTAGCTCAAGTAGCATTAGAGTCAACCATAAATTCAGTCACAAATACAGAATATTTAAATTTGACTTTGGAGTAATTAGCTACAACTTGAATTTTATTCTGTTCTGAAATGTAGCACTTTGGATTTTGATTTAATAATGGCTATTTGGTTGCATAAAGCAGGATTTTAGCTTTTGTGAGAAGCTAATTAGGTTGGAACTGGTTTAAGCACTTATTTTCCTGGAATGATTTCAGTCCAGTTAGCCATACCTTTTTCTTCTTGCTCAGATGTAAACACAAGTACCCACAGCAGTCTCAAATACAAAATTGATAAATGTACTATGCTGCTGACAGTATAACTTCTGGAACTATATTATTTTGGGATATGCTGAGGTAATGAGATTTAAATTCTGTTAGATTTGGAAATTCAAGGTTTTTACAGTTTTCTCAATACAGCAGTAGACTAGAGAGAACAATAACAGGAATTTGTTTAAGATGGAGCTGGTGGCCTTTGAGTTCAGTGTTTTCCTGAACATAATGTTCTGCTAAAAGTTTACTCTTGCTAAAAATAAATAAAAATAATAATTATAAAAGGAAGTGAAGTGGTCAGAGAAGGAAAACAGGTTTCTCAGTGTAGACCATTACAGAGCCCTTAATGTGTTAATGTATTTAGGTTGGTGCAAAAGTAATTGCGGTTTTTGCTATTTCGTACATTTTGACTTTCCAAGAGGGGGCTGTGTTATGCAGACTTTGCCACATGTATTTGCTCTGAAACCCCTTTTTTCTTAAGGCACCAGTGTCCTAAGAAATACTCTCAGGATGGTCACTCTGGACAGTCTAAAATAAGGTGCACATTTTTCTAGTTTGGTAAGTGGGGCATATTGGTCAGAATTTCTTTTACTGCTCAGAATATCGTAGTATTATATCATGGTATTTCATAGGCATCACTCAAAATATCAATTTTTAACTTAGACTATTATAGTGGTTAAAATGTTGTAGATCTAGGCTGGGCGTGGTGGCTAACGCCTGTAATCCCAGCACTTTGGGAGGCTGAGGCAGGTGGATCACTTGAGGTCAGGAGTTCATGACAAGCCTGGCCAACAGGGTGAAACCCTGTCTCTACTAAAAAAAATAAAATAAAATAAAATAAAAATACAAAAATGAGCTGGGCGTGGTGGCAACTACTTGGGAGGCTGAGGCACGAGAATCACTTGAACCCAGGAGGTGGAGGTTGTAGTGAATCAAGATTGTGACACTGCACTCCAGCCTGAGTGACAGAGGAAGACTCTGTCTCAAAAAAAAAAAAAAAAAAAAGTTGTGTATCTAGTGCTGTTTTTCAAACTTCAGCATTTGTTTAAAAAAGCATTTAAAAACATTTCTGTTAAGACTTTCTTTGAAAGTGTCAGAAAGCCAACTCCAACTGGCTACAGCAATAACAGTGTGACAGTGTATCAGGAGAGGGGTTTTTAAACTTCAGAGTGTATCAGCAGGACTCGGCCCTTCTCTATCCCTTGGTTTTTCTCTTCCTCTAAATTCATTTGATTCTCAAGGAAGATATTGCCTGTGTAAGCAAATAGACTCCACGTAGTCTACTCTGCATTTGCAGTAGAAATTAAACCTTTATTTCCTATCCTCCAACATAGTCCCTGGTTTAAATCTCGTTGGCTGGTTTGGGCCCAGTGAGTCCTTTCCTTCCTGCCCCTCCTATTGCTGTGGTAGGCAAAGCTGGATTGTGTGCAGCTCTTGTGCCAAGGAGTAGGGTCAACCTCAGTGAAACAACATGTGCTGAGCTGGGGAAGGGGCACGGGATACAGATCCCCAGAAGAAAATAGAGGTGCTGTAGCCAGAAGCAGCAGAAATATATGCCTGGCAGGTAAAAATGACAGGTATCCCATATACTTGCCCTTAGCTTGCTGACTTGTGAAAAACTTCTTTTCTTGTGAATTGAATTAAAAAAGATTTCAGTTAATTGACCTTCTAGTTAGTTAAGCTGCAGCTAATTAGGTTAGTTAGATGACTAGGTGCTGATGGAGTCAATAAATGGACACTTGGCACAAAAATAAAGTTAACAGGTCCTGACATTTCACTATGGGAAGCAATTGAGAGGGAGGATTCCAAGAGGACTTTAAATATTCCAGATGATGTAACTGTAACCAGACCAGGAGTTTTCCTTGTCTGTGGGCTTCTCCACCAGGGGGACAATGTGTCTTTTGCCTGGCACATAGTTAATTCTGAAGGATATTTTATTATTGCAGAACTAGCAGATTGGGGTGGTTTTTTGTTTTTACTTACTTTGGATCGTTAACTAAAATAGGGAACAAAGGACAAAATGTAAGTTTAGGAAAGAAGATGCTGAGTGCGAATTTGAAGGTGAAATGCATTTGAGCTGCTGGTGGGACAGTTTGGGAGAATCGGGCGGTTAGGAACGTGGAACCCAGGTCTGTTTTATTGTATCCTGGGAAAATCCAATCTTGTCTTTATTTTGGTTCAAAATAAAACTTTCTTTGATAAAAGCAAAGGCGTATTTCCTTGTGAGAGGCAGTAAGATGGAATGCTTTATCAAGTAAAAAGACTGTTCAAGGGAAGTGCTCCTGGAGCATTTGTTTTCCCTTAAAGACACTGATATCTGGGTCTCAGAGGGATTATATATTTCCAGATGTTTCCATTTGTGAGTGTCCAGTTGCATTAGATGCCACATTTTAGTGACATAACATCACTTTGCCTCATTGAGGACAATTTGGGGCACAAAAATCATAGTTGAGGAAAATTTACATTTGCTTCTCTTGCAGTCTGTTTTTCCAGAGTAGGGATAGTGTAGAAAAATAAAGGTACAAACAGAGCTGGCAGCATCCACATAGTTTCTTACTCAGTAGTTCTCAAGTCGGTGCCTCTCTGATTTGTAATAAATATTTTTAATGTGTTCCCTTTATTATCCTAATATGAGATAAATAGATAATGCATCCTGTTAGTATACCTAATTTTAAAAATTATATAGTGACTCAACTAGTATCTATAGAAAATAAAAATAAAAGGAAAGTAACTTACAATAAACGATGCATATTGCAGTATGTGTAATACATTCTTGGGTACAAGTTCACTAGAGCCAAGCTTCTCCTGGGGATCCTGTTAAAATGCAGATTCTGATTCAGCAGCTCCAGTGTGGGGGGCCTGAGATTCTGCCTTTCTTCTTTCTTTCTTTCTTTCCTTCCTTCCTTCCTTCCTTCCTTCCTTCCTTCCTTCCTTCCTTCCTTCCTTCCTTCCTTCCTTCCTTCCTTCCTCCCTTCCCTTCCCTTCCCTCCCCTCCCCTCCCTCCCTCCCTTCCTTCCTTCTCTTTCTTTTCTCTCTCTCTCTTTCTTTCTTTCTTTCTTTCTTTTTTCCTACTGGAAGTACTTTTTAAGAAAAAAATTCTAGACACTTAACAGTACATAACATTTCAACAGCGAAGCATTAGTTAAGAGAGGGGTTTTCAGGAGGTGGGGATTCTAGAATATTAGGAAAATATGTTGGTATCCTCCTTCATTATAGATGGATGGCATAGGTCATAATGCCATTCATCTATAATGAAGGAGGGTACCAACATTTGATATTGGCTACTAAGCCAATGTCAAAATCCAGTGGAATGACACTTCTATAGAGTTTATTTCCCTTTCTGCTATCTTCCCTACCCCACGGAAATGTCTGCCACCATATAAAGCGTGGTAGCACCTAGCTTAAGCTTCAGTGTTCCCCCTTGGGTAGGAAGGAGAGTGAAGGGAAGGTCACTCTTGAGTTTCCATGCTTTCTTCTTCCTCTCCTTGAGGTGGTTCTTCTGTCTCCTCTTCTTCCTCTCTTTCCTTTTTCTCTAATGGCTCCTCTAAGCCTTTTCTGAAGGTGTTACTCTCACTCCATCCCAGGTAGATATTTCAGAAGTAAGATGGCTGGCATCACCCTCCTGGCCAAGGATCTTCCTAAAGCCACCATGTGAGAGGATTCGGACCGAGTCTGAGCTGTGTAGCAGACTGTCCTGCTGTTCTAGAGTCATGACTGTGTACTCTGAAGTTGCCACTCTCACAGGGGTCAGTGATACCCATGGACCCTGGCAGGAACAGTCCTGCACCCAAAATCTGCAAGCAACACCTGTGTGCAGTGTTTAGGGCCAAAGGCTGTCTGTTGGTGTTATCACAGCATAATGACCTAGTAAGCCTAGGATCCAGGGTGTGAGGGGCTCAAAGCCAGGAAAACGAACCTTAAGTCCTTCAGTAGTCTGATGAGAACTTTAACTGTGGACTGAGAACCATTTTCCTTGAACCAGCGGGCATGCCGGATGGCTGCTAAGGCACTCTGCAATACCTTGATATCCAACGGAGTTCTGGGTCCTGTTTTGGAAGATTGGGTGGCACTGTTGTAACGACAGTCTTCACCGTAGCATCAGAAGAACTGATTTCAAAGCCAGTTTCGTTGTTTGGCATGGTCAAAACTTCAGAAGGATCCTGTGCTCTCAGGCTTCCCACGACTTTGTTTCCCAGGGGAGCATCAGCTTCCAGTGTTGGCACAATCTTGCGTATTACCAGCGGGGCAGCTGCATTGTGGCCTGTAGTGATGGTTCTCTTTTTATAGGATCCCACCTATCCAGCTTCTTCAATTTGCACTTCAGACATCCCTGGAGCCACAATCAGATTGTCAATCACATTGTTGATTTTTGTCACCAGGGAAAGGTAAGAGGCCTGCTCAGCAGAATCAGGAGCTGGGGTCCTGATTGCTCTTCAGCAAGGCCTCATTGAAGGAAGCTGTATCAGGTGTGGGCTTGACCCAGGGAAAGGCCATTTCACACAAATAGAAATCAAATGGGATATGTGGTACAAAGGGCCTGAACTCTCCTCCTGAGCCTCTTCTGAAGCCAAAGTATCCAACACAACCATGACCTTTGTCACTCCTCATGATGCCTTAAATTACAAATGGAAGCTACACCAATCACCCTTTCCTCCCCTGCCCCCCTCTCTTTTAAAATCTTGAGACAGGGTCTTGCTATGTTATTCGGGCTGGTCTTAAACTCCTGGGCTCATGTGATCCTCCTGCCTCAGCCTCTCAAGGTAGCTTGGATTTCAGGTGCATGCCTGAAATCCAAGATTCTTCATTTCTAATTAACTCCCAAGTGCTGTCAGTACTGCTGTTCCGTGACCACTTTTTGAATAGCAAGACTTTTTAGGAGTTAATGAAGTAGTCAGATGCTTGCACCTATACATAGAATCACTGTGAATGTTTCAGCTATAAAAGTGACTGCTACAGATGCTTCGAATGGGCAACAGTAAACCAGAAACGACCTTGCTGCTGGAGATTCAATATTCCAAAATGATAACTTAGTAAAGTTACAAAGAAAAAGTAGCAGTTTCCTCTGAATTTGCATGGTTCAGCGTGTGGTGTGTATTAAAACTATAAAAAACATACTGTGCATTTATTTTTATGTGAAATGAAGGAAGGTTCTTGGCTCAGATGCTTGGCATTTCACTTCATGTCCACTGAGACAGTCCTAAGTCATGCATGCCATAGCACAATTCATTGAGAGATTCTGCCTCTTAAATCCCAGTTTTGGCTTCCAGTTGCTTCAACAATCCCCTTCCTCTCTGCATTTAGAAAACATCCCTACAGGGCCGGGTGCGGTGGCTCATGCCTGTAATCCCAGCACTTTGGGAGGCCGAGGCGGGTGGATCACGAGGTCAGGAGATCGAGACCATCCTGGCTAACACAGTGAAACCCTGCCTCTACTAAAAATACAAAAAATTAGCTGGGTGTGGTGGTGGGCACTTGTAGTCCCAGCTATTCGGGCAGGAGAATCACTTGAACCTGGGAGGTGGAGGTTGCAGTGAGCCAAGATTGTGCTACACCCTGGCGACAGCGAGACTCTGTCTCAAAAAACAAAACAAACAAACAAACAAAAAACAAAAACACACCCCTACAGATTTCCAAAATGCCCAGAAGAGAGATACCATCTATGGAGAACCCCTGAACCCAAAAACCAATGAATGGGAACAGGCCATAAGATGATTCGTAGGTGTGATATGACTGCTCCTAGTTTGTTCAAGCAAATTGTCCCCTGAGCCAAGGGCCAAAGAAAATCAAGTAGAGAGTCACAGTTAGTGCACAGAACATGACAGCAGAGCTGTACAGTCTTGCCGGAGGTGTTTTCTCTGCTGTTCACTTTGTTTCCCTAGTAATTGGGGAAAAAGTTTTTATGGCCATATTTGCAGCTGACAGATTTGTTTTGCACCGTGCTGCGAGAGGGTGTTAAGTGGAGGCCTGTGAAGAATCTGAAGCAAATGGAGATAATTTTCGGGGGAAAAAAAAGTGTCTAACTTCCTAGTAACCACAGACTGAATTGTGTTTTTCCAGCTTAGTTTCTGTCTCTCTCAGTAGCCCTTGAGTGTCAGAGACCACTGGCATTCTTCCAGGACTGGAAAGGCAAGAGAGCAGTTGTTCAGAGCAGCATAATCCTCTGAAGTTCATTTGTACTTGGTAGTTTTCCTGAAAGCCTTATTTTTACTAAAATAGAAACTGATGGAAATGATCAAATGAAAATAGCAATATGTAGGGTGAGTTTTATTAGTTGAATCAAAAGATGTATTTATTTGCTACTTCTAGATTAACACGACCACCTCAGATAGTTTCTTAACTGAAAATATTTTAGTCCCCAGACAAGCTACGTTCTTTGACATTGTGTGTAATACAAAATATATATGAGATGGATTTTTCCGCTTTTGATATCAAGCAGCTTTTGTAACACTGGAATGTGAAAATGATATATATTCATTAGAGGCTGTCTGAAAAATAAGTTTAAAATTTGAGGAAAAAGTTAAAATGCAAATAAAGGCATGTGTAATTGTACCACCCAGAAATAACAACTATTAACCAGAATTTTCTCCTAATCTTTTTTTTTTTTTTTTTTTTTAATGAGGAAATACACAAGCATGTGCTCACATTTTAACAAAATTAGAATAGTTTCACTACTTTTGCATGCTGGTATTTTCACTTCTATTATGAAGTATGCATCTTAGTGATACTCATCTTCAGCACTTTTTTATTAATGGAAAATTTTGAGATAATTGTGGATTCATAAGCAGTTTTACGAAATAATGCAGTGAGGGCCCTTCTATACTTAGTTTGGTTTCCTCCAGTGGTGTAATTTTCCAAAGCTATAGTATAATATTGCAATCAGGATATTGACGTTAATACAGTCTACCAGGCCAAACGTGATGGCTCATTCCTGTAATCCTAGCACTTTGGAAGGCTGAGGCTGGTGGATCACTTGAGCCGAGGAGTTCGAGACCAGCCTGAGCAACATAGCAAAACCCCATCTCTACCAAAAAATAAAAAAATTAGCCAGGTGTGGTGGCGTGCACCTGTGGTTCCAAATGCTTGAGAAGCTGAGGTTAGTGTATTGCTTGAGCCTGGGAGGTTGAGGCTACGGTGACCTGAGATTGTGGTACTGCACTCTTGCCTAGGCGACAGAGGACTCTGTCTCAAAAAATAAAAACAAAAACTCCTAACAAGTGTAGTCAAATTTCCCCAGTTTTACTTATACTTATTTGTGCGTATGTGTGTATTTAGATTTATACACAATTTTATCACCTATGTAGGTTCATGTGTCTACAGCCACAGTCAAGATATTGAACAGTGCTGATACCACCAAGATCCCTTTTATAGCCACACCCATCTCTCCCCTGGCCCCCTTCAAACTCCTGCCAACCACTAATCTATCTTCAGTTTGTGAAACTTGGGTCATATCAGAAATTTTATATTAACGGAATATATAATGTTTGTTGCCAAGTAGTATTTCATGATATGTGTATACCACAGTTTAGCCACTTACCTGTTGAAGGACATCTTGGCATCTTGGCTGATTCTAGTTTTTAGCTATTATACATAGGCTGTTGTGAACACTGGCATACAGGTGGTTGTTGTAGTTGTTTTTTTAATTTAAAATTTTCTTTTTTTCTGGGATAAATGTCCAAGAGTACAATTGTTGGTTGAGTATTTAGGGTTTCTTTTTTTTTTTGAGACAGAGTCTCTGTTGCTCAGCCTGGAATCCAGCGGCATGATCATAGCTCACTGTAGCCTCAGATTTCTGGGCTCAAAAAATCCTCCTGCCCCAGCCTCCTGAGTAGCTGGGACTACAGGTGTATGCCATCCATCCTGGATAATTTTTTTTTTTTTTTTGAGAGGGAGTCTCACTGTGTCACCCAGGCTGGAGTACAGTGGCGCCGTCTCCGCTCACTGCAAACTCCGCTTCCCACGTTCATGCCATTCTCCTCCCTCATCCTCCTGAGTAGCTGGGACTATAGGTGCCCACCACCAAGCCTGGCTAATTTTTTGTATTTTTAGTAGAGACGGGGTTTCACCGTGTTAGCCAGGATGGTCTCAATCTCCTGAGCTTGTGATCCACCCGCCTCGGCCTCCCAAAGTGTTGGGATTACAGGCGTGAACCACTGCGCCCGGCCAATCCTAGGTAATTAAAAAATTTTTTTTTTGTAGGAGATGAGCTGTCTTTAGCTTGCCTAGGCTGGTATCAAACTCCTGGGCTCAAGCGAACCGCCTTCCTTGGCCTCCCAAAGTGCTGCAGTTACGTGAGTGTGAATTTTCTTATAAAACTACTTGCCAGAGTGGCTATACTATTTTACATCTCACCAGCAGTATGAGTGTAATCCAGATTTTTCACATCCTTGCCAGCATTTGGTGGCGTCACTGTTTTCATTTCATCCATTCTGATAAGTGTGAAGTGCTCTCATTGTGGTTTAAATCTGCACTTTCCTAATGCCAAGTGATGTTAAGCATCTTTGCATGTGCTTGCCATATATATATATCCTGTTCAGTCAGATGTCTTTTCAGGTCTTTGGCCCATTTTCTTATTGGATTGTCTGTTTTTTCAATATTGATGTTGGAGAATTCTTTATATGTTCTAGATACTTGTTCTTTGTCACCTATGTGATTTGCATGTATTTTCTCTCTCAACCTATAGCTTGTCTTTTTTTTTTTTTTAATAAGACTTTATTTTTTTAGAGCAGTTTTAGGTTCACAGCAAAATTGAGAGACATGTCTGGCGGTATCCCATATACTCCCTGCCCCAATACATGCATAGTCGCCCCCATTATCAATATCCTGCATGAGAGTGATGCTTTCATTACAGCTGGAGAACCTACACTGACACATCATTGTCACCCAAAATCCATTGTGTACATTAGGGTTACCTCCTGGTGACATAAATGACATAGCTCTGTGGGTTTAGATAAATTTATAATGACATGTATCCACCATTGTATACCAGGGGTCCCCATCCCCCAGGCCACACACTGGTACTGGTCTGTACTGGTCTGTGGCCTGTTAGGAACCAGGCTGCACAGCTGGAGGTGAGCAGCAGCAAGCAAGCATTACTCCCTGAGCGCTGCCTTCTGTCAGATCAGCATTGCCATTCGATTCTCATAGAAGCATGAACCTTATTGTGAACTGTGCATGTGGGGGATCTAGGATGTGTACTCTTTATGAGAATCTAATGCCTAATGATCTGAGATGTAACAGTTTCATCTCAAAACCATCCCCTCCCCCATCCCCATCCGTGGAAAAATTATCTTCCATGAAACCAGTCCCTGGTGCCAAAAAGTTTGGGGACCGCTGTCATACACCATTTTATTCACGGCCCTGAAAATCCTCTGTGCTCTGCCTGTTAGCGTTCTTTTTCATTCTCTTCACATGGACTTTCACAGAGTGAAAGGTTTACATTTTGATTAGATTCAATTTTCCTTGAGTGGATCATGCTTTTGGTGTCATGCCTAGTAACTTTTTCTCTGACTCTATATCCTAGAGATTTTTTTCTTAAGTTTCTTCCTAAAAGTTGTATAGTTTTACATTTTACAGTTAAGTTCCTGATCCATGCCAAGTAAATTTGGTGTGAGAGAGAAAGGTCACAATTGACTTGGTGTAAAGTGTGACAGGCAGGTCAATGCTCCTTTCTTGACCTGTGGATGGCCACTTGCTCTAGCTCCATTTGTTGAAAGACTATATCCTTCCTTCACTGAAAGCTTTTTGAACTTTTATCAGTAATCAGTTGGGCATATTTTGGGTCTATTTCTGGGTTCTGTGTTTCTTCCCTTGATCTAGGTCTCTTTCCCTTTACCAGTACCACAGTCTTGATTACTATGGTTATGTGACGAGCCTTACAATTGGGCAGAGTGATTCCTCCCACTTCCTTCTTTGTAAGGAGTATTTTAGCTAGTCTAGGGCTGGGCTGCTTGTTGTCACTGGGTCTCCTTTTCGGCTTTGCATGCCCACCTGTGATGCTACTTTTGAATCTTGGATTCATTTTCTAGGTTTCTCTTCAGAGGGTTTTTTGTTTTACTAAAGGAAATAAATTCCCTTTTTCCAGGGAATTTTTTCTTTTTTCCTCTGAGTACCCTAAAAGCTAACCCTAGAAGTTAAAATTATGGATGTGAATCATGTTATTTATGTTCCCTTAAACCTTCCAAACTCAGCCGGATGAAGTAGCACATGTGTGTAATCCTAGCTATTCAGGAAGCTGAGGTAGGAGGATAGCTTGAAGTCACAAGTTCAAGACCAGCCTGGGCAACCTAGCGAGACCTCATCTTTCAATTAAAAACAAAAAAACCAAAAAAACAAAAAACCCTCCAATACTGTTATTAAACATCTTGCTATGAATTTGTTCTGCTTTTGTATCATCTACTCACTTGGGCATCTAATTCTTAAGTTCTTTTCATTTTGTTCAAATTTAGCTGTATAATTGAGAATGGGGATGAAGATATGGAAAGTACTTTTTATCTATGAGTGCTTTGTTCAAAAGCAAGATGGCTTTGCACCGAGTCTCAGTAAACTTGAACATAAATAGAAGTGCAAAGGGTCTGCTAGTATTTATTTAAACAGAAAGTTTTCAGGGGTTATCTTCTATGGAAAATGTTTCCAAACAATGTGACAGCAAAATGATAGTGTAAATTGTAATGTCTGTCCCAGTTGGATATATAAACATATGAAGTGCTTTTTTCTTAAAAATGTTTGGGTGGTTCATTTAGAGTGAAAAGTGATATAACTCACATTCTAAAATAATGATAGAATAAAATAAGGATTTTATCTTTCAGTGTCATATAGGTGCTTTGTTACTTTCCAGGGACTATAGTGAGTAATGGAATTGTGGGCATAGCTTATTTGGGGCAGATGTTTCTAGATTGTGGTCTATAAATGAGACCCAGGTCTTTGGAAGAGAGAGGGAATAAATTCAGGGAGAAAGGATTTAGAATTATTCTTGGTGTTATAAATAATGAAGTGGTTGCTCTTAAGTAACTATAATGGCATTTTAGCTAGTAGACAAAATAGTACCTAAGCCCTGTTTTCAAAGTCCCTGAGACACTAATGCACAGATAATAAATCAAAATACAAGAATGTAGGTGCTTTGTCCCTAAGCCCCACTACAGATCTTGATTAAGTAGGTCTGGATCTGTGGACCTATGGAGAACTCGTTTGCCAGAACAGCTTAAGAACTAAAGTAGGCCAAAATCAATTCTTCATCTTCCCAATGCCCAAACTAAAATACTGAATCTTTCCATCCCATTATGAGAAAAAACTCATACTATATTTTTTTGACTTGCCTGGGAGGATAATTCTAGTATGTATGCCTTTTGTCCCATAATTGCTATCATTATTATGATTCTAATAACTATTAAAATATCATATTATATCATTATTATATTATTTCAAGTGGTGGCTGGGCGTAGTGGCTCAGGCCAGGTGTTGAGGCTCACCCCTGCAATCCTAACACTTTGGAAGGCTGAGGCTGGAGGATCACTTGAGCCCAGGAGTTCAAGACCAGCCTGGACAACATAGCAAGACCTTGTCTCTACTAAAAATTAAAAAATAAAAATTAACCAGATGTGGTGGTGTGTACTTGTAGTCCCAGCTCCTCAGGAGACTGAGGCAGGAGGATCACTTGAGCCAGGGGGTTGAAGATTCTGTGAGCTATGATGTACCACTGCTCTCTAGCCTGGACAACAGAGCAAGAGACTGTCTCTAAATAAATACATCAATCGATTGATCAATCAGTAAGCTGTCCATCACAAGAGCTCCCTTGTTTGAATGATAAATGGTGTGATCACCATAGTCTTATCATATTCAAATCAGAGACAGATCAAAAGGAAGGAATGAATGACCTGCAAGAGATGGTACCTTATAGCTTGGCGAAGACCCACTCAGGGCTGCTGTCCCTTGGTGGGTCTAGGCTGAGGTGAGAATAGGGTAGGGAATTGGAATCCAAGGGAGGTGCTAGACCCATACTGCCTAATGCCATGGAAGAATAGAAAGTGTACAAAGAAAAAAGTGAGAGACGTAAGGCCTTTGTCTGTATGATGCTGTCCCAACTTTCTTATCTCCATACTTAGAAGGGAAAAAGCTTTGGGATCAAAGAGAGAGAGAAGTAATCTTTTTATCTTCTAAGTAAGGACTCTGTATGCCTTCATCCCACTTCAGAAGTAAGCCTGAAATATGAGTTATTTGGCCATACCCTGGTCCTACAGTAGTCCTAGTCTTTGCTACCACCCAAGCCAGCTTCATGGAAACTAGGCCATATTGGCATGCAAGACCAAGAGTACTGTTTTAAATAAACATGTCCCAGATTTGTTCTAGTTTATAGGAAAAATAAAAAATAATTTACAAACCAGCAACAGTTATTAACACAATTTTTGGTGACTTTTCCCCCCACCCCTGTTGGAAAACAGTGGGTTTGAAAACCACCAACCAAGAGTCGTGGGCCTTGAGTCACAGGCAGCATGCAGTCCCTCCTGAGGGTGCTCCCTGTATCTGGTTCTGTGCCTTGGACTGTCATTTTCTTTTCTTCTTGATGGCCTTGCTTTCCAAGGGCTTTTTTTTTCTTTCTTTTTTTTTTTTTAAAAAAAATTTGAGAGAGAGTCTTGCTCTGTCACCTAGGCTGGAGTACAGTGGCATGATCTTGGCTCACTGCAACCTCTGCCTTCTGGGTTCAAGGAATTCTTGTGCCTCAGCCTCCCAAAGTGCTGGGATTACAGGTGTGAGCCACTATGCCTGGCCCCAGGGGCATCTTAATTAAGCAATAGGAATGCAGTTAAGGAAGTGATAAAATTTATCAAAGAATCCTTAGGAAATGTCAGCTATAGCTCTTATCACCATGGCTGTCTGTAAAAGGGTGGTCCTGAGATGAAGTAGTCGCTGAGTGCTGGATTTTAAGACCCGTCTCACTGTATGGAAATCATATATCAAACACAATGAAAATGAAGCGTATTTGTGACAGTTGAGTATAAGACTTTTATTTTATTTTGTTTTTTTCTGAGCTAAGGAAGTAGGCAGGTAAACAGAAAACCTTCACTGCAGAATTGACACCCTAGAGGAAAATTGCTTTGTCTGTCCAAAGATATGCTTAACTGACGAGAAATTAAACAACATGATTGAGGAGGAAAACCTGAATAAGTGGAACACGGAAGTAAAAAAGGATTCTGTCACTATTTACACCCATTATTCAAGTTGGAAGATGGGATGATTCTTAATTATTCATTTAGGTGTCAGTGTGGATAGAAAATCACCATCCTAGAAGGATACATTAAAATGAGTAAGAGATTTTCAAAATTCACAGAATAAGTATGTGTGGAATTTTGCGGGTTTTCAGGAGCCTGTTGAGTTCCAGGGTAGGAGAGAGATGTCATGCCAAATGACAGATTTCTTGTTCAAGGAGTGTGAACACAACAGGCTGACAAAATTTGAAAAGAGCAGTGCTGATAAGCAAAAGGAAAGAGAAGAAAGGATGGCTCTGGACTTCCTGCTCTCAGTGAGGCAAGCTGTGGGTTAGTGTGTGTGGCATGGACTTGAGGAAGTGCCGGTTACCTATTCCCTGACATGATCTATTCCTTCCACTCAGGGCCAGTGGACATCTGTATGTATGTTTCCCTTAATCCCATTATGTTTTTACTTGATACCAAGTAGCTCTTTTATTTTGTTAGCAACAAAGCTTGATTTAATTTCTTGGTTTGCAGAGTAGATACTTAAGAAAAATGCAAAACTACTCTCACCTTGCTGTATAAGAAGCTAATTTTTTTTTTTACCTTTTTATTTTATTTTTTAAAGGTTTTCTTTCTTTTTTTAATTATTATACTTTAAGTTATGGGATACATGTGCAGAACATACAGGTTTGTTACATAGGTATACACGTGTCATGGTGGTTTGCTGCACCCATCAACCGGTCATCTACATTAGTTATTTCTCCTATTGCTATCCCTCCCCTAGCTCCCCATCCTCTGCCGGGCCCTGGTACGTGATGTTCCCCACCTGTGTCCATGTGTTACCATTGTTCACCTCCTACTTATGAGTGAGAACATGTGCTGTTTGGTTTTCTGTTCCTGTGTTTGCTGAGAATGATGGTTTCCAGCTTCATCCATGTCCCTGCGAAGGACATGAACTTGATCCATTTTTATGGCTGCATAGTATTCCATGGTGTATATGTGCCACATTGTCTTTATCCAGTCTATCATTGATGGACATTTGGGTTGGTTCCAAGTCGTTGCTGTTGTGAAGAGTGAAGTGGCTAACTTTTTAAGGGAATGGAAATACAGCCTGCCAATGATTCATATGGTGTTGGATTTTTGTCTTCATGTGCAGCATATCCAGTGCTTTAGAGCATTCCTTCGTGGATTGGGGTTCGGCCCAGGTGCCTCTTTTGGCATATGAAGAGTTTGACCTTTGACATGGATATGAAAGAGTGGGAGAAAGTGTGCAAGTTGCCACCAAACTCCCGTGCTAACTGCAGAAGGCTGCGAGGTGTGGAGAGTGAAGGAACACAGAGTGATGATTCTCTCTCTTACATCATACGTCTGGGTCCAATGTTGACTTTTAAAACTACCTTCCTGTTTCCACATGCTGAGATTCTTCTCTGATACCTTAAGTACTCTGCTCAAATCCAACATTTTTCTTAATTACATCTGTCAGTTACATGAAAATCTCCTTTGGTCACTGAGACCCAAACCTTGCCGGTCTGTCATTGAGCCAGGTCGTCTTCGATACGACTGTGCTCCTACCCTCAGCCTTTGTCATTGGTGCCTTAGTGACTGCAGAAGCCTCTTAGTCTTCCCATCTCCACCTTGCTCTATACCCCTGCCTTGACCGTTGCTGGCCAATAGTAAAAATCCCCTCCCAAAATATTTTTAAGTAAACAAACAAAAATACAAAATAGCATTTAAAAATTGAAAAGTTAAAAAAAAATTCTAAATGTTTATCTCCTCACCTTATTTAGCCTAGTTTCAACTCTAAAGATTTTCCTAGTGCTTCAAAAACTGTAATGTCTACAAATTCTCCTAAACTACCCTGAATTGCTGATCTCTCTCTCGTCATGTATCTCCCTCTCCACCATAAAATTTTAAATTTCTGAAGGGTCCTGCACAGCTCGTAATAAAATACCAAGAGCACGGGAGTCATTGAATTAATAATTGTTGAATTAAATTAAGTACATCTGGTAAAATCCCTTTCAATAGCTCATTAGTAATGGAGTCTGGTATGTTTGTGTGTGGGGAGCAAACTGGGATATGTCATTCTGTATTGTTGAACACAATAGTGTCCCTCCAGAAAAACACTGTTGATTTTGTGTGATTCATTGACAGATTCAAAGGATGGTGTAACCATCTGTTTTCTGTAGTTCCTGAGAAAAGAACAAAAGGATTGGGCTTGGAGTGGAGAATGAGAAGAAGTGGGTAGATAAAAGGTAGAATTTTTTGCACTGCTTAGGTTGTATAATCGACCAGATTACCCGGGAACTCTGCCACCTCCTCCCCGAGTCTGAATAAAAAGGAGTATCTTCTCCTTTGATGGAGGTGGTGGACGCAGCTTTTCCTAGATGACCTCTCTGGCCTGGTCCAATTCTGCATTTTTAATTGGAGTGTTTTTCTTCCTTATTCTCCAGATTTATTTTTTAAATTACAAAAGAAGTATGTTTGTTTAAAAAAATCTGAAAATTCAGAAATTTATAAACCAAAAGCCCCTGCCCCAATTACTTTTCTTGGAGCTCGCCATGATTATTGCAATCATGATTATTTGCTGTATGTGTTTTCATGCTGTTTAAATAGAGACACATGTGTGTATGTGTCTTGGCTTTTATAAAAATGTGATTGAAGTTTTCATCGTGTCCTTCAGTTTGCATGTATCCTCATCATTATCATGTGTGAGTGCATAAGTCTCATTTCTTTTTAATGGTTATGTAGAGTTTCTCTGTATAGATACATCATACTTTTGTAATTGTTCTCATATAGATGTATATTTGGGTTTTTCCAAAATTCTCTGTCAAACATAATGCTACAAATAGCCTTTATGCTTTTACTACAAGCTTTTCAAAAGTATGCTCTCAATTTATCAAATGCTTTCTTTACATTCTTTGCTGAAGTAACCATGTGGTTTTTCTCCTCTAAAACTATTGACATATATAATGTAGTTTAAAGTCATCAAACAAGGTGAAAATTGAGTCCTGTCATAATTATCTTTGAAAATCCATTAAATCATCCCTGTTTGTGCTCTCACATTTCTCAGTAAGAGCTGCTCAGCCCAATTTTTTTTTCCAGTATTGGAACAGAATGTTGTTTCTTTGGTTGAACCCATATGAAGTGGTTGGCTTGTGTTCTAGAGCCATCTTTTATCAAAGACAATTGTTGTCAGTTTTGTTATTGTTGTTTGATTTTGTCTTGTTTTTAGCTAACATCGTTAAAATTCATAAACTAGAGGTACATGTGCCACTGTAACGCTGTAATGAGCCACCTCATTCGATGGCTCCTTGAATGTTTGAATTAAGCCCTACTTGGTCTGTGATGGGTTTATTTTTTGGTTCTGCTTTTAATACACTGGTGAATTCATTGTACTGACCTGTTTTGTGAATTCATCTTGAGTTTTTCTCTGTGTATTCTTCACAAGTTCTCTAATAAATAATTTTTTCTGTGTTCTATACTGTACTATTAATAAAGCTTTCAAGTAGTATTTTTCTGGCATTTTCCCTCCGTTTTTAAATCGCCATTTATACTTTGACAGAAATTACTTTGAGATTGATGACTGCAGCTTTCCAAATTGATTTATTCTAGGCAAGCATCTTCTACTATTCTTGAAATTTAGAGGCCATGGGGGTTCTGTTTTTAAGGCTGATATGTTGCTGTTTCAAATTATACTTGAAACTCCAAACATATGGAGCTTTTCATCCACCCTTCCATCACCCACGTAAATGAATATCATAGTTTTATTTTCATTTGGCCTCGTGAATCTCAGTGCCCACACACTGTGATTGAGACTGACAGTGTGGTTGAAGTTTTGTTGGGGAGATCAGAGAGCGTCTGATCAGAATGTTTCTCTTCCTCTAATTTCTGATTCTTTTATCTTACGAGATACAGCAGAGCCGGCCGTGTGAATACTTGGGAAGTGCAGCTCTGGAATATCAATGGAGCCCTCTCTCCTGTCTTTTGGGAACCAGGAGCAAAGGCAAATTGGGAATGCATTTTTCAGTGTCTGCAGGAAGTTTGAAGTTTATTTATTAGCACTAAATGCATCTGTTGGGCTGCAGTGATGAGATGAATCCTCATTTTTAAATATTTGATCTGCAACTGACTAAGCCCTTGAAGCTTTTGCTGTAGTACAAATTTAGACTACTGATGTGCCTGGGAAGTGTACCAGGTTCTGAATTATACAGCGGGTTGCATGGTGGGCAACCTTAAAACCAGAGAACACCTGGGGCCAGCAGGAGTGGGAATACTGAAAAAGTGAAGGGCGCGCTGGAATTTTTTAAAATTTATTTTGGTGATGACTCTGAGGGGAAAGGCAGTGTTGAAACTGTCTGAGAACATAAAGCCTTGGAAATAACTGCTGCTAGAAACTAGGGAAAGCCAAAATGTGTTAGTAAAAGAGAAAGAAGGGGTTGTTCTTGTGATGCATAGCCTCTGACACCTTGGCCCCTTTCCTAAAAATATAGTTCCCATATGTGGAGTTTCACAGGCACCTCATGGGCTTGGGGAAGTCTGTGGTCCTAGGGGAGAAATAAAATGACTGGTTCTTGAAAATACATTTGAGGGTTTGAATTCTTCAGCTTTGGCAAGAATCTTAACCAAAGGCCTCATGCTGATAGGGCTGAGATTGGCTTCTCTGTGCTTGTGTATTATCTTGTTGGGTTTGTCCAACATCCAAAATCCACAGGCCATAACATGCAGAAATCTTAGCTACTTAACATCGTTTTTAAGAGCTCTTTTGTTATAGTCGTTGCTTATATCTTTAATATCATCTCCCGTTGCATTCTTGAACACTAGACCTAAACTTATTAAACTGTTGTATGAACTTAAATTATTAGTATTTTTTGAGATGAGGTCTTGCTATGTTCCCCAGGCTGGTCCCGAACTTCCCCTTGGCCGAAGAGAGCCTCCAACCTCAGCCTCCCAAGTGGCTGGGACTACAGGCACATGCCACGTGCCCAGCTCTGTATGCTTAAATATGAGGTGACCCTAATAGATGGCATTCCTCCATTTAGCTAATGAGAAGAATGAGGGAGAAAATGCTTTTGTTTTGCCAACTTGAATATATAAGCTTTTGGGACTATAGGTGAAATCGTAAATGTCTGTTTATAATCATTGAACTAGATATACAATAATATAATTTACATATTTCTGTGCCCACATGTTATAGGAATGTGCATGCAGGGCTCACCAGTAGTGAGATGAATGAGGTGTTTGTGTCTGAAGATCCAAATGACTGTTGTTTCAGAGAATGTCAGAGCTGGAAGCACCCTTAGAGAGAGATCCTGTCCACGGTCCTTATCTCACTGATAAGGAAACTGAGTCTCAGTGTGGGCACACAGCAGGTTGAGGCGGAGCTGAGTTCCTACTTGTTCTCAAATTAGGATAGGAGTATCTCTGGAGGATGTAGGTATCCAAGGTAATATGCCCCAGGGGTTAAATATGGTACACCTTAACAAATTATCTCTTTAACCTGAATATTTGGTCATAAAAGTTAAGTAGTTGAACTACAAATATTTTATACATGTTTTTACATAAAAAACAGACACAGGCTACTCTGGTATACAGCACAAGATTCATATAAAAGTTTAAGATAAACTAAGACCGCAAATTTGAGGCAGTTATTTTAGGCTTCACCTTCAGATCATTAGAAGAAAGTCATTCAGTGTCTGGCCATGTAAAAGGGTATAAACATTAGGAGAAATGTTTAAGAGCTTCTGCACTACACCACTTAGAGTAGTATACGGATGCTCTCCCACATGTAAAACTTCAGTCATTGGATCTTAATTCAGGTGAACAAAAACTCGCAAGCCCAGGCACAAGTGCAACAGCTCTGTGTATCACCAACAGATGGCGCTGGCGGTCATTTACGTGATGCTCTTTGGAGTTGGGAACAAATATTTTTTAACACTCACCTTCGCAGAACCTGTCATAAAACATACATTGAGAAACTAGGATAGAAGAGAGCAATTTATCATACTTGATCATGGCCTGTTGGCATATCACTTAAGGTTAATTGATTCCCTTCTACTATAATTTTATACTCATAAAGAAATTGAAATAATTTCTTTTAATACTTTAATAGTGGCTAGGGCCCACCCTTGATAGAGTGTACTGGTAGTACCTGCTTTAAAGGAATGCATTTGAATTATAGTTACAAATCTGTTTCCTCTGAAATCAGTTTCTAGTAAATGGGTTTATTGGTATCTAATCAACTGAATTGATAACATGCAGTTTCTGAGCAGAACTGTATTGTGGTCTCATAATCCAGGACATTTTTTCCTTCTTCTCCATGCCTTACAGACACCCTTCTATTCAGTATCCTTTTAAGGATGTTTTTCCCCCTCCTCATTGAAGATTGTTCCTATTTTTACTTTAACAACCCCAGGCACTTTCAAATGTAATCATTTTCATCCTATTTTTACACATGGGTATATAAAGTAAATGTGACCTAAACTGATATAATCTGATATATCTATAAATTGGTAATTTTTAAAAAATGGCTTCTTTGTAAACGATTTATCATCAGCAGTTTCTCATTTGGAGCTTAATTAGCATATACAAATACAGCAAAGCCTAATTCTCTAAAGTACTTTCTTGCCATGAAACAGATTTGTTATGGGTTGGAGATAGGATCTGGGATTGTCAGACTAAAGCCTCCATGTCTAAAGTGTAGGCAATCCCCACTTTTTTCTTTTGCATTTGGCTTCTTAAATGACATGAAAGCATTTCATGAATCTGAAAAGAGGAGCGCATTCCCCAGTGTCATTTGGAGTCAAGGTTTCTAGTAAATTCAGTTTATGGCAATACTGGTTTGGGGATTTTTTTTTTTTTCCTACCCAGGGATGCAGTAACCACTTTGCATAATGGGAAAATTGCTTCTCCAATTTGGGATTCAATTTTTACCTACCTCAGATGTGAAGTAGAAACTAACCTTTCTGGAGTGATAATTGTGCTCAATTGTGTATCTATTGTGAACCGATTGTAAGTTTATCTAGGAGTCGACCTTTGGCCAGGTTTCCTTATAGTTATATGAGGATTGGAGTTGTATAAACTTTTTTTGGGGGGGTCATTACACCCTCTCTGTGCAGTGTGAATGGAATCCTGTCAAGGAGGGAAGTAATGGGTATCTGAGTGATTTCACAGACTGGATTGTTAGCCACGGAAAGGTTTGATACATAGTCTAGCTTTGCCCACTCAGTAGCTAGATGAAAAAATTGAGGCACAGAGAGGGCAAGTAGCTTTCTCAAGATGACATAATTAATTGGTGACAAACGATGGACTATTCTCCTGGACCCCTTGACACTCTGATTCTCTGAATCAGTGATAGGACTTGCTATCTGCATTTTTAACCCATTTAAAATATACCCTAGGCATTTCTAATATGTAGCCAGGTTTAGAAATTCCTCTACTTTATTTCTTTTAATTTATAGCAGTGGTTTTCAACTGGTGGCAATTTTGAATTGCAGGGGACATTTGGCCAGTTCATTGGGTGAGTTGGTTCTTATGGGAGATATTTTTAATTGTCACAAATGTGGATTGCTTCCGGTATCTAGTCAGTAAAACCCAAGGATACTGCTGCACATCCTACAATGCATAGCAATGCAGAGCAAAGAATTATCCAGCTGCAAATGCCAGTAGTGCCAAGATTGAGAAACACCTGCTTTACAGTGATTAATAGCATTGCCTCTAGAGTGCCAAATCCCGGTTCAAATTTTAGCTCTTACCAGCTCTGTAGAACTAGGCAACATAATCAGTCTCTTGAAGCTCTGTTGTCTCATCTGTAAAATGGGGATATTAACAGTTACTTCACAGGGTTGTGGTGAGGAGTAATGTAAAGTGCTTAGAAGAATTGCATGGCTGATTTCTACATTCTCAATAAGCATTAGGTATTATGATAACTATTAATATCATTATAGGGCATACGTTTCAGTTATTTTACATCATAAAACTGCTAAAAACAGTGAATGAATAGCTCCCAACAGGAGAAAGTTACATAAAGCACTTTGGTACATTCTAGAAGCTTAATACATTCTTGTTCATTTTTACTTAATTGAAGAGTATGCATGTGATTGTCTATGTGCCTGTTTACCTTGGCTGTTTTTCGGTATATATCTAGTAAGAGTGATAAGTAGCAAATTTGCACAGTTTCAGGGCAAATTATCTACATTAATTATGGAGACCACTGAGGTTCCTGAGGAAAAGATTAACAGTGGATAAGCTACATGGATGCCAAATATGATTCCAGAAAAAGAAACACGTACCAACTATATGGTTCATTAGCTTTGCAAAAAATCTCAGCAAGACTGTAAACTCATTCCAGGTAAAGACCTTTGTTATAATTCTTCTGTAGTCCATAATGTCTGTGGCTATGTCAGACATATTGATGGTACTCCATAAATAATTGTTTTGGGGTTGAGGATTTGAGAGCAACGTCTATATTTTCATGAAACCTACATAAAAGCCAGGAATTCAAATAACTCAGATTCTGCTTGAGTCATATTAAAAAAAAAAACTTTAATGTTGGCAGTAATGAAGCCAAGCCCTTACGTATATATGTATACACACGGTATATGTGTTATATAGATGTATATATATCCACATACATGCATATATATGGATATGGATATATATGAGGAGTCTTCAAAAAGTTCATGGAAAATATGGAATAGTATAAAACTAGACATAGATTTCAACTTTTTCCCCCACAAGAAACTCATACTAACTTGTTATAAAGTAGCTGAACAGGGTCTAGTTTCAGATACTAAGAATGATGAGACATCAGTTTGAAAAGAACTTCTAATAGAACAATGTGAGTTCTACTAAAATCGAATCAAGAACAAATATCAAATTTGGGGTGAAATCATTGATGCTTTACCAAAAGTTTCTGGGGGCAATGGCTCAGAGAAATCCACAGTTTACAAGTGGATAATTCATTTTAAGAAAAGAGGAGACGATGTTGAAGATGAAGCCCACAGTGGCGGACCATCCACATCAATTTGCAAGGAAAAAAAAAATTATCTTGTCTGTGCCCTAATTGAAAGGGAGCAACAATTAACAGCGCACGTAATAACCAACGCCATGGGCATCTCAGTTGGTTCAGCTTACACAATTCTGGCTGAAAAGCGAAAGTTGAGCAAACTTTCCACTGGATAGATGCCAAAACCATTGCCCCTAGATCAGCTGCAGACAAGAGCAGAGCTTTCAACTGCAATTTTAAACAAGTGGGATCAGGATCCTGAATCATTTCTTTGAAGAATTGTAACAGGAAATGAAACATGGCTTTATCAGTAGAATCCCGAAGGCAAAACACAATCAAAGCAATGGCTACCAAGTGGTGGAAGTGGTTTAGTCAAAGCAAAAGCAGACTGGTCGAGAGCAAAGGTCTTGACAACAGTTATTTGGGCTCTTCAAGACGTTCTGCTTGTTGACTTTCTGGAGGACCAAAGGATGATAACATCTGCTTATTGTGAGAGTGCTTTGAGAAAGTTAACCAAAACTGTAACAGAAAAATGTCTGGGACAACTAGACCAAAGAGTCCTTCTCCACCATTACAGTGTTCCTTCCTGCTCATTCCTCTCATCAAACAAGAGCAATTTTGCAAGAGTTTTCAATGGGAAATCATGAAAAGTTGTTCAATGGGAAATCATGAAAAGACAGTAAAGTTGACTGTATCAACTTTACAGTCCTGATTTGGCTGCTTGTGAGTTCTTTTTGTTTTCTAATCTTTAAAAGTCTGTAAGGGATACCCATTTTTTTCTTCGGTTAAAAATTAAAAAGGGCCAGGTGTGGTGGCTCACGGGGTCAGGATTTCAAGTCCAGCCTGGCCAGAATAGTGAAACATTGTCTCTACTAAAAATACAAAAATTAGCTGGGCTTGGTGGCAGGCGCCTCTAATCCCAGCTACTCAGGAGGCTGAGGCAGAGAATTGCTTGAACCTGGGAGGTAGAGGTTGCAGTGAGCCAAGATTGTGCCACTGCACTGCCCTCCAGCCTGGGCAACAGAGCGAGACTCCATCTCAAAAAAATAAACAAATAAATAAAGATAATGTAAAAAAGACAACATTGACATGGTTAAATTCCCAGGACCTTCAGTTCTTTAAGAATGGACTAAATGGCAGCTGGGCACGGTGGCTCATGCCTGTAATCCCAGCACTTTGGGAGGCTGAGGCGGGTGGATCACAAGGTCAGGAGTTCAAGACCAACCTGGCCAAGATGGTGAAACCCCATCTCTACTAAAAGTACAAAAATTACAGCGCACCTGTAATCCCAGCTACTAGGGAGGCTGAGGCAGGAGAATCACTTGAACCTAGGGGGACGGAGGATGCAGTGAGCTGAGATCGCACCACTGCACACTGCACTCCGTGACAGAGCGAGACTCTGTGTCAAAAAAAAAAAAAAAAAAAAAAAAAAAAAAAAAAAAAAAAAATGGCTATTCATCACTCACAAGAGAGTTTTGAACTGGATGGAGCTTACGTTGAGAAATAAAGTTTATATTTTTAATTTTTATCTTTTTATTCCATTTGTACACAAACTTTTTGAAAACATGATGTTTGTGTGGTATGCTGGTAGATGTTTAACACCTGGCTGTGGCAGGGGATGACTGATGTCTCTGAGTACAAGGGTGGGAAGAGGTGCTAACATTCGACTCTCACGAGCCAGTACAAGCTTACTCCAGTGCACAACTATTTAATAGCACTTGTGTGCCAGGTACTATGCTAAATGCCTTATTAAGTGTATTCATTCATTTAAACCTCACGTCAACCCTTCTGGTGTAGTTGTATTATTATCATATCTATCTTGCAGATGCAAAAACTGAGGCACAGAGGGTTTAAACGCCTAGCCCAGGGTCACACAACTTGTTAGTGACAGAGTTAGGATGAGAACCCAAGCAGCCTGGGTTTGGAGTTCATGGTCTGAACCTCAACATTATACTGTTATCTCTCAGAAAAACCTGATGTTACTAATTTACATTTTCATTAAATTAACGAAAACATTACACAGGGAGCAAACTCTTAGTACATAGCTAAACTTGATGAAAATCCCTTGCACTGTGCCATACACATGTCCAGCTGCAAGTGGGAGTGTTAAAAAAAATTGGTTTCTTCTTGGCTGGGTGCGGTGACTCATGCCTATAATCCCAGCACTTTGGGAGGCCAAGGCGGGTGGGTCGCTTGAGCCCAGGAGTTCGACACCAGCCTGGGCAACATGGCAAAATACTATCTCTACAAAAAAATGCAAATATTAGCTGAATGTGGTGGTGTGCTACTCAGGAGGCTGAGGAGGGAGGATCACTTGAGCCCAGGAGGCTGAGGCTGCAGTGAGCTGTGATTGCACCACTGCACACCAGCCCAGGTGAAAGAATGAAATCTTGTCTCATGAAATAAAATAATAAAATAAAATTGAATTGGTTTCTTCAAGAGTGCAGAATTCATCCTGAGAACACACTCGTTCCTCCTGGTGCTCTCACTTGTCCCACACGTGCAGCCCTTCCTTCCCCAGTCTGTGCGAAGCACACATCACGCTTCTCATGTGGTAGCATCTCTGATGGCCTCGGAGAGTATAATTAAGTTTTACCTTCTGGCTGCTTTTCTCCCAGGAATCGACCACCGTGGAATTCTGATGAACCAAACTCTGTTCTGTATTATATTCCTTCATTCTATTTAAATTACTCTGAAACCTCCCCTCCCATCCTGGCCCACCCACCTCTGATACCCATATACTCTAGTCCCACTTTCCCATTTTTGAATTGTCCCTCAAGGCCTAGCCCATTGCACCTTCTTTATGGGAGCCCTCCTAATGGCATCAAATACTTTAGATAAATGATTTTTGAAAATGAAAATGTCTTTAATTTGAACAGTTTTTTTCCTCTCTTCTCATTCTGGGCAGAAGGAATGCCATTTTCACTCACTGTGAACAAACAGGACACTGCTGTTTATCTTGCGGGAGAACATTGTTTTTCTCATACTTATCTCTCCCAATGGGATAATTGTAGGTGTGTGTGAAGGCTTCATCTAATTTGGGATGGATATTCTCATGGAGGAAAGGGTAGTGAAGTGCAGCGCTCATCTACCCCTAATGGTGGACCTTGCCTGTGGTCATGAGCAAAGGGTGCAGGTGTTGAATTTCTGGAGGAGTCCAAAGCTGTCTCCATGATTGATTCGTGATGAATCCTTGCACTGGAGAAATGAGGGTAAGGAATTTTCATCAGAATGTGGAAATGGCCATGAGGGGGAGGTTGTTTCATCTTTTCCTATGACCTCCACCACCAAGATATTAAAATAACACTTTGCAGCATTGTTTCCTGGAATTTATAGGTGTGTAGAGGAAATCCATGGTCAAATCGGTCTGGGAATTGCTCACTGAAACGTATTTTAGACGTGTCATTCTTATCTTCTCTTCAGGGCTTCTCAGAGCTTTTACTATGCTAATGTGTGATTGAATGTCTATAAGGTTTTGTAATAAGCAGCATTTTCCAAACTCACCTGCCCTGGAATTTTTTCATCTCAAAGCATTCTCTTTGACTTGTGTTCAGTGGAATAGCCTTTGGGGAATTCTATACTGGAGAGAAAGATTGTTGGGCATCTGGGGATGGCCATAAAAATCTATCCTGAGCAGGAGTCTTGTCATCATTGTCTTAAGGAAGTATATTTCCAAATCACTATAGTATCTCTGATTATCTTTTCATGCTGTTTGTACAGTGCTCTGGTTACTAAGATAATAGTACATTGTGAACGCACACACACACGTGGAAAGCTTTAAAGAGGTAGGAAATTTGCTGAGAGTGACAGGGAGTTGATGGCGAACCCCTGCTCTGGATGGATCGACGTGAGTCAGTGTATCTGTGATTAGTACTGAAAGGCTCCTAACTCAGCAGGTAGACTTCTGGCTAGAATTCTGGGTAGAGTTACTTTTTCAGTGACCATATGGAAAGTGTTTGAATTTTTTTTCCCTTAATGGTTTAAAAAAGTTGTTGCCTGGAAGCAAGGATATAGGCCAAACAATATCACAGCATGAGCCCTGTGTAACTGTAAGGCACTCTATGGTGTACGAATCAAATTTATCAAAAGTAGGAAGAATAGTTTTTTTAAAGATTTTTGTTGGTTTTTTTAGCATGGTGTATCACAGTGGTTCATAAACATGGGTCTGTGGATGAGGAGCTTTTAAAACATCCAGATTTCTGGGCCCCACTGTTGAAATTTAGGAACTTTGAGGGGAAAGCCCAGGAAATGTTCCAAGAGTGATCCACATACTGTCAGTTCTTGGTGTTTTTTTTTTTTTTTTTTTTTTTTGTGTGTGTGTGTGTGTGTGTAGTTATGTTCTATAAAGTCACCACGAACACTTAATTAGCAAATACTGATCTGCTAAGGGAAATACAGGATTAGGTTCCTGCGAACTTCTGGTCACATTTTCATCAACTGATCAATACATAGTTGTATTTTACTTGTATTTCTGTTTAATGACACTTTAATGTTCATTTCTTTCAAATCACATATGCAGTATTTCCTTATAATAAGATGTCACTGAGAAGGGTTGAACACTTTCCTGATCCTTTATAGCAATGCTATGTTCTTTCAAATTTTTTGTCCCACAAATCCACAAATTTAGCCTGTTTTCCATCTTTTCCATAGCCTCATGATGCACTGTAGATGTTACCTTAGCAATCTGTGGCTTGGCCGCAGGTCAGCCAATTCCCTCTTTCTTTTTCTGGACATACATTATTGTGGATCCATTAACACTGAACTCACAGCTAGGAGCACTGTAACTCATGCCTGACTGAAGCATATCCAGCACACCGGTTTCTCTACAAGGCTGGTAAGTTTTTTTAAATTTTTATTTATTTATTTATTTATTTATTTTTATTTTTATTTTATTTTTTTTGAGACGGAGTCTCGCTCTGTCACCCAGGCTGGAGTGCAGTGGCCGGATCTCAGCTCACTGCAAGCTCCGCCTCCCGGGTTCACGCCATTCTCCGGCCTCAGCCTCCCGAGTAGCTGGGACTACAGGCGCCCGCCACCACGCCCGGCTAGTTTTTTGTATTTCTTAGTAGAGACGGGGTTTCACCGTGTTAGCCAGGATGGTCTCGATCTCCTGACCTCGTGATCCACCCGTCTCGGCCTCCCAAAGTGCTGGGATTACAGGCTTGAGCCACCGCGCCCGGCCTTGGGCTGGTAAGTTTTAAAGAGGTAGGAAATTTGCTGAGTGTGACAGGGAGTCAAGGGTGAACACATGCTCTAGGTTGATAGCATGAGTCAGTGTATCTACGATTAATACTCAAAGGCTCTTCTGCCTCAGCAGGTAGACTTCTGGCTAGAATTTTGGGTGGGGTTACTTTTTCAAGGCCACATGGAAGATGTTTGAATGGTTTAGGGAAGTTGTTACTTGGAAGCAAAAATATAGGCCATACATAGCCTTCTTGCACTTAGAAACACTATATAGACTTTAGCACTACAATTGGAGGTCATTTTAAATGGAGAAATTAGCATCAAAAAGCACAAAATATGAAAGAATGGCACTAAATAGACTGAAAAGCACATTTGTTCACAGTGTGAGAGCTGACACAGGAGGACAGGCCATGGTCTTGTTTGATCTCCACTGGAAACATACTCATTGGGCAACTACAATTTTTCACTGCTCTGTACGTGCCCATAAAGGACCACAAAAGTGCCATGAGTATTGATTTTGAGGTTTCAAATAAAATTCAGTGAGTAGGCAAATATGCAAATATGGAATCTATTAATAGTGAGTATTGACTGTTTTTCTCCACAGAAACTGGATGAGAAACCATTGGTGTAGTAGAGTTCAAATTCCCCCCTTTGCCACTTGGATAAGTTATTTAATTTCTCTTGACCTGAGTTTTTTTTTGTCTGTAAAATGTGGCAATATCAGAAGCCACCTTGTAGGGTTGTGACGAGCATTAAATGAGATTATGATCTGAGAACAATAGCTTATACATATACATGTTCTCTGAATAAGCACTATTAGCCTTTGTTGTTATTGGTGGTAGTAATGATGTTATTAGACTCAGAGACAGTAAACCTGAGTATAGTGTCTCCCTGGGCCACATTAAGCAACTGGCTTATTTTTTCTGGATCTGTTGTTTTCTTTTTCATGAAATACATACTGTAATAATTTCTTGGCGAAGCTGTTATGGGCATTCCATGAAATATTCTAGATGACAATTTGTTTAGCACTGAAGCTCCTTGCAATAGTAGTTGGGAACTGTTGCAATGGCATGGAGCAGTATGAATGTAGCCTACCATTTTCTAATGATCATAAGTATCACTTAGTTGAGATATATGTTTTATAATGATTATTTCTTGAGGATTTAACATTTTTGGGTTAAAGCCCTGTCTGTCAACATGACTTGACATATTATAGTTGTTATTAACTGTAACTATCATTCCTTTGCTATAGGTGGGTGGTTCACAATGGGGTTGCTTTTGATCCCTAGTGGACATCTGGCAATGTCTGGAGACATTTTTGGTCATCGCAACTTGGGGAGGTACTACTACTGACTACTGACCTAGTGGGTTTAGGTCAAAGATACTGCTGAACATCCTACAGTGCACAAGGAACCGTGATGGGGAAGAACAGTGCAGCCCCAAATGTCAGTAGTGTCAAGGCTGAAAAGTTCCCCTCTAACTGAAGGCTCCCCAAGGATTGGCACTGTGGCTTGCTCACTGTCCTGAACGCTGGCACAGGAATGGATACGCAGTAGATACTTCTTGAAGGAAGTAATCTGTAAAGACACAAAGCCCTGTAGTTTGGTGTTTCTGCAGCTGGTTTCATGACCTCTGAATTTTAGGATTCCTTATTTGACTCCTCTCCTCCGTTCTGATTTTATTTTTAAGACGTTAATTATGCTATATATCAAACATAAGGAAAAAATAGTATAAGTGGTGTCCAAAGTGTGGTCTGTGGACTGGTGCCACAGTAAAATCATTATCAGTCCAGAGGAAGGCAAGAACAGAAATGAGAGTAAAAGTTTGACATTTTTGTACCAATTGACCAACGCTGTGATATTTCTGCTAAATATACGTAAGTATCCTTCTGTAGCAATATGGACATTAAAAACCCTGATAGTCTCAGAAGCACAGATAACCAACATTTGCATTTCCATTTCCCAGACTTCACACATGTTGACATTTTACTATGTTAAATTTATATTTGTATATTATTTTCAATCTCACTTTGTTACCCTTTAGTTCCCTTTTTGAGAAATAAAACATCGTGGACACATGTATTGAGCTCCCAGTATGTGCTAGGCATAGGTAGGTGCACCTCCTTTGAAACAGGATCTTCTTGGCTCCTCCAGCACCCGTCTCTGGTCTGCCATCCATCCCCTGCCTCACAACTGAAGGCGGAACTTCAGGAGTGGACAGAACCATTGGTTAGGAAAAGAATGAGCAAAACCTGTCTACCAGTAGAATAGTGATTACCAGGGGCAGAGAGTTGGGGCAGAATGGAGAGATGTAGGTCACAATGTATAAAGTTGTAGTTATGTGTGGTAAATAAGTCTAGAAATCTAATGTATAGCATGAGGACTATAGTTAATAATATCGTATACCGGAAATCTGCTAAGAGGAGATTTTAGGTACTGTTGACGTAAAAAAAGAGAAAGGTAACTATGTGAGATGTTGGCTATGTTAATTTGTTTGTAATAATCAGTACTTACATGCATGTTGAAACATCACATTGCACAACTTAAATCGATACAATAAAAAAGAGAAACATCATTAGGACATACAAATAAACAAACATATCTACCATACTGACCTCTCAAACTTCTGTTTAGATCAGTGATTGGCAAACCACACCTGTTCCACTAAAGTTTTACTGCAATGCAGCCATGGCCATTTGGCTGCGTATTGTCCATAGCTGCATTCACACAAAGTGGCAGAATCAAGTAGTTGCTACAGAGACCGTATGGTCTGCAAAGCCTAAAATAATTACTGTCTGGCATTTTATAGAAAAAGTTTGCTGCTCCCTAATTTAGACGAGTACATTTTCATTTAAACCCAGGCCAGGCTGCTCATTTGAATGTCATATGTAAACAATTTGGCTTCTCCATGGACTGAGTAGGACTTACTTGTTAATTGAGGGAGAGAGAGGGCACAGAGTGTACCCAGAGTTCTGATTATTTTTATTTTTTTCTCCTTTTGTTCATCTTGTGGTTTATTCCACTTCAGCCTCCATCCTGAACTTGTCAAAGTTCTTGATAATTCCTCTGTTTTTTTCTTGGCAGCAATGATAAAGAAATACAAAGATGATTTTAAGAATACTAAAGACAGGTAACACTAGTGCCAGGTGTCATGCTGTGAATTTTATATGCTTCCCATCACAGTAAGTTTATCCTCTGTTTTCAAATGAGGAAACTGGGCTTAGAAACAAGAAGCGGCTAGCTCAAGGTGTCTGGCTTGGAAGAAGCAAAGCCAGGATTCCAATGCAAACATCTTGACTGAAGTCTCAGACTTTAACCATGCAGCAGGGCTTGATGGTTATTCATATGTTGCTGTGGTTTATTTGGACCCACTTTTTTTTCCCTCTGAAAACCAAGATACCATTTTAAGTGGCTTCTTTCCTCTGCATTTGCCCTTGTTTAATTATGAAAATGACTTGCGTGTTTAATAAGGTGCCACTTCCAAAACAACATACGGAATTCATTTTGTTGACAGGAAATCACTCATTCTGTAATTTACATATGATAATGGGGGTATTGCTTGACATTTGCTTTTCTCCCCACTCATTCTAGATTTTAGACTAGGGATCCAAAAAGGCTAATTCTATCCCTAGGGGACATATCCTCACAATTAATCTAGTTATAAACCATCCTGTGAGCAAATATGTGTAAGAATATACATTGGGGGCTTTTCAATTTGTTTTTTATTTTTTAGAGCTCTAAACTGATGTCAGGAAAGATGGTTCTGTGTCCTGAAGGGTACCTAATTTACTTTAGAAAATTAGTATTCATCTTGGAATCCTGGGGTGTAGTTTAGTGTTTTGTTTGATGTGCCTGTGAGGTGTCAGTTTGATGAGAGTATTTTTGCCTGAACTTGATGCATTTTTCCCTACCCATCTTGGTCCCAGAATTGAGATTCTAGTAATAATTGGTCCTTTGGCATTATGGATATGGGTCCAAAGTATCGTAATAGCTTATTATGGAAGGCAAGACATGGTGGCCTCCCATGGAGATGATGGTCCCTGTTCATCTTATTTCATTATAGCAAAATTTGTTTAATCTGAAAGTGAAAAGCATCATTAGAAGACAGATGTCAGAAAACTTTCTGACTTTCCACCTTTCTGTGAGTTTAACCATAGTTTGAAGTAATTATATGTTAAGAACAAAAATCGGGTTCATTTTCCCTAATGAGATCTGGAAACTTTTCCAGAAGACAATAATAATCTTTGTTTGCATTGAATGCGTTGATTGCAGAGTTGTCAGAGGACCGTCAGTTTGTGTAACTAGACCTCCCTGTAGAAGATTAATAAATGTCCGTGTTTGTTTATCTTAAACGTGTCTGAGTTTCCTAGGATGTATTGTCTGTGCCCCTAGACAAGGTCAAGTTTCGCAGAACATCTTGTACTTCACTCTTGTAGTGTTCACCACTATTGTGATTATTTGTATAATTGTGCATTTAATGTCTATCTGTCCTTTTTTACTATAAACTCAGAGGGTGATGCCTGTTCACCATGTTCACCTTCATAGCATTAGTGCCTTAGAGAATGCATGACATGAGGCAGTCACTTAGTGAATATTTGTGGAATGAATGAATTAACAAGTCAGTGAACTTTCACCTCACCATGGTAAAAGTTCACCACAATGAGCTTTACCTTTACCTCTAAGAAAGCTGGACTTTCTTAGAGGCTGAAATTATGCCTTCTCTTTTTTTGTATTTGCCCCACAACATGTAACAATTGGCATAATGAAATCATTTTGTAAATACCAGGTAGATCGAATGGTTGAGTGCTTTCTGTGTGGCCAACTTGTAATTTGTGTCTTGTCAGTATGGTTCTGGGTGGGTCATAAACTATGATCTTGATTTAGCACATGGAGAGATTGTAACCAAACTCTGGAAACCTTCACCACCCACTCATTTGGAGATTGGGGGATGAGAAATGTAGAACTCAGGCCAACATCACTGTGACACAGAGAGTGGTTTTGATACCAGTCAGCTGGGAGAGGTCCCCAAAAGCCGGTGGGACTTCAATCCCAGCCGATATCCAGGCTCTTGGCCCCATTGCAAGAAGGAATTCAAGGGTGAGGCAGAAAATAGTGAAAGCAGCAAGACTTATTACGAAGTAAAAAATACATAAGAAAGGGGAGTGCGAGTGTACTCAGGAGAAAGTTACGCAGTGGGGTTTGTGTTTTCCATCTTTATGGGTTTCTTTAACCAAGGGGTAGAATATTCATGAAAATTCCTGGAAAAAGGTGGAGATTTCTCTGAACTATGTTACCACCCATTTTTACACCAAATATGGGTGTTTCTGGAACCATCCTGGCACTGGTGAATGTGTGGTTTAGTATGTTAATGAGCATATAATGAGGTTCTAGGTGAAACGTAGGTCAAACGCAGCACCATGTTGGGTCCGGTTGGTCTTAGCCAGCTTTGTCCATAGCCTGTTTTTCAGGGTCTTATCAACTCATAGCTTTTGTAGCTATTTCAATAGTCTCTTTTTTGCTAATTATATGAAATTACTGCCTGGAATTTTCCATTCTCCTGTGATCACCCTGTATTATTCCTGCCTCATTTTCATGTCCTTTTTTTTTTTTCCTCCAGAAACAGAACGGGAAGTTCTGGGCTAACTGTACTTCATAACACAGTGGTTAAGAACATGGACTTGGGAGTCAGACTGACTCTGTACTCCCTATCTGAGTGACCTTGGTGAAATTATTTAATCTGACTGAAGCTCCCCTTTTCTTCTATAAAATAGGAATAAAAATAGGACTTACCTGGCTGTTGTTGGCATTAATTGTACAAAAGGAGCTGGCAAGAAGTGTATAAAAAGGAAGCAACTATCATTAATCCACAAGGAAAGAAGGTGTGGATATAAGTTCTAGTTGATTTCTAGTATTTATTTTGCATTACTTCATGCTTATGTGGATATGTCAAAATACAGGGCAAGAAAACCCTCAGATTTAGACTGGACACAATATTGTGCTTTGCACTTATTTCACTTGGTTTGACATTGGACAGAAACTTCCTCTGAGATAGGGGGGCAAAAGATGGCTTGTGAATGGATGCACAAGTCAAAGCTGCATTAAAAAGAGAGAGAGAGAGGGAGAGAACTTGTGTTCCATAGCCTTGTTCCTTCCAGCTGTGGTCCAGGGACCAACAGCATTAGCATCACCTGGGAGCTTTTTAGACGTGCAGAATGTAAGGACTCATCCCAGTCCTACTGAATCAGAATAAGCATTTTAACCAGATCCCTAGGTAATTGAGATGCATGTTAACATTTCAGAAGAACTGGTCTAAAGAATTCATTTGTTCAGTCAGTGTTACAATTTGGTTACTAGTAACTGGAATCTCAGTGCTTATATATTGTGTTGGAGAACAGAGCAACTAAACAATTTTAAACAGTCAAACCGGACTGTTAAAATAGCAACATTTTACCAGGTCATTAGGTTTTCTCTGAATAGCAAATGCAGGAAGTTTTGTTCCTGTACTGATGTATTGCTATTTGGTTCATCATGTCCTTAATAAAAGTCAACAGTGATATTTATAAAGAGAACTGTAACATTCTCTAGAACTCAAAAGGAAGGGTTTTAAAGTGATTTTGAGCCAAAATCAGTTAATTATAGTCATCACCTCATTCTACCTTCTTAATACAAATTGTTCTTTTCAGCATTAAGGCTCGTTCCCCCAGGGAACACATGATAAAGTTCGTGATTTTCCTTCATGTGACTTCCACATCATTTTATCATCCTAGCATATTAAATTAACATTAAACCCCAAATTATTTTCTGTGTGCATACTTAATGATTCATTGGTAATTATACCAGACATTGTGCAAACCATTTCACATACATTATTTCAATTAACAATGACCCTCTAAAGAAGATATTGTTATGCTAGTTTGACAGATGAGAAAATCTCAGTCCTAGAATATAAGTGACCTTCCCAGTATCATCTGGCTCTTCAGTAGCAGACTCAAGATTTAAACCAAAGTTTTCATGCTAGCACTTCACTAGGGGTCATGATGCAAGGTGGTTTGATTTTTATTGGACTTGGCTCCAAACTTGGGAGCAAATATCATTGCTACCAGACAAAGCTCGGCTTAGAATTCAGCCAAGTAAAGATTTTAAAGGAAACAAACAAAAAAAAATTGTTTTAAACTTTCATGATGTTGTCATTCCCCAGTTGCTGTGGATTCAACTTACTGACTCCTTTAACAGAGAGTGGTGTTCATTTGGGCAGTAAGTACAACTGGCTCCCTAAATAAGTAGCTTCCTGTGGCTTTCCATGTTGCTCCCTGTTGTGTTTGCAGAAGAGAGGACACTTTCCCTGACTCCTCTTAAATCAAAGACAAATTTACATGGTTTTTTTTGTTTTTGTTTTTGTTTTTGTTTTTGTTTTTGGGTGGAGATGGGAGTTTCACTGTTTTGCCCAGGCTGGTCTCGAACTCCTGGGCTCAAGTGATCCTCCCGCCTCAGCCTCCCAATGTGCTGGGATTACAGGTGTGAGCCACCACGCCTGGCCTCAAAGGCAATTTTCTATTTGCCTACCTGGGAGGCAGTATTACCACTGGCTCTGAGTTTGAATCCCAGCGCCACACTTATTGTATCTCCTTGGGTAACACACTTAGCTTGCCTCTACTTCCATTTCCTTATCTTTAAGTTGGGGATAAGAATAATACCTACTTCCTAGGGATATTGCAGGGATTCCAGGTGGGGGATGTATGTAAAGTTCTTCGCCCAATACTTGGCACGTAGTAGACATTCCATAAATATTAGCCAATGATATTTTCCTTATCCTCATTATCATCTTTTTTGCTATTGTGTCTTTTTTTCTTTTTTCTTTTTTTTTTAAGATGGTGTCTTCCTGTGTCACCCAGGCTGGAGTGCCGTGGAGCAATCTTGGCTCATTGTTCAAGTAAATCTCCTGCCTCAGCCTCCTGAGTAGCTGGAATTACAAAGCATGCCACCATGCCTGGCTAATTTTTGTATTTTTAGTAGAGACAGGGTTTCACTATATTGGCCAAGCTGGTCTTGAACTCCTGACCTCAAATGATCTGCCCACCTTACCTCTCAAAGTGCTGGGATTACAGGCATGAGCCACTAGGTCTGGCCCTGCCTCTTTCTTGATGCCTCCTGATATATTCTATGTTTGATGTGGAGTACAATAAATATCCTTTATTCCCGTCTTTGTTAGGTGGCCCTTCTTCAATTCCCCCCGCCCCCCTGCCCCGAATAAGTTTGCACTAAAAGATTTTCCAAGTGTTCCTTTTCCTTTGAGGTTGTCTTATTCCATTAACCTCTTATATTCCATAACATTTTACTTGCATAAGGTTTAGAATTGAAAAGCACCTAAAACATGTGTATTGTTCTGTGTTTAATGATGGTTTAGCATACAAAATTTGGTTCCCTTGTAATCTGAGACACTTTGAAAACTGACACCAGACTTCACCTCATTTCCAATATTAAGCCCTTTGGTAGGCCAAATGGAACAGACACTTGCCAGTTCAGTGTCATAGGTAGTTTGAGAGACAGTAAACTGTATCAGAGGCAAAGGGACTTTGAGATGGATGCAAGTTTTCTAACTTCTGATTAAGAAGAACAAAATTTTCTCAATATGTGGTCCAGAATTTCCTTGGTGATATTGAGGGAATTTTTTCCCCCCAAATTTAGCACTTCTGAAACTTAATTTCTCTTTCCCTGTTGCAGACTTCATGACATTAGGAGATTATAATTTTATTAGGAAACTGAAATCCAGAGTGGTTAGTGAGGAGGTCCACACCTTCATGCATACATAGGCAGCACTAATGTCTGACACAAGAGCTTTCTGGGTTATCAGTGAACTCAAGATGTAGCCAAGATTTGGAGAGAGACAGAAATAAAACCTGAAAAGATTATTTCTTTGTTAAAGAACATGACTTCACACAAAGTATGGAAGAGCTTGGACATGGGAACTGAACTGGAGTTGGAATTTACCTGGACATTGGAATTGGAATTCAACTGGACATTGGAATTCAATATTGGAATTCAACTGGAATTCAATTGGATTCAAGTTCAAATCCATTTTCTACCTCTTACTAAGCTGTGTGAACTTGGGCAACTTTCTCAGCTCATCTGTGCTTCCATTTCTATTCTCTCTGACAGAAGCAGTGATAGTTCCCATTTCAAAGAGTGGTGAGGACTGAATTAAATAATGTATGTGAGCACTTAGCACTGTCCTGCAATAATTGTAGTCATCATGGTGATGGATGATGACAACTCAAAAATTCTCCTCTGCATGTCAAGTTGAGCAAAATGGAAAAGCTCTTTGAATTAATAAATCTATATGAATTCCATTGTACCATCAGTGGAAGGAGAAACAGAAGAGCTCTTTATTTTGTCATCTGTGTTTTGCTGGAGTTTGACTCAGTTATGTTTCAGAAGTCACAGTTGACTGTATATGTAATAATCTGTACCATAACTATGTATGGTTGGATGTAGATTTTTTTCCTTTTAATTAGTGCATTGCTTTATGTGTTTTTTAAGCCTTTATGGGTTTACAGTGAAGTATCTTCCAATGCCATCTGGGATTACAGGTGGTGAGACACTGTTTTTTCTCCCCTCTACGTCTCTGTCTGTCCTCCCAGTCATCATATTGTCATAATGCTAGAAGGCCGGGGAGTTGAATGAGACATCCCTGTCCTACCCTACCCTGCTTTACACTGGTAGGGAAGACACACTGTGTGTAATAAAGGGAGCTTATAAAGGCTCCTATAATGATTGCAACTGAGCTTGCTATTCCAAGGCAGGAGCCAGTATTCACCTTTTGAAATTGATATAAAATAAATTGGGTAATGACAAGAAGCATTTTCATTTGAATTTAAATGATTTCACAATTGTAAAACACATATAATCACTCCATAGGCAATCTATGCTTGAACTTTTACATTTTTATAACAACTGGGCAATAAAGTCAGTGTAGCTTATATTCTTACATTTGAGTCCAGCACTCAGAAATTTAGGAAAAGAAATGCAGTGGGCAGGTGACAGAGCAGTTGGTGGGCCCCATACAGATGTTTACTTCATGCCCTAACCAAGACTCCTACTGCAGCTTCCAAGTGAGGAGAGGAGAGAGTATGTAACGTTTAGCAAATGGATATCTAATCACACTCATCATGTTATACCCATAATGAAAAGGATATTCTTCAATGTTAAAAAAAAAAAAAAAGTCATTACTCATATGTCACTAGCACAGAGAAAAAGACTCAATGGTGTGTGTTGAATGGAGATTTGAATTTGAAGCTTTTAATATTCATGGAATCTTCTGTTTGAAAATGCTGGCAGAGAAAGCTTTTCACAGATTATTAGAAGGCTGCCATACTTCGTAACTGTTTTTCTCTCTTTGTTTACAGTCATGATAGGTCACCCTTCCACAAAATAGCACACAGGCACTAATATTCAACTGCAAACACTTAACAGACTCACTGGACATTTTTACGCCCTCAGTTTTGTATATCTCCATGTGCATGCGTTAAAAACCTTGGAGATGTTTGATTTTGGGGATGACGTGTGAAAGCATCACATGACAACAGTTTGCATTCTGGGGCTGTTATCTGGGCATAAAGATCTGCAAACTGAGAAGAATCAGGGCAGGTGATAAATCTTTCCATTCTAAAACAATTTACCTTTGCCATGCATTCTATCTCTAGGTCCATATATTAATATAAAGACTTAAAGTCACCATTTAGAGTTTTTAAAAAATTCCATTATTGATAGTGGAACATACATGAAAGTATAGAGTATCAAATTAATCATCTCTAATCTCACCATCCAGAGAGATTCCTAGTCACATATGGCTGTATTTCTTTCTAGTTCATTTGTCTTGCATATTTCACTGTGTGTAGCAATCCCCTCCTCTTCACCATGGAAATGTAACGCCTATGTGTATGCATATTTTGAACATAGTTGGAGTTGTGTTTTATATACTGGAGTCACATGGTAAGTGAAGTGAGACTCCACCAGTGTAACAAAAACTCTTTATAAAAAGAAAGAGAAAGTGAAATTTTGTTAATTATACCTATTCTTCCCCAACTTACAACCCTGCTAGATTTAAAATAACCTTGGCTTAACTCCCTTTCACTGTCTTAGGAAAAGGAAGGGCACAATAGAAATGCAAAGAGAAACTTAGAGGGGTTGATTCTTGGCTTTTGAGCTCCCAAAAGTCCAGATTCTGGAAGTTTAGGGAATTGTTAAATGCAATTTGTGCTATCAATGATTCGGGTTTTGTAAACTCCTATAGTGCTAAACCCTGCATAAGTGTGATTTCATTGCATATGACACTGTGTTCTGTGCCCTACATCCATGACTCCTTATATTAAGTCATGGTCCTGATAACACAGAAGCTTGCGGGTGTCTGTAATTTATTCTAAGCACATTGGGAAGCCCATGAAAGAATGCAAGCTGGAGAATGGCAATCAGATTTGTCTTTTAGAAAGATTGCTTTATGTCTGGTGGAAGGGGCCAAAGTGGTAGGTAAGCGACTAATTAGGAGGCTTCTGTAATAGTCTAGTAGTGAAGGGTGTTTTGGAAAAGAGTGCGCTCATTCAAGAGCTGTACGGGAGGTGGAATTCGAAGAAGGGCAGTTGGACCGGGCGCGGTGGCTCAAGCCTGTAATCCCAGCACTTTGGGAGGCCGAGACGGGCTGATCATGAGGTCAGGAGATTGAGACCATCCTGGCTAACACGGTGAAACCCCGTCTCTACTAAAAAATACAAAAAACTAGCCGGGCGAGGTGGTGGGCGCCTGTAGTTCCAGCTACTCCGGAGGCTGAGGCAGGAGAATGGCGTGAACCCGGGAGGTGGAGCTTGCAGTGAGCTGAGATCCGGCCACTGCACTCCAGCCTGGGCGACAGAGCGAGACTCCGTCTCAAAAAAAAAAAAAAAAAAGAAGGGCGGTGATGTCATGTGAGGGATATGGAAGATGGAGGGAGTCAAAGGTGACTTTGGCTCCAAGAAGGTGCTCTTTATTCGTACTCACCTTGTGATGTTAATGCATATTTCCACTGGGGAAGAAAGAAAAAAAAACCATACAATGTTTCTCATCTCATTGAGATTACTCTGAAACTACAAGTGACTTTCGGATTCTTGCTGGATAAGCTCTCCTGGTAGACTTCTGATGACTGAGATGTCCTGGACTCCAGCAATTTAGGCTAATAGGTGGTCATATTTTTGATAGTAACTTAAACCCGGACTACAGCGTGCTTCTCCACAGTTTCGGGCATCACGGCTTTCTCAGGTGTGCCGCATAATAATTCTGGTCATTGGCGTCAGCCTTCTGAATTACATCTTCAGTCTGTTGAAAACCAGTGGCCAGTTAATACTGCCATTATTTCAGTCCCTGTAAATCCTCACCATGGCCTTGCATTACATGAAAACCTACTAATACTCAGGTGATTCCTAAAATGTGGTCATAAGGAAGCTAAATGGTGACAGTCATTCTATTGGGTTTGCAAACCATGAAATCCCTAGAGGGCTAAGGGAGAGTTGAGTTACGCTGAGAATTCAACTAGTTTGCCCTGGTCCCTAAGTTAAAGCAGTAGTTCTCAACTGAGGGTGATTTTATTTTCCAGGAGACATTTGACAATGTCTGGAGATGGTTTTGGTTGTCACCAGCTGGTAGGGAATAAGTACTGGCCTGTGATGTCTTGTGGACAGAGACCAGGGGTGCTGCTAAATATCGTACATGCAGAGCAAGACCCTCTTCTCCCAACAAGAAAGAATTATCTGGCCCCATGTGTCAACAGTACTAAGATTGAGAGCCCTGATTTAAAGTGATAATTTATTTTTGTAGGTTATTTCTCCACGTTAGTCACTTTGAATGACTATGAATCCTATTTTCTTCTTGAAACATTTAAATAATGGCAATGGCAACATACTTAGAAGTGAAAGCAAAAATTTTTAGAGTGTTGAATTATTTAACTACCCTTTGATAATCAGAGTTTAAAAATATTTAAATAATGACTTCACTGCACAGGCGTGACTAGTCTAGACATGATAATAAAACTCATTTTAACCGTTTCTCACTTAGTTTTCATTTTGAATTGCATGTATATAAATAATTGTTGAAGTTTAGAAGTAGATATTGTTTTGTTCATCCAACTTAGCATTATTGCTTTAATTAGAGTGGGTTTTTTTCTTTCGGCATAATAGCTAGAGAAGATAGGTTTTTAGATGTTTACATATAAATATTCCTAGAGCATGTTTGAACTGGAGAGATACATTCTCCAAAGATGAGCTGAAAAGTTTGTCTGAAATGTAGTCACTTTGAGATGAGTGGGGAGAAGGTTGACTTATAGGCCAAATCATTTTAAAAATTAACTTTAGAGTTGAATGAGGCACATTGTTGCTTTCAAATATGCAAAAAAGGATTCTCTGTTGGATCCTCTGGATATCTGGTGGTGTTTTCTTGGTGTCACGTGCAAGGATGGCATGCCTGGGATGTCTATCTGCAGTGAGAAAAAAGAGACAATTTAACAGTCGACTTACTGATGAATAGTAGTTAATCGACTTACTGGTCTGGTGGATGCTGATTCCACATGGCTGGCAAAGTGGACTTAATGTGCAGGTCCACATGCCACAATGTACAGGGAAAGGTCTCGATGTGCACAGCTAACCACCATCACCTCAAGGCACTGCCTGTTTCCTGGGGCTCTAGCTGCCAGATCTGCATCCTGGAATCAATGTAGACCCAAAGATTTGGACTTGCATGGAGTATGGTTATACTGGCTACTTTGCCTTAGCTCCAGGGTGTGTTTGAACTGCTTTGGGTGTTTCTTCAAAAGATAATTATCTGGACCAATGTTTTGTTTTGTTCTTCTTATATGAGGTTGAATTGGCTAAAACCAGGCAGGTTCCTTGTACACCTGGTTGTTAATGAGCCTGGATAAGTCCATAATGTGGGATTTCATTCTGCTGTGTGACTCGTGATCCTAGAGGAGCAGAGAGCAAAAAAGGCAAATGCCGATCTTCATGTAAGTCTGCTGGCCTTGCAAAAGTTATCATAAAATAAATGAGCAGAATTATAGAGAATAAAATGAGGACTAGGTGGGCTTGGGGGAGTTACAGTCCCTTCACCTTAAAGCAACATTTTTTTTGTCTCGCTTATTTTCATTCAGACTTTGACTGTATACACACCAAGAAAAACTAAAAATACGCATTTTTCAGATATGCACCCTACTTATTTTACACATGTTGATAACTGTAAATGCTTTCCACTTTGGTACAAAAGTCACTGCTGTAAATTGTAAGAATCGTGTAGTAGTTTATATCAATGCCTCTCATACTTCAATTGCATTCTCATCACCTGGGAGTATTGCTTAAATCCCAGTTCTGATTCACAACGTCTGGATCAGGATCTGAAAATCTGGATTCCTAACAGGTTCCCAGGCCACTGATGTGGCCAGTATCCTCATTTCCTGTGGTTGCTGTAAGAAATTACCACAAACTTGTTGGCTTAAAAACACAGATATTTATTCTCTCACAGTTCTGGAGGCCAGACATTGGAAATCAAGGTGTTAACACAGGGATGTGCTCCCTCCACAGGAGCCTCTGTCCCTTGCCTACACAGAAGGCCCTCATTTGGCATTTCTCATTCAGTATAATTCCCTGGAGATTCCTCTAGGCTACTGCATATATTAATACTTCCTTCCTTTTTATTGCTGAGTAGTATTCCATGATACAGATGTGCCACAGTTTGTTTAACCATCTACCCTAAAAACATGTGTGCACAGGTTTTTGTGTGGGCATGATTTTTCATTGGTCTGGAATAAATGTCAAGGAGTACCATTGCTGGGTGTCTTGGTCCGTTTTGCTTTGATATAACAGAATGTCACAGACTAGTAATTTATAAAGACAAGAATTTTATTTCTTATAGTTCCAGAGGCTGAGAAGTTTAAGGTCAAGAGACCTTCATGTGGCACAGGGGAGAAGAGCACCAGAGCATTTATGCAAGAGCATGCAGTGCAATGCAGACTCATCCTTTTATCAGGAACCAACCTGTTCTTGAAATAATAACATTAATCCAATCATGATCACTTCTGAAAGGTCACACCTCTCAACATTGTTGCATTGGGGATTAAGTTTCCAAAACATGGTTTTTGGTGGGATACACTTAAACTATAGCACTGGGTCAAATGGTAGTTGTGTTTAGGTATTTAAGAAACCACCAATCTGTTTTCCAGAGTGGCTGTATCATTTTAACATTCCCACAAGCAGCGTATGAGTGATCCAGCTTTTCTGTATCCTAGCCAGCATTAGGTGTTGTCATTATTTTTGCCATTCTGATAGGTATGTAGTAATAGCTAATTGTGGTTTTAGTTTGTATTTCTCTAATCACTAATAATGTTAGACATCTTTTCATGTGCTTATTTGCCATCAGTATCTTCTTTAGTGAAAAGTTCATATTTGGTGTCTGTTCATATCTTTTATCTATTTTCTTCTTGGGTTATTTGTTATTATTGTTGTTTTACTATTGAATATTCAGTTTTTTACATGTTCTAGATAGACACTAATCCTTTGTTAGATATATAGTTTACAAATACTTTCTCCCAGTCTTTTCATCCTCTTAACAGAGCCTACTGCAGGAAAAAATGTTGTTAATTTTCATAATGCCCAATTCATTATTTTTTCCTTTTATGGATCATGGTTTTGATGTCATGGCATGAGAAAACTTTGCCTAGATCCATATACCAAAGACTTCACACATTTTCCTTTATTTGATTTGTTTAATTTTTAGAGATAGAGTCTGTCACTCAGGCTAGAGTGCAGTGATGCAATCAACTTACTATAACCTTGTGATCCTGGGCGCAGGCAACCCTTCTGCCTCAGCCTCCCAAGGAGCTAGAACTACAGGTGCACACCACCCCACCTGGCTAATTTTTTATATTTTTTTAGAGATTGGGTTCGGGGGTGTCTCACTGTGTTGCCCAGGCTGGTCTTGTACTCCTGGCCTCAAGTGATCCTCTTGCCTCAGCATCCCAAGTTGCTGGGATTACTGCTGTGCATCATTTTTCACACATTTTGTAGTTTTATATTTAAGTCCACCATGCATTTTGGGTTAATTTTTGTGTAAGATGTGAGGTTTAAGTCAACATTCGTCCTCTTTTGGCCACGAATGTTCAATTGTTTCAGTATCATTTGTTGAAAAGGTTATCCTTTCTCCACTCAATTGCTTTTGTATCTTCATGAAAAATCAGTTGGGCATATTTGAATGAATCTATTTCTGAATTCTGGATTCTGACCCATTAATCTGTGTGTCTGCATCCCCATCAATACTATGTACTGTTAAATACTGTAGCTATATATTAAGTTGTAAAATCAAGTAAGCTGATCTTGCCTTTATTCTTGATTTTCAAAATCTTTTTACTATGCCAGTTTGTTTGCCTTTCATATGAATTTTAGAGTAATTTTGTCTATATCGACAAAAAACATTCATGGGATTTTGACAGGAATTACATTCAACCTAGCAGTTTGAAGAGAATTAAACTATATTTACTGTGGCAACTCTTTCAATCCTTGATTATGGTATATCGTCACCATTTATTTAGGGGATCTTAATTTCATCACTGTTTTCTAGTTTTCGGTAAACAAGTCCTGAATTTGTTAGATTTATACCTAAATGTTCTAACTTTTTTGAGCAACTGTAAATGACGTTATATTTTTATTTTGATTTCATTGTGTTCATTGCTAATATATAGGCATACATTCATTAAGGCCAGGTGCAGTGACTCACACCTGTAATTCCAGCACTTTAGGAGGCTGAGGCAGGAAGATCCCTTGAGTCCAGGAGTTAGTGAACAGCTTGGGCAACATAATGAGACCCTTTCTGTGTACACACACACAAACACACACACACACAGCCTGTAGTACTAGTTACTTGGGAAGCTGAGGTGGGAGGATTGCTTGAGCCCAAAAGGTCAAGGCTTCAGTGAGCCATGATAGTGCCACTGCACTTCAGCCTGGGTGACAGTTTCAAAAAAGAAAAAAAAAAAGAGAGAGAGAGATACATTCATTTTCAGATGTATATCTGGTATCCTGTGACTTTTCTAAATTCACTTATTGGTTCTAGGAGGTTTTTGTTTTTAAAACAGATTCCTTGGGATTTTCTATGTAGATAATCATGATATTTGCAAGAATAACAAGACAGTTTTATTTCCGCCTTTCTGATTTGTATGCCTTTTATTTACTTTTCTGGCTTTTTTGCCAGCACTTTGGCCAGAACTTCTAGCTCTTATTGAACAACAGTGGTGAGAGCCTTGTGCTGTCCCAGTCTGAGGGGGAAAAGTATTCCATTTTTCACCATTAATTGTTATGTCAGATGTAGGGTTTTGAGTATTCTTTACCAGCAAGCTATCTCTATTTGTAGTTTTCTTTCTTTTCTTTTTTAATTTCACATAAAGAATGGAACTTGCATGTTCATAGTTTTCTTAAAGTTTTTGCCATAAAAGAGTGTTGAATTTTATCAAATACTTCTGAATCAGTTGATATGATCATGTGGTTTCTCTTCTTTAACATATTAATATTGTAGGTTATAGTAATTGATTTTCAGATATTGAACCAACCTTGCATCCCTGGAATAAACCCACTTGGTCATAGTGTATATTCTTTTTATGTATTGCTGGATTCAGTTTTTGAGATGTTTTTTGTTAGTTAGTTTGTTTTTTTAGAATGCTTACATGTAGGTTTGTGGGAGATACTGGTCCACAGTTTGTTGTTGTTGTTGGTACTGTCTTTGATTTTAGTATCAGAGTAATACTAGGTTCATAAAATAAATTGGGAAATCTTGTTTTCCCTTCAATTTGCCTAACAGCTTTCAGAGTGTCCAAATTATGTATTTTACATGGGATGAGTAGTGGTAGTTTCTGTTTTTCAAACTCCATTTCATCTCAGTTGTCAAATGTATGTTTGTAGATTTGTTCATAATATTCCTTTATCTTTTGATGTATGCAAGGTCTTTAGTGATATCCCTTATTTGCTTCATATTATTGGCAGTTTGTGTCTTAGGTCGATTTTTCTCTGTTGTCAGTCTTGCTAGAAGTTTATCAGTTGTTTGATCTTTTCAAAGAATCATCTCTTTGTTTCACTGATTTTTCTTTACTGTTTTTCTGTTTTTACTTTCATTGATTTGTTCTCTTTTTCTTATTATTTCCTCTTTTCTCCTTGTTTGGGTTAATTTTGCCCATGTTTTTGTGGGTTCTTGAGGTGATAACAGAGATTATTGATTTGAATCTTCTTTTCTAATGTGATCCCTGTAAATTTTCCCCTTAGCACTGCTTTACCTGTAATTGTACAATTTTGACATGTTGTATTTTTATTTCAATGTGTTTTTAAAATTTCTCTTGAGATCTTCTCTTTGATCCATGAGTTTTGTTTTAACAAGTGTTAGTTTCTAAGCATTTGGAGGTTTTCCTCCTATTTTTCTTTTATTGCTTTCTGGTTTGGTTCTCTTGTATTTAGAGAACACATTCTGTATATTTTTGACACTTAACATTTGTTGAGATTTGTTTTATCACACACAACATGACCAATCTTAGTATATGTTCTGTAGGCACTTGAAAAAAATGTGCATTTTGCCATTGCTCGGTAGATTGTCCTGTAAATGGCTTTTAGATCCTCTTGTTTGAAGATGTTAATTTTTTCTTCGTCTTGGAAATTTTCTATCTAATTCTACCATTTATTGAGAGAGAAAAAGACAGAAAAAGATGTTAGTCTCTTAACAACAATTATTGATTTGTTCGTTTCTCCTTTCTGTTCTATCAGTTATTGCATTATGTATTTTGCAGCTCTCTTGTTTAGTGCACATGCATTTAGGATTGCTATGTTTTCTTGGTGGTTTGACCCTTTTGTCATTACATAATGTCTCTCCCTGTCTATGTTGTTCCTTGTTGTGAAGTCCACCTTGTCTGATATTAACATAGCATTTATATTTTATTTTCATTAATGTTTGCATATTTTTTCTATCCTTTCACTTTTACCATGCCCATAGTGTTATATTTGAAGCAAGTTTCTTGTTAGCATAATATAGTTGGGTTATGTTTTTAAATTTACTCTGCTAACCTCTGTCTTTTAATTAGTGTGTTTAGGTGATTTACACTTCATGTACTTATGGACATGTTAAGGCTTAAAAAGTCTGTCTTTTTATTTTTTATTTTTCATGTATTCTGTCTTGTTCATTTATTTTTTTTCTTCTTCCTGTGGGTTGAGCATTTATTAGCATTCTATTTTGATCTATCTATAATGTTTTTGAGTATATCTCTTTTTAGCCTTTTTAGTATTGCTGTACGTGTTACATTATATATAATACTAAAAGACCTATAAAAATAGATATACTTGTGGCTCAAACCTGTAATCCCAGCACTTTGGGAGGCCGAGACGGGCGGATCACGAGGTCAGGAGATCGAGACCATCCTGGCTAACACGGTGAAACCCTGTCTCTACTAAAAAATACAAAACACTAGCTAGGTGAGGTGGCAGGCGCCTGTAGTCCCAGCTACTCGGGAAGCTGAGGCAGGAGAAGCTCTGCCCGGGAGGCAGAGCTTGCAGTGAGCTGAGATCCGGCCACTGCACTCCAGCCTGGGCGACAGAGCGAGACTCCGTCTCAAAAAAAAAAAAAAAAAAAACTTGAAAGTATATAAAATATCTATATGTAGAATGGTCATTTTACCAGTTTGGCTGAATTGCTGAAACCTTACCTTTCTTTACATCCTTGTGTATAATATCACTGTCTGAAATATTTCCTCCATGTACTACTCTTCGAGCTACATCAGATAGTTGAGCTTCAAACCTAATTTAGAAAACTCAGTGGGGGAAGAGAAATGTATTTGCCCATATTTTTACTCTTTTCATTGTTTTTTTTCCCTCTTTTTGTCCTAAAATTCTTACTTTTATAACCTCATTTCAGAGGACTTCTTTAGTCGTCTTTTTAGGATAGGTTTACTGTCAACAAAGTCTATTAATTTTTTGTTATCTGAGAATCTCTTGATTTCCCCTACATCCTGAAGAATATTTTTACTGGATATAGAATTCTGGGCTGACAGTTCTTTTCTTCTAGGACTTGAAAAATGTTGTACCCTTTTCTATTAGGTTTCTGTGGTTTCTGATGAAAAATTCACTGTCACTCTATTTTTTCTATGTGAGGTATTATTGCACTGCTTTCAATATTTTTTTTCTTTCCTTCAGTTCTCAAAAATTTGTATATTTTAGTGTGGATTTTTTTCTTTTTTCCTATTTATTTATTTATTTTGGAGATGGAGTCTTATTTACTTTGTCACCCAGGCTGAAGTGTACTGGTGCAATCTCGGCTCACTGCAACGTCCGCTTCCCGAATTCAAGTGATTCTCCTGCCTCAGCCTCCTGAATAGCTGGAATTATAGGTGTGTACCACCATGCCCGCCTAATTTTTCTATTTTTGGTAGAGATGGAGTTTCACCAAGTTGGCCACGCTGGTCTTGAACTCCTGGCCTCAAGTGTTCCATCTGCCTCAGCCTCCCAAAGTGCTGGGATTACAGGCATGAGCCACTGTGCACAGCCTTTGATTTTTAACACCCTACCTGAAAATTGACTACTTTTTTTCTACTGTCTCCTCCATTTTCTTGTCGAGCCTATCAACTGAACTTTTTATTTCATTGGTTATAATTTATAGTTCTAAAATTTCTATTTATCTTTATTTCTTCTTCTTTTCTTTGGAACGGGGCTTAGTCTGTCACTCAGGTGGAGTGCAGTGGCGCGATCACTGCTCACTCTAGCCTCCACCTCCTGAGCTCAAGAAATCTGCTTGTCTTAGCTTCCTGCTCTGCTATGTCTTCTGGGGTTTTTTTAATTTTTATTTTTTTGCAGAGATTTTATACTTTTTTGTTTCGAGTGTGTTCATAATTGATCCTTGAATCATTTTTAGGATGACTGTTTTAAAATCCTTGTCAGATAATTCTAATATCTTTGTCATCTTGCCTTTTTCATTCAGGTTGAGATTTTTTTTGATTCTTCGTATGATGAGTGATTTTCAATTAAAATCTGGACATTTTGGATATTATGTTATGAGACTCTGAATCTTACTTAAACCTTCTGTTTTAGATTGTTTTGTTTGACACCACTTTTTTAGGGGAAGCAGGTATGAGACCTTGTTACAGTCCAGTGTGGGTAGAAGCCTAGGTTTCCCACTTCTCTTCTTCCTTTGACACTCAATGGGAGGAGTGACTTCATATTACTGCTATGTGAGGCAGAAGTGCTGAATTCCTTTGGGGTCTCCAAAGATGACTAAGAGGGGATGAGGAAGAGGGGATGTGGGGAGAAGAGATTCCACCCATGGGGTCGAAGATTCTATCTTTACTCAGTCTTCTTTGACAGTACTCCAGAATGAGGAGCAGAGATTGGGGGACCCCAGTACAGCCTGAAAAGGGTAGAATTCTAAGTTCCCTCTTCAGTCTTTGATGCTTGGGTGGTGGTGGAACTACAGTCTTTTTCTGTGGTATTTGGCTGAAGTAGAGCAGTTATTGTCTAACAGTTTTCTTTATTGCCAGTTTCCCTTGTTCTTCCCTAATTCTTTAGCTAGGGAGAGCGAGCTTTGTTGTTGTTGTTGTTGTTATTGTTGTTTTCCTTCATCCCAATTGGGTTTTACCCATTCCTGGGTTCTTCAGCTCTGATTCTGGGATGTATGAGACATAAAGAAAACCCATGAAACTCATCACCATGTTGAGGTTTGTCCCCAGGTTCCTAGTTGGTCTGCCTTTTTCTCTTTACATTTCAGACATCTTCTTAATTTCCTAGATCCAAAGCCTATAGTTGTACTTAGTGGGATGAATAGGGAAATGTATGTCTGCCCTATCTTTACAGAAGAGGAAGTGTCACCTTCTTTATATGTTTCATAGATAGCAGGTGAGACATTGACTTGACTGTATAATCCAGAACACTTACTAATAAGAGCTGTTGAGTTGGCATGAGGTGTTTGCTAGTAACATGGTTTTAAAGTAGAATAATAAGTACTAAGAAAACTAGTTCTGTGTATTTATCCAGTTCTTTTATTGCCAGCTCTTCTAAGGGACCCTGAACTGTGAAGTCACTAATGGAAGGGCAAAGTGGGTGAGGAGCTGAGAAATGAATAACTCACCCCACCATCTGGTCTGCTGCAGTTCAGAAAGTCACATGATGCTACCAAGTTAGATCTTCTCCTCTGTGTTTATTGGAGGTGCCAAATGCTATATTTAAGCCAAGAACTGATTTTGAAAATATTTTTCTACTTCTGTTTTGTCAAACGTGTTCTCTGGCATATTATGTTAGGGCTTGTTCTGCTAAAGCTTAGCAGAGCCTTCTGTTTCTTCAAGCTGATTTGGCTTGCACCACTCAAAACATTAGACCCTCATTTTGGAACAGAAGTCTTTTCTAGAGAAAGCACTAAGTATGATTTAATTTCCAGGCAGGTAATACCTATGCAATGAGAGATGGAGCTTTATTCTTGAATTGTTATTCTTTTATATAAGGCACTTTTTAAAAAAGCTATTTTCTGCTTAAGCCTGTTTGACTACATTTTCTCTTTCCAGAATCTTTCTAATTATGGGGAGAAAAGCAAATGTTAAGCTAGACTTCTTTTTATCAAGAAAAAGGATAGAAAACGTAACCGATTTACTTTCATGATTTGATTTTGCTTGAACTTTTGAGATACCAGTATGACTTAGTATGTATAAATAGAGCTTACATATCAAGGTTATAGATAGGGCGGACGTCTAGCTAAGTCATTATAAAAACACTTTATTCAAAATTTTGGTATCTGGTTGAAGAAGATGGTTTTCCACTAGACTTAAGTATTTTTGGTTTGCCGATGTAAAATTCTCAAAGGCTTTTCATTCCCTTAGACTCTTTTGGATAGAAGGTTTGATGGTCATAGCATCTTTGACCAGTGGCAGAATAATGTCTCGTTAAAGAAAATTGATTGTTCTTATGAGCACTGAAGGGCTTGATCAAGATATGGGAGTGGCTGCAAGCATTCATTGGTGCTGGTGCTTGAAGAAACCTTTTGAGGTAGCACATGGTTCAGTATTAGCTGGAGTGTAGAATCCATCAACGAGATAATCACCCAGCTCACAGCAGTCATGTTGAGTTGTGTTTAATTTTGGGGAGCCTTCTATTTGTTCTTTCATCTTTTCCAGCGCTTTCTAAATGTGTTGGTGCTTTGTGAAGCTTCAGAAGTCAGCCTGTGCAACTTTTAAAACATCATTATTATGATTTTAGTGTGGGAAAGCCCTGCATTTGTGATCCCAGCAGGCCCTTTCTCACCTTGCTCTTTGTCATCGATCACAGCCTGGCAGAAACCTTGGGCCCCTAACCCATCCTTTGTATTTGATGTCTGTTCTTCAAACTACATATCAGTTACTGATGACTTTTCTCAGGAATTGGTGTGAAAGAGAAAAGTGTGGCTGAGCCACAGTGAGAGACATCAAAGTACAGGCCACTTGGAGTCTCCTGATTCTTTTAGATGAAATTTCTACCCAGCTAATTTGAGTTTTCTTCCCTAGTCAGGGCAGGCAGAAACACAATTTAAATTCCCAGGGCTGTGAGTCTAAGAGGGTGTTAGAATTTTTCCACTTCCTTATATCTCATTGATGTTCTTCACTCCCATCCCACTCTGTGCACCTGGTTCAGAGTCTTATATTTCTTCTTTGAAGCTAAGGGCACTTCATCTTAGGAGATTATACAGGATGCTGCATCAACAGAAGATTCTGTGTGTGTATTTTGACAATTAGTGAATCTACTGTGAATTCACAATCCGAGAAGTAGGGTAGGCTTGGAACCCTGGCCACACATTGGAATTACTAGTGAAGATTAGAGAAAAAATAATGACGCCTAGTCCTTCCCTATAGATTCTGAATTGGTCTGAAGTGGGGGCCTAGGCACTGGTGCCATTTTAGACATGCCCCAGGTGATTTCAGTGTTCATTGAAGTTTACATCCCTGTCTTAGAGGTAACAACATTCGGTTGCCACTTCCATTCTGAGTAAGCCTGGCTGATGCTTTGTCATTAGAACATTGCAGGACACCAGGAGACAGCAGCTCTGTGCTTTTGCTGTTAGAGCAATGTGGGGAAGCTTAGTGAACTGAATTCCTTCAGGTTCTTAGTATAGCTCTCAGTCACCATCAACTACTTTTTATTTTTTGATATAGGCTTATTAGAAAGCAAAAATTCTCAGTTGTGGTTTGGTATCTCCAAGGGTGTGGGTTGCTCTCAAAGGGCATTGCAAAATTTATTTAAAGTCATGTGAATGTGTAAAGATAATTTTCTTTCTCATAAGGACTGGGGAATCGAGCTACAAAAAAGAAGGTGTCACAGTTCCCAAAGGCTGAAGTGTGGACCTGTTGCAGTTTGTTCCACTGACAAACGTTTGATCTCCTTCTGTGTTTTGGGAACTATAACGTGTCAGGGACTTGCTTCCCTAATAGGAACACTCATTAGTTGGATTTATTGGTGCACTTGGCATCTTCCTTGCAGTTTTAAAATGTTATTTTAGGATTCGGGTAAATATGTCAGTATATAAGCAATATATTTGGAGAGGAAGCTAAGAGAATTTGACTGCTTCAACCCTTGTTGTGAGTAAACATACAACAATGTTGAATTTCTGTGAACTCTTTAGCTTCCTTCCTGTCCTCATGACAGCCCTGTCAGGTAGATGCTATTCTTTTGTTTTTTTTTTTGAGATGGAGTCTCGCTCTGTCGCCCAGGCTGGAGTGCAGTGGTGCAATCTCGGCTCACTGCAAGCTCTACCTCCCGGGTTCACGCCATTCTCCTGCCTCAGCCTCCGGTGTAGCTGGGACTACAGGCGCCCACCACCGTACCCGGCTAATTTTTTGTATTTTTAGTAGACATGGGGTTTCACTGTTTAGCCAGGATGGTCTCGATCTTCTGACCTCGTGATCCGCCCGTCTCGGCCTCCCAAAGTGCTAGGATTACAGGCGTGAGCCACCGCGCCCGGCCCCGGTAGATGCTATTCTTGTCCCCATTTTTCTGATGAGGAAATGGAGACCCAGAGTGGTTAAGTAACTTGACCAAGAACACACAGAGGCAGCAGATGGTAAAGTCAGGATGGGAACCTACGTCTGCCTAGTTCTGCTTTAGCCACTGCTTGTGTCATTTTAATTAGTATCATCCTTCATTCACTCGATCAGTCACATAGTCTATGCCAGCTCCTCCTGTAGGCCAAGAGACTCTATTCTAGGCTAGGTGGATCTCAGTCCTCATAGGAAACTCTCAGGGTTGGGGTGGAGGGGATGTGAGCTGTGACAATAAAATGTAAGGTAAGAGAACAGACTCCCTCTTGAGAATTATGGGAGAATTGAGTGAGCTTTAAGGTTTTAACTGAAAGGACGAACTCCTGTTAATTTCAGATAGCAGCTCCTAGGCGAAGAAATATGAAATATATGTATGTATATATCAATCTTAATTAACTGAATTATCCTGAGAGAGCCTTTGTATGATTCTTTTCCTCTCCTCCTCCTCCTCTCCTCCTCCTTCTTTCTTTCTTCTTTCTTTCTTTTCTTTCTTCTTCTTCTTCTTTCTTCTTCTTCCTTTTTTCTCTTTCCTTCCTCTCTTCTTTCCTTCTTTCTTTCCTTTTCAAAAAAGTTCTTTATTTGTTAATTAGATAAGTGATGAGGATCACCAGAGTCTTGACTGCAGGGTCTGGATCCTCCATCCCATTCCTGACCATGCACCACTCCATAATTTGGCTTAATCCTTTCGGTTTTGAGCAAGCGTCGGTTGATCCTTTGATCCCTGTGGCTGGCGGATCTGTCTGTTCGGTTCTCCGGCGATTGAGGGCGCTTAAACCACCATTCAGCCTAAAAACATACCTTTCTTAATATGCTCTTTGTTCTAAAAGAAAAATAAGAAAGAAGATTCCACATATGTATAAAGGGGCACTTAAGTATCACTATCCCCAATTACTGTATGTTTCCCCATCCCCAGGGTGGAACTGTCACACTAGGTTGGTCACAGTAACTAGAGAATACACCATGCATTTAGTTTGGAGCTGCCAAGAATGGGGATGCTGAATGTCCAGAGTTTCATGGAACAAATCTGCAGACAAAGAATTGTCCTGCTCAAGATGACAGTGGTACTCCTTTTGAGAAACTCTAGGCAAAACCTGCAATGGGCTTAAACTTGTGTATATTGAAGCCTTTGTGTTGAGGGGATAAGATTTGGTTGGCTAGATCTGAAGTTTTTTGTTTTTGTGCTTGGAATTAGTTGAGGTCTTTCCTATTTGATGGCAAATAGGATCTTGACCTGATCCAGTTTACTTCATTCTGTGACTTCTCTCCTTTCTCTGGATATGTTAAATGACAAGATAGAAAATAGCTTATTTTGTGTGTGTGTGTGTGTGTGTGTGTGTGTGTGTGTGTGTGTGTGTATGTTTTCCCTTATAAACATAGTTAAAAAAAAAAAAACTGTAGCACTTTGGGTTGCCAGTTTGCTCTCTAGTCAAGAAAAAAATGATCATTAAGGGCAATGTTAATATGTGACCAGTGAGCCTGTCAGAGGGGAAACCAGGATGGCAGATGTGATAGGGTTGTCTTACATAAATCACCTTCCATTGTCGAGGTTGGCATATGGCCAGTGAGTGTCCTAATTACTGAATGGCTTTTATAGCCCCATTATTTATAATCACTTTTGAATAGCAGCTGGAAGACTACAGTGAGACGGAATGAAAATAGTGGAGTGTGAAAATTATAATCGTTTATGGAATTATGGAGATTAGCAATATCTGATGATCAGCCTAGAACTCTCCCCCCTAAATATTTTTTAAACAAGCGCACTATACACAACACTCTTGAAAAATGAGAGCTGTGGTCAATCAGAGAGATGAGTCTTAATGATTTAAGAATATTTAACTTAGTGGGTTGGCAACATATGAAATAAGTCTAGAACTTGTACACAACCACATTTACATAAAATAGGTGTCCCCTCTCCTCCCTTACCCCAATCCGTCCCTCTGCCCAGGACCATGGCGATTACTTGTGACTCTCTCTTTTGTTTCTGATTTTGATACTATTTAAAGAAAGGTGCTATGCAAAGAATAGACTCAAAGATGCTCTGTTGATGGGAAATTGTGTCACTTTTCTCAGACCCATCAAATGATGTGTGTATCACGGTGGTGTCTGCTCTCACAGTCCAGTAGAAATTGAAGTGACGTACTATACTGTAACAGTCTGAATGAGATTTCCCAATGTAGGTCAGAGTGCCTAGAACTCTGGCCCCAGCCAACTGTTGCATGAATGACGTAAGATCATAGTATAATACGGTTTGCAATCCAGATTTCTATTCCTGTCTGTTTATAAATTGGGGTAAGGCTGGGAAGGTAGGAGAACATTTGTGTTAATTACTATGAATGGTCGAGGCTGTGGAATACCAATGGGATCTCAGTTATATTTGCATAAAAACATTTAAAACATGCTTACCTGTTAGCAGATTCCTAAAGCCCTAGAGTACAAGGCTTTACCCGTGGGTGCTGGTTCATGGAAACTAACCTGCTTATATGCCTTGGCTGAGTGTTCTCTGGAAGCCTGTGCCATTCAGATGTCACTCTCTTGGTTTCTTCATATGGTAGGCATTGAGAGGGCCATTTGGACAACTTTATGATGTGGCAGTTTAGAAGGAAAGTCAGTCTTTGGTTTTTATATTGGATTCACATAGATGTTTTACAGTGTCCTTATGACTGTAACTGCTTTTTAAAATAATTATTGGCTGGGTACAGTGGCTCACACCTGTAATCCCAGCACTTTGGGAGGCCGAGGCGGGAGGATCATGAGGTTAGGAATTTGAGACCACCCTGGCCAACATGGCCATCTCTACTAAAAATACAAAAATTAGCTGGGTGTGGTGGCACACGCCTGTAGTCCCAGCTACTTGGGAGGCTGAGATGGGAGAATCGCCTGGACCTCGGAGATGGAGGTTGTAGAGAGCCGAGACCACACCTTTATACTCCAGCCTGTCTCAAAAATATATATATATTTTATCTTACTTTTTTATTTTGAAAGTTTCCAAACCCACACTTGTGTTGAAAAAACAACAAAATATATACTCCCATCACCAGGATTCACCAGCTGTTAACATCTCTTGCTACACCAGTCCCATCTGTCCATATTTACACCTGTTCCACTTTGCTAAGTTACCTGAGTTTAGGGTGTAGATATCATGATACCTCATCCCCAAATAAGCAAAAATTACCACAAAATGATGACATTTTCCTACAAGCCATGATGCAATTGTCACTTATCAACATTCATTCAGTAACATCATCAAACTTTGAGTTCATAGTCAACATTCCCTTAGCTGAGCCATAAACATCTTTGTTGTTTTTATTTTTCTTAATTCCAGATCTAGTCAAGCTTACATACTGCATTGTTATGAGCCTTGGTAAAAGTAACAATTTACTGCACACTTACTATGTATTATACTAGATATTGGATTAGTGCATGATCTCATGAAGCTGCACAGCCCTTTTGAGCAGATACTATTATTATCCCTACCTGATCGATTAGGGAACTGAGGCTCAGAGAAGTTCAGCAACATGCCCCAGGCAAGCTGGTGAATTTGGGGCCTGGATCTGAACTAATCAAGCCTCGCTTGAAGTTCAGCTCTCTTAACCATATACTACTGAAAGAAACACACTCTGTGGGGACATTGATCATATCAACAAATTTCCACAACACCAACTATGCTTTTGGGAGACTTTCCAGAAGCAGAAATTGTCTTAAAAACCTTTGCAAGTTCAAGAACTTAAATATAGAAAGAATATGTGTTGGTTTTTTGCTTTTATTTTCTATGCTGGTGCTTCCTGGTTTGTCTTTATCATCATTCTGATTGTGAACCTAGACCTCTCTGGTCAAGAACACAGACAGTCATACTCCCCCGGATTTGAGTTGCGTCTCCTCCATAGGTTGCTACCTGGGTCATGGGGCAGCTTCTGAGCCTCAGTTTATGCTTCTGTAAAATGAGACTAGCAATATCAGTGGGTGGGAGTAAGGATTATACAGTTATTGCTTAGTACCGCTATCTGGCTCATTGAAAGTGCGTAATAAATGTTCACTGTCATCTCGAGTCCAGTTGGTCCAGTTAGAATTCTAATAGAGTATCTTTTCAAGAATTTGGAGTATTCTTGAAGGGCACAGACACCTGTGTCTTTAGAGTCCACTCAGCATTCTGAATGTAGAGACACTTGATTTCAGCTTTTGGTGAGGCCATGTAGCTGTTTATGAGGGCATGCCATAAGCTCACATCAGCTATATTACTTTACCAATAGGGGAACATTGTCTTTCTGCTTTTTGTATATAAATCCTTTGTTTATTTTTTTCTGAACAGATGTTATTCCACTATCTTAGTTTAACTGGAATAAATACAAGAACCACCAAAGGCTGTAAATAATGAAAAAATCAAGATGATAGAATTTAAACCTAAGCTTGCTTTTCTTTCCATGCTTAATTCAAATTTTTTCTCACTGTGGGATGAAATTTATAATAAAAAGATTCACCAAGAGAAAAGAACAGGGAAGGCAGGCAGAAAATGATAATAAAGCGAATTTCCTGAAGTGCTAGCAAAATGTTTCATGCTTGCTCATGCGGGGAGTTAAATGTAAATAGTAGCTTCTTGAGCTTCATCAGCATACATAAATCTGTCTCGCAGCCTCTCTCTCACATCACACTCACCACACGTTTCTTTTTTATTTATATTTTTTAACTTTTATAGAAACATGACTTAAAAAACAATAGTCTTTGTACCACTCGGGGAATAGCTTCCATCTCTGCATGTGTGATGAGGTACCCACTGTCTGTAGTCATGTGTGGTGTGTGCCTATTATTGGCAGCCCCATAGTTGGGTGGCAGCACTTGAGATTAGCGAGAGATGAGGACCTGCTATGAGAAATAAAGCCTAGCTCCCCATATTCCATTAGGGGGCTTTTGGTGTGGCTCAGACCATTGGTCTACAAATCTTAGCAGATATTAGAATCATCTGGAAGGCTTGTTAAAACACAGATTGCTGACCCTCCACCCCTAGAATTTCTAATTCTATCAAGTCCTGGGGTAGAGACCAGTCATTTTTATTTCATGTAAGTTTCTGGGTATTGCTACTGCTGCCAGTCTCACGGGACCATACTTAGAGAACCACTGGCTTAGACTAACCTGGGAGACAATGAACACCCTCCACCTCCACACCAAGTATTGCTTGAACTCTACCCCAACAATTACTTAAGGAGAATTCCTTACCTGGAGAGGCAGAACCAGCATCTAGACCAGGATTTAGCAAACTGTGGCCCAAGGGGCAAATCTACTGCCTCTTTCTGTAAATAAACTTTCATTGAAAAACAACTTCATGTACATGTTGTCACTGGCTGCTTTCACACTACAGAAGCAGAATTGAGCAGCAGGATAGAGTTCATATGCACTATGAAGGCTGGAAAATAGTTGTTATCTTAGCTTTTTATGGAAATATTTTGCTGACCCCTGACCTAGACCAATTGAATGTTTAGAGAAGGGAGGTTGGAAGTAATTGTATAAAGACAGGCCCGCTGAATGTTCTTTATTTGTGTATTTTTTTAGATGTGAGAGTTTTTGTTTTTTTAGTTGAATAAATATGATCATGACAGTCATTCATTATTTCTCACTAAGCCATTCTCCAAATTAATTTTCTTACTGGAACAAGTAGTTTCTCAAAATGAAGGGAACAGTTTTACCATTGTGTAGTCTCTTTAATACATTGTTGACATCTGTTCAAATTATTGGTAGAAAAATTTTTAAAAACCATAAGTAAAATGTGAAAAGTTATTCTCATTTTGACACTGTAATTGTCAGGTGAGTTATGTTGAATGTCTTCCAGATTTGGTAGAAACTGCCATAACCTTTATATAAAGCATTTTGTGAGTATTTATCAAGAACCTTTAAAATAATATACTCATCGATCTAGTAATTCTACTTCTAGGAACTTTCAGCAAATTTTATGTTTAAAGTTTTTTATTACAGCATTATGGCATAATCTTGGCTCACTGCAACCTCTGCCTCCCGGGTTCGAGCGATTCTCCTGCCTTAGTCTCCCAAGTAGCTGGGATTAGAGGAGCCTGCCACCAAGCCTGTCTAATATTTTTGTATTTTTGGTAGAGGTGGGGTTTCACCATGGTGGCCAGGCTGGTCTTAAACTGCTGACCTCATGTGACCTTCTGTGATCCACCCACCTCAGCCTCCCAAAGTGCTGGGGTTACAGGCATGAGCCACCGCATCCAGCCGCAAATGTCTATTAACATGAAACTCATAATATTGCCCTGAGTTTATGTACGTATTTTGGAGCCATTTAAGATAAAACTGGATAAAGGAAAGCTAATAACGATGTTTCTGGAGGGAATTTGTATCAAGGACCTTAAACATTTTTGTGCTTTTTGTTCCAATATCTCCACTTCAAAGATCTCAAGAAAATAATCAGAAGTACGCAGATCGATTTTGTGCAAGGAGGATAATCAAAGTAGAAACAATTTTTATGCCTACTAATTGATAATAGGTTAAATACGTTGTGATGAATTGATGAGATAAAATACTACATAGCCCTTAAAAGTATATTTTTGAACACTAATATTGCAAATGCTTATGAATTATTGTTAGAAAATGTAGATATAAATCCACATATGTGGCATGATCCCACACATCCTATACTTAATAGATACCTAATAGATATCTGTATTCCACTTAAAGCTGTTCATTACTAGTTAAGCACAAACATTGGTTTCCTTTTTGACTCCATTGCATGTGGTGTCTTCCTCCATCATGTCGCCAAACCGTATCAGTTCCAGGTTTAAATTACATCTCTTCTCTGCCCCTTTCTGCCCTTCTTCCCAGACACTCCCTTAGTCCAGGCCACTTTAGGATTGTGTGATCAGCTCTACTGGCTTCTTCTGACTCTCGCCTCTACACATGACCCTGTGTGGGCATACACACTACACAACTGCAAAAGAAACCTCGATATTTAGATCATGTCCTCTACCTCCATGACTCAAATCCTGTCAGTGCATTCTTACACATGTAGAATAAAATGCAAGCTCTTTATCATGGCCTGCAAGGCACACAATTGTCTGGCCACTGCTTCTCTCTCTCTCTTTTCAAAAATTTCAATAGTATTTGGGGTACAGGTGGCTTTTGGTTATATGGATGAGTTCTTTAGTGGTGAATTCTGAGATTTTAGTGCATCTGTCACCGAGCAGTGCACATGGCACCCAGTGTGTAGTCTTTTATCCCTCACCCCCCTCTCGATCTCCCTTCCTACATCCCCAAAGTCCATTATATCACTCTGTATGTCTTTTTGTCCTCATAGCTTAGCTCCTGCTTATAAGTGAGAACATACGGTATTTGGCTTTCCATTGCTTCACTTAGAATAATGGCCTCCAGCTTCATCTAAGTTGCTGCAAAAGACATTATTTTGTTCCTTTTTATGGCTGAGTAGTATTCCCTGGTGTATAGATATCACATTTTTCATTATCCACTAGTGCTTCTCTTTTTAACCTCAACCTGAGACACCCTCTGTTGGAGCTTCATGCTGTTTCTCTAGCATACCAACCTCTTGCCTACTTCCAAAACTTTTGCACATGCCGTTCACTCTGCCTGGAATATTCTTTCCCCAACACTTTGCAGACCTAGCTAGCCTCTCATCCTTCTTTAGTTCTCACCTTAACAATGGCCTCTGCCTGGAGGTCATCTCTGTTCATCCTTCCTAAAGCAGGCATGTACCCTGCTGCTCAGGGGCTCTGTGTTGTCCTTGTTGCATCCTCAGGGGTCACAGGGTGTTTAGCTCTAGGCACTTAATAAATACATGTTGAATTAGTGAATGAAACTCCCCAAATGTATAAGTGTATTATAAATGCGCATGTATGTTTATAGGTACGTAGGCATACAGAGGAGACCATACCAAAATATTAATTGTGCTGTAAATGAAGTCACAGGTTATTTTAACTTTCTTTGTTGTACTTTTGTGTATTTTTAAAATCTTGTGATGAATTCATATTGCTTTTTTATTGTGGTTAAATATATACAACATAAAGTTGACCGTTTTTTCCTTTTTTAAGTGTGTGATTCTGTAGCGTTAAGTACATTTACATTGTTGTGTATCCGTCACCAACTTCCATTTCTAAAACTTTTTCAGCATCCACAACTGAAACTCCACACCCATTAAAGGGTAACTCTCCAGTGATTTATATTGCTTTTACAATAAGAAAAAATTGTAGAAAATATATTAGAAAAAACAAGTAGCAAACATCCTTTTCAGACAAGGTCACTTAATTGAATTTTGGGTTGTGAGTTCGAGTGACTATAAAACAAGTTAATTTGTTTTTCAATTTGTAATTTTGTGTTTAAAAAATCCTATTCTTTATAAAACTGAAGTGCTGAACTGATGGATTTTTTTTTTGCTGTAATAGCTCCACTGCAGTATAAACCATTTGTTGTTGCCCTAATAAATGGTCTTTTCCTACAACTATAATCATTTTTTGAAGAAATTGTGTGCTAAAGCAGAATCACCTGAAAGTGCGATCAGTTCAGAATCCTTATGCAAGTTCTCCTCAGCATTGACAATTTGAAATGTATTTCAGTGTCAATTCTAATTGTAATGAAATACCATTCTTCGACCTTCTGGATGTGGATGTAGCTGTGGAGCTCATGTAATACAGACAGGGAATTGTATTCTGCCCTCTCGGTCACAGATGGGTACATTAAGAAGACTGCAAAGTGTTCCCTCAGGAAATGTGGTTTCTTGACCACAAAGATTCTTTCTACTGAGCAACATTCCTTTTCAGATCTCTATCCTAGGAGGTAGAGATCAGTCCAAGCAGGGTCCCCTCATCATCCATCACCTTGAAAAGATACTTCTGATAAGAGTTGGCCAAAAACTCTCTAGCAGGTGAGAGAAAAATTTGGAGAAGCGACACGTCTCAGTTATATTAGGGGATCATTTTATGTTTAAATAATGACAGGCAAAATTTATACCATAAGTAAGTGCTAAAGGAACCCTATCCAGAATATGTAAGAATATCTCTTTATCAAGAATAACTAGATAACCTAATAGGAAAACGTACAAGAAATGTGAACAGGCAAGTCACAGAAAGGAAAACATAAAAGGCAATTTAAAAACTATAATAGAATGTTCAGTCTCAGTTGTAATCAGTAATTTTAAATTAATATAACACCAAGATATCATTTTATATTTAGTAGATTAGGAAACATTTATAAAGTTGGAATATGCAGAAAAGAGTTAGTGGCAGCTGGATGGAATGCTAAGGTGGCCCTTGGCTGGCATCTGGGAACTTGCATTTCAGAGAATTTCTTCTATTCTAATAACCGATAAGAGTGACTCACTATGTCTAGACTGTATGCCCAAATGCTATCATTTATACTTTTTTTTCCGAGAGTCTGGAGATTTATTTTGTGCCAGGCAAAGGCTGCTTACATGACCAACTCCCAGTAAAAGCCCTGGGCCCTGGGTGTCTAAGGAGCTTCTCTCGTGGGCAGCTTTTCACATGGTTTCTTTGGGGGATGTACATGTGTCCTATGTGATGCGATTTGGAGAGGACACTTAGAAACTTAACACCGATTTTCTCTGGACTTTGTTCTGTGAGGCTTTTTCCTTTGCTGATTTCACTTTGTATCTTTTTGCTAGAATAAACCATAGCCATGAGTACAACTATATAACGAGTCCTCTGAATCTTCTTAGTGAATCATCCGGTCAGGAGTGGTTTGGGGGACCTGAAAGATAGTGACAATAGCATATGTTGGCCTAAGTGTGGGAAAACAGGACTGCCAGAACTATTTATGGAAAGGCAAATTGGTACCACCATTTTGGGGATGAATTCAAAAATATTAAAATAAATCGAAGATATCTGTGTCCACTTTTAGGTTTAGATAATCTAAAGAGAAAAACCCCACACATTTGCTAAAAAAAAAAGTTGGGGGAGGGAGGCATTACAGAGACTTTTATAGCAGCATTGTTTATATTAGAAATAGCTTAATTTTCTATGAAGGATAAATATATTTCAGTTTATTTTAATATTAAATATTATACAACATTTAAAATAACAAAAATTACATCCATCAAACGTGATTAACATTCTGTAAACTCATATGGGTGAAAAAAAGCAGAGTTATATTGCTGTAAATGTAAAAGACACAGAATTCCAGATGTATAGAGATAAGATACAGAAATATAAAATAATGGCAGATCAAGAGAGCATCTAAGCCCCATTTTCCCCAGTTAAGATATAAAATTGTCTTACATTAAGCTCTGAACCCCTTTCTTGGAAAAAGCTCTACATATAGTTGTATGTTGCATAATGACTGGAATACGTTCTGAGAAATGTGGTCTTAGGTGATTTAGTCGTGCACACATCATAGAGTGCACTTACATAAACCCAGTTGGTATAGCCTACTACACACACCTATGCTATATAGATTTAAGCCCATTGCTCCTAAGCTACAATCTGCACAGCGTGTTGCTTTCCTGAATACTGTAGGCATTTGTAACATAGTGGTAAGTATTTGTGAATCTAAACATATGCAAACAGAGAGAAGGTACAGAAAAAATACAGTGTTGTAATTTTGGACCCATGGTACATATGGCTTTGACTGGAACTTTGCTATATGGTGTATGACTGTATTTCTGACCTATATTCTCTTTTCTATTTACAAAACAAATCTTGAATTTCAGAGAAAGTGAAGATGCTATGACAAACTGTCTTCCAACTTATTTTATTGGCTCACTGCCCTTGAAATTAGTAGACGATTTATAGATATGTCCCTTGAATAACTGGCAATTAATTTGATATTAGATGCCAAAATGTACGGTATTTTTAATAAAATGTGAAGGTTGAGGCTTTTCATGTCCAAATGTGATGGAACTCAAAGTAAATGTTAACTGGCAGCATAGTAAACCCTGTCCTTTTGCACATCTGCAGTAGAGGGGAGTTTTAGTTTGTTGACCATAAACCCTAGCTACCTTGGTTAGTTTGAGTATAAGCTTAGGTGTAAACCAAGAGCTTATACTTAAGAATGCCTTCTAGGTGGAGCACGGTGGCTCACACTTGTAATCCCAGCGCTTTGGGAGGCTGAGACAGGAGGATTGCTTGAGCCCAGGAGTTCAAGACCAGCCTGGGCAACATAGCAAGAACCTGTATCTACAAAAATTTTAAAAATAGCTGGACATAATGGTGCATGCCTGTAGTCCCAGCTACTTGGGAAGCTGAGGCTGGAGGATTGCTTGAGCCTGGAAGGTCAAGGCTACTGTGAGCCATGATAACACCAATGCACTCCAGCCTGGGTGATAGGGTGAGACTCTGTCTCCAGAAAAATAAAAAAAATAGAATGCTTTCCAATCTATATACTCCTGGTTTATCTTGATAGTTACCACATATGATCCATAAGTATGTACAAATCTTTGTTATATATGTGATAAAAAGATACTGTATCTGAAAACTCCTTTGGAATGTTGCTTTTGATTTAAGCATTTTGGATATCATAGACATCTTTGCCATGGCTCAAATGATAACTGTTAGTGTCTTTTTAATGTCAAGAACTCTTGTCACCTAAGAGAAATTTAAAACCCTACATTGCAGGCAATGGGAATTTTGCTGGTAAACATCATTTTTTAACTCAATTTCTAGAGCGCCTTATACCTCAAGCTAGAGTTAGCAGGTCGAGATATCACATATCAGTGACTTACTAGTTGATTTCATTTCCTGAACTTCAGCTCCAGCACAATGCCTGGAATATATTAAGCACACACTAAATGTTTGTTAATGAGTTTACATAGGTCCACACTATTTTAGCACAAGTAGATTTTTATTCACTTCTAAAAACATTAGAAATATCCTTTCATCCAAATCTCCATAAGTCTTTATTTTGTTTCTAGCTATTTCTAAGCCAATAGAATAAATTTTGTTTGCATGGATTTTTTTTTTTTTTTTTTTTAAAGAGTAAGAGTTCCTGTTTGGACTGATTTTCTTTCTTTGGCCCCTCACCTCAACAATCATCCATTCAACAACATAACAATTATAATTTCCATCTTTCACTGAGTGCTTTCTTTTTGCCAGGCACTGTCTGAATGTATCATCCCATTTAATCCTCACAACAATCTTGTGACAGAGCTAATATTACATCAGTGTTCTATTTTTACAGTTGAGGAAAGCAAGGTTCAGAGATTAAACCCTGTGCTCAGACTCACCAGCTGATAAACAGTTGAACCAGGATTCAGAAGTAGGCACGTCTGGCTTAACTACCTAGATTTACTTTCTTTTTCCTTCGCTTCAACTCTCTAAAGAGAGAACTATGCAACCTGAACATTGACTCACACCTAGAACTCATCCAATCATCCAATCATTATATGTATTTTAAACTTTTGAAATCGATTTTATTGGTATAGCTTACATATAATAAAACATACTTGTTTGTGTATATAGTTCTGTGAATTTTGACAAATATATAAACCCATGTTATTAATCTCGATCAAGAATATTATATTGGGGCCAGGAGTGGTGGCTCACACCTGTAATCCCAGCACTTTGGGACGCCGAGGTGGGCAGATCACTTGAAGGTGGAGTTCAAGACCAGCCTGGCCAACATGGTAAAACCCCATCTCTACTATAAATATTAAAACTCGCCACACATGGTGGAAGATGCCTGTAATCCCTGCTACTCGGAAGGCTGAGGCATGAAAATCGCTTGAGCCTGGGATGCAGAGGTTGCGGTGAGCTGAGATTGTGCCACTGCACACGAGCCTGGGCAACAAAATGAGGCTCCATCTCAAAAAAAGAAAATATTATATTGGCATCTCCTCCAGAATCTTCCTTTGTGCTCCCCATTTTAAAAAACTGGTGTTGAAAATATTATATATTCACAGGATATTACAAAAAATAATATAGAGGCCCCATGTATAGAATCCTGCATGTATAGAAATCATATAGAAGTCCTTCACCCTGTTTTCCCCAATGGGAAAGACCCATAGATCCATAGATCTTATTCCCTTATGCCCTTTGCAGTTAGTTTTTACTTACCTTCAGCTCTCTGTAACAACAAAACTGTTTTCTCTCACTATAAATTAGTCCGTTCCAAATTTTTTAGTGCATCCCCAAACTTTGTATATGAATAAAATCATGCAATATTTTATCTTTTGTATCTGACTTCTTTTGCTTAACATTCTGTGTTTGAGATTCATCAGTATTAATGCATGCATTAGTAGTTTCTTTTAATTGGTGTATAGCACCCCAGTGCTTGATTATACCACAGTTTGCTTATTCATTCACCTTCCGATGGACATTTGGATTGTTTCCAAGTTTTGGCTATTTGTAAGTAAAGTTGCTGTGAAGATTCATCTGCAAGATTTTTTTTATGGACTTGTTTTCATTTCTCTTATGTAAGTAAGGGTGGAATTGTTGGGTCACTTGGCTATTGAAGGTATGACTTTCTAAGATATTGACAAATTGTTTCCCTAAGAGGATGAACCATTTTGTATGCCTGCTAAACAATATATTTGAGTTCCTGTTTCTCTACAACCTTGCCAACACTTGATATTTTCAGTCTTTTTAATTTTTGTTATTCAAGTAGTTATTTAATGGGATCTCATTATGATTTTATTATTTTTCCTCTAGTGACTAAGGATGTCTAACATCTTTTTATATGCTTAATAGTCACATATATTCCATTGTGAACTGTCTGTTCAAACCTTGTGCTGATTTTTTTTTGGGGGGTGAGTTCATGTGGCATGGCATGTGGGTGTCTTCGTTCAGTAAATACTTGATGAATGATTGAATGACTTAAGATTGGTTTGAATATGTGTGTTTTCCTTTTGAGCACTTGAAACAGTAGATATAATACCAAATAAAATAGCTCAAACTGGGTTTTATTATCTATTTCAAAATGAGCAGGTGTAGCCAGAATCTTACATTGAACGTGATGTTAAAGTAAAGATCAGTAGTTTCCTGCCCTAGGTAGGAAATACCATCATCTTAACCATCACTGTCATCCTCATGATTTACTCTTTTTGACCATAGGGAAGTTATCGTTTGAAGACATGAGTTTTATAGCTCACGTGACTCCTGGGTTGCTGCATTGTTTCTCTAAGGCTAAAAATGCTCTTACCTAATTTATATCTTGTCTAAAAATGGAAAGACAGTCTCAGCCTAGTTAGTTTTAGCTGTCATTGAGGCATCTTTCTCCATTAAGAGTGAATGCTAGTTAGGTTGATCTACAAGACTTCTGTTGATCCTGTAGACTGTAATTTGTGATTATGATTTTTTAAAATGTGTCTCTTTTCGATGACACATTTTTGTGATAATATCATATTTTTAGCTTTTCTTTTGTTCTGTTAAGTGTAGACAATTGCAAAGAAATAAACACAGACTCACTTAGATAACTATGCTTTAACAACAACAACAACAACAACAACAACAACAAAGCAACATACATTTAGTGTTTGAAAAGCAACACAGGGTAGGGAGATGTCTGTGTCTATGTCTGTGTCTGTCTGTCTGTCTGTGTGATGAAGAGTGAAGTCTACGTATTTATCCCCAGCTCAAGTCCTTTGTCCTAAATGAAATTGCTTTTAAAACTTTCTTCTGATTCCTCCTATTAATACCCAGTCTCTCCTTTTCCAAATTCATTTTTACAGAAAAGGAATCAGACATTATGCATAGTCCCACACATTTTCTCCCAATATCAACCCATGAAAATCTAGCTTATGCAAAGCAGTTGTTATATGGATGAATTGTGCTTTAATTGCTCCCTTTTGGTTGTTACCAGGTTTTTGTTTTTATTTATTTACTGTCATTAAAAAAAGCTATATTAGGGCCAGGTGCAGTGACTCACACCTGTCATCCCAACACTTTGGGAGGCTGAGGCAGGCAGATCACTTGAGGCCGGGAGTTTGAGACCAGCCTGTTCTACATGGTGAAGCCCTGTCTCTACTAATAATACAAAAATTAGCTGGGTGTGGTGGTGGATGCCTGTAACCCCAGCTACTCAGGAGGCCGAGTCAGGAGAATCGCTTGAATCTGGGAAGCAGCTCACTTGAATCAGTGAGCTGAGGTCGTGCCACTGCACTCTAGCCTAGGTGACAGAGTGAGACTCCATTTCAAAAAATAAAAATTAAAAAAAGTTAAAAAACTATAGTAAATGCTCATGGAAATTTGAGGAGATTACAAGTATACCTGTAGAGTAAATTCCTACCAATCAAATCCCTGGTCAATGAACATTTTATAATTTGATGATTATTGCTGGATTGTCTTCTTTAAGGTTTCAGTAATTTACGCTTCTAGTAATAGGGTCTACAAGTGTCGATGGCACATATTTAAATGTAATAGCCTATGTTAAACACTTTGATATTTTGGCCTTCTAGTATGATGTGAGATAGGAGCTCCAAATTAATGCATTGCCAGTGCTGTTTTATCTTTATGACATTCCTTCTTGACTTTACCCTCGCAGAGGAAAATCTAAAGTACATCCTCCTAATGACTAGGGGTGGCAGGCTAGAACTGCATCCTGTGGCTTTCTCGCACTCGGTTCTTGGCTACTCCTTTTCTAGGAGGCCCTGTTGTTGATGTGGTATGTCTATTTTATGTATTTCCTGCAGGAGGAAGGCTGAACAAGGACCTGCGACATTTTCTCAATCAGCGGTTCCAGAAGGGGTCTCCTGATCATGAGCTCCAGCAGACCATAAGGGATAACCTTTACCGCCATGCTGTGCCTTGTAAGTAGCCAGACTTTGGCATCTCACTGCTGGGTGCGTGTGTGTGTGTGAAAGGTCCAGGGGAGAAAGGAGATCTCAACAACCGATTGTGGAACACCTGGTGGCTTGCCTACTGAGTGACTCCTTGACTCAAGTAAATCATAATTGAATAATACAGTGTCGTGGTGTGCCTGGGTTTCAGTCATTTCTCTGTAATGTGGGGCAAATTATCTACCCTTTGTAAGGCCCACTTTTCACATTAGTGGAAAGGACATGTCAGTAATACCAGCTTCATGGAACTGCTATGAGGAGTCAATGAGATCAGGCACAGAAGGCGTTTTGTAAGATAATGGTGTGCTGTAAGCCTCCATAAATGTTAACCATTGCTGTTATTAATGGAGTAGACTGGGCCAGCGGCCTTCAGACTGACCTTTGTGGAGACCCCCAGTGAAGGGAATACCCCCGTGGGCTCTTTCTTCCTTCCCAGGGTTCTCCTTTTGGTCAACTTCATCAGATTCATAAGTCAGGATTTTATATAATTTTGTTTGAAGAAATGATTTCCACAGATAAAAAAATCCCAAACCCCCAAACCATTAGATTACACCAAATCTGAAAAAAACAAGACACAGAACACAGGATCGCTGAAAGCAGAGTGTCTGTGTAAAGAAAGGCAGCCTGTCTGTCTGTCTGTCTGTCTGTGTATGGGTGGACAAATTGACAGCTCCATTGTAGTGAAGTTTCACTGTGCTGTGGCACACTGTGTTCCTGGTTGTTTAATTTCTTTTAAAATACGAGGAAAGAATGATTCTGGTTTTATTACTTAGAATTTTTCTTTCTCCTATTACCCAGTCCTTCAAAGTTTGGAATTTATTTTTCTAGAAATATCATTTTTTTAAACCAGCAAAAGAAAGGAGGAATAATTTTATGTTCAAGGTACCCTGTTTATTTCTATGTTTTGTTTGCTATAAATGGTTTGCTTTAAAAAAAAAAAAAAAAAAAAAAAAGCCTTGCAAATGATATGCTAGAGTGCTAATGTTTTCTGATACTGCTGTGAAAGAACAAGCAGAACTAATCTAAGGCATTCTGTAGATTTGAAAAGACTTAGACTGTAGTTCTAGATGATAACCTCCATAGATCAGATTCTAGAATAGCCCCTGGCTCTCTATTTTACTCATAAATAAAACAGAAGCTCTGAGAGGAAAAGAAGTTTGCTACAAGTAACTTGGGACAGGGCCCCAAGATTGCCTCTGTCCATGGAGTGGCTAAGCTGCATTTGACGGAGAGGAGTGTGATGATGTGTTAATGTGAACTTGTGGTCCTCAGTTCTTTTAGTCTTTTAGCTTTGAAGTTGTAAACTGTAATCCTGGTAATACCCTCATAATAATGTATTATATTTTGGCTTAATAATAATTAATTCCTAATGCTAATCACATAGATGGGGCAGGGATTATCATTCTATTTTTGTAAATCAAGAAACTGAGGCAATGAGGAAGCCAATAAAATGAAAGCCAAAGGTGATCAGGGCTTCGAGTCGCCTGAGTTCATCATTGCCCTGCCTCTTCTGCACTGTCAGGCATTCCTCCTGTAGTAACCCTTTGAAGTTGGGAGTCTTTGACACCCATATTACAGATGAAGAAACAAAGTCACAGGGAGGGTTAGTAAGTGGCAGATCTGGTCTTTTTAACTCTTATGTCATCTGGGGCTGTTTTCATAGCTGCCCTGTAGCTGCCTCTGAAGTTATAGCACAGCAGGTTGAATACAATTTTGCAGAAATCAGTAATTGCAGAATCATGATTGTTCTCTGTGTAATTTTTCCCCTACTTAGATTCCAATTTAAGAAATGGGGATGAAGCAAATGAGCGCACCATTTCTTGATGCATCTGTGGTGTTACCATGGTTACATTTTGGCATGCTCTCCCGTTTATTTTTTCCACTGATTTATTGGACCTGACTGTGAGCTAAATGGCTTGATTTTAAGCTTACCACTATGTAGGAATTGGGGCAAAAACGACCTGTCTTTTAAAAACAGTGGAAAAATCATATTTGTTTTTGCTTGTATAAAGCCCTTGGCATTGATGTTTTATGGCTGTGAAACCAGTAAATCAGGAATTTGGAAAGCAGAAATGGTGTTCCTACTAAAAGAGAAAACAGGTAACAATTCATTTTACACTTCCTTCATAAAATGGGAAGGAAATTCAGAAGAGGTCTGTTTTGGAGTCTGGTGGAGCGTGTGTGCCTTTGAACATGAGTAGACTGGGGCTGACTTGGGATTCTTTCGACTTGTGTTCCTCTGGCCACATTTGTGTTTATTTTGATTCTCTGGCCCATATGACTGGGAAAGCCAAGCTCTCCACCAGCCCGTTGTGCTAATGGATTAGGAAGCCGTGGATTTGGGGAATGGATTCTCTTGATGATGATGTAACTGTGCTGCAGGGAAATGGGCTCGTGTAATCTGTACGTTCCAGAACTTCCTGCCACTGACATTTCAGTGACTTCAATATTTTGAGAAGAGATGACCTCATGAACAGGTGCTTGTGGTGGGGGTAGACTTCTTTCCTTGTACATTTTAGGAGGCTCATGGGTCATTGGCAATGAAGAAATAAAGCTCCTTCACTCTCAGGTTATTTTTAGTGTTGCCGTAATGTATTGGAGCTGTATGTGCATCATAGCACACTTTACCACTTAGGGCTCAGTTTATCTTAATTCTCTGGCAGAGGAAATGCAGATAATAGTACCCCTGTTTTACTGGCCAAAAGATGAAGCAACAAAATTGAACTTTCTCAAAATTGTACCATTTGAAATGCCGTATTACTCATTTCTCATCTGCTGCTATTTTACTTTTCAAAATTTGTAACGGTGTTGTTGAGATATAATTCACATACCATACAATTTACCCATTTAAAGTGTTCATCCAGTGCTATTTTTGTTACGGTTATTATTATTCTCGACTCCCCTTTTATTTTCCCTTTATTCAAGAACTTTTATTATTTCTACAGTAAGAAGAAAGGATATGTTAGTTGAAATTTAATTATATTTGCCATTGAAAATACCCCTAGAAAAACCCCAACAGAAAAGAGATGCAGTTGCAGAATGAGTTCAGGGGCCTGCTGTGAAGTCTGAGGGCTGCTCTGCTGGCTGTGTGGCCTGGTACAAGTCACATAACCTCTCTGAATCTCGTTGACTCTTCAGTAAAATGGAAATAGTAGTACTGACTCAACCATTGTCTTATCAGATGCACATAGCAATCCTATAAGGTGAGTTTTATTAAAGGAAACAGGTTCAGAGAGGTTACCAGTTTGCTTAAGGTCACACAGCAAGTAGCATGGTCAGGGTTAAACCAGTTCTCTGTAACTCCCAAGTTGGGTGTTATTAGTAATAGCCTGATTAGAGTAATATACAGACTATTGAGAGTAAAAGGAAAAAATATTTCTGATGGCTGAATTTAGAGCTCTAGTGGTTGAAAATAATGATATTTTCTGTCTTGGGGTTGGGAGCAATGGCAGGCATAATACCTTAAAAATAAGTATATTCTCTCTGTTGTTCAAGTAATTCACTGGTATGTACAATATAATTTTAATTAATGATTTAGATTCAGAAAAATCATTACATGATTTTCTTAGCATATCTAGGTTATCTTATTTTCCATTAGATCTTTTCTTTGTGTACCTATAGAAAACCATAATAAATGGGTTTGCAATGCTTGTAAACATGCCTACTTCTCTCATTCCTCAGAACCATCTAGCTAATATTTCTGTCTTTCTCCCCCTCTAGTTTTGTTCACATTCCCAACCCCTCCCAATCTGCGCTTCAACCCTACAAACTTCGTCTTCCAAACACACTTTGTGTCTTCTTATAAATGGGTACATATTATTTTTTCTATTCCGCCGCCTCTCTATCTGACCAGTTCACAGTCTTCTTTTTAAGTTTTAGCCAGATGCCACTTCCTCCACAAAGTCCTCCGTTGCTTCTGCAGATTGGGCCTGTTGCCCTCCACCCCACTCCCCAAGCCGCACTCTGTGACTTCCTTCATGCCTTTTTTGTGCCTGATTGTAGTCCCTGCTGCGTGCCTGCCTGTTCTAATTAGATTCCAACTTTCAGGAGTCAGGCAGCATATCTAACTGAGTGACCAGGCCACTCCTAGGTTAGTGCCTGGACTATAGGATAAGTATTTGTTGAACAAATGAACAAATGAAGAAATGGAAAAAGATGTTCTTTGTTTTTCTTCTTTTATTTTTTTCTTCCTCACTTAGCATTTGAGAAAAACAGAAGAATTGCTTTGACCCTAAGACTTTCAGCATAAAAAGAAGGTCAGAGTCTTGAGCCCCAAAAAGGGTCATAGATGACTGATAAGGATTTCACTAATTATGTGGCTGGTAATCGAGGCACACAAGAAGAATGTCAGAGCTCCCATGAGCTTGGAGCTGGAGTGCCCATTCACAGCTCCTCCTAATTGTAGTCTAGATATCACCGTACCTCCTGCAATGATAGCCTTCCTGTTTTATGACTTCTTATCCTAGCTGATGTGACAACATCTGAGATTCTTGCTTTGGAATGGCCGCTTTTCCCATGAAGATAGATGCATTACCTGACAGGGCTTGTCATTTACTATACTGCTGCTGTCAAAACGAGATACAACTCATCCAGTAGTGCCGGTTCTCTGGAATGCTGAACAATGCCCCTCCCATTCCTCTTCACTTTTCTAGGCTCAACTGTCATCTTTCTTTTCAAGCAAAGGTTGCCTAAAAGAGGAAAGGATAAGTCAGTTTTGTTCTCCAGCTTAACACTTTGTTCATCAAGGCTCTTCCCAATACTGAGACCATTGTAACCAGTCTAAGAGGTATTGATCATTGACTTAAAGGACTTCACAGAGGGATTACGTGTATTTGATCTACAAGGCGATTTAAATTTGATGTGGTAAACATAGGTGATACTGGTCTTTATACGATAGCTATATTCAAATGGGCATTTTAGCATCTGCTAACATTGTCTATTATTTTAAATGGGGCCACAAATTACCATTAGTTCTATTTGAACTTACAGTTTTCTCTTAAGCATAGTTGTTTCCAGTATGGCTTGCCTAAAATCAACCCCTTTTCCTGTGATCTTTGACAGTTAGAGCTGATGACATAAACTAGACCTATTTGTCGGCAAGCATCCAGGATAAAGAACTGGATGCTGAAAAATAGTTTGTCTCCTGGAATGTGCATACCTGTGCTCAGGTTGTATTGGACACTGGTAGAATGCTTCTGGTCATAACTCATGAACTAGAGAGTTTTGCAAGCATCATAGGACTGATCAGATAAAGAGATAAAGGTCACTGGAAACTCTCTCTCTATTGCTATTTCTCTGCCGGTGTCCTCTATGTAAACTAAGGGCTGTCTGAAAGGATTGCTTTAGCCTTTGCAAAGTCTAGCCTGTGGCAAAACTATGACTACTAACAATAGCAATAGCTCTCCAGCTTTTGGACACCTACTGTGTACCAGATTCTCTGTCATGATATCTCTCTCTTTCCCTTTCTTTCTCTCTATCATGTCATCTCTAACTTTAACTTCATCTAAGGTACACAAACTCTTAAGGATCTGAACTCTTCGACTCTACCCCTTTTCTATTTAACCACAGATGTTTGTTGCTTATAATGTAAAACATTTATCTTGATCAGCTTTCTACTGTTTTTCTCCCATTCTCTTCTACCCATCATGACTGTATTTTCCCATGTGCCCTTGGCTTGTCTATGATACAGGGACTCCTCCCACCTACTGACCCACCCCTTGACTGCTTACACCTGTCCTTCTCCATTGAAACTTATTTGCTATGCATTGGTTTGCTATTGGGCTTCCTTTAAGAAGACAAGCATTGGAACAAAGAAGTGAATGTTTCTTGCTGTGGTATGAGGTTCCCCTGTCCATCATATATTTGTGACTTTAAATGTGGTTCTGTCCAAAATATCCTGTGTAAGAGGATGTTCCAACAGAGGACATTCATGGATAGCAATGACTTCTTATGCTTTTGATTTGTTTTTATACTCCTCATGATGTTTAGCACAAACTGTGTGCATAGAAATCACTTTAAACACCAGATTGCCCACGTCAAGGGTGTTACTGTGTCAAGGGCATCACTGCACTGCTTATACATAGTTTCCTATTTCACCATGTATAAGGTGAGCTATGATTTATGTTTCACAAAGTAAGGTAATAGTCCAGGCAAGGAGTTTTGTGCCAAATGAAAAAATCATGAGACTAGATAACAATGCTTTTTGTTTAGGTGTGATTTGGAGCCAGAGTATGGGCTCCGATAACTGTAAACACGTTTTTATCCATGGGACTCTCCGATGGAGCACTGGAAGGTGCTGAGGGAAGCAGGAAGCTTCTTTGTTATTCTGTAGTTTTATTCATTGAGGAACTTGGAGCAGCCCTGGAACCCTCCTCATAAATGCCAGCAGCATCCCCCATATTTGTGACAACTCCGAGCAGAAAACCACTTCGCATTTCTGCAGTGTGCCCCTTCAGGAGCATTGAAGTGTGGAATCTCTATTTCTCTCTTGCCAGGGGAGAAGTGAGCTTTCCTGTCAGTGAGCTTATGAGAGGGACCTGGAAATTACTGACCATGACAATTCCTGTTCTCTTGGGGGCTCTGTCTGATCCCAGGGAAGCGTGCATTCACTGTCCATCCTTGCTGGAAATCTTCTTTGAGTGGACCTCATGGGGAAGACAGTGGTTTTGAGATTTGCTGGGGAATGGGTTTGGTAGTGTAATTTTGGGGGTGATTTATTAACAATCCCCTTGTTAACAAAGATCTAAAGCCATTTTCTCCATTGTAGCTTTTGTCAGTAATAAAAGTGACATTGTGATCGGTGGATTGTGCCATTTATTACAAGGTGTTGTTTATTCTAGTCCATGTCAGGTACTTCTGTTGATACTCTACCTTACTTACCTTTTTCTATCTTGCTTTTTCTTTTTCTTTTTTTTCTTGTTTATTTATTTGTTTGTTTGTTTGTTTGTTTATTTATTTATTTATTTTTTGAGACACAGTCTCACTCTGTCTCCCAGGCTGGAGTACAGTGGCATGATCATAGCTCAGTGCAGCCTGCAACTCCTGGGCTCAAGTGATCCTCCCACCTCAGCCTCCAGAGTAGCTGGAACTACAGACACATGCCACCATCCCTGACTCTTTTTTATTTCTGTTTTTCATCTTATGTATTTTATGTATCCTTCTCCTTAGAGCTTATCTAGAGCCATTTTTTTAAAGCTTTAAGATCGGTTCTGAAATTCTTTTTTTTTTTTTTTTTTTGTTTCGGGGCTCACTGTTTCTCCCAGGCTGGAGTGCAGTGGCGCGATCTCGGCTCACTGCAAGCTCCGCCCCCCGGGTTCACGCCATTCTCCCGCCTCAGCCTCCCAAGTAGCTGGGACTACAGGCGCCCACTACCACGCCCGGCTAGTTTTTTGTATTTTTAGTAGAGACGGGGTTTCACCATGTTAGCCAGGATAGTCTCGATCTCCTGACCTCGTGATCCACCCGCCTCGGCCTCCCAGAGTGCTGGGATTACAGGCTTGAGCCACCGCGCCCGGCCGGTTCTGAAATTCTTAATTCTGCACTAGACAGGGCAGCTGGCATTCATCACTCTTTGTCAGTAGAGAGCCTATGTACTTTACAAATATTGTTTGATTAGTTGTACTATGATGCTAGTGGTAGTTATTACTGTCGTTACATATGAGGTAAAGCGGGAGTAGAGAGACTGAATAACTCATCTGACACCATGCTTTCTAATTTAAAAATTAATAACTTTTTTTAAAAAAATCAAGTCCTGTTTATCAAGTATGCCCAGTGTGTCAGGAACTCTGTTAAACACATTACTTACATTATTGCCTTTAATCCTCTTAATGTTTTGAAGTGTAAGCTATTATTATATCCATTTTCCAATGAAGAAAATGAGATTTAGAGAGGCTCAGGTACATACACTTACAGAGCTGAGTTTGATTTTAGTCTGATGGATCCCAAAGTTATTATCTTAAACCACTGCATTTTACAGCCATTTGTACTATTAGTTTTCTTTGGCACAATGGTGTATGTAATGGAAAAGAGAACCACTGGAAAGGCCCTTCAGCATCTTCAGGCCACCTTTCAGAGCCCATTCAGCATAGTACACTTGGACTCATGCCCTGCCCCTGTGTGTCATTAGCGCTTGTCTTGTTGAGTCTAGAACATTCAGATGTGATGGGCTTTCACGTGTGGTGGACCTGAGAGGCTGGCAGGCTCTACCACTTACCAGTTTTGTTGGCTTGGGCAGGTTACTCATGCGTCCTGTGACTCAGTTTCCTCATTATCTTTACTGATGTTTACAAGAAGTATGGATGCACCCAGCCATGAGCTTGACACTTCATAGGCCCTCTGTTAAGATTGATTGTTCTTCCTTACCCCTTTCCCTTCCCTTTCTAGCATGACTTCCCAAACACTCTTTTCAATTTCTCTTTAGGCTTTGAGGCCTTATTTATACGAAGATTCTTTTTTTTCTTTAAACAAGCTAAGTTTTAAAAAACTGACTTTCCAGCATTTGTTGAGTAACAACCCAACACTAGATGCCAGGCAAGAATATAGTGAAGATTAATAATTGGATGATTTAGCCAATAATAGGCATGCTTGAAACAGCACATTTTTTGCCTTTTCCCAGCATCAGCTAATTCCCCAATGTTCTGTGTCTTTGTATTTCTTATTATACATTGTTAACCCTAATTGCCATTGTATAGTTGCTGAGTGGATAGAGTCCTATTGGAGAAAAAATGGGGAAAAAATTACAAATGTAAAAGCTTGTAACACTGGACTTCATTTATGTGTGTCTGCTAATAGATTCAAATAAACATGGTTTGGCTGGTGTTCTTTATTCTAAGGTTCTCAGGGATGTTGAAAAAGGGAAAGCCAAAGGAGTTTTAGATTAAATTTAATTAGAGTTGTGGTAATTTATAATCTTCTTATGAAAACATGTTAGACCAGACCTCACCACTTAATAATAACGTCTGTCATTAATTGAGCACTTACTGTATGCACCAGGCAGTGTGCTAAGTGGTTTACAAGCTTTGTCTCTGTTAACCTTCTCTGAACCCTGCAGGGGGTAGTGTTATCAGACCTGTATTCTGTATTCTGCAGTATGAGTGCAGCAATTGAGGTGTGGAGAGCTTAGGTAGTGGCATCTCCAAGGAGGCACAGTTTAATAATGATGGAACTCAGATTCAAACCTAGTTCTAACCACCTCCAGAGTCCAAGCTCTTGGTTTATTTTTCTGCCTACCATCACCTTAAAGACCGTATTTAAAAATTAACATATTAAATTGTAAAAAAGAGTCTCCTCCTAATAACATATGGAGTAGTCTTTGGCTGAGTGTAGGATACTAATATATCTATTTGGCAGTCATGTTAATTTATTTAATTGCTTTATAATTTTAGCTGACATTTTTCATCAAGATTTGTTGCAATTATAAAGCAATTTCCATGACAATTTATGAAGGTACATGAAAGTTTTCACAGTATCCTTACCATGTATTATTTATTTTAAGGAAAGGATGTTTTAGTTTCCCAAGAATCATTTGAGTCAAGAGAATGAGGAATAATATATTTTTAAAAATTTCCTTGTATCAAATGTGTTCAATAAACATAAGTAAAATTTCTGGCTTCTGTAGTGGATTGTGTGTATTTCTTCTGTGGTCCAAGTAAGGAAATTTCACCAGTTGTGCTCTGATTCCCCTGCCTAGTTTGTGTTGGGGAAGGAACTGCCCAAAATTTAAACAAGAAAATGTCAATTGTGTTATTTTCACTACAATATGAATAAAGTAGACTTTTAAAAGGATCAATGACATATTTTTCTATTGCATTTAAAATTAACCAATAACACATCACTATTCTTAGGAAATATATGCAAATGTATTTAGGGGTAAACACATTTCAGTCTGATAAATGTGTGATGCAACTTATGCTCAAATGACTACAAAGCATTAAAAATGGTTAAAAATATATTATGTATGGGAAGAGGGAGAGAGAGAACAAATGACAACCTGGTATGTTAATAACCAGCAAGTCTGAGTAAAATGTGTATGGTATTATTTGTACTATTCTTGTTCTTGCACTGTTCTGTAAATTTGATATTTTCTATAAAAGGAAAATTAACCTATACCAAAAAAAAAATAGTCAACCGATTATAGTTTGGGAGAAAGGGGATTATATGTGAATGTTATGTTTTTGTCTCTCTTCCCCCTCATTTATATCAGTGTTTTTAGCCTATAATTGAGATTTTGTTACTACCTTGATAGACTATGTTCATTAAAGTGCAGAGTGACTAGCCTGAAACATGTTGTGCACATATTAAAACAAGAATCTAGCACTTACAGAATACCAAGTTTATGCTAAGTGTTTTCGTTATAGTTTCCCATTGAATACTTGTAGAAATCTTATAAAGGAAGTAATTACTACTAGTATCTTCACTGATGAGGAAACTGAGGCTAATAAAGTTAAGTGACTTGGCTTACAATTATCAAATAGGACTGCACACTCAGTCAGGTTGATTACTAGAACCCCCACTAATAACCACCACTGTTTCTTTCCTCAGACTACATATGTGTATATATACTATGTATATATGGTATATACACATATATTATATAAACATATACTATACTGTATATACACCTATATAGTATACTGTATAGTGTCATATATGTGTATATACTGTATATAGTATATATAGTATTCTATCTGCTGTATATACATATATAGTATATATGTGTGTATATATATGTGTGTATATATAATATATATACAGTATACATACATATACTATATATGTATATACAGTACACTGTATATACTGTACATACTATATGTGTACAGCATATACTATATATAAGCAGTATAAACAGTATACTATGTATATACTATGCACAGTATACATATATACTATGTATGTATATACAGTACAGTGTATACTGTACATACTATATATGTATGTGTACTGTATATACTATTTATGTATACACAGCATATACATATACTGTGTATACTGTCTATACATATATAGCATATATGTATGTATACTATGTATACAGTATATATAGTATACTGTTTATACTGTATATGTACTATATACACATGTGTATACACACATATACCATATATGTATATATAGCATAGAATACTGTATATATACTATATACTGTATATACACACATGTACTATACTATATATACACTATGTGTGTATACAGTATATATGCACTATATACATGTACATACTATATATAGTATATAGCATATATACTATATATGCATCATATATATGCATATGTAGTATTTAAATACATAGTACATATACACATATATAGTCTGAGGAAAGAAACAATAGTGGTTATTAGTGGGGGTTCTAGTAACCAACCTGACTGTATACTGTATATGGTATATTCTATATAGTATATATAGCATATGTATACAGTATATAGTGTGTATATATATGTACATATAGTATATACATATAGAATACTATACAATATGCTATATACTATATACTATATGCTATATGTATATGTACATACTGTATACAATATGCTATATAGTATATAGTATATATATGTATGCACAGTATAATATACAAATATATATACATAGTCTGAGGGAAGAAACGATGGTCATTATTAGTACATCTATATAGTTACATATACACATACATGAATAGTATCAAGACAGTAAGTTAGGAAAAATGATTTTAAATGGATCCTGAGTATCTGCTAGTTGGATTCTAGGTGAGCATAAAATTATGTTAATAATTATTATTTGTCATTAACATATATTGAATACTTGCCCCGTGCTAGATTTGCTAGATTTTATTCTTTTGTTTTTTTTTGAAACAGAGTCTCGCTCTGTCGCTCAGGCTGGAGTTCAGTGGCGCGATCTCGGCCCACTGCAAGCTCCGCCTCCCGGGTTCACACTATTCTTCTGCTTCAGCCTCCCAAGTAGGTGGGGACTACAAGTGCCCGCCACTACGCCCGGCTAATTTTTTGTATTTTTTATTAGAGACAGGGTTTCACTGTGTTAACCAGGATGGTCTCGATCTCCTGACCTCATGATCTGCCCACCTCGGCCTCCCAAAGTGCTGGGATTGCAGGCATTAGCCACTGCGCCCGGCCTAGATTTTATTCTGTAATAGTGTTATAACTCATTTAACCCTCACAGTGATCCTATGATATAAGTGCTTTTATTCTCCATATTCAAGGAAACTGAAGCATGGAAGGTTAAACAACTTGCTATAGATACCACAACTAAGGTAGAGCTGTGCTGTGCCGTTCTAGAAGTTTCATTCTAAATCAGTGGCTTATAGTGCCTATTATTTAAACTTCCAAAAAATATAAAAACAAAAAAAATAGGAAAAAGAATAAGTAATTAAACATTCTTTTTCTTGGGGAAGGGCTGTCACTTTTTAATTCTCTCTTCTGTAGTGTAATTATATCCTAGTCTTAGATCCCATCAAAGCCACCACAGTACACAACTCTGGGGGGAACTATTCCGTTTCTAATCTGTGTGAATAGTGCCCTTGGTGACTGACTGCATGGCCTTATGCAGAGGCCATGTTTCAGTAGCAGATACTCAGCTAGATATAAAACCTCAAAAACAGGGAGAATCAAACTGCCATTCATCTTGGAGGCAAATGGCTCAACCATGCTTTCTAAATGTGTTGAGATGGTGCCTTACTTATTGCGGGTAATATCCATGAATACTTGATCATCAGAAACCTAATCCAATCTGGTTACAAGATCTCTCCATTCTTAATTCAGCTTATTACAGGATGGAGATAGTATTAGAATTGGATCTTACGGGGTAGTGACTCTTGTTTTTTTTTTTCTATCTGTCAATCAGTTGATGCATCTGTTCATTCAGTCATTCTCCATTAATCTACTTCTCTGCCCATTGACCAAATGTATATTGAAAACAACTGTGAGCAGGTGACCCCATGTTGGGTGGTCAGCATTTAGAGGTAAACTGGGCAAATTTCCTGCTCTCAGGGAGTTTCCAGTGTAGTGGGAAGAGGAGAGGCATTTACAATAGAATTTGATGAACTCTGTGATAGGATGAGGCCAGGACTATAAGATGTACAAGGAGGGGTACTGAGCTAGGTCTTGAGACCAGTGAATCAGTGTGACACAAAAAGTGAAATAAATACCAAAGAAGAGGCCAAAAAAATTTTTAAAAAATTTTTTAAAAGGGCATGGGACCTCTTTCCCAGGAAGAATCAGGAAACATGTACCTGTGTGATCTGGGCATGGGACTTAACATATCTAAGCCTATTTTTTCTTTAAAAAGTAATCTGTGTATTAGGGGAACAATAGACACATTAAGCATCCTAAACTCCCAGGCCCAATCCCAAGATAATGTAGTCCTGTGGGTGGGACTTGCTCCTTAAGACCTTGACCTCTTAAGTGTTGAGAGATCACTTCTGGTTTTGAATCTCCAGAAATATTTAAAAACTGAAAACCGGTGCTACAACAAATGTTAGGACTTGGTTTTAATGGTTACAACTTAATTAATGCTTTTAAATATACTCAGCAATGTAGTATCATTGTGCTATTCACTAATTGCCATATGTATAATACATTAACTCAAATATGCCAAAGATGGTATAGTCTGGCAATTGTCCTCAGGTTTAAATATCTTTTATTCCTTCTAATGTGTCTTTGTACTGTAGACATAACTTTATTTGAAGAGAACAACAGAATTCTAAATTGGAGGCCCTTCATGAATAGAGGACCTGGGGCAAATGACCTCCTTGCCACCCTTGATACGTGTGGGATGCAATGGGATGATTCCTTTGGACCAAGGTGTGGCTGCTTCAGACCCAGATTCAGTTGCTTCAGTTAAAGGGAGAAGCTTAAGGAGGGTAAGGAACAAGTCTCCAGGGACCATCTAAGGAAGCAACAGGGGCTCTGCCAGAACCCTAGTCTTTTAGCAGGGCCCTTTCTTTTTACTGTATTTCTAATTACTCCCATCACTAGAAGGAAAACTCTTTATTCCTTGGACCATTCCTTCTGAGGTTGCCATCTTTGAAGTTGGGACTTCTCTACTCTTGTGACCTGCTTTTAAAAGCAGGGCCAAGGCCAAGTACGGTGGCTCAGGCATGTAATCCCAGCATTTTGGGAGGCCTAGGTGGGTGGATCACTTGAGGCCAGGAGTTCCAGATCAGCCTGGTCAACATGGTGAAACCCCATCTCTACCAAAAATACAAAAATCAACCAGGCATGGTGGCGGGCACCTGTAATCCCAGCTATTCAGGAGGCTGAGGCAGGAGAATTGCTTGAACCTGGTAAGCGGAGGTTGCAATGAGCTGAGATTGACTCACTGTACTCCAGTCTGGATGACAGAGTGAGACCCTGTCTCAAAACAAAAACAAACAAACAAAAACCAACCCAACAAAAAACAAGTAGGGCCATTCTATTGTTGTCTTAAGTGCTTCGCTTTGAAAAGTGAGACAAAAATGGGTTATACTGGAAATGAAATCATTTTCAAGGTCACCAAGCTGCTGACCTATAAAAGATTTATGACTTTGACTTTCTAATCATTGTTCCTGTACCTAAATGAACGTGATATTTTTCTCCTTTCTCATCTCATAGGATAAGATTACAAACAGACCTTATAGAATTATTGGAGTTGCAGTCTCTATATTCTTAGATTTCATCAATTGACTTGAGGGATACATATTCCTTATTTCCATCTTGAAATGACTTTACACAGTCTCAAGTTCACTTAATGAGTGACTTGGGGGAAAAAAAGATAAATCTGTTTCAGTGGAATTTTGAAAAAAAAGTTGCCTGAGTTGTAGGTAAAGTGTTCTTTAAATGTGTAATATGACTGGAAATAAGACATCATGTGAAATAATCTGGTAGACTGAAATTCTGTTCAAATTCTATCAGTGTTGCCTGCCTGACCCTAGCTAATTTTGGGAATCTAGATGGCTTTTTCCCCAGTGGATAGAAGTTTGTGGCTAATACAGGTTTCATTAACTTTTTTGTTTGCTGTTCAATTCTAGTTCTCCCAGAGGCGAGCTATTGAAAGGTGGGCATTCAGCCTCATGCATTGCTTGAGAATTAGATACACCATACCAACCCACTTGAGTCAAGGATGCTGTAGGGGAATTCTGTAACTTCTTAGCTCACTGTTGAGTGGATCATTTACAAATCAAGAAATGGTTAGATATCTAAGGAACATGGAGTAGGTAAAAAAAAAAAAAAAAAAAAAAAAACTTGTTGATATAATAATTGCTGTTTTGTTCTGAATTTGTATTATATACTTAAGGGTCTGACCTGTCCAGGCACATCAAAGTCTCTTTCCCTTCCTCTGTTCTTTTCTTATCTCCCTCTCTCCTTCTCTTCTTCCAGTTCCTTCCCCTTCTCTTTTTCCTTCCTTTCCTGCTACCTCAGACTGGTCCATTTCTTTCCCTTATTCCAGATTCTGGCAGTAGAATGCAACGATTCTAAACAATTACTTGTGCTAGTTATATCTGGGTTCTAACAGAGACTCTTTTAAAAAAATGAAGGAAGCAGGGCATGATGGCTCATGCCTGTAATCCCAGCACTTTGGGAAGCCAAGGTGGGCAGATCATTTGAGCCCAGGAGTTTGAGACCAACCTAGGCAACATGGTGAAACCCCATCTCTACAAAAAATACAAAAATTAGCCGGGCCAGGTGCAGCGGCTCATGCCTGTCATCCCAGTACTTTGGGAGGCTGAGGCAGGTGGATCACTTAAGGTCAGGAGGTCAAGACCTGCCTGGCCAACATGATGAAACCCCATCTCTACTGAAAATACGAAATTTAGCCTGGCATGGTGGTGGGCACCTGTAATTCCAGCTACTCAGGAGTCTGAGGCAGGAGAATCTCTTGAGCCTGGGAGGTGGAGGTTACAGTGAGCAAAGATCATGCCACTGTACTCCAGTCTGGGTGACAGAGCAAGATTCGATCTCAAAACTAAACAAACAAATAAATAAATAAATATCCGGGTGTGGTGGCATGCTGTAGTCACAGCTACTCTGGGGGCTAAGGTGGGAGGATCTTGCTCTTTCACCCAGGCAGGAGTACAGTGGCACTATCTTGGCTCACTGCAACCTACCAGTTTGGTTGCTTTAAGAACCCATATCAGTGTTGCCTAGGCCGATCTCGAACTCCTGAGCTCAATTGATCCACCCACCTCAGCCTCCCAGAGTGCTGGGATTATGGGTGTGAGCCACCACTCCTGGCCTAAGACTGCTTTTCCTAACAATTCTCTTGAAACCCAGATTCTGGTCGACCAAGAGCGGCTCTGGCACATAGTAGGTGCTCAAACTGCAAAAATACGTCCATGTATCTGATGAGTAGAAATGCACATTTCTGTGCATTTCTGTGCTAATTGAAATAATCATTTAGGAGGCAGAGTTGAATGGATGCAAAGGAAGAGGGAAAGGGTGTTTTACATGTAACTACCCTGCACACAGTAGGACTTACTGGATCTCCTCTCTGGGTTGTGGGTAGAAGTGGACTTTCATTTCAGAGTTTGGTTCTGTAATTCTTTCATCAAAATATTTGTTGTTTCCTAGAGCAGTTGCAATTGAGATGTGTCTCCTATATAAGTAATCCACCATTGAACCCGAGTTGGATAATGTATACTTTACTAATATAAGGCACACTTCTGGGCACACTAAAATAGTAAGTGTGATTGTAGACTTATTTTTTCTCTCTCCTTCATTAACTCTGATCTGCTGAAAGCCCTTCAGCATGCTTTAAAAGTAGGTCAGACACTATAGAAGGGTCTGGTTGGCCTATAAGGACTGGTTTTTCTTTTATTGCCAACTCCTGGCTCTCCATCATTGAGTTTGTCTGTCTGCAGGAAGATGAGCACTTCCTTCAGTTGTGCATGGCCTACAGGGAGCACAATTACTTTCACATCATACTTCCCAGCAAGTATCAAATCTATAATTTCTGCCGCCTTTATTTATTCATCGTGACAGATTTTTTCAGGAGCTCATTTGGCTGGTATGTGAGTGTAGTGTAAAGTTTCACCGGTGAAAATTTTCAGAGATGCACATGGTGAGCATGCTGTCGAGAGCCCTAATTTGTGTTCTGAAGCCAGCAAGAGTCACAACACAAAATACAAAAGGATGATACCAGCACAGGTTCATTGTAAATTGCACAGTTTTAAGGATAAAGGGATGTGTTCCTGTAAAACAGGTCATTTATAGTGAAGTCTGGTCAAACAAATTTAAAGGGTCGTTATGACATCCCTTGTACAATCAATGTTTGAAGTTTCTGGAACTTTATCTTTGATAGAGCTGTTGCAGAATGGTTCTTCTCTCATTAGCCATCTTAAGTTGCATATTTTCATGGCATGAGTCATTTTCAGGCGTAACAACTGGAAGCTTGCTGCTTTTGTGTTTTCTTGGAAAGCCTGTAAAAGAGCCCATTTGAGTACATTCCAAAAAGATGGTCATCTTTTGCACCTTGGAGGGAAGTCATGCTAGATAGTAACACATTAAGGAAAATGTTCCACATCTGTTCTATTTTCACTTCTTGTTGAAATTTACAGTCATGGGAATTCTGTTTATTCCCCATTTGCTGTTTGATTCTCCAGTTGACTAATAAAAGCCAGAGAGTTGTCAATGGAGTTTTTTGTTTTATGTTTTTTTTTTTAAATAAGCAGTTCACTTCTTCACGCATTTGTGGCAATTCAAGGTAAATTCAGTAGGAAAATAGCATTTCAAGTTGGTGGTTTTGGTTTCTTTTTTCTTATATGGTAGAAATCAAAGGTTCTTATAAGGAAAACACCCATCTCTATGAATAGATAAATAACAAGTGATTTATTGTTTGTCTTTGACATTATATGAAAGTCATCGTATTCCACAAGCCAGGAAAAACATCCACAGTAGCAACTCTGATAGCATTTCTCTGTTATTATTTTTAGGCCCTTGGCCAATTTAAAAAGCATCAGATAAATTGAGTCACTTTTGTTTTGCTTGCCTTTCCCCAGCAGTGTTTGCTATTTCTTAAATAATCTTTATACATTAATGTCAATATCTAACTAAACATCATTATCCAGGCACAACTTTGCTGTAGAATCCAACATAGCTTAACATGTTATCATTGGAAGAGTGTTTTGCATTTTTATCAGTGTCTTCTTTCTCATATAACACCAATATTTCTTGATCCTCAGGTGCTTTTTTTTTTTTTGCATTTGGGTGTTTTTAAACATAGATGTATATATTTAATGCCGTAGTTTTCTTTTTTCCTGAAAAGCCATAAATTGAAAGTTGTATCTTATAATTAATTACATCTTGGAACTAAGGAAATTTTGGTATTGTGAAAATTACAAAGTGCTATAATGTGAATGTATCACCCAAAATTCATGTGTTGAATCCTAATGGCCAGTATGTATTAAGAGATGGGGCCTTTCTGAGGTGATTCAGTCATGAGGGTGGAACCTTATAAACAGACTTGAGAGAGTGGGTTTCCTTTCTTCCAGTGTTCTGCCATGTGAGGACCCAGCGTTATCCCCTCTGGGGATGCTGTAACAGGGCGCCATCTTGGAACGAGAGACCAGGCCCTCAGCTGACAAACTTGCCAGCGCCTGGATCTTGGAATTCCCTGCCTCCAGAACTACGATAAATAAATTTCTGTTCTTTATAAACTACTGTCTCAGGTATTTTCTTATAGCAGCACAAAGAAAGACAAGGCTATTCCTTTTTGTTAGTTCTGCTTTAACTTTATATTCAGGCTTACAAGACCAGCATGTAGGAGGCTTTCCAGTTTCTTAGGGATTTTACCTACAATTAGAGTAACTTTCTGTTCAATGGCAATAATGCCTCCCTCTTATCTGCACTCTGTGGTTCAATCTGCTAGACAGAAAATTTAATGCATGTTTCCAAATAATGCCTTAATTTTTTATTCCAAATAATTGTCAAAATTTTATTATGTAAATTGTCATATAAATTATTTTATTCAAAATAGAAGCAGCACCATGAATTTCAGTGTCCCCTTTGACTATCTCAACACTGTGCTATATCTATTTTTTGGTCTGGTAAGCATAGATTATCATTTTTTAAATATTCACCTGAGATCTTTTTCTGGTTATTCATAATATGCATGAACCTGTAGAAAATATATAATAAATAGTACAGAAAGTATGTGTGTTTGGATGTGCATGAAGGGTATCACACTCTTCTTTGAAAGCTTGGTAAAATCTGTCCGTAACATATCTTGGCCTGATACGTATTTTTTTCTTTGCAGTAGCTAGGAAAAGGGAAGGAGGAGATAGTTCTTTAACTTCATTTTAGTTATAGTCATTGCTCTATCCACATTTTCTATTGCTTTTTAAGATAGTTTCATTAATTTGTTATTCTAGAAAATGATCCATTCTGTCTAGATTTTCAAATTAATTGGTATAAAGTTGTACATGGTATTCTCTTATACATGAAAATAAAGCTTTTTAATATTTGTATTGCCTCCTTTTTTGCTCCTAAGGTTGATTATATATGATTTCTCCTTTCCCCACTCATGGCCTTATTTGCCAAAGGTTTTTCTATTTTAATAGTGCTTCCCTAGAAACAGTTTTTCTCTCGATTTTTTTCTTTATTGCCAACAGTGTCCAGTATAAATGTCTACCTTAATTTCATTATTTCTTCTTTCTACCTTTTAAAAATAGCTTTATTGAAATATAGTTCCCATACTACATAATTGACCTATTTTTAAAAACTCATTTTTTTTTAGATTATTCTCAAGGTGTACAACTGTCACCACAAAATTATAGAATGTTTTTATCACCCTGAGAAAGAAACCCTATACCCATTAATAGTCACATCCCATTTCCTTCTAACTCCCACAGCTATAGGTAACTTCTGATTTACCTTCTGTCTCTATATATTCACCTATGGTGTAGATTGCATATAAATAGAATAACACAATATGTGACATGTTGTGTCTTCTTTTACTCAGCGTAATGTTTTCAGGTTTATCTATGTTGTATCAGTATTTCATTCCTTTTTATTGCCCAGTAGTATCCTCTCATATGGCTGTGCCACATTTTATTCATTCATCAGTTGGTGAACATTTGAATTATTTCTACTTTTTGGCTATTATGAGTAATAATGCTGCTATAACGTTCATGTATATGTTTTTATTTCTCTTGGGTGTATACCGAGGGAATCATTTGGTCATATCATAAATTTAACTTTTTGAGGAACTGCCAGACTGTTTTCCAAAGTGGCTAAACCGTTTTATATTAGCATACAGGACACTTCCAATTATCAACATCTTTACTCACTTGTCCTTTTGATTAGAGCCATTTTAGTGGGTATGAATGGGATCTCATTGTAGTTTGGATATGTTGAGCATCTTCCCATATGCTTGTTGGCCATCTGTGTATTGTCTTTGGAGAAATGCCTATTGAATTCCTTTGCCTATTTTTATTGGATTATTTGTCTTTTTATTGTTTAGTTGAAGTTTTTCCCATATTCTAGATACAAGTACCTTATCAGATAAATGCTTCACCAGTATTTTCTTTCATTCCATGGGTTTCTTTTCACTAACTTGGTAATACTGTTTTCAGCACAAAAGTTTAAAATTTTAATACAGTCTAATCTAATTTTTTTTTTTAATTTTTGCTTTTGGTGTTACCCAGGATAAAAAAGATTTACTCCTTTGTTATCTTTTAAGATTTTTATAATTTTAGATATCACATTTAGGTCCATGATGCATTTTGAATTATCTTTGTGTTTGGTGTGGAGGTAGGGGTCCAGCTTCATTCTTTTGCATGTGGATATCCAGTTGTCCCAACACTGTTGAATTTTCTACTTTTGTTTTTGAATCTATTTCATTTTAATTTTTATAGCATCATGCATAGAAAGCATAATTAATTTCTGCCTTTCTTATTCTCTAATAAATGCATTTAAGGCTATAATTTCCTTCTGTGTGGGCATATGGGTATATCCCGCAGATTTTATTATGAATTTTTGCTTTCCCTTTGACTGTTAATGGCTGTTCTTATTGCATTTTAGTCAGTGAATGTGGCCTGTGTTATGTGAGTTAAATTTTATCCAAAGGATATTTCTGTTAAAAAACAAACAAACAAACAAACAAACAAACAATAAAACCCCTTTCTAACCCCATGGATGTATTCTACCTCTTTATTATATCCAACAGAGCTATATGCTTGGTATGTGCTCAGTAAATATTTGTGGAAAGACATATGCAGAGCAAGCATTTAGAGGGAATTCACACCTAAGAGTTAGCAGTGTTGATGTGCCAGTAATAATACTTAGCACTTTCTCTGTGCCGGGAACTCATCTAAGTACGATGCCCTCTATTCACCCAGTTAGTCTTCATCACAGTTCCATGAGGCAGGAACTCTTTTTACTCCCATTTTCCAGGTGAAAAAGTAGAGTCATTGTAAGGTCAAGTTTGCCCAGTGGTTCACACTGAGAAAGCCAGAGGTGGGGTTTTGAACTGGTCTGGCCCCAGATCCCACTCTCATAACCGGTATGTTCTACTGCCTCGCAAGTGGTCACTTTTCCACAACATTTAATCTGATTCCTAAACATTTCTCTAATTACTTTGAATGTGTTCAGTGAGAGAAACCCTTGACCTTTTTCTCACAGTTATTTTTCAAAAATTGCTAGTAAAGAAGTGTCTACATTTCACTGCCTCTCTAAACTGCGCTCTCAAGGCACTGCAGCCATAGCTTGCCCTTGGGCTCTATAAGCCCGGCACCCATGAAGCTGGCTAGCCCAGGACGTACTGGTTTTAATTTTGTGTGTGCGACAAAAGAGACTTTCTTTTTTTTTTTTTTTTTTTTTGAGACGGAGTCTCACTCTGTCGCCCAGGCTGGAGTGCAGTGGCCGGATCTCAGCTCACTGCAAGCTCCGCCTCCCGGGTTTACGTCATTCTCCTGCCTCAGCCTCCCGAGTAGCTGGGACTACAGGCGCCCGCCACCTCGCCCGGCTAGTTTTTTGTATTTTTTAGTAGAGACGGGGTTTCACCGGGTTAGCCAGGATGGTCTCGATCTCCTGACCTCGTGATCCGCCCGTCTCGGCCTCCCAAAGTGCTGGGATTACAGGCTTGAGCCACCGCGCCCGGCCTGAGACTTTCAAAGAAATGCAACTAAGCATCTCTCCTGGCTCATGCTGGAGACCACACAAGCTGGGAGAGCCTTGGTTTTTGAGATCGAGTGTGTTGAGATACTACACCTCTGAGAAAAACCAAGTAGATTTTCATGGATTCTTTTCCTTGTGCTTCTCTTGCACATAGAGAAACCTGGTCTTTGGAGCTCTGATTGAAAATAATTTGTTATTATTAGGGATATTTCCTAACCAAAATGACAGCTATTTTTCTCTCCCTATTGAAGATTGGAAAGCTACATCCTTGAATACTTATTGAATAAAAGTTCCCTTCTTTCTCTCATAAAAAGAATGCCTTTTGTATTTTTGTTCCCTTCAGGGAAGTTTCTATGCAGCTTCCTTGCAAAAGAGCAATTTAATTTGTACTGCACAATCATTTTCTTGTGGAAAACTAATAAAATACAAATTCCATTTTTCAGCATTAGGTTGTGGCTAAAGGCTTTTGAAAGTTTTATATAGTATCTGCTTTTCTTTTTCCATTTTTAAAAATAATGATTGAGAGGAAAAATGATGTAAATGCTCATATGTATTATGTACATGGTTGATAAAGTATTCCCTTAAGTTTATTGTTTTTCTCAAACAAAACATGTAAGTGAATACTTTGCATGTAACTCTCAAGGCCTTTCACCTTCCTGCAAGTAGATGTGAATCAAGAATGAAGCCGGCGAATCTGTGTTTCTTCTGAGACATCTTACTCACTTTTTTTCTGGCAGGTCCAGGATGTCTAGGGTTCTGCTCTTTGCATTTCACTAATTAAAGCCCTGGGAGCTGTTCCATTTTGCAGGTCCCCTCAGAAGTAGAGGATGAGTGCTTGCATTTGGCTGAGATGTTTTACACAGAAACAATCATAATAGTAGCAGTAGTGATAGGTGACATTTAGGGAGCACCTGTTGTGTATGGTGAACTGCACCAAGCACTTTGTATGTATGATCTGCCTAATAAGTAGAGAGTTATTGTTCCATTTTATATGCCAGGAGAAACAAGCAAGTAATTTATCTGCAGTCACACAGCTGGAAAATGGAAAGATGGGGTTGGAACCTACTGAGTCTGACTCCAGTATTGAGTCTTTTGACCACAATGAGTGACTAGAAGGAAAAGGAGCCTTCAACATGCTGTCCTTCCACACTCTGGATTTTTCAGATGGACATGACTAGGTTTACTGAATAGCAAATATGAAGGAACAAAATTTATTTTCTCATCTGCTGTGAAATCCAGCCAATACTGCCTTCGAAGGAAAGATCTATGCTGCCTTGTTATCTGAATGGCTCACTGCCCTCTCAGCTTTCTCCTGCACCTGTAAGTCTGCATTGCCATCCTATGATCCACCCATTTGTAATCTAGCTTCTGCATTGCCTCCCCTGACACACCCCAGAAAGAAGCATGCCCTTGCTTCCTTTCCCCTCTTGCCTCATTTTCTTGGCATTCTTCATCTCAGAACATCTTCCAGCCCCTTTATCTCCTCCTGTCCAAGTCGTAGTAATGAATTCTTGGAGGATGCTTGCACGCGACTCTGTAGCACCTGGATTATGAGAAGGAAGGCAGTGGATAGAGTCCTTTCTTTGACAGTCTGGAGGCATTCACTCTCTTGCTACAAGGTATAGCTTCAGCAGTGACTGACCGTTTGAAAATAGAGAAAACTTACCTTTCCAAAGCTAGAGGCCTCTCAATAAAGTTTTCTCACTAAGGTGGATGAAGAGGAAGGATCCCTCAAAAGAAACAGGATGGAGATGATACCACTGGCTCTTACAGAATCTTTTAAAGAGGCAGCTTTGCCAGGCATCTGCTCCAGAGCCCAGCCTCTCCCTATCCACTATCCTATCGCTCCTTAAAAACAGTGAGTTTTATTGACACAGAGGTGAGCAGTAAAGAAGCAGCTTGATTCTGAGTCAGACTGTACCCTTGATTCTTGAAGTGTCAATTCCTTGAAAGTGGATTCTTCAAATTCATTTTCTAAGCCACTCCATAGTCTTTAGTTTAACTCCAAAGGAAGACAATTATTTCAAACATAAGAGTTATTATCTATTGGAATTTCTTACAAAGTTGGGGAAGAGGCAGAAGGGCAGAAGTCAGTTTCATCAGAAGGGACTTCTGTCCCTTGCTCTTGGGAAGTGAGGGTTGCATCCCTAACCAAGAAAGGGAGTCACGCCCCTTCCCTCAGCCTCATCCACCCACTTATGCACTCAGCCTCCAGCATGTCGCAAATGGGGCAACCCTATTTCCCGCCTTTCCATGCCCAGGGGCTCCCACAGGGCCACGCTGGTGATGGGGACCTGACACGCCCCAGCAGGGAGAGGCTCGCTCGGTCCCCGCCCCCTCCGCAGGTGCGGCCCTAATCCCCCCGGCCTAGATATCCAGCAGCCTCTAGGAGCCCGGGCTCTGTGATGTAATGCTCTTTTTTCACACTCCGGGCTTAAATACAGATGGAAATTGTTGTCATGTGTTAGAAATGTCGCCAGTAATATAAAAGGCGCAAGCCTGGGCATCTTCTTTCCCTTCTCGCACCATCAGCTGTTCCTGCTGCCAGCACCTCTTCCCTCGAAAACCCGCTCTGTGGTCAGGTGGCCCAGGCGCCCCCAGCTCTCCTAGGAAGGGGTTCGGATCCCACCCCCCTACCCCCGCCTCTCTTTACAACCGCTGCAGAGCCGAGGACCAGCGTGGTGGGAGGCGGTTTCAGGCTCACAAAGGGAAGGATTAATCTTGGCGATTGGGCTGGGGTTTGCAGGCAAGTACAAGTGGTCCATGATCTCCTCTCGCCACCCCTCCGCAGCCCCCTGCCCACCTCTGGATTCGAACGCTCTGCCGCTGGAGGAAGCCTGGGGACAGGCAGGCGGCGGCAGAGGCGCCCTGCCACCGGAGGTTTGAGCTTGGGTTGTGGGAACATCCATGGAGGTGAAGATGCCGTGTGTGGTGTGTGGACCAGGGAGGAGGGGCGGGGAGAAACCCGGCCAGCTTGGGAGGGCCAGATGGCTGCGGCTGCGTTTTAATTCACCAGGCAGGCCCGTTTGGCCAGGATGGGAGGAAGGGGGAGGGGGAAAAAGAAAAAAAAAAAAAAAACAGAGGTCAGTGGATAGGGAGAGGCCGGGCTCTGGAGCAGATGCCTGGCGAACAATGGGGCTTTTGAAGGGGATGCTGGAGGAAGTGTGGCGCGCGCTTTGTATTGCCTCCTCCGCATTGCAGGTTGGAATCGGGCAGCTAAATTTTAATGAAGTGCATTCCAAAGTGTGCTCGTCAGCCCGGGCTTTTGGAGCGAGGGGCTCGGCTGAATGGGGACTGGGGGTGGGAGGGGGAGGGGGCTGGCGAAATGAGTTCCTGATGGATGGTAAAGGAGGAGATGAAAGCCTGCTCAGTGTGGAGGGCAAGGGAAGGGAGGGGGGAAAAATCAATACGTCCCCGTGCATATTAATAGGCTCCAGCAGGTGTTGGTAAATGTATGTTGCTGCATTGTTCCGGCGCCCAGGCTGGGGAAGGCGGGGGAGAGGGAGAGCTGCTTCCCCGGGCAGCTCGGTGGGCAAATGCCTTTGCACTTTGGAGGGCTTTGTAAGCTCTGGGGGAAAATAAGAAACGGAAGAGCTGCGATTCTCCTCTGTCCTTTTTCCTATTTCTAAAAGGAAGAATGTACGTGCAGAAGGCTTTTTAAGTTTGCTTCCTGGAAATTAACATGTGTATGTTAGAGCACTGTCTTATCTAGGTAAGAGATGTATGTCTGTGGGTATCAGAAAACAGAATCCAGAGTCTGGCTTGCTGAGTGCTTGGGAGCTAAAAGGCTTTTCTCCCTGTCTGGTTCCCTAAGTGAATGGGCCAAACCAGGAAGGCTGGGGGATTTTTGAAGATTCAGGAGGGCTATCCCTCCCTTCCTCTTCCTAAGTCCTAAGTCTGACTGACCTGGGTACCAGGGGGCAGTGGAGTGCACAAGGAAGCTGTCTTGTCCACAGTGTTGGTATATAGACTTTGTCTTACACACAAAGGGAGTGGATTTGTGCCTGAACTAAATTATTTGAGGGTATGTATAGCTTATTTGTAAGGATTAGGTATGTTGGACCCTTTTCTCTTTCCCAGAGTTTACCATGCTCAACACCCTGTCAATTGAGAATCAATTAGGAGACTACTTATGAGTGTGTGCTAGCCAAATAACCCTTGCTGATTTATAGTGTTGTTTGTTTTACTGCTCCTCTTGGATGAGTATTCAGTGCTTTCAAAAGGTTCAGACATATTTATTGGGGTTTTCAGTAAAATGGGAAGCTTTTGCATGAGGTCATTGTGACTTTTATATTGAAAACATAAAAACTCCATATGCACATGGTAACCCACGGAATGACATACTGTCTTTGGGGTTCTGGGAAAATAAATGCATTTCTTAGTTGAGAAAATCTTGTCTTTTATCATCTATAAGGCTCATACTTTCTGAAAAACTGGTGTTTTTTTGATCACTTGGAAGCCTGTGTTAATTAGATGTGAAGTTGGATTCTTTTCGTGATCTAACTTGCACTGAAACTCGTCAACAAGGCGCAGCTCATCACTTGCCAATGAATTTTAGTGCTGTTGAAAGCTTTAGCAGATTAATGGTATCAACAGAGACTTGATTCCTCCATTTCTCAACTGAGCAAACAGAAGCAGTCTGGCCCTGTCTCTCAATGCCTTTCCTCTTTTGGCTTTGGGAAAGGGGATGGGGCAGAGAGAAAGGATTCCTGATGAGGACACTTCTAACTCCTCACCCCCATCGCACCCACCCCAGGGAGTTAAAAACTGAAGCTTACCCATTTGCTTCCCTGTGTAGTTTCTTTCTTACGCTGTATATTTCAAGTTGTATTTCTGTATTTAAAAAGATGCTTGAGGTCTGGTGTTTGGATTTGTTGTGTTTGTGCTAGAGAGATGTGGAATCGGTCCGTTATTCTTTTCACTCAATTATGGCTCTTAAATTGGTCTGTTCTTATGATTAGACTTGAGGCTCTTCTCTTGATCCTTGCTGAGCAAAAGCATGGGCATGTGTGTTTGATATGAAACCACCCCCAGGGGAGACTAGAGCCTCACTGCCTCTTCAGTTAACTGTGGCCAGAAGAGGCAATTTGTGAGGTGGCCCCTGGTGTGTCCACTGGAACTGCCAACCCTGAGTCTAGATTCTCTAAAAGCTTGTGGCAAAACAGTTTCATTCACATGGGCTTTATTAACAGAAAGGAGCTCTTTGAACCCTTATGTATGATACCCAAGACTGTTTTTGTGATAAACAGTTGTATAGATCTTTGACATTCTTGTGTATAAGAACAGAAACTATGCCCATGAATTAATGGTGCCATAGAAGTAATGATTATAGCTGATTTTACCAAGACACATCTAGCAAAGACTTTGGATGAGACAAGCTCTCCTTTCCCCTTGTTTTCTATTCATTCTTGGCATATGGATGGGGGTAGAGGAGTGGAAAGAGAAAACAGAAAGAATGAGATCTCCATATTTACAAAGGAGCTAAACACCGTGCTTAATTGACACCAGTTATTGAAAAATTTAATTGTAATTTCTCTTTGACCCTGTGTTGTGTAATATAAAGCAGGTGATGTGATACCAACTGAAACTGCCTATTTAATGACTCCAATAAATAAATACACAGACCCATGCATTATTCTAATGTTGGCTTATTAGACTTGTATGGAATAGAATTTGGGAGACACTGAGCACTGAAGGTAAAAGGATTTCTAAAGCTGAAAGTAAATATAGAGATGATAGTACTAGAAAAAGCTAAATCAAAAGCCACCCCCCCCGACCAGAATACCGCAAATATTTCTTTTTCTTTGCAACTGTATTTGCATAATAAAATTCTGTTCATTTAGTAATCACCATTTTCTCAGCATGTTTGTTTCTTCCTTTGAAAAAAAACCATTTCTTATGTTGATAATCAGACCCCAAATATTTGAATGTAAGCACATCCCTCGCAGTCATACTGACACCCTCTGGCACCAGAAAAACTGTCAGCATTTTTTGAGATGTCTGGTGGGAAGAAAAGGCAACAATGCCAGCCATTAATTCAGTAACTCTGCTGATCTGTGTGTCTGATAGTAGGCCAGTTCTTCATGACTTTTAGGCTTTTGAAGTGTTATAAACACTAAAAATGTAAAGATGCTGCCTTCCTTTGCTTCCTGGGTCTTGTTGACAAGTTTCTGCTACTGTTGGCCTTCAGTAAATTTACATGACTAATTTGGGATGTCAACAGCCAGGAAAATTATGACTAAACAATGTTTCTGAATAGTGGGATCTGCCGTTTTTTATTGGTAAACCTGTTTGACAGGTGGTTCCATTTGATAAAGATGGCACTCAATCCATTTGCTTTTCAAGAATCTAGTGAGTTGATGACTGATGCCATCTAGATATCTGGTTTTGTTTTGTTTTGTTTTTTCAAATACAGTCCTTGTGCTGCTGTTGCTGATTATTATTTCTTCATCCATGGAGGGTGACATCCTTAAAGTTTGGATAGGTGGTCACATGCAAGAATAAAAACAGGATGGAGAAAATGTTACCTGACTTTTACCAAGATGTTTGAGAAGATCTTAGGCATGAGAGTAAAAAGGGGAGGTCTTGGGCTTGAAAGTGACTCACCAGGCTGAATGTTCTTGGATGAAAAGATTTTTAAATGATTATCTGACCTGAAAGGGGGGGAAAAACATATTTCTTTTAATTCCATTCTGTGAGGCTCACCCTTTTGTTTGTGGAGATTTTTAAATTATTTCTCTTTCAATATCCCAATATATCTATATCTATAGAATGAGATATCAGTATGTATTCCAATATTTCTATATCTAGTCCTAAGCACAATGCTTAGCACGTAATACACGTTCAATAAATACTTGAATGGGCCCATTAAGAACTTTGACCTTATGAAGTCATTATGAAGTTCAAGCTGTTTCCTAGAGTGCTATTGTAATTATCAAAGCAATGCAAAAAAGTACAACTCCTTGAAAAATCATTTTGAAAATAGAAAATGAAACATAGGTTTGTTTGTATTTAATGATACATATTATTTTCCACCAACCAGATAGTTTATCCTGTATTCTTTTGGAAGTAAAAAAGCATTTAGATTTCTGCTCACCATTTAATTGTTCTGAAAAGTTGATACTGCTCTCCTGATGAAAGAATCTCCTTTTCCCTCGTCCTTCACAATCTACTAGTCCTTGCATCTGAATTACTGCACTGGGTATATTTCTTTGCCACAGTAAAGATTAGATCAGTGGGAATCTACAAATTTGACAACAACTGTTTGAAATAACTTGGCTATAAGACAGCAAGTGCTATAATTTTCTCATTAATTGTGGAGTCATGCCAAAGAGAGTTGCTTTAAAAATATATGATTATAGATAGTGACCTGAAAGGGAAGCAAAAAAGTCTGTAAACATTTAAACTCCTTTTTATGAGGCTTAACACTCCAGTTTATGGACGCTTTTCCTATATCCCTTTCTAGCTTGGGACTTTTTAATTTACTGCTTATAATTTTACATGAAGGTTACGTCATATTGAGAATAACGTACAATGTTTGAGTGCCTACTGTGTGCTAGGCGCTTTTTAGGCACTGGAGATCATAGCCCCACGAACAAAATATAAAAGCCCCCTGCCCTCCTGTAGTTTGTATTAGAATCCGTCTTAATTTACTTCTAATAAGATCAGGGAATAGGGATTAAGGTAGAAATGATTAGTTAAAATGAGATCTTTCCACTATGGGAAGTTTTCCCAAAAGTTACTGTGGTTGGCAAAACAGAAGTTGTGTTGATTGCTTGCAAAAATGTCAAGCACAATGGAAAAATGCAACATAAAATTACACGCTAGCCCTCGTTCTTTCTGAAGTCCAACTCTCCAAAAGTAGCTGCATGTGCATGTGTGCCTTTGTTTCCCTCCCAACTTTTCTCCACTAATACATATATGCACACAGCTTTTTGCTTTTTTCTTTCAAAGAAGATACTATCATACTCTACCTCCTGTTCAGTCAGTAAGTCAATTTCTTTTTCCCATTTGAAATTGACATCTTAACATATAACACAAATATCCTACCTAATTCTTGGTAACAACCACCTAATGTCCCCAAGTATGGTGGGAGGATGGTATAGTATGTTTAACCCTAGCCCTGATGGTGAGATGTGAGCATGTTTCTATTTTTTCAGTATTACTGATAGTGCTGTATTAACTCTCCTTTGCATGCTAGTTCAGTTGCACACTTTGCATTCAGTTACAACTTGGCTTTTCTTATTGTCATTACATCTGGGTAACTTTCCATGTCAGTAGATGCATGCCTACTTTATTCTTTCTAATAATAACTGGAAACTACTTTTGTTAGGTTGCTATGTGCTAGGGCTGGCTGATTTAGTCCTCACAAAAACACTAAGATATATTTATTTGTTCAACAAGTATTTATTTAACAACCTTTATGTGCTAGGAACTGTGTTCTGCCTGCCTGGTATATATGATCAACCAAAACAGATGAAGATCCCTAATAGGGTTTATGTTCTAGTCAGGTGAAATCAAAGCAGTACATGTAATAGTTGAGTAAATCATTTCGTATATTAGAAGGCGGGACATTATATGAAGGTGGGGTAGAAGCAGAGCAGAGTAAGGGGGTTGAGTGTGGAGACTGGGCATGTTGCAGTTTTTAAATAGAGTTGTCAAGGTGTCAAGGGTAGACCTCACTGGGAAAGTAACATATAAGCACAAACTTGAATGCGTGAGGGAAGGAGCCATGTGCATAACCGGGTAAAAGCCAATCCAATGCAAAGGCCCTGTTGCAGAACTGGTACCTGCATTTTCAGAGGAACAGCAAGAAGGCCAGAGTGGCAGAAATAGAGTGAACAAGGGTTAGAACTGTGGGAGGAGAGGTCAGAGTATAAGGAAGAATGACACATTATGCTAGACATTTTAGACCCTAACCAACCACACCACCCAGAATGAAATAGGAGCCATTGCAGAGTCTTGATCCAGGCAGTAACATGCTCTCAATGAACATTTGCAGAGCCTCACTGAAGGTAGTAGGATGAGGTTTTCTGAAGGAGCGGAAGCAGAGAGCACTGACAAGAAGTTTTTATAATCCTGGTGTGAGATTATGGTGGCCAGACCAGAGGAATAGTAGTGGAGGTGTACAAAGTGGTTATATATATTTTGAGAGTAGACTCATGCCTGATGGATGGCCTGAGGGGTGTGAGAAAAAGAGAAGAGTCGAGAACAACTCCAAGGGTTTTGGTTTTTTGTTTTTTAACATAAACAGCTGGAAGGACAGAGTTGCCATTTGCTAGATGGGGGACACCGGGGGCGGGTCATCTCTTAGTTTAAGATCAGGAGTTTCATTTTGGACATAGTGAGCTTGACTGTCAGGACTCTCAAGAAGGCAGTGGTTGTAGATTGTGGAGTTTATGGAAAATTTTGCCGTACCATGATTTAGCCCATCATTCCCCAGTTTTTGAATGATGGAAATAGTGATGAAAGGAACATCCTTGCGCACATAGCTTTTGTGTATTGTGAATTCTTCTGTAGGCTAAACTCCTGAGAGTGACATCACTGAGTTAAAGAGAATGCATGTTTTAGGGTTTGAAATACTCCCAAATTGTTCCACTAAAAGAATTATATAATTTACATTCCCACCAGCATGTGTAAGCGTGTTTGTTTTCTTGTTTCTTAAAGTTTTGCTGGTTTGATAGATGAAAAAACATGAACTTGTTATAGTCTTTACTACAAGTTCATGTTTCCTTTGGCTTTAGAGACTCTGTCCAGGTTCTGGAAGATGTAGGAATTTATTCTGTCCTGTGAAGATTTGCCTATCCTGGACACAGTAGTGACGTAAGTCACATTTGGTAGGATAGACTAATTGCTTGAGGACTTAGCTCTCCTCAAGAGGATGTAACATATTCAGCATTGTTCAAGCAGCTAATTAAAGAATAATGGGGGGGACAGCGAAGTAGCAGTTTTAAAGTACATCTCCTTTAAAAGGGGAAATTTTGAATTATATCATCCTCAGAAAGAACAGTTTATTCTGACATTTGGACAAGTTTTAATAGCAAGTGTTGAATTAAAATAGTTGGCACAACCAAGATAGTTAAGAGCACCGAGTGAATTCAGATTTCTTTACAGTTATACGAGGTCAAAGGAGTACCAAGCTGAAATCTTTATGATTTTTTTTTTTTATTTACTGATTAATTAAACAAATAGTTGTTATGACCCAAATATGTTTATAAGCCCGATATTATGCTGGGTGTTAAAGATACAAAGTTGTACAAAACAGCTTTACCCTCACAGGTGAATTGGTGGTGGTGAGAGACACAAACATGGCCAATGACACCCCACTGTCACATTGGTTGTAAGAGAAGTATGTCAGGGTGCTGGGGGAGCACAGAGACTGACCTGACTTTGTCTAGAATTCAGGTCAGGGAAGATTTCATGGTAGAGGAGATACTGGTGATGGGTTTTAAAGGCTGGATGGGAGTTTTTCAGAGGAAATGGAGACATTCCTGGAAGAGGACCCAACCATGCGTATTTCAAGTCTTAAGAGGCTAGTGTTTCTAGGAAGGGATCAAGTCATGGATCATTGAATGTACAATTTTAAGAGTTATGAGAGACAGGCAGGGGGATGGACACAGAGATGCCAAGGAGCCTGGAACTTATCCTGAGGGTGATGGCTGTCTTGGAAGAGTTTAGGCAGGAGAGTCACATGGTTCTATTTGTGTTTTTTTGAAAACCACCCTGGCAACCATCTAAGGCAAGGATCATTCAAGTAGGGTCCTGAGGTCAGATTTGGCCCATTGCATGTTGTGGTAAATAAAGTTTTATTGGAACCTGGTCATCTGATTATTGCATTTTTTTTTAATGACTGCTTTTGTGCCACAGTGGGAGTGTTGAGTAATTGTGACAGAGATTACACAGCCTCCAAAGCCTATTTTCTATTTACTCTCTGACCCTTGACAGAAAAAATCTCCCAACCCTTGATTTAGGGAATGAAGTTCATGCAGGGGGGTCAACAAGGAAGCTATGGTCAAAGTGAAAGCCCAAGTTAAGGCAGGGAAGATAGGGGAGATACCCAATAAATAAATATTCAGGGAGAGAAAGGACTTGGTGAGTACTGGAGCAGGAAGTACAAGGGAGAGGAAGAGGTCCAAGATGACATGCATGGTCCTAGGAAGAGTGACTTGGTAGATGGGAAAGTCACAAGGGTCATGCAAGTGGGCTGTCCAGCAGAGTGTGGGATCTGTAAGCCTGGGAGTGGCCTAAGTGGTTGTCCAAAATGGCGTGTTTAAGTGGACCTGTTTTCGTAGTATCTTGTTAATATATAAAAATATAGAAGCATGTTGTTTCACTGCCCCATTATAAGGAAATGAATCCTCATTGCCGTCATTTTAAATCATTTTTAACTATTCAAGTTTCCTGTCTCCCTAGTTTTCTGTCCACATACTGCAGGAAGCTGCCCATGCATACTGTAAACTGTTTACTCTGACCTATCCCTGCTGTGAACCTAGCAACATTAGAAAACGCTTTACTTCCTGGATGGTTCTCTTCTTAAGCTAACATTTCTTGTTTCGCTATCTAGAATATAGGTTTAAGGATAACTTCAGTGTCTCATACATTTTTGTGTTCCTAGGGTCTATCATGAAATCACAATTTAGGTGTATAAATATTTATTTCTTAATTACAGAACCCGATAGTCAAATGATGGAGCCAGGCAAACTTATCCTGACTCTACCATCATTCATCATTTGTTCAATAAAAATTTGTTGAGCATGTTGTATATGCCAAGCACTCTGCAAAGTACCAAGGGTACAATAATTAACGCTTCTTTCCCTTAGGGAACTTTTATTTTAGTGGAGAATGACAGACAGTACATTGACCTTCGTACTTTCTTTTTTTTTTTTTTTTTTGAGACGGAGTCTCGCGCTGTCGCCCAGGCTGGAGTGCAGTGGCCGGATCTCAGCTCACTGCAAGCTCCGCCTCCCGGGTTCACGCCATTCTCCGGCCTCAGCCTCCCGAGTAGCTGGGACTACAGGCGCTGCCACCTCGCCCGGCTATTTTTTGTATTTCTTAGTAGAGACGGGGTTTCACCGTGTTAGCCAGGATGGTCTCGATCTCCTGACCTCGTGATCCGCCCATCTCGGCCTCCCAAAGTGCTGGGATTACAGGCTTGAGCCACCGCGCCCGGCCCAAACCTTCGTACTTTCTTAAGTCCTAGAACTACAGAACATAATATTGTAAGAGAACTCTGAGGTGTTATTTCTGTTCAATCCTCTCAGTTTACAGATGCTTAATGCACAGAGATAGAATTTCAACTGCCAATCTCACCAGTAGAGTGGTAAGACTTTTATCTGTGTTGCCTAGATTGAAAAATGTGATTTGATTCACACTGAAGGGCATAGTCACCCATTGTTTTAATGTGCCTTTTACATATGGGGAGTAGTTTGTCATCTTTGGTCAATGTTGATTCTGAAGGTAGCATTTTTTATTTTTGTTATTGATACACCCCTACCAGACTTGCCTTTGAATGCAAGCGCTCCACCTTAATGGGGTCAAATTTAGGGAGGAATGCTTCACCCTTAAAGCAAGTTCTTATCTCATATAACATGCTGCTGTCTCTATTCTTGAAAACTGATGTGGCAAATAAGGGAGCATAGAGTTTTCGGCAGCTTCCCGTTTTCATCGTTACAGGAGTTGAAAGCATCAATTTTCATTTCATGCTTTGAATTGCTTGTTATATGGGTTTTTACCGAGCCTTTGGTAGGCAGATGAGCCAGCACTTTGGGGCTGTTCAGAAAAGGAGCCTCTAAGGAAAGCCAGAAAACAGGCTCTAGAGTCTTGGGGAAAGAACCAAATGTGTGCTGGAGAATTGAGATCCAGATGTATTGCTCCCCCAACACTGGGAAGGTGAGCTTCTCTCAGACTTGCCATACATTTTGTAGAATTACTCCCTGATTGAGAGCTTCTATTAGTTTCATTGTGTTGTAATGCAAAGAAGGGAGGGAGGGTGTGGTTAATACAGCTGGTCGAGTTACAACTCAATTTCTCGACTTTAGAATGGTAAAGTAGGCTGGGCACCGTGGTTCACGTCTGTAATTCTAGCACTTTGGGAGGCCGAGGCGGGTGGATTGCTTCAGCTCAGGAGTTCGAGACCGGCCTGGGCAACATGGCAAAACCCCGTCTCTACAGAAAAATAGAACAATTAGCTGGGCATGGTGGCATGTGCCTGTAGTCACAGCTACTTGAGAGGTAGAAGCTGGAAGGTGGAAGCCCAGGAGGTGGAGGTTGCAGTGAGCTGAGATCACACTAGTGCACTCCAGCCTGGGCGACAGAGTGAAACCCTGTCTCAAAAAAAAAAGAAAAAAAAAAGTAATAATAAAATAAAATGGCAAAGAAATGCCATATGCATTCAGTAGAAACCATACTTCGAGTATCCATACAACTGTTCTTTTTTTAACTTTCAGTACAGTATTCAATAAATTACATGTGATATTCAATACTTTGTTATAAAATAGACTTTGTGTTAGATGATTTTGCCCAGCTGTAGGCTAACGTAAGTGTTTTGAGCACGTTTGAGATAGGCCAGCCTAAGCTATGATGTTCAGTAGGTTAGGTGCGTTCGCAGTAAACCAGTGGTTTATTGGAACATAACCCCATAGTGAGTCGAGGAGCATCTGTATTCTAATGACATTAAGAAAAAAGCAGCAAGGTCTTGAGCCCAGCAATATCTTATTGGGGAATGTCAAAGATTTCAAAAGAGCTTCAATCCCAACCCCAAAAGCAAAGCCCTTACACACCAATAGATAGGGATCCCAGGACAATTCACCAGGTTGTTCTTATGGTGCCTCTTCCATAATGGGAAAGCAGCAGGCCTTTGGGAAATTTTAGCTTCTCCTGTGAAGAAAAATGTTCTCTGCACTAGCTTTTGTGACCTGTTACAGACTAAGGGGAAACCGTCATTCTCCTATACCAGAAGCTTCCCTGTGCCCTGTTTGCATTTTCCAGAATGCAGAATGAAGGTGTTGGAGTGAACCGTTCTGCTTGCCAACCAGTGAGAAGGTGTTAAAAAAAAATTGGTTACTTGCCAATTTGAAATTGTTCATGTTCCAACATTTTGTCTTTAAGAATACGTCTTGTAGTCTGGGACAGCTTTAGGCAAAATTTTAGTATTTTTGTATATCTTTAAGAGGTGTTTAATTTCTGTTATTCAAATCACAATTTGTTGAGGCAAATTTTATTCACTTTTAAAATTAACTTGCAATAAAAGTTAATTTTTGGTGTGCAGTGCTCTGAGTTTCGGCAGTTGCATACAATCATGTCACTACCACTTCATTCAAGCTATAGAATAATAGTACTATCACCCCTAAAAATTAGCATTCCTAAAATTACTTCCTACTGACCCTTTGTAGTCAATCCTTTCTCCCTTCTCCAAGCAATTATATCTATTTTCTATTCCTAATAATTTTGCCTTTTTTCTGAATATCATGTAAATGGGGTAATCTAGTGTAACGGTTTAGATTTAGCTTTTCTCACTTAATAAAATGGACTTAAACTTCATCCATGTTGTTGCTCCCCGCTGCCCGCCTTTTTTTTTTTTTTTTTTTTTTTTTTAGGCACAATCTCTTTCTGTTGCTCAGGTTAGAGTGCACTGGCATGACCATGGCTCACTCACTCCAACCTTGACCTCCTGGGCTCAAGAAATACCCTCACCACAGTCATCCAAGTAGCTGGGAGTACAGGCATGCGCCACCACACCCTGCTGATTTTTAAAATTTTTTGTACAGACAGGGTCTCACTATATTGCCAGGGCTGGTCTCAACTCCTGGGCTCAACTGATCCTCCTGCTTCAATCTCCCAAAGTACTGGGATTACAGGTGTAAGCCACTGCACCTGGCCTATGTTTTTGCTAGTGTCATTATTTTGTTCCTTTGTATTGCTGCATATTATTCCATTGTATGAATATGCTGTAGTATGTGTAGCAGTTCACCAGTTAAAGAACAGTAAAATTGTTCTCATTTTTGAGAATTAAGAATGAAGTTGACAAAGGAACCTTCAAAGATAGCAAGAGAATAGGTTCAGAGGGCCAGAGAGAGAACGAAATATGTATTAGATAGATTTTTCTGTCAACAGTGGTTTTCATTTTGCTTGGTAAATACCTAGAAGTGAGATCTCTGTGTAGTAGGTCACATATATGTCCAACTTTATAAAAAACTGTCAAGCTTTTTCCAAAGTGGCTGTACCATTTTTCATTTTCACCAACAACATCTAAGAGTTCCAGAAGCTCTGCATCTTCACCTGCCCTTGGTATTAAAATTGAAAACATTTTTTCTGTGCCTTTCTAGCAGTGTGGTGGTATTTCATTGTGATTTTAACTTGCATTTTGCAAATGATTAAGGATGTTGAACATGTTTTCATCTGCTTATTTGCCATCTGTATATTTTCTTTTGTGAAGTGTCTGTTCAGATCCTTTATCCACATTTAAAATTGGGTTGTTTATAATCATACATTTTAATGCATTGCACAAGCTGTCAGTCAATCCTGCTCACCATTGATTTGCCTGATTTTTTTAATACCAAGATGATATCTTATTTTCAGCCATTAAGTTTATGATAGGAGTTGGACAGACCTGGGCTTATATCTTTGCTCTGTCCTTGACTGTTCTGAATGACCTTGGCAAATCATTTGACCTCTGTAAGGCTCAGTTACCTCATCTGTAAATGGTCTTAGTGCCTAATTGCTGATGTTGTTAGGATTAAATGAGTCCCTCACATAGAACCTGAAACATGATAGGCGTTCACTGAATGGTAGTTGTTATTACACGTCAGTAAGTGTTAACTGACTTAGGTGAATCTATTTGGCCCATCTCCCTTCCTCATAATGGATGTGAAGGTCCCTGAATGCGGGTCCTTGTTGGGTTCAGTTTCCCATTGTAGCACCAGTGTCTAGCATAGTACCTGGTACAAGAAAGACTTAAATGAACTGGTCGAATGGACAAATGAATGAAATAAAGAATGAGTACTGTTATACTTGACTGGACGAGAATATCACAAATATAGTTTTGTGAGGCACTATCCTGAATCTAGAAATGTTTGTTGAACTATATCTTTATTACATTTTCCATTTATTTTAGTTCTATAGTCATTGATAATCTTTGTACCACACACTTCAAATTTATTTTTAGGTAGGCTGAGGGCATAAAGATGTGGCGATGTGATGTACTTGCTTCCTTCCTTCTGATTTTACATGCTTTTTCAAAGGCCGAAAGAGCTGTGACCTGCGTCTTGTTCCTAGGTTGCTCATCCACTTGAATGTGAAATCTATGAGTAACTGCAAAGTAAATCAATGGCTTCCCAGCTTTTTGCCAAACACTGCTTATCACTCAGATCTACTGAGGTTGTTGCCAGTTGTGTCTTGGCTCTTTTTAGGATAGTGGGTATGTTGTAGTCTGGTTTTTTTCTCTCTCCAAGAAACCAGGCCAGTAGATAAAGCATCTGGGTTCCTGTAAGCTGACCCCATTTTAAGGAAATTGCTGACTTTGGCAGGGTGCTGTCAGAGCCTCACCAATTCCAGCATTGGCCTCCTGAAAACCATTGTTCCAACTGGTCTCTGCTGAGTCAGCTGTTAGAACTAGGCCAGAGTAGCTCATTCTGTAGACTGAGCAATGCTTGATAACAACCTCCCATGGAAAGGAAAAAAATTAACTTTAAACCAGTTTGCTTTTTTTTTTTTTTTTTTCAAGAGGAGATTATTGAGACCCTGGCTAATGGAAATAGGGGTAGAGAATGTCAAAGTCTGGATGCGCTGTGATGTGTTAATTATTATTTTATTGCTATGAACTTCACACCACTGTCACTGTGGAAAGTTCTCCAGATTGAACTGCCTTTCATATTCTGGTGATCCATTTCACCTTTGAAAGACTAGTAGAAGCCACAGTCTCATCTTCAGGGAGAAAATGGCAGAGCTTTTCTTAGTATAGATTTTCAAAACAACTTTCATCTGGTGAATTAGCACCTAACCTGAAGGTTTTCTTTAGTTCTTCTTCATTTAAAACTTGGTTAGAATATTCCTTTGAGTCCTAAAAGAGCCCTATTTTTCTTCAGCCTCATTTTGGTTATACCTGTTCAACCACTAAGAGCTGGTCCACGAGAGTGCAGTTTATAATGAGAAGGTGATTGTACTTGAACTTTTTCCTGCTTCCAACCTCCTTTCTGTTGCTGTTCAGTTTATCTTTTGGTGATGGTGTTGGCAGAGCTGTTTAAAAAAAAAAAAAAAAAAAAAAAACCCTGTAGTCAGCACACATATTTCCCTGCTGTCAGTAAGAAACACCATTCTTAGAATCTTAGGAATGTCATTGGAGTTCAACAAAATGGGGTTCTAGTTAGAGATTAGAGAAACAAATGTATTATTTGTGACTCTCAGAGACAGGGTAACTCTATCCTAGTTAGCAGCCCTCTCCCACTGTAACATTGCTTCATTTAACTGTCTTGCAAGATGCATGTTTTGGTGCTGAGAGTAATTAAAGTAGTGTCATCATAGGTTAGAAGACTTTCAAAATCAGTTCTAAGATCCTTAAGTAGTGTAAATCTAAGAGCAACAATAACATCTTGGGAGAGAAGGTGCTTGACATCTGGACTCACACTGTCCAGGTCAGTAGTCACTAGCCACATGTGACTGTTAGAGCCTTTGAGATATGTGGTCAGTGTAAAGTGGACCCCAATTTTGAAGACTTAGTATGAGAGATAAAGGCAAAATATCTCATTAATAATTTTATATTGATTTCATGTTGAAATTAGAGTAGTTTGGATATATTGGGTTGGAGAAAATACACTATTAAGTGCATTTCACTTGTTTGGTTTGACTTATTTTTAACATTATGGAACTTAAAATCATATATGTGGTTTACATTATGTCTGTGTTGCACAGTGCTGATGGACTGGTGTGACAATGATACCTGTAATTCTAGAAGTTGTAGAGGGAGAAGTCATGTGTCATGTCAGAGTTCATTTGCTGATGAGGTGTGTGTATCTTTGGAAAACACACATTCATGGAAGTAAAACCTTTAACAGTCACAGTCGGTCAGAGGTGATTAGGGTAGGTGACTGCTCAGGTGACTTCCATGAGGCTTTGGGCTCGTAGTGGCCTTGGTATAAAGTTCAAGACAGAGAATTGAGGTAACCAGGGTGCAAAGGGAAATCCCTGCAATTTCTCTGGAAAAGCTTGTTTTCAACAGAAGTCTTATTTGACCTAGATTTTGTACTCAGAATCGTCAGGCGTGTCAACATCAGAGAGCCTCTCTTTGATGTGATGCACCTAATAGGAATTCCAAAGGGCTGCCACCTGAAGTAAAGCGCTTATGTAGCAAGTTTAAAATCATCCTCTCCGTTAATACCCCTGAGAATATTGAGGAAGGCCTGTGCATATTGTTGCTAACTGTGATTTTTTGAACCAACCATGAGGAGACTAGGTAGAGTACATAAACAGGGCTGAGCCTCTCCCACGTGCCTGGTGCTCTTCCTACCTGCCGGATAGAATCAGAAATGTAACACATACAAGACTGTTATTCCTTGTTCACAGGGAGCTTACTCATTCACTAAATATTGCATGCTTCTCTATGTCATGCACTGTTCTAGAGCAGGGAATGCAGTAGCAGGAAAGCAGCCTAAAATCCTTGCCTTCAGGGTGCTTACACTCGAGTACAGCCTATAATCAAGTTTAAAACTCAAGCCTGTAATCCCAGCACTTTGGGAGGCCGAGACGGGCGGATCACGAGGTCAGGAGATCGAGACCATTCTGGCTAACACAGTGAAACCCCGTCTCTACTAAAAATATAAAAAACTAGCCGGGCGAGGTGGCGGGCACCTGTAGTCCCAGCTACTCCGGAGGCTGAGGCAGGAGAATGGCGTAAACCCGGGAGGCGGAGCTTGCAGTGAGCTGAGATCCGGCCACTGCACTCCAGCCCGGGCGACAGAGCAAGACTCCGTCTCAAAACAGAACAAAACAAAACACTCACTTGGAATGCATTTATGAGCTGAAGAGGGACTTGGCGATTATGTAGGCCAACCCGTTTATTTAACAAAGTAACAGTTATTTTACATGTTGAATCTACCGTAGGGGCTAGCACAATGCCTGACATACACTAGGTTCCAGTTGTGTACACTTTTTTTCAAAAGATATTTATCAAACATCTACTATGTTCCTGGCACTTTTCTAAGTGTCAGGGATATAGTCAGGATTGGAAGGAAGATTGTTATTCTCAAGGAGTTTAAGATTGTAACTGGAGGTGAGTAAGGGAGAGATAGATAAAGACCACAGAATATTAGTGAGTTATATGGTATGTCTGAAAATGATAATGCCTATGAGTGGAAAAGGAAAAGTAGAGCAAGGTAAGAGATATTGGGAATGCTGATGGGAGATGAATGGCAGGTTTCAGTAGGGTTTAATTAGGAATGTGATATTTGTGCAAGAGATAGAGTAGAGAGTATTAACTTTACAGATGGCAGGGGAGGAGGGATTCCAGGTAAAGGGAACAGCCAGTGCCAGGTCACTAAGGGAGGACCATGCCTAAATTGTATGAATAGCAGCAGGGCGGTGGGGGCAGTGTGGCTGGGACAAAGTGAGCAGAGGAAGAGAAAGTACTAGAAGATGAAGTTAAAGCAGTAGTAGGGAATCGGGTCATGTGGCAACTTCAGCATATACAATATAGGTTTTCGAGAGAGAATTTCTGTGGCCTGATTTGCCTCTTTTTTTTTTTAATACTAATTTTTCTTTTCCTTTTTACTAGACAGTAAAATTCTCTTATTTGTGTACATTTCTGTGAACTTTAGCAAAGGTTCACATTCAAGTCATATAGTCGCGCCATCATTTCAGAAAAGTCCCTTGTGCTGCCTCCTTTTTGACTCAACATTTCAAAGAATGATTCTGAAATGTTAGGACATAGAGTGTGCCTCTCAGACTATAGGGAGTCAAGCTTGGATGCAGAAGACTGGTTATGAGGCTTGTGCAGCTATCAAGGTGAGCAGTGATGGGAGCTGGCACAGGGTGTGTAGATATTTTTGATGGGAGGTGTGAGAGGAAGGCAGGAGAAAAGGATGATATTAATATCATGACTCTCGCCCTAAGCCCAGAGGAAGGCTGGAGTCATCATTTACTGAGATGGGGCAGATTGCAGGTGGAGCCAATTTGAAGGGGAAGATTATTGTTTAACTCTGGATATTTTTAATCTAAATATCTATTAGATATGCAGGCAGAAATATCACCAGGAAAGTCAGCTGAATTGAAATGCACACATTAATGTGTGGAAACTGGTGTGCACACTGTAAGAGAAACAACTGACCAAAAAAATTGTGATTCTTATAGAAGCCACTTGTCAGTCTTTAGCATTCAGAGGTGCTTGAGCAATCTGATAGCCCAAGATTGGTATCTGCCACATATTTTTTTTTAAATTGTCCTTCACTTCTTTATTCATGCTTTGGTAGAAAGATATATTTACTTTCTGTGCAGAAAATACCACAAAGTTCAATACAATTGTAATTGTCCTGGGGTTTGTGTGACTTGTTAATTGAAAAAATAACCTTTGTTAGGAGTAAGGAAGAACTGGTTCAGAGGATTCTTTTTATTCTACAAAAGTTGTTTGACTCCGGGAAGAACTTTTTGTGTTTGACTTTGGGTCACTGTGTATCGATTTGCTCATTTCTGATGTCTGTAGCTGTCAGTGTACTTGAATTGAAGAAGAGAGAACTAAAGAGAAGGTTAAAATTAAAAGCAAGATGCGAGATTACTTGGCCAAAAAAAAAAAAAAAAAAAGGAGAAAAAAGAAAAGACAAACCAAATGAGATACAAAATTCTTTATATAGTCTAATCTCAAATTATGAAAACTTGTATGTACATGTACAGAATACATTCTGGAAAGTGCTAACAGTTGCTATCTCTGTGTTGCTAATTGATGGGAGAGTTTGCTTCATTTTAAATGTTTTTTCTATGCTTTCAGGACTTTCTCAATGAACAGATACAGTTTTCTTTTTAAAACTTATTCAGGAACTGTTTATTTTATATTGAGCTAGGACCTGGACTAGGGATAGACCAGTGAATGAGGCAGAAAAAGTCTTTGTCCTCAGGGAGCTAATAGTCTTAAAGATCATGTGAAGTTTTTATACTTTTTTAATCAGAAAAAAGGATACATTAATTAATGAAAAAAGAGTGCCAGCGAGCTTGTCTAGTTTCATTGGCTTTTTTAATGTCCTTATGATACTGAGTGAGTTCTTTTTCTTTTTATTTTGAGATGGAGTTCCGCTCTTGTTGCCCAGGCTAGAGTGCAATGGCGCGATCTTGGCCCACTGCAACCACCACCTCCCAGTTTCAGGTGATTCTGCTGCCTCAGCCTGTCGAATAGCTGGGATTATAGGTGCCCGCCACCATGCCCAGCTACTTTTTCGTATTTTTAGTAGAGATGGGGTTTCACTCTGTTGGCCAGACTGGTCTTGAACTGCTGACCTCAGGTGATCTACCTGCCTTGGCCTCCCAAAGTGCTGGGATTACAGGCGTGAACCACTGTGCCCGGCCAGTGAGCGAGTTCTTTATGGATCACTCTCCATTCATGTTTATCCCTGTTACAGTTTTCTCAGAGGTTCTAAGAACAGACATTTGTAACTGTGGGGACTCCTGGCTGCATTTTGGAAGTCACTTGTGTACTGTGGTGTATCTGGTAGTAATAGGGCATGGGGAGTCACTTGACTTAACCACAGAAAGGAACTGTATAAGGCCCAAGTATGTGGCAGTCCTGCAATCAAATGATCCCACCATAGAGCAGCAGAAAATATCCTAGATTTTTGGCAGAAGCTTGGGTAGATGGTCGCACCTGCTGCCATCATGACCTAGGTAAGACAAGTCACCTGGTCTTGCTAAGCCTCTGTTACCTTATCTGGAAAATACTTGGGATGAGCTAGTAGAATCTGAGATGTTCTGACTCCAGGATTTACACAGTGGTGAGACTGGACAATGTGATTCTGACTTCAAGGACGTTTGCCTGATGGATATGTGTATGAACGTAATTATCCAATCTTCTTTCTGCTTTGGGAGGCTCAGTGCCAAGGCAATATTTTGTATTAGTGACCACCCCCCCCCCCCCCCCCCAAAAAAAATGCCTCTGATTTAGGAGAGCTTGCAGGGAATTTTCCCTCCCCTCCCGTCCCCTCCCCTCCCCTCCCCTCTCGGAGACAGAGTGTTACTCTGTCACCCAGGCTGCATTGCAGTGGCACGATCATGAGTGCTTCTCGTGCCTCAGCCTCTCAAGTAGCTGGGGGTACAGGGATGTGCCACCAAGTCCCGCTAATTTCTTGTGTTTTTAGTAGAGATGGGGTTTCACCATATTGGCCAGGCTGGTCTTGAACTTCTGACCTCAAGTGATCCACACACCTTGGCATCCCAAAGTGTTAGGATTATAGACGTGAGCCGCAGCACCTGGCCTGAATATCTGTTCTCATTAGATTTGGACCCGTGAAGATTTCATTTTCCCCCATAACTGTCTCTCCTTGTAGGGTTAAATATGTTTACTAGAGTTGGCATCCAGCTCTTATATTTGTTGGTGATTGGCTAGATGCCACAAGTGGGAACAAAGAAGAACAGGAGAGGACAGTTTATACTTCAAGATTTGGAACCTGCAAAAAATGTTTTTCTGATATCTTCTCTCTACTGGATCTCATAACTGGTTGATTTTTCACCCTCCTCTTTTATTTCCCTTTCTTCTTGTGTGCAAATGTTGGTAGGGTGATTTCTTTCTAATTTTATCAAATACAGTATGTCCAGAAACAAAACAGAACCATGTTTCTGTGTGTGATTCCTGGCAGAAATGGTGCGATTTCATCTCAGGATAAAACTGTGAATTTATGGGAAGCAACATGGTATGGGTGCTTAGGGAAAGCAAAAGGAATACATAGCCTGGCTGCCAGAGTCGCCTTTGTCTTGGCGACTGGAGGAAATCACTAGTGATTTGTGGGAGCTGAGGCTCCTGAGGATGGAGGCAGAACCCGTCAGTTGCTCAACAAGCAGGCATGCTGGGTAGAAAGCCAAGGGGCGGGCAGCGTTGCATTTCCAGTAGAATCACATTATTTATTCATTCAAGTTACACAAGTCATGTGTGTGAGAGTGTGTGAGAGAGAGAAAGAGAGACAGAGACAGAGAGAGCACAAACAGGAGTGAATAAAGACAAATAAAATAATGTGGTTGATTCCGCCTGCCTTGGAGTTTGTGCCTGAGCCAGGGTGAGATGAGAGACATGGTTCCACTGTTCTTGGGTCCCAGGAGCCTCCCATAGCATCAGCACCCAGCTGAGCCAAGTGTGAGTCTGCTGTGTAAAGACACATTTTGTATACAGCCTGGCTCCTTACGTGTAAGCCATCTCCTTCATCTAGGGCTCACTTGGAGAAAAGTAGCACTGTTCCAATACTAAAGGCAAACTGGTGCTGTTGAATTTAGTGAGAGTAGAATATTATATTTTGTAGATAGTTAAGTAAGGGATTCTTCAAGGACTATTTTGACAGCTGTGCAGGGCCAGGTTTGGGGTGACACGAGGGAGGCACTCACTTCTGGCACAGAATTGAAGGGAGTGCTAGAAACCTCAGTAATCAGGATAAATAATATTTTAGTGCAATATGTTTTAATCAAAATTATTTTACATGAAGACAGGAGCCGTGTTTGATTTTTCATTTTGCCTCAGGCTTTGATATGGCTCAGTCCTGCACTGTTACTAATTTTGCCTTTGTTTAAAACTGATGTTTTGTTCATCATGGATTCTTTGCATTATTTTTATTTTAAAAAACATTGCATGAAATATTATTTCTCTCATATGTGGAGTTTTTTTTTGGTGTATCCTTTAAATTTACATTCCAGGATTATGATTCATTTGTTTCACTCTAGTCCAGCTCTGCCTGTGATATTTGCCTTGACTTCTAACTGTAGAAACCCTGAGTAAAATATAGCTCCAAGGGACAAAAAGAGCATCTAGGGTGACTGTCTTCAAGTAGCTGAGTCATTATAGAGTACTAATTGTGTATGTGGATCGAATTTAATGTGCCATGATATGTGAAAGACTACTTACATATTTACTTACAGCTATTTATTGAACACTTACTCTGTGTCTGGCACTATTGAAGGTACTAGGGTTATACAAACTAGACAAAATGTCTGAATTTGTGGAGTTTACATCCCAGGGGTAACCATACGTCATCTCTAGTCCTGAAGACAACTCTGCAATATAAGTATCAATTTACAGGTAAGAAAAGTGAAGCTCAGAGAATAATCCTGGTGGCAGATACCTAAATGTGGTATTGTCTAGCGCGGAATCTAGTATTGAAAGGATTCAGAAAACGTCAAGTTTATTATGACCTGAGCTTGGTCAATAGGAGGCTTCCTGGAATATACGAGCTCTGAATTGGCTCTTAAAGGAAACCATTACTTAAATGTAAGACAAAATTCAGGTAGCAATACAACGCTCATTTTTCTTGATTTAAGCAAAGCAACAAGATAGCACAGAGATAGCCTGGCAAAAAGATGAAGATAAAAATGTATTTGCCTACTTCAGTCAGGCATCATCAGCGTCATCAACAAGACCCCTGGATGGCAGAGCGGGTTCACCTTTTGTATTAGCTCCAGCCTGTTAGAGCTGGAGTCTTTTATTCAGGCTCAGAGAGGAAGAGTGTGGGGTTTGATTAACATTGTCTGTATAGGACTGACAAGGATCACCACTAATTTCATGCTAATGTGTCACACACGTCATGATATTGGTGTCACTATATTGATTGTTCTAGCACCTCGAGCTGAATTTTGAGAGGGCCACGGTTAGAATTATTATTGAACAGATTATTAATATGTGTTACTTGATTCATGAGAGATTTAGAAACAAGAAGCAAACAGAAAACTGCTAAAAATGCTAATTATGCATGCTTTACATTTTATAAAATCTATGTGTATATAGACATAAAGGAATTAGAAAACAAAATTAGACAAATATCTAATGACTCTTTAAAAACATCTTTATCGAAGTAGAATTAATATACAATATCCTGTCCATGCTTAGAATGTATTATTTGATAAGTCTTGACTTGTGCATGCACCCATAAAACCAGCACCACAATTAAGAAAACGAACATACATTACGTCCTCCAAAAATGTCCTTGTGCCCCTTTATAATCACTCTCCTCTACCCTGTATCTCCCCATTTCAAGACAACCAGTAACATGTTATCTGGCACTAAGTTTGTTTTATCTGTAATTATATGTGAATGTAATCATGTGGTATGTATTCTTTTTGTGGCATGAGGAATCTGACTTCATTCGTAGCATAATAGTGAATTATACATCATTTACTAGCACAGTTTTTTGAGAGCCATTCATGTTGTAGCATATAGCAACAGCTCACTATTTTTGTTGCTGAGTAGTATCTCATGGTATGGATGTATCATCTTTTGTTTGTTTATTCACCCATTGATAGGTATTTGGTTTGTTTCCAGTTTGTCTACTACAGATTAAGCTGCTGTGAACATTTGTGTGTAAGTCTTTATATGGATGTATGCTTTCATTTCTCTTGGGTAAATATCTATGGGTGGAATTACTGGGTCACATGATCATCTCTCTTTTTAAGAAATCTCTTAACTTTCCCAGAGTGATTGCATCACTTTATATTCCTGCCCAGCAGTGTAGGAGAGTTTCAGTTCCACATTTTCGTCAGTACTTGCTTTGGTCAGCCTTTTTAATTTTAACCTTTCTAATAGTATATCATGGTACCCCATTATGGTTTTAATTTTTATTTCTATAATGATGAATAATGTTGCATCTTTTCATGTGCTCATTTGCCGTCCATATGCCTTTTTTGTTAAAGTGTTTATTCAAATATTTTACTCTGTTTTTAGTTGGTGTTTTGTTGTCTTATTAAGTTTTTGGAACTCTTTATAGATTCTGAATATAAGACCTTTTTTCAGATATATGATTTGTACATACTTTTTCCCAATCTGTGCCTTATGTTTTCATCCTCTTAACAGCGTCTTTTGGAGAACAGAGATTTTTAACTTTGAAGCAATACAAACTACCAATTGGTTCCTTAATAGATTGTGTTTTTGGTGTGATATCTAAGTTTATTTTACTTAACCTAAAGTCACAAAAGTTTTCTTCTATAAGTTTTATAGTTTTGGTTTTAGTTTTATATCTATGATCCATTCCGAATTGAAGTTGATTTTTTCAAATGTGAAAGTCCAATTGTTTGAGTGTCATTTGTTGAAAAGATTTCCTTTCTCCACTTAATTATCTTTGCATCTTTGTCAGTAATTAGTTGTCCATATATGTGAGGGCTTATTTCTTGATTCTCTATTCTGTTTCACTGATCTACTCACCTGTCTTTACACCAGTGCAGCACTGTCTTGATTACTGGAGATGTATAATGTCTTGAAGTTAGGTACTATTGGTTTTCCAACTTTATTCTTCATTTTCAAATTTGTTTTGGCTATTCTAGGTCCTTCAGTATTCCGTGTAAATTTTAGAATCACCTTGTCCATTTTGACAAAATGTATGGTGGGATTTTGGTTGGGATTGCATTGAATATCTAGATACAGATCAATATGGGGAAAATGGACATTTTTAAAGTATTGCCCATGAATAGGGTAGATTTTAAAATTTCTCTCAGTACATTTTTTTTTTTAGTTTCTATGCAAGTCATTTACATCTCCAGTCAGATTTACTCCTGGGTATTTTATATATTTTGTTGCTGTCATAAATGCTGTGTTAAAATTTTTGTTCCTGAAAATACTATTGGGTACTATACTTATTACCCAGGTGATGAAATTATCTGTACAACAAACCCCCATAACATGCAGTTTACATATATATATGTATATATGTATGTATATATATGTAAACGGCGTGTATATATATACATATATATACACACGTATATATGTATATATACAGGTTTTTACATATATATGTACATATGTACGTGTGTGTGTATATATATATGTAAAAACCTTCACATGTATCCCTGAACCTAAAATAATAGTTAAAAAATAAAAAATAAAATTTCTATTTGTGATTACAAGTTACAAGCAGAAAGAAATATAATAGATTTTAATATATTAATCTTGTATTCTGTAGTGTATCTGAACTTGCTTATTACTCCTAGTAGTTTTATTGTAGATTTTATCAGATTTTCTACATAGATCGGGGTCAGCAAACTTTCTTAAAAGGCCAGATAATAAATAATTTAAGCTTATGTGTCTCTGTGGCAATTACTCAACTGCCCATAGTAGTTGAGTAATTAGTAGGGTGAAAGCAGCTGTAGATAATACACAAGTGAATGGGTGTGACTGTATTCTTACAAAAGTTAATAACAAAACTGCTACATTTTGCCAAACCCTGACACAGACAACCATGCCATCTGAGAAGTAATACAAATTTTACATCTTCCTTTTCTATTCTAAATGCCTTTTATTTTCTTTCCTTGCCTTACTGCACTGGCTATAGCCTCTAGTGAAGTGTTAGAAAAGGGGAATGAAGATATTCTTGTTCTCAGTCTTGGGGAAAAAACATTCACTCTTTCACCATTAACTATTATGTTAGCTGTAGGTTTCTCATAAATTATTTTCATCAGGTTGAAGAAGTTCTTTGCCATTTATAGATTATCAGATTTTTTTTTAATCAGGAATCGATGTTGGAATTTCTGAAATACTTTTTCTGTGTCTACTGAGAGGACTAGTTGGTTTTTATGTAGTTTATTAGTGTGATATATAATTTATTAGTGTGATAAATTATAGCAATAGATTTTCCGATGTTAAAATTATCTTACATTACTGGGATGAACCCTATTTCCCTATTTGCTCATGATGTATTCTGCTTTTTATTTATTGTTGGATATGATTGGTTAAATTTTTATTTTGAATTTTTGCATCTTTGTTCATGTGAAATATTGGTTTGAAATTTTTTTGTTCTAATGATTTTAAACGTCTATAATATTAAGTAGAAAAAATGAATGGTATAATATGTGCAGTTTGTTTCTATTTGAATTAAAATAAATTAACTCCTTATATATGTATCTATATGTTTATAGTTTTGTTAAAGGAATGAATATCAAACACCAAAATATTAGCACTAGTTGTTTGGGGCATGTAATTGGCAGATAGGGATAAGATGATTAACTTTGTCTTCATATGTATGTAACATTTTTTTCACTTGTCAAAATATGTGCAAGTCTAAATTAAAATTCTTGAATAGACTATACCTCTGAGAATTGTGAATGTTGGAGAGAAACAATCTGCTCTTTGGCCAGAGTTTGACCCTTCTGAAAACAAATCAAATGTTCCTATGATCTAGTTGCTCCTTTGGGGAAAAAAGGTGGTGTAGTGGGCATGGGTTTTTGTAACTAGACAGGTCTGACCTTGAATCCTGGACCTGCTATAGACCTTTGATTTCTCTGTGTTTAAGATGAACATAATAATACTTATGGGACAGTATTGTTATAAGGATAAAGGATAATAAAAATAATAAAGGAAAACAGCATATCATAAATAGTAATTTCTACTACCACATATATGGCTGCTGCTTCTACTTATAGGATCAGAGAAACTCAAGGTCTTTAGTTCAACTTTGCACTCAATGCCTGAGTCCCGTCTCCATGTTTGACAGGCAGCCTCTTGCCTCTGCTTAACTACTTTGAAGGATAGATGTCTGTGACCCTGTGATGCAGTCTTCTTTCTTCCCCTGGAGTGGACAGTAGTAACTCCTCAGCGGATTATTCAGTTTCCCCTCATTTTGTGCAATGCAATAGAATGCACTCTGGAAAGGGTGGCTGGCTTTCTTTCCCTTTAACACCATTCACTCGTTGCTAGTTGCTGGTGTTTACATTAACTGCCCTCATAGCCTTGGCAAATTCAGCTCTCCTCTAAGGTCATTTGACCTTAGATCATCCTCTAACCTCTTTGAGTCTTAATTTAATTGTTGATAAAAATGAGATAATAATAGTTCCTTTCTATAGGCTGATATTGATGAGACATTATTCTTAAAGTATTGAGGATGGTACCTGGCACATAATAAATGCCCAATGTTATAAACTTGTCTACTCTGCCTCATTTTTGTTAGAATTAAATAGGATGAATACCTTCCTCGTTTTTCACATTATTGTTCTGTTAAAGGATAATCTCTTTCTGCCCCTTTCTCCTATAAACTTTTTTCTAATTTGTGCATATATGCTTATTTTTTATCTCCACCCAAAGAGTAGAACTTTTGTTTTTTAATCTGTTATGAGGTTGGGTATACTTGCCAAAACTGAAGAAATGAGTTAAAGCCCTCATTTGGTGCATAATTTTATACATCAAATGATCAGTACTGTCTTACAGCTATTTTTGGTCAGCATGCCATTTATGTTTTTGTTTAATACATGTATACATTATTAACGGGACCAAATCAAACACAAAGGCCAGTGACATCTCTCAAAATGTGTTCATCGACTACACCTGTGGGTGTAGTTGTCCTGTTACTCATGGCTCCTCCTTTATAGAAAAACCCTACCAAGTGTCTTTTTGAAATCTAATTGCCCTTTGCTATGTTCTTTGACCTATTGTCTAAAATAAAGTGTAATAAATTACTTCAAGAACTTGGTTGCTTATAGCTTTTTCTGAATAAACCCATGGTATATTCCAGTAATCATATCTTGCTTTTGAAGGATGCATTTAGTGAACTCATTAAGTAGTAAGATTTGTTAGTCTTCTGAAATTTTAGCTAGGGATTCAATTTAAGATCATTTGGATCCTCTTACAAATAACACTATACCATTTTCTTTGAGTGGTAAGCCCTCATTACATGTATTCATCTTTTAAAATACCATTTAAAGAGCATTTATTTCTTCCACATTTTCTGAAACACAAAATTTGAGGAAAAATTTATATCATATATTTGTATTGCCTTGATGAAAAGTTATATAAAATAATTTGCATACAGTTGAGTAAAGGGAGGAAAATGACCCTCAGTTTCATTCACTGCAACTTTTAAAATAGAATTTTTCAAGCAGTTAATCAGTCCCTAATGTGGGCAGGTGCATTTGGGTTTTTCATTTTCTGCAAGTATTTCATGTTCAAAATTGTAATGAAAAACAATAAAAAGCAAACTGGTTTATAGGTTTTTGGAAAAAGAGATGCTTTTCTGTTTGTTCTCTTCAAGTTAACAAAATTAGTAAGTGCATCTGATTTTGAGGCTTTTCAAAAAAATGTAAGCCTCCTTTTCTACAGATGCTGTTGGCAAAATTGAGTGTTATTTGGTAATTGAGTTTGGTTTGCTTGTTTTGTCCTAGCAGTTCTTTTGAACCATTGCATTTGAAAGAGCCCCCCAAACAACCAGGCAGCCTGAAATGGGGTAGGAGAGTGAGAAAAAGAGTTTAGTCTCTATTTCTTGCTTATTCTGTTTTCTATAGGTAACATGATCTGGATTTTTTCTACGTAAGTCAAAAGAATGGTGTAATGAATCTAGATGCCCAGATGCCCATCACATAGCTTTAACAATGGTCAACTTTTAGCCAATCTTATTTCATCTGTATCACCATTCTGGTTTATTTTCCTGCCACCAAATTATTTTGTAGCAAACCCTGGATATCATATAATTTCATTTTTTTTTTTTTTTTTTTTTTTTTTTTTGAGACGGAGTCTCACTGTGTCTCCCAGGCTGGAGTGCAGTGGCGCGATCTCGGCTCACTGCAAGCTCCGCCCCCCGGGTTCACGCCATTCTCCCGCCTCAGCCTCCCAAGTAGCTGGGACTACAGGCGCCCGCTACCGCGCCCGGCTAGTTTTTTGTATTTTTAGTAGAGACGGGGTTTCACCATGTTAGCCAGGATAGTCTCGATCTCCTGACCTTGTGATCCACCCGCCTCGGCCTCCCAAAGTGCTGGGATTACAGGCTTGAGCCACCGCGCCCGGCCTAATTTCATTTTTAAATATTTCCCTGTGTTTGATCTGGTTTATAAGCCTTAAATATAAATGGCATTCCTAATATTTGATATTCTTTATACTTTAGTGCACCTTTTAATTTCTAAGCTATATATAATTTTTCTTCATTGTTGTATTTTTAATCTGAGCTGATTAAACTTTTTTTTTCTTTTTTTTACGAAGTATTGTAGAAAGGCCAGGTGTAGTGGCTCATGCCTGTAATCCCAGCACTTTAGGAGGCTGAGGCTGGTGGATCACTTGAAGTCAGGAGTTTGAGACCAGCCTGGCCAACATGATGAAACCCCGTCTCTACTAAAAACATAAAAATTAGCTGGGCGTAGTGGTGCACATCTATAGTCCCAGCCACTCAGAGGCTGAGGCAGGAGAATCATTTGAACCTAGGAGGCTGAGGCTGCAGTAAGCCAAGATCGCAACACTGTACTCCAGCCTTGGCAACAGAGTGAGACTCTGTCTCAAAAAAAATAAAAAATAAAATAATAAGAAGAAGAAGAAGAAGAAGAAGGAAAGAAAGAGAGAGAGAGAGAAAGAAGGAAAGAAGGAAAGAAAGAAAGAAAGAAAGAAAGAAAGAAAGAAAGAAAGAAAGAAAGAAAGAAAGAAAGAAAGAAAGAAAGAAAGAAAGAAAGGAAGAAAGAGAGAGAAAGAAAGAAGCATTGTAGGAATGGAAAGAGCTCACCTAGTGGTTGAGACAGTATACTACCTCTCATGTTTCTAATGTTGCAAAGTCCCCCCCTTGCCTTGTCCCATCTAAGTATTTCAGTAAAAATAATTCAAGAGCCAACATTCACCAGATAAATATTCCTGAAACTTTTTTTTTTCTTCTGAGACAGGGTGTTGCTGTATTGCCCAGACTGGAATGCAGTGGTACAATCATGGCTCACTGCAGCCTTGACGTCCCAGGCTCAAGAGATCTTCCCACATCAGCCCCCCAAGTAGCAGGGACTACAGGCGCATGCCATCATGCATGGCTAATTTATTTTTTTGTTTTTAGAGACAGGGTCTCATTATGTTGCCCAGGCTGGTCTCCAACTCCTGGGCTCAAGCAGTCCTCCCACATTGGCCTCTCAAAGTGCTGGGATTACAGGCACGAGCCACCGTGCCTGGCCTCTTAAACATTTAAATCTTAAAGGATCCTTTAAAAATTGTGGAAGGATTTATATACTTTAAACTTACCTACAGTTTTGATTTCCACAGTGCACACATATTCATTTGTATAAGTGGAGAAGGTTTTTTCAACCTTTTTTATAGTGGTAAAATATACATAACAAGAATTTACCATTTTAACAATTTTAAGTGCATATTTCAGTCACATTAAGTACATTATGCTATTGTGCAACCATCGTCAACATCCAACTCAAGAACTTTTTCATCATCCTACACTCAAACTATGTACTCATTAAATGACAGTTCTCCATTCTCCTCCCTCTCACCCCTGGTAACCGCAATTCTCCTTTCTGTGTCTATGAATTTGGCTATTCTAGGTACTTCTTATAAGAGGAATCATGCAATATTTTTCCTTTTGTGTCTGGATTATTTCATTTAGCATAATCATAATGTCTTCAGAGTTCATCCATGTTGTAGCATGTGTCACAACTTCATTCTTATTTAAGGCTGAATTGTATGTATGTACCACATTTTGTTTATCTGTTCATCTATCTATAGACACTTGGGTTGCTTGGCAAGTTATTTTAAAAAAGAATTTAAAGTACTGTGTGAGCCAAATAAAACATTTATCAGCTGGCAGGATTTAGCACATGGGCTGCTATTTGATGTCAGCTGCTCTATATGGAAAATAAAATTACACGTGGATATTATTATGAACTCATTGCTATAGGTCATAGAAACCTTGGAAATGCAGAGGATAAAGTAACCCTGGAAATCACAATAAAATGACAGACCTCTTTCTATTTAAAGGCTTGACTAATTAGAAATTTATGGAGCATTATCAGACTTTTCTGAACACCCTGAACTGGCATTTAATAGTCAACATGGCTCAAGCCCTAAAGCAAACTTGGCAGCAATCCTCCTCCTTTGGGAGCCAACATACAGCACCCTGCACAAGATTTTGCCCAGAGCAGGCGCTAAACAGGTGTAGAATGAATGAATACATTTTAAACTTGAGTGTGCAGTCCCTATTATCCAGTACACTGCTATAGAAATTAAATCTATTGGCAAATCAGCCAACCTGAGCAGAGCATGAGTATAATCAAGTGAGAGCTCCTTGCTCATACACAGTGACCCCTCGACTCAGCGTTTCACCAAGTTGACTCTATTGTGTGCCTTGATTTGATGATGGTTAAGGTTTTACCTGACCAACCATAACAAGAAATCACCTAGATTGCTTGCATGGATATAACAAGGGCTTTCTAGCTCCTGTGCACAACCAAAAAGCAAAAGACATGTGTTCAGTCAAAAAATACTTTATTTTTATTGCCACGAAGCTTGGAATATGAACTGGGGAAACAAGAGGGAAATGAGATGGGGAAACAATTCCAGCTTCAATATCAACAAGCGCCTTGCCTGCTGCTTACCCAGATGTGTGAAGAATGAATGATGAGTTGGTCTTTGGGCAGGAGTTTGGCCCTTCACCAGTCTTCCATGTTAAGTGCCTCTGGTTGTGTCCTTTACCTAATAAATAGATTCACTTGGGATTGTGCTTTGAAAGGTTTCTGTGTTGGTGTTGACATGGATGCTGACCTCAGGATTTATATCCTGACATCCCTTTGAAGGAAACACTTAACTACCAAAGAGATTTGCTTAGAGTCAGATTCAGCCTAAATTAAATGTAAATATCACATAATATGCCAGTGGGATGTTACAGCAATGTATGAAGATAGAATGAGCTTCTCTCTCTTTCTTTTTTTTTCCTTTTGATTTTGGAGACAGAGTCTCCATGTGTCTCCCAGGCTGGAGTGCAGTGGCATGATCATGGCTCACTGCAACCTCTACCTCCCAGATTCAAGCGATTCTCCTGCCTCAGCCTCCCGAGTAGCTGGAATTGCAGGTGTGCACTGCCACACCTGGTTAATTTTTGTATTTTTAGTAAAGATGGGGTTTCCCATGTTGGCCAGGCTGGTCTTGAACTCCTGACCTCAAGTGATCCACCAGCCTTGACCTCCCAAAATGCTGGGATTACTGGTGTGAGCCACTGTGCCCAGCCATTCTTTTCGTCTTTCTTCTTTAGTTAGATGTGAAGAAATGATTCGGGATACAATTATAGGGCTTTCCATCAATGCTTTCTGTAGTAGGACTTTTTTTATTTTTAAATTTTAGTAGTTGTCCTTCTATTAGAGGTATTTTCTGGTCTTCATCCATCAGCCTTGCCTGTGTAATTTTTTTTTTAATGGTCAGTGGGGGTCATTCCTTTTCATACTTTTTACAGGGTCAGCATGAGGGCGGAGGGAGCAGGGAGCAGGAATGGCCTCAAATACAGACTTTTGTCATTATCTCCAAACAAAATTTGATGTACAGCCATGTAGATACATTCACAAGATTTTAATTAATATATCTAAAAATAATAGCTCAACTTTTAAAACCATATTTAGCTATTTCATACTAGAGGTCTTAAAAATTATGAGTGTCCTGGGCCTCTTCTGACATCTCAGAGGTCCTGCCAGTTTTGTCTGCTTTCAGAAGCAATCCCACTTAAAAGTGTCTGTATGTCATTTCTTTTCATACTTTTTACAGGGTCAGCATGAGTATGAAGGAGCAGGGAGCCAGAATGGCCTCAGATGTAGACTTTTATCATCATCTCCAAACAATGTTGATGTACAGCCATGTAGATACATTCACAAGATTTTAATTAATATATCTAAAGATGGCCGGGCGCGGTGGCTCACGCCTGTAATCCCAGCACTTTGGGAGGCCGAGGCAGGTGGATCACCAGGTCAGGAGAGATCTCAAAAATTATGAGTGTCCTGGGCCTCTTCTGACATCTCAGAGGTCCTGCCAGTTTTTCCTGCTTTAAGAAGCAATGCCGTTTAAAAATACATTTAAAAATGTGTTGTCTTTTGGGTTGTTTATTGCTAAATGACTAAACTCTTGGACACAAGTATATAATCCACATTCCAAAGCAAACAAACAGAAACCCAGTAATGCGGACTTGGGAAAACGGACCCCTGAGTATGTATGCCACCTTAGACAAAGCCTTAACTCTGGAACCAAATTTCCCTGGGTTATTAGTGTGAGGTATATGCTTTTTGCTTTTGCTGCCATTTACATGTAACTATCACAGAGATCATTTGTGTTAACTATGAAAAAAAAACAAAGGTGAGCAAAACAGCAGACATAAAAATCACCCTGAATCTTTACTACTTAGTCCCTGTTAATGTTCTGGTGTTAATAACCTTCATGCCTTTCTGAGTATATAGATAATACATGTAGATAAGTATTGTGTGCCTATATTAACCAAACTTGCTTTATGTCTTTTTTTCTTTTTTTGAGATGGAGTCTCACTCTGTTGCCCAGGCTGGAGTACAGTGGCGTGCGTCATCTTGGCTCACTGCAACCTCCACCTTCTGGGTTCAAGCGATTCTTCTGCCTCCTCTCCCGAATAGCTGGGAGTACAGGCGCCTGCCACCATGCCTGGCTAATTTTCCTATTTTTAGTAGAAACCCCGTCTGGTTTCACCATATTGGCCAGGCTGGTCTCGAACTCCTGACCTCGTGATCTGCCTGCCTTGGCCTCCCAAAGTGCTGGTATTATAGGCATGAGCCACCACAAACTTAAAATATTATGACATTTTTCTCTGCCTGTTAATATTACTGTTGCATCGTATAGTAAGGACTCCCTCCAAATCCACTGTCCATTGTGTCATAGCAATGTTTCTTTCTTTTCTTTTCTTTTTTTTTTTTTTTTTTGAGACTGAGTCTTGCCCTGTCTCCTAGTCTGGAGTGCAGTGATGCGATCTTGGCTCACTGCAGTGTCTGCTTCCTGGGTTCAAGTGACTCTCCTGCCTCAGCCTCCTGCGTAGCTGGGATTACAGGTGCGCAGCACCACACCTGGCTAATTTTTGTATTTTTAATAGAGACAGGGTTTCTCCATATTGGCCAGGCTGGTCTTGAACTCCTAACCTCGAGTGATCTGCCTGCCTCAGCCTCCCAAAGTGCTGGGATTACAGGCATGAGGCACCACGCCCGGCCATAAGCAATGTTTCTTAATGAGAGTACTGTTGTCTAAACTGAGCCACACTGTCATACTGGAGAAGTTGAGGAGCTGAGAAGTGAAGTGACTTAAAACACTGACTTTAACAACCGTGAACACAAATGACCACTGAGTTTTGTTTTTTGTTTTGTTTTTGATTTTCTTAAGTACTAGAAATATTTGCTGGCCATGAATGGTCCTCTGTATTTTCTAATTAGTATTTACATACTGGGTTTGGCTATATATTGTGGATTAACAGTAAGGAATATGATAGACTATTGATAAAAATATTTTCTATTGGAGTTAGCCTGCACCTGACATAAGCTACAGCATCTGATACTGAAGAAAAGGGAATGGAAAAAGATGTCTTAAATCATGCGCCTTTTTCCTGTTGCTCAGCTGTCACTAGAGATGTGTTTCACCTTTTAATGAACTGTTTGTGCACGTATATGTGTGTGTGCACCCGTGTGTATGCAGAAGTGCTTGCAGGCTTGTTTTGGAGCCTATTGGTGGTATCCAGGTTTGGAAAGAATGAAATAATTGTCACGGTATCTCAGCAGTTCAGCTGACCTTGACTGAAGGTCAATTGTTTTAATGTCCTCTGGGTAGCAGTATTCAGGAGATGCAGCCCCTACTGGCTCATCTCTTAAGTTGTCACCTCACTTGGTCTACAGCCTTTGGAAGCGTACTGTGTTTCTGCCATTGATGAGCTGGTTGGCAGTATGGGGCCAGTAAACTTACTCTCACACAGGCATTTAATGATGAGAAAAAAATTAGTAATGTCATTTAAGAGCACTTTTGACAACTAGTCCCTCTGCTAGAGACCCTAGCTGCAGGTTAGAGTACTGTTAGGACATCGAAATACACACAAATAAATCTTTCGGTTGCTATTGAACATGAGATGAGGCTATGCCTATGTTTAATTTCCCAGGGGATTCAGGAATAGCCACTGCATGGCCTACTATTTTTAGTTATTTATTTATTTATTTTTGGTCTTCATGTTGTTACTATTGTAAATTGGATGACAATTCTTTGTCCACAGTTATTTCAAGATTTCTGCGGTGAGTTATTTATAAGCTATCTCTTTTAAAGATCTCATTCATTCTTATGCCATCTAATTGTCTCTTTGCCTTGGCTACATCTATTCAGCAAACAAGAAAAATCAGAATTAGATGTGGAAGAAGGCCAAAAACAGGGGCAGAAGATGGCAGTGGAAATATTCAAATCAGGGCATTCGTGAAGCACATTGTAATTGTAAAAGGAAGGAAAGAATCTTTAAAATAGATTTGTTCTGCTGTTTGTTTTTTTCTTAGACGATTTGTTATCCATTTTTGAAGCCTTGTCTAAGGCAGGGGAGCTGGTCCCGGCTTCATGAGGTCACTTGCCAGCCCTGCACTCCGTTCCAGTTGGTTTTTCCCGACCTAGTCAGGAGGGCGGCTTTGGATAGAGTGAAACAATGGGAAAGCGTAAATGCAGGAGCTCCAGTGGCCCTTTTAGCTACTGGAGATCTGCATCTTGTTCCCTAGGAGCCCAGTTTCCAGTTGCATGAAAGCCTAAATGTCGTTACCTGTGCTGTTGCTGGAAGCCACATTTATTAAGTATTTTCCATGTGCCAGGCACCATTATCTACTTTAGTAAATGAGAAGAGAAGGGCTTATGACCATGATAATAATGAATATGAATATAAAGGCTTGACATAGTGGTCTCATAAAAGTAAGCACTCAATAACTATCAATTGCCAGCAATATTTGTCTTGAATTTGTAACAACTCCTGGTAACTACCCTAATGAGTCAGCACCATCGTTATCAACCCATTTTACTGACGAGAACATTGAATCTTAGAGAGCAGAGTGACCTTGGGTAAGGTTACTCTGCTACTAAGTGGCTGAGTCTGGGTTCATATCCAGGTTGGTCTGATTTGACTGTTTGATCCACTCTCAAGGTGTCTCACCGGAATATCTGGTCAGTTCACACTGGGTTTTGGCAGGAAGCTATGTGGACTTCTCACTAGGGTTGTTTGAGGGATCTCATGGCATGGCAGGCAGCATCCCTAGATCAAAAGACCAAAGACAGAGCAAGTTGGAAGTTTTCATGTCTTTTATGACCTCACTTCAGGAATCACATTCCATCATTTCTGCAACATCAGGCCAGCTCTCTTCATGTGGGAGGGGGACTAACTACATTGGAGCTTGAACACCTGGAGGCAAGAATCATTGAGTGTCACCTTGAAAGCTGGTGTTCAGTTGCATACTGATGTTCCCACTGTGAGTTGCAAGCTGTCCAATAGTCTGTTGTTTGTTCTCAAACCTGCTTATATCATGTTGCTCTAACAATATAATTTAATTAAATATTATGTAAACCAATGAAATGTAAGTGGGGAGGGAAAGCTGATATTTCCCTGAAAATTTGTTGGAATGCATTAGGATGGCTTCATAAAGGTCTGTTGCTTAAAAATTGCTGTTAAATTAGGTGTACGTAAAGACTGTAAAATATAAAGGGAAGTCATAAAAAATCTAAAGCACTCAAATTGGTTTGCAAGTATCTTTACATTATCACTCTGTTTCAAATAAGCCCAAATTAGAAATCATAGACACTGAATTATAAGTATGGTTTATATCATGAAAGATACTACAGAATCCCAAACAGGGAACTTAGGTTCAAAAAAAGTTCTCAGTCTACTTTAAAAGATGGATGCAAGAATGAACACTGTGTGTGTTAAAATAAAATGCTTTAAATATGTATGAATAATTTTATATGATTTCTTGCTTTGTGCAAGAATTAACTCATCGTTTACTGGTCTCAAATGTGTTGCAAAAAGGGCTTTTAATTTATGAGATGTTCCACGGGTTCTTTCTTACCTGTTAATTATTACAAAAAGAAGTTTACCATATTGTGTTCTTTCAAGAGTCATAAATCAGTCTGGCAAATTGGCTTGCACTTGTAATCCCACCTGCCCAGAAGGCTGAGATGAGAGGATTGCTTGAACCCAAAAGTTCAAGACTGCAGTGAGCTATATAGCCTGGGAAACAGAGAAAGACCCTGTCTCTAAAAAACAAAAACAAAAAACACAGCAAAGAACAAAGCATAATAAAACAAACCAAGGGTCCTATAAGTAATTACTTTTTTACAATACCATATTTATCAATTCTAAGATGCATAGTGTTCTACATTTTAACATTTCAGAAATCAAAATGCATTCTATAATGAGTGACATTCTGTAACTTAATTGCCAGTATGTTTTCTGCCTTGTTGCTTCATAAGCTATAATTGTTGCCTCAGATTTGATAAAACATGGTAAGTTTTATTATTTTGTTATCTAGAAAATACAGTAGTCCCCTTCTTATCCTCAGGGGATACATTCCAGGACTCCCAGTGGATGCCTGAAACTGTGGATAGTACATAAACCTATATATACTCTGTATTCCTATACATACATACCTATGACACAGTTAAATTTATAAATTAGGGACAGTAAGAGATTAGCAACTATTAATAAAATAGAGCAATTATAATGATATACTGTAATTAAATTTATTGTGAATAAATACATGTAGTGAATATGGTCTCTCTCAAAAAATATCTTATTGTACCATAAGCATCTATTTTCAAACTTTGGTTGAACGAGAGTATCTGAAACCATAGAAAGTGAAACTGGATTGGGGGAACTACTGTATGTTAAATTCATGTGAATTACTGGTTTGTTAGAGTTGAGTTGCGTATTTCTGCCCAGTTGCAGTTTGACTCTGTCTCAACTTGCTAATAAAGTTTTATAAAGTGATGGATTAATTTAAGAAGTGAGAAACTCATTTGATTTTCTTTCAGTGAAGTGGTAAATATCACATCTGTATGTCTTAGTTTTCTCATGTATAAAATGAGAGTTGATGTAAATTATTTCTAAAACTCCTTTTCAGCTTGTGCATCTCAAGATTCTGAGCCTTTTCTAGAAGAAACCAGAACTTCATACTTAATCTGTCTCATGTATTTTCAGGGGGTTCGTAGACCCCCTAAGCTTGTTTCTGAATACTTTAGGATCATTTGAGTTCAAGTTAAGCACCTCCTTGAATTTTGCTTCTTATGTTTAGATTTTTCTGGGTGGTGGGTTTCGTTTCTTAAGGCTTAAGCCTTTGCAAATAATCCCTTCCTTAGTCCTGCTAGAGTTCTTAGTACCATTTGCCCCAGCCATAGATTGAGTGTCCCGTTGCTAAGGGTGAGGGAGAAAATACAACAAAAGAAGGGAAACAAAAGCTCTCAAAATACTTTAATCAAATGATCTTTCTTCTATAAATAACTCATAGCTCTGCCAAATAGGGAAGATTTATTGATAGAAAAAGATTGCTGTCTTATTTCCAAGTTTTCCTAGCAGTGTTTGAAGATCTATAAAAGCTTTTTCTACCTGGAGGTACAAAGTCTTGACAAAAACCTCAGGTACAGAGTCCATTAGAGAAACAGGGAAAGTACCAGGTGTAACACTGTCTAAGTGCCTTGGACAGCTTGTTTTTATTTATTCCCTATATATCTGCCATACATATTGTTTTGTGTCCCTAAGAATTACTGAAGGAAGGATCTACCGGCACAACCATTTTCAAAAAGTGGGCTTCATTTGTGCTCATGCAAAAATTTATGGATCACTTTCTCTGATGCTCAAATTAGCCAATGTAGTAGTTCCCATCTGGACTAATCACTGAGCAGTCTTCCTCCCAGACTTCCCAGTGTTTGGAGATTTTGCCACATATCTTTTGTTGTTTGTGGTGGGTACCATAGTAGAAAACCCACCCACATTGGCCTGCCTCATCACTGTGACTGTACCAGATGAGTTTCACTTGGTGACTTTTCTTTATCCTTTGCAGAGCTGTTTCTTTCCTATGTCCCTCTTTTCCTATCTGGAGGGGGAGGGGGTGGGAGGAGCAGGAAACAGTTTACATTTCCTCCAGTGTCATTAAATTAATTGCAGATGACCAGTTCCTTTAGAATCTAGAACTATCTTTAGAATTTGTTCTAGTAGTTATAGTGTCTCCTTATTAAAGGATAGAAAAGGTGATGGGTACATTTTCAAAAATTCCTTAAAAATTTTATCTTAAATTTTTGTGGGTCCGTAGTTGGTATACATATTTATGGGGTACATGGACATGCAATGCATCATAATCACATTATGAAAAATCGGGTATCCATCCCCTCAAGCATTTATCCTTTGTATTACAAACGATCCAGTTATAAGGAGTACATTTTTCAGTGCACCATCATAATGGATGCTTTTAATTCAAAACAGGCTAATTTAGTAGCAATAATGTGATACTTTCACTAAAGTGATAGAAAAATCAACACTGATATGTACCAGGGAATCCCCTATATAGTTCTCTTAAAATAGTATTTTTAATGTCACAGTGGGAAGATGTTAAATATTTTATCCTATATATATGGAGTTTTGTATTTTGCTGAACAAACAAGCTTTGAAGTCAGATGTGTGTGTGTGTGTGTGTTTTTTTTTTTTTTTTGAGGCAAGATCTCACTCTTTTGCCCAGGCTGGAGTGTAGTGGTACAATCTTGGCTCACTGTAGCCACGACCTCCCGGGCTCAGATGATCCTCCCACCTCATCCTCCCGAATAGCTGGGACTACAGTTGCGTGCCACAGTACCTGGCTAGCTTTTTGTATATTTTATACAAAATAGAGTCTTACTGTGTTGCTCAGGCTTGTGTCAAACTCTTCAGCTCAAGGGATCTTCCTGCTGGCCTCCCATAGTGCTAGAATTACAGGCGTGAGCCACCATGCCAGGCCCAGACGTGTTTTAAATCCTGGTTTGTCACCCGTGAGCCAAGAGAACTTAGACGAGTTTTGTAGGCTCTCTGGCCTTCCACTTTCTGATCTATAATAAGGGAATAACGATCCCTACTTTGTAGGAGTGTTGGCTGATGAAAAGAAGTAGGGGATGAAATCACATAGTGTAGTCCCTGGCACACAGTAAGCACTGTATGAATGTTAGAATATTAGAGATAAATCTATTTCAACAGAGAGCAAAGAAAAACAAGTAAAAGTAAATTTAAAAATTTAAAAATATGTAGATAAGTATTTTCAAGTTATGATTAGTATTTTGGAAACTGAAAATATTATGGACTTCATTCAATCATGTGGAAGTGTCCCTCAAATTTTCAGACAGATTGATTTAAAAGTAGTTTGAGAGTTGCGGTCAAAACCTTCTTCTTCTTCATGACCCATGAAGGATGAGAAAGACTGGCTAAGAAAACTGTTAGGATTATTTAATCCTCTAATTTTGAAAGTACTGTTTTTTAATATAATGAATAACTGACATGAGAAAATAACCTTTCTGGTAATTTTTCTTAGATGCTCAGCTTCTGAAAGGGATATTCTTAAAGAGATACTAAAGTCAGTTTTTTATTTGTGAGTTCACTGAGGAAAATGGACTCCAAGAAGAATTCTGTTGTCTTCTTTGTTGTTGTAAAACCTTTTTTTTTAACTTCACCTATTGTGAAAAGGACTTTGAGCTGTCACGTGTGCAGTATGTATAATTTGGCCCTTTGGTTCCTTTATGAGAAGCCTAATCTAGCAGAGGAGTATACTTGAGAATGAAATTACTTAAGTTTTTTGCTTTAGAAGGTTTGTAGTTTTCCTCAGTTTTCTGTCATTTGACTTACAACAAATATTTGGATTTGTAGCTCATTATAACGGAAATGGTTTTAGGTGATGTATGAACTTTTATGTATATAATCTAGTTTTTTAGTTAGTGGTTAAAATTGTAGATTGCCAGGCTCCTCCTCTGAAAATTCTGACTCAGTAGATCAGGATGGGATCCCAAATCTGCAGGGTATTTTTGTGTGTGTGTGTTTTTAGCATGCACCACATTTGAAAATCAACCAACCCATTGGAAGTGTTGGCTGAAACTCATGGGTTTCTTGGAAGTTAAACTTAGCTTTTCTCTACCATAATACCTGAATTTGAGGAAATGAATGAGAGAGAATGATGTAAGAAGATAATAGGATCTACTGTCAGCTGTTTTTTTGTTTTTGTTTTGTTTTGTTTTTTTCTAATAAAGAGACAGGGTTGTGCTATGTTGCCCAGGCTGGTCTCAAGTTCGTAGTCTCAAGTGATCCTCTTGCCTCAGCTGTCATCAGTTTTGAATAAACATTGTGTGCTGATGGCCTTCTGCTCTCTTCGTGGTACTACTGGCTGTATTTTGCTTAGTAATTCTTTCCACTTGCAACCAATAGTCATAATGTTCCAGAGGCGAGGCCAGTAGAGTGTCTGTCATCCATGAGAAATAAAAATCAAGCAATCAAAAAATGGAAACATTTAGACACAGATGGGGACACTTGGACTCCTGATTGGGTATTGATAGCATCTATGTCTATTAATAAAGCAGGACATTGTACTTAACATGAGAATGATGATAATTATCCTTCAAGGGTGAGAAAGCCTGTTGGTGCTCTGGACTCATAGATCTGTAAGACAGTGACAGTAGAGAGACTGCAGTCTGGACAGACCTGGATCAGATCCTATTTTATTGTTATTAATTGACTCGTGGGTGGAAGGCAGTTTATCTCCCTATTGAAGGCATACTGCAGAGTGAAACTGATGGTGGATGAGGCCGTGGTTGGGGGACCTCTCTACATGGTTATCTTCTATTAATTACTGACTGATTTTAGGGCTCACATTACGTGTTAACTCCCTACCAAAAGCAAATTTAGCAGAGCAATTAAGTTATTGAAGGGAAGTCTTCCAGTTGTATTGCTAGGACAATTAATTCACCCACCTAATGTTTTTGAGGGCCTACTTTTTGCCTGTCACAAAGTTCTGGAAATACTGTGGTGAGATTAGGAGACAAAACTGATGAGGAGACTGACACTGATCGATTTAGTTCAACAAATATGTAATTACCAAGTGAGATATGCAAAAGGAACAAGATTCCATGAGAGGATATGACAGAGACATCTAACCAAGCATGTTCATTATCTATTGCTAAGTTTTAGGGTAATTTCTTACTGAGAAAGCTAAAATGATATACTGTAATGATCTCATACAGTTTCTGAGGGTCAGGAATCCAGGAGTGGTATAGCTGGGTGGTCTTGGCTCAAGAACTCTCATGAGGATACAGTTATCTGTTGGGCAGGGATACAGTCATCTGAAAACACAGCTGGGGCTGAAGGATGGACTTTGACTATCACTTACATGGCTGTTGACAGGAGGCTTTAGTTCCTCACTATGTGTGACTCTTACCACGTGGTAGCTGGCTTCCCCCAAAGCAGATACTCCAAGAGGAAGACAGACAGAATGCACAGAACCAAGGTGGAAGGAATAGTGTCTTATAACCTAATTCTAAGGGTAACATACTGTCACTTCTCCTATATTCTATTAGTCATCCAGACTAGGTTTGTTCACTGTGGAAAGACAATACACAAGAGTCAGAATACCAGGAAATGGGGCTCATTAGTGTCCACCTTGGAGGTCAACAACACACTGAGTATGGGGATTTGTTGGAAAGTTCTTCTGATAAGTTGCTGTTCAAGTTGACACACAAAGAATAAACAGGGGGAAGGAAGGGTACTTTGGTAGAGAGCCTTTCCCAGGTGGTCAGAGCATGGAATGTTTTGAAGCAGTGAACAAAGGCCAGTGCGGATTGAGCAGAAAGAGTCTGGAATCTGAGAGATGATGCTGCAGAGGTTGGCAGAGACCAGACCATAAAAGGACATGTCCTTTTAGGTCATATTAAGGATCTTGTTCTTTGGAGACTCAAGCTGGGGAATGACATAATCAGATTTACTTCGTGTTGGTTTTTACTTTTTAAAAAGATCTATCTGCCTTCTGTGAATAGTGTGGATTATAGGTAGGGAAGCCAGCTTGAAAGCTATTATAGTAGTCTAGGCAAAAAATCATGGTGGATGAGAACATTGGCAGGAGAAATTGTAGTGAACTCATGAAATATATTTAGGAGAATAATTGTCAGAATTTAGACACAAAGTGAAGAGAGTTTTCCAGGATGATTTCTCAGGCTTTGGCTTTTAAAATGAGATGGATGCAGATGGCATTCACTGATAATAAGAACTCTGAAAGTGGACCAAACTTATGAAATACATTACAGAACTGATCTTGAAATTAGTGACATCACTATATGTAGTGAGTAAATGTCTCAGGTGGTTCAGGGCAGGGGGACCAGCAGGGAGGTATTTCTAAGAAAAATGTAATTCTAGTCTAAGTGACAAAAGCATGTTGCATTTTTAAAGCCATATGACAAATTTGGTTTTTAATTTTAATTTGTGTAAGTAGCTAATGTGTGGAAAAGTACATCAAAGATTTCTTGGTGTTTCTCTTTTGATGATCATTCTTGTCTTTCAAAGTGAGAAGATGCAGTCTTTTAAGTACCAGCTTATGTCTTGAAGTGTTAAGGTCCATTGGGATGTACTAGTTCAGGCCTCTATCTCTCCGTTCCACTACTTCCAAACTAATTCACTAACTCTCTCTCATACAATCTCTCCCTATCACACACACACAAACACACATACATTCTTGTTTGTCAAAGAATCAAGTATGACATATAAAATTATAACATTTGAGAGTCTGCAGAGACCAACAGCTGATCATTCTTATATTCTAGGCAAGAAACATGTTAAGTGAATGCCTGTTTTCACCAGGCTCTGTATCAAGGGCGTTTGGTTTTTTGTTTGTTTGTTTGTTTGTTTTGTTTTGAGACAGGGTCTTGCTCTGTCACCCAGGCTAGAGTGCAGTGGCATGAATATGGCTTACTGTAGCCTCAACCTGTGGGCTCAAACGATTTTCCTGCCTCAACCTCCCAAGTAGCTGGGACTACAAGCACGCATCACTATGCCTGGCAATTTTTAAAATATTTTTTAGCGAGGTAGTCTCACTTTGTTGCCCAGCCTGGTCTTGACTTGGCTCAAGCGCTCCTGCAGCCTTGGCCTTGCAAAGTGCTGGGATTACAGGTATGAGCCACCGCACCAGGCTGGGTGTTCATATTTTTTTAAATTTTTTAAATTTAACCTCCTCTCACCTATCAAAGATCTACTATGTTCAAGCAGTGTTCTAGGTATGTGCTACATACCAGGCAGTGGACATAGGAGCTCACCTCCCCATCCACTCCCATGAGTGAAAGGCAGAGAACAGGAGCCATTCCCTGTCCCTAATGTGAGGAGATATGACAAGAGCAGATGAATTTGACATGGCAGTAGTAGACAGGATAAGACTTACAAGGCATGGCCTCATAGCTATTCTGAGGCAGAAAGGAATTCCTAGAATACTATGTTAACCATGATATTAGCGATGATTGTCTTGTTTTGTTCATAGCTGATTCCCAAGCCTCTGGAAGGGCCTAGCATGGGTAGGCCTTTAAAATACATTTGTTGAAAAAATTGAATGAGTAAATCACCATTTTAAAAAAAAACTTTTAATTTTGCAATAATTTAGACTTGGAGAAAAGTTGCAAAAATTGTATGGAGCATTCCCATTTATTCTCCTCTCAGCTTTCCCTAATGTTGACATCTTACATAACCATGGTATCGTGATCAAAATCAGGAAATTGACATTGGCTATTAACTAAACCATGTACTATTAACACGTACAGTACTATTACCTAAACCATGACTATTTGGAGTTCACCATTTTCCCCTCCACTCATGTCCTTTTTGTGTTGCAGGATCCAATCCAGTGTCTCACCTTGCATATCTTTGTTATGTCTCCAGTGGAGACAGTTCCTTAGCCTTGCCTTTTCTTTCATGATGTTGACACTTTTGAAGAAATGTTCTGGTTATTCTGTAGAATGCCCTTCAGTTTAATTCAGGGTTGTCTGATGACTGAGGGTCCTTTGTGCTAGAAAGATTTCATGAAGGAAGGGGGACCTTTAGTGTGTTTGATGTAGGGATGAGACTTGGATGGACAGAGGGGTAGAAAGGAGATTTTTCAGGCAAAATGAACTGTGCCTAGAAGTATCTATTCTGGAGCACTTTGATGTTGTGTTGCTGCTTCTTTGCATGTGTAAATGATGGGTAATCTTAGCTGACTCCTTAAGAGATGTGATCACCCTTATCCAGCGCCCTAATGCTTGGCGTCTTGTCTTTTCCCCATTGGTAAGAAAATAAGAATGTCTTCTTGGTTCATGCACAACCCCAGCCTCCAACAGACTCTTTGTTGTTGAATTCAGGCTTTGGTTTCCTGGGTGTCAGAGCTGATGTGCCTCTTGTCATCTTTTACCAGACTTTACTCAGACCTTCTCTAGTCTAGGGATATAGAAGCGTATTATTTATTTTGGAGATTATTACTGTTATATTTGCTAAGATTCAGCAAGCACTGCATGACTCTATATCACATAGTGTCCAAAGTGACTCTTGGCCATGCCTTCTCAAAGGGAAGTGATGTCTCCCCTAAGGGAGGTGAACACTGGTTCTTAGGGGGTGAAACAAAGCTTACCCTTTTTATGTAGAAAGTGCAGATCTACCTACAATACCTAAACAGATATACAGTATATCTGTGTATTACAATATCATTGGAAAGCAGGGGTTGATTAGGAGAAAAAAAAATCTAAAAAAGCTCATTGGTTAGAGCAATAATGAAGAAAAGGGTGAGCAACACTACTGTAGTCCAAATGGTTTGCCTATATTGTCTCATTTAAATTTTACAACATTATCTCGAGGAAAGTAGTCTCAGTTTCTTCATTTGTATTTTCTAATGGAGATAATGAGAATTAGTGAAACTGAGAATTAGCTCAAGGTCACAGAGCAAGTGAGTATGGATCATGGGGATACCCAATCAGGACAGACAGACTCCAGAGTCCAAGGTCTAAACATAGTTCATTGCTGTCAATTTGTAACCTTACTCACATTAAAAAAAACAATTAGTAAGTCCGTGGAAAAAATATATAGCATATCCTAAAACCAGGGAAAAACTTTATGAGGCTTATTCATTCATTTGTATTAATATGTCGCATTGCACTACTGTTATTAGGGCTGATAATTATAGTGCACTCTATATATACTTGCAACATTGATGTCAGGATTCTGGTCAGGCACAAGTATATCATCACCGTGTCTATTCATTGTTACATCTCCATCGTCTAAAACAATGCAGCACATACGAAGTGCTTTAAAAAAATGTGTTGAGTGAATAAAGGAAAAAGGATGTTATATTCAATAAAATTTTTTCAAGACCAAACTGAATTCATTCTGTTTGATGTTAGGGCAATACTGTTTACACTTAAAAAATAAATAAACATGACCAAAATGTAGGACAAGACTCATACCTACCACAGAGAATATAAGTTCTGGGTGGCCAAGTGAGTTTGATGTAGAAACTGCCTCTAGCTACTTACACTCCAAATATATGACTTAATATTGTTATACCATGCATAGCTGATAGATTAAATCAGACAATTTTTCCATCCATCTTCAGGGGCTCAAAAAAAAAAAATCCAACAACTCAGTATTGTTATTTTAAATAGAATGGTATTAATGCAGTTGAGTGAAGTTATAATTAAGGCATCTTTTTTTCTTTTTCATCTGAGTATCAAGAATAGCTATTTATGTTTGAAGTGGGGACTAAACATCCCTTAGATGTATTACCACACTGAACAGATCAGCAAAAACCTCAAGTTGCAGGAGCATGTAATTCCCTCTCCTGGAGAAATGTTACGTTTACCATCTGTGAACAGGAGACATAAGTTAATCAGTATATTACACAAAACTTATGAATTCATCTCATAATTAAACCAAGGCATAACACATGCATCTGGTTGAGGTATGTTGAAGGTTCATATGTCATGTCAAGAGTGGCTATGGAATGAATTAAGTTAGATTTCCTAAACTTCCCTCTATAGGCAGATGCAAATTTCAGTTTTCACAGGCCCTTCCCAAAGTAATTCATAGGATCAAGGCCCCAAGAAAAGCTAGATTTGCTCAAAGGAGACCCATTTTCATCTCTATGAGTGGAGACAGACAAAAGAATGGTGACATCACCACCAAGCCCTCATTTTCTTGTCCCCAATGGCATTTACCCATAGTCTTGAGAGGGCTTCTAAGAGAATCTATCATGAGTGCAAATGAAACCAGGAAGTTGTGTAGCTCAGAATCTGAGAGTAGTTAGGAATTTTGCTGGCTGCTTCAAAGGATAAGCCACTCTTTTACCCCTGTATTAAATGCAAGCTTCTTTTGGAAATGGGTTCAAATATCTTTTTTCTCTAAATCATTGTTTGCTTTTAATTCTCATTTTCCCACTCCCCTGAAGCTTATCAGATTTGGCATAATTAGATGTTCATGTTGGGAAATTGGAACGGGCGCACACACACACGCACACACTCCTGAGCTGAGCCCTATTACCTGGACAGGCTGTACTCCAATCCTCTTCATCAGAGAGGGTGGGTGCTTCAGGGCTTCTAATTACAGGCTTTCTGCCTCCTAACACTCAGCCTTCGAGAACCCTCTCAGCAGGAATGCTGTGTACTAGACACTCCATTCCACACAATGAATGACCTAATATAATTATTTGAAATTGAAAATCACTTTCACTCTGACAGGAATATCTCAACGCCTCCCCCACTTTGGAGTTAACAACTTACACATTCCTTTTCTGCCTCTTATCAGCATCGGGCTTATCTAGTCCTCTGATGAGCCCCACATAGGGAAATTGTACCAGCTTTGCTTTGGGGAACCTCTCATGTCAAATTACTCCTCTGTGTCTGCTTTAAAAAAAGAGGAGTAAATGTGATGTTACTCACTCTCTTAGCTAATGCATTTATGCATTTCCACACGTTGGAAGGAAGGTCTGTTTCAGAGGCCTTCTTGTGGATTGTATAGTCTTCTGCTTCTGTAAATCACATGAAAAAATCATTCTAATATTATGTGAAGTGTAACAAATAATTGCTTTTGGCTTTCTTCTTGGGTGTGTTAGTCCATTTTCACACTGCTATAAACTTCCCTGAGACCGGGTAATTTATAAAGGAAAGTGGTTTAATTGACTCACAGTTCCTCATGGCTGGGGAGTCCTCAGGAAACTTAGAATCATGGCAGAAGGGGAAGCAGGTACCTTAACAAGTCAGCAGGAAAGAGAAGCAAGCAAAGGGAGAAGAGCTCCTTACAAAACTGTTAGATCTCCTGAGAACTCACCATCATGAGAACAGCATGGCAGAAACCACCCCCATGATCCAGTTACCTCTCTCCCTCCACACATGGGGGTTACAGGTCCCTCCCTGGACACATGGGGATTACAATTCCAGATGAGATTTGGGTGGGGACACAGAGCCAAACCTATCATTGGGGATTCCATTACCATTTTTTTTTTTTTTAAAGACAGGGTCTGTATTGCCCAGGTTGGAGTGTAGTGGCACAATCACAGCTCAGTGCAGCCTCAGACTCCTAGGCCCGTGCAATCCTCTCACTTCAGCCTCCCAAGTTGCTGGGACTACAGGTGCATGCCAACATGCCCAGCTAGGTTTTTTGTTTGTTTGTTTTTGTTTTTTGTAGACACGGGGTCTCCCTCTGTTGTCAAAGCTGGTCACGGCCGGGCGCGGTGGCTCACGCCTGTAATCCCAGCACTTTGGGAGGCCGAGGCGGGCGGATCACAAGGTCAGGAGATCGAGACCACGGTGAAACCCCATCTCTACTAAAAATACAAAAAATTAGCCAGACACGGTAGTGGGCGCCCGTAGTCCCAGCTACTCGGGAGGCTGAGGCAGGAGAATGGCGTGAACCCGGGAGGCGAAGCTTGCAGTGAGCGGAGATCGCGCCACTGCACTCCAGCCTGGGGGACACAGCGAGACTCCGTCTCAAAAAAAAAAAAAAGCTGGTCACAAACTTGGGGGCTCAAATGATCCTCCTGTCTTGGCCTCCCAGATTGCTGGGATTGTAAGCATCAGCTATGGTGCTTAGCTGTGGGAATTCCATTTCTTCTTGCCATTCCAGGTAGTGATGTGAGCATGCTGGGGGCCAATCCCAATTTAGTCAAATTGATTATTTCCCATCACTATTGCTGTGGTCCACCTGAAACTAAAACCAAAATTGTATATGAATAAAAGGAAGAGCTGCCCAGAGGTGACAGGTTCAAACAGGGCTCTCTGAGATTTTCTTCTTGGCCTAAGGAGTCCAATTTCTTTCAAGTTTTATTCTTGCCAATGAAGAGGTGAGATATCATCCAGAACTCAAAAGGGTGTGATGCCCTCTTGGCCTTAGTTTACTAAAAGCAGTAGCATGGAGAGACCAAGATCCAGGACTTTGAACTTGGACTGACCTGGAGCATTGCTCCAGCATTTCTTAGCTGAGTGACCTTTGGCAATTACTTAACCTCTCCAAGCTTTGTCTTTCTGATCTTTAATAAAAAGACAAATACTTAACGCCCTCCTGGGGTTTCTTGAGGGTGAGATGCGTCAGATTTGAGGCTAGAGACTAGGGCCAGGATAGAAACGTAAGGGCCCTTGAATGCAGAGCTGATGTGGGTAGCTTTTCTTCTATGGAATGGGGCCAGCAGAGGTTTCCACTGAGAAGAGGGAAGATGTGATCCTGTCTGTATTAACCGAAGTGCCAGGTGGTGGACCCAGGATACACAGGCTTTTAAAATGTTCTGTACCAGAAGAGAATTTTTTGGCTCATAGTTATCACTTAATAAAATGGCAGATGCTATTTAATAATAATCGTAAGTAAAATAGTGATGATGATTATGATAATGAAAGGTTCGGCTTTCTTCCTGCCATATTTCGAAGTCAACCCCACACTCCAGTGTTTGATCGGCTCCTCCATATTCATTTTAAGGTGGTAGCAGTTCTTGGTGGGCCCCTCTTACCCTGGCTACCCAGGGCCAGAACCATGTGACTCCCTTCCCCTAGTGGGTGCCCTGAAAGCCGTGTTTGTCCGCCACCCCCACCCCTGTCCAAGGCCCTGTGGATGGGGGCGGGCAGGCAGTCGCGCACTCCTGGGGGGTGTGTAGGGGGGTACCAGCCGCAGCCCAGAGTGTGAATAGCGCGCATTGACGCTGCTGCCGCCCGAGCGGGCTGGGGACACCCTGGCCGAGCCTCCTGCCTGCGAGCCCCATAAAAGGAGCAGCTGCCGCCGGGCCGCTCAGACGCGCGGGGATGAGGCGGGCGGCCACTGAGCGCGCGCCTGGGCTCCGGCAGTGACCGAGGCGGACCTCGGGGCCGCTCCGGGGTCCTCAGGTAACGGTTTTGTCCTTGGGTTTGGAAGTGACAGCAGGAAGAGGGGAGGGGAGGGGGTTAGGAAGGGAGGAAGGAGGCTGGGCGGGAATGAGGAAGAGGGAAGACGGAAAGAGGGAGGAAAGGGAAGGAAGGAGAAGGCGAGGAAGTGGCGGCGCCGGGGAGCTGCTGGAACGCGCTGCACTTGCCGCCCGCCCGGGCTTTCAAGTTCCCCCCTCCCGCCTTCCTGGGCTGGCGGTCGCGTCCCTCCCGCGCCCGGCGCTCGCAGCTCGGAGGCTCCAGCCAGCCATGTTTCTTGGGCGAGCATCTCTGCCCGCGCCGCGGAGCGCAGGGCCCGCGCTGGGACTGCCTTGGCTGCGGCGCCAGGGCAGGTGCAAGCAGACGCGGGCAGCCCATCAGCTGCAGGCTCGCTCCACCTGGGGCGGGGGTCCCTTGGAGTACAGTTTACTTTGGCTCCAATGGGTTGAGAGCCAGGTTCCCTTCCCCCTTGCTGCCTCCCGTTCCCGCCGTACCCGCTTCCCTGAACTGCTGCCACTTAATGAACTGTTGGCTCACTCCCACCCTTCCAGTAGCCTGCATTTTGAGCTTAAGAGTGTTGTTTGCAGCCGGGCGTGGTGGCTCACACCTGTAATCCCAGTACTTTGGGAGACCGAGTTGGGCGGATCACTTGAGGTCAGGAGTTCGAGACCAGCCTGCCCAACATGGTGAAACCCCGTCTCTACGCAAAATACAAAAATTAGCCGGGCGTGGTGGCGCATGCTTGTTGTCCCAGCTACTAGGGAGGCTGAGGCAGGAGAGAATAGCTTGAACCTGGGAGGCAGAGGTTGCAGTGAGCCGAGATCGTGCCAGTGCACTCCAGCCTAGGCGAGAGGAAGAGACTCCATCTCAAAAAAAAAAAAAAAAAAAAGAGTGTTGTTTGCATAAAGCTGGGCTCAGCTGGAGAAAATGGAGATGAATTGAAATGGGAAGCCCTTTTATGCAGAGCCTTATTGTAGAGCCGCTTTTCTCCACTGGCCCTGAGCCTCTCGTGGTCCCCAGTGCAGGGAGAGGGGATAGTAGGGTGCCCAGGCCTTCTTGCGAGCTGTGTACCAGCTGCCCCTTCTCTCCTTCATTGGAATGCTTCATCTGTGGGCAGAAGGCTCCTCTGAGGTGGTGAGAGCCTCATTTCACCTGGGATGCCCCCAGTACCCCATGGCTCCAGTTTCCATGGCTTCCTGCTCACTCACAGGAAATGTAACTTCTGGCAGTCAGGCCTATCTGCCATGAGCAGAGCTGCTTCCTCCAGAGCAAAGTGTATTCACATCAGGCTGTATGGGTTCCAGTCTGCAGGACTGGTTATTGCTCCATGGCTGCAGGAGGTTATTGGAGACCTTTGCTTGAGGAGCTCTGGGATGGTAGTTTTGGAGTTCCTCAATTACTTCATTTGTTCCTTATTTGAACATTGTTCTTAATTTGTCTTCATTGTTCTAAGCTCCTAATGAAGGTTCATAGTTGGCCTTTTTTCTCAACATGTGGTATGTTTGAACTCCAGGCTCTGCCCTGAGTCTGGAATAGAACATACCTGATTGTAATTCTGTTATGGAGTGAACATGGGCAGATAACCATAGTTGCAAGCTATATGGAGTATCTAAACATAAGCCAGACACTGTTATTCCTCTTCAATACACTCAGACACCAAGAATATCATTCCCACTAAACAGATAAACAGAAGTGGGATTTGTCCAGTGCACACAGCTACCATGTGACTGTGCTCGGATTTGAATCTAGGCAGTAGCCCTCCAGAGCTCCTACTTTTAACCCTGCCTCTTTGCAGAAAGTGGGCAGTACAGTTTCTCCATGGTTTCATTCTGGGGTACCTTGAGGTGACCAAAAAGAATACCCAGCTGTGGAGTAGATAGATGTGGGTTGAATCATGGATCCCACATTTACAAAAAGCATCAGTTAATCTATATAAATCCTACATGATGTTTTATACTGTGGTAATAGATATAAAATGCCATCTCATAATTATAAGCAGGCATTATCAGATGTATTTAGAAGTTACAGTAGTGTCATACCCTTTATAGAGATTTTAAAGCAGAGGCTGTCTATGCTGACGTTCAACTCTGTCGCTTAGAGGTTGAATAAATGTGGCAAAGTATCTAAGCCGCTCTAAGAGTCAGCTTTCCTATCCTTCATTGAGTTATTTTGCGTAAGAGGTGCACTTAAAACAGCACGGAACCTGGCACACATTTTAGGTGCTCAAGAAATGTTGGGGTTATTGTTTTATAAGTCAGCATGGACTCTTGTATTGGGTATGTATTTATTATGTAAGATGGATTGATGTAACAGTGGTTCAGCATTACTCCTTCAGCTGCAGTGCATCATAGACCTTCTATGAATGTTAGCTTACATACATGTACATGCACCCTCACATGTATGCATACACACATATATACACATACATAGTGTCCAGAAGGTCTACATTTGAAATTATAAGAACTTAGTGAATTCTGACTTGTTCAGTAAGGGCCCTGTTTTTCTTGGCAAAGCAATCATTGACCTTTTTTTTTAGGGTTAGAGAAACTTCAAAGTTAATTTTAAAGCTGTCTGAAAACCAGCTGGGAGAATTAACACCACACCTAACAGTTGCAAGGAAAAAAAAAATGGATTGACTACGACATTTACTTTCTTCATAGGCTGTTAAAAACTGTAATGTAATTTGCTAAACTGTTACAAATAATCAACTGGAAACTTAACTTAGTTAAACAATTCTAGAATGAATATCTTCCCTGGATGTGATTGTATAGATGTTGATAAGTGAAAAATAAGTCATTGAATGAGGCATTTTCAAAATACAACCTTGACGTAGATGAACATGTTTTAAACAGCTCTTCAGGGTTTGGCCAAAATATTTGCTTATAAAAGAAGAGGATGCTGCAAGCCCAGTGTTCATAAAAAAGAATGTGCAAAGTGGAAAGCAAACTGAATGTCGATCCATAAAGGACTGTAAATTGTAGCATATACTTACAACAGCGTGAATATGCAGTTATTGAAATAATGAGGTATTGTTTATATGCTGTATGGAATGGCCCATTGAGATACCACCTCCATGGGGGCAAGAGTTTTGTCTGTTTTGACTGCTTTTTTAGTGGTTCCTAGAATAATTGTTAAATAACAAGTAAATGAACGCGTGAATATTGTTCAACGAGACAAAGCAAAGTATTTAACAGGGTCCATAGTTAGTGGCCGTTTATGATTTTAAATGTATGTATATATGCAAGTGTGTGTGTGCATAGAAAACATTAGTTGTTTCTGGGGAGGGACTGGAAGGCTATGGTTGAGAGGGAGGGAGATTTGCTTTTATAGTTTGAGTGTGTGTGTGTGTGTGTGTGTGTGTGTGTGTGTGTGTGTTTTTAAATCATACCCCAATATGCCCATGTACTAATTAAAAATAAAAGTTCAGAGGACCTGGTTCCCCTGAGTTTGGTGTTATTTTTTATTCTGCATAACATAACCTTTCTGTGATCCCTTTACTACATACAGGCTGTTTAATTTTCTCACCATGGTTAAGTGCCTGCAAGCTTTTGGTGGGATAATCACATTTTTTTGAGGGGATGGGTGTCTACTAGATGGAATTCCTATATAATAAATGGTGCATCATCCTGCCTGTGGAGATTGCTCATGAGGGAGTCCTTTGGAGAAGTCTTCAGGGACCTCTGACACCTTAGACCAAGCTTGGTCCTTCTTAGGAGCCCTGTAGATACTTAAGAATGAATAGATGGCTAGAGTATGAGTCACCTAAGAATTTATAATTTCATCACAATAAAGGCCTGTCTGAAAGTAAGCAAGTTTTTCTTCACTGTGGGTACTTCCTGGCCTTTGACACACATCTTATGTACAATTCCACTATTCTGACCTCTTGTCATTAGGTCTTTTAAGGAAGTAGTCTCCAAAGTGCGAGATGACCCATGAGAATACAGGAAGAAACCCTCAAGAGTTCCAGGTATATACATTTTTTAAATGTTACCTTTTTAATATCACATATACACCACATGTTACTGGTTTGCCATATTTTCCTCTCTCTCTCTCTCTCTGTCTTTCTCTGTCTCTCTCTCACTCTCTCTTTATTTGGATGAACCATTGAAAGTAAGTTGCTGACATTATGCCACTTTGCCTTTGGCCACATTTTCCATTTCTTAAATTTCTTTTAAATTACTATGTTTTGGGATAGGTGTTAAATTTTTTTCTTACGGATTTGTCAGAAGTGACACATTATGAGGGGATGCCTATTGTGAGAGTTGTGTCTGAAGTTTTCACATGTGTCCATTTCTAAGATTTAGGTCTTAATTTCTGTCATCTCTGACCATTTTGGTTAACTGAAACTAATGTACAAGTTTCTGTTGCAGCCTGCCCCTTTCCAAAGATACAGATCCTCCTGCACTAGATGGTATTGATATAAATGACAGTGATGGTGAAGATATTAGCAACGTGGTAACATGCATGTGGCTGTTTATATTTATAAATCACACTCACATGTATTACATAATCTACAAAATAACCCCATCAGGTTTGCATTATGTTTGTTTTCAGAAATAACCCTAATCATATTTCTTGCTTCTGAATATTTCTGACAGCTTATATATTCTTTGATATTTGGGAACTGGCCTGGTACTATCAGGCATTGGGGTTGCTCGTGGCTTGGTGATGGATCAAAACAAAAACGAGACCCCTTGTAATCATGCCTTAACACAGACAAAACATGAAAAGTGTCCAAACCACAAAAATGACCACACATCCTCCCATTCTGGCTAATATGAGTGACGGCTGCTTCTTTAAATATTATAGTTGTAGCATAGCTTCCTTCTTTCTGCATGCTAGGTAAGATTTATTAGGAAACACAATCATAGAATTACCTCCATGTCTTAACAGCATCTAGTCCAGAACAAAGCCCTACTTCCTTGAACCCTCCCCCAAATCACGTAAAGTTACCCAACACATGTGCAACTCCTATAAAAGTTCTTTGCAATCTCCTCTTTCTGAGATCCCACAGTTCCTCACAGTGTGCATTATCCCTGCTGCATTGAGTGATAAATTGACTAGTACGACTACAGGTATGTTCCTAATGGTCTCGGAAGCATTTGCTATTTAGTTGTTTACAAACAGAAGAACTTTCCAGAAGTCGTTGGGTAATATTTTATGGTAAAATACAGCATTTTAAAATAAAGTAGTAATTATTTATTATAATTTGTAAAATATAAAAATATAAAAGGCACCAAGAATGAAAGAAAAATGTACATTAATTTCATAATCCAGGAATAATCTTGTTGAATATCTGGATATATCTTCTTTATATATCAGCTTCTATGTCTACTATACCTCTCTCTCTCCCCATATATACCCACACACATACACACACTCATACACATGAGATATAGATAATTGGTATCATCCTGTGTATGTGGTTTTTTATCCTGCTTTTTTCATTTAACATGATTATCATGACTATTTCTTATACAATCTGATTTTCCTCCAAACATATTTTTAATCATTAGTATCTTGTCATATGAGAACAGAAAGGTGTTCATTCGTTTTTCTGTCTAAAATGATTGGGTTTTCCTTTTTAAATAGCTGTGATAAACATCTTCATGGTTTTTTTTATTATTATACTTGTAAGTTCTGGGATACATGTACAGAATATGAAGATTTCTTACATAGGTATACACGTGCTGTGGTGGTTTGCTGCACCCATCAACCCGTCATCTACATTAGGTATTTCTCCTAATGCTGTCCGTCTTGTAGCCCCCCAACCCCAACAGACCCCACAGTGTGTGATGTTCCCCTCCCTGTGCCCATGTGTTCTCATTGTTCACCTCCCACTTATGAGTGAGAACATGTGGTGTTTGGTTTTCTGTTCCTGTGTTAGTTTGCTGAGAATGATGGTTTCCAGTTTCATCCATGTCCCTGCAAAGGACATGAACTCATCCTTTTTTTATGGCTGCATTGTATTCCATGGTATATACGTGCCACATTTTCTTTATCCAGTCTATCACTGATGGGCATTTGGGTTGGTTACAAGTCTTTGCTATTGTGAATAGTGCTGCAGTAAAAATATGTGAGCTTGTATCTTTGTAGTAGAATGATTTATAATCCTTTGGGTATAGACCCAGTAATGAGATTGCTGGGTCAAATGGTATTTCTGGTTCGAGATCCTTGAGGAATTGCCACACTGTCTTCCACAGTGGTTGAACTAATTTACACTCTCACCAATAGTGTAAAAGTGTTCCTATTTCTCTACATCCTCTCCAGCATCTGCTGTTTCCTGACTTTTTAATGATAGCCATTCTAACTGATGTGAGATGGTATCTCATTGTGGTTGTGATTTGCATTTCTCTAATGACCAGTGATGATGAGCTTTTTTTCATGTTTGTTGGCCACATAAATGTCTTATTTTGAGAAGTGTGTGTTCATATCCTTTGCCCACTTTTTGATGGGGTTGTTTGTTTTTTTTTCTTGAAAATTTGTTTAAGTTCCATGTAGATTCTAGGTATTAGCCCTTTGTCAGATGGATAGATTGCAAACAAGTTCTCCCATTCTGTAGGTTGCCTGTTCACTCTGATGATAGTTTCTTTTGCTATGCAGAAGCTCTTTAGTTTAATTAGATCCCATTTGTCAATTTTGGCTTTTGTTGCCATTGCTTTTGGTGTTTTAGTCATGAAGTCTTTGCCCAAGCTTATATCCTGAATAGTATTGCCTAGGTTTTCTTCTAGGGTTTTATGGTTTTAGGTGTTATATTTAAGTCTTTCATCCATCTCCAGTTAATTTTTTTATAAGGTGTGAGGAAGGGGTCCAGTTTCAGTTTCTGCGTATGGCTAGCCAGTTTCCCCAACACCATTTATTAAATAGGGAGTACTTTCCCCATTGCTTGTTTTTGTCAGGTTTGTCAAGTCATATGGTTATAGATGTGTGGTGTTATTTCTGAGGCCTCTGTTCTGCTCCATTTGTTTATGTAACTGTTTTGGTACCAGTACCATGCTGTTTTGGTTACTGTAGCCTTGTAGTATAGTTTGAAGTCAGGTAGTGTGATGCCTCTAGCTTTGTTCTTTTTGCTTAGGATTGCTCTTTTTTGGTTCCATATGAAATTTAAAGTAGTTTTCTCTAATTCTGTGAAGAAAGTCAATGGTAGCTTGATGGGGCTAGCATTGAATTAAAACTTACTTTGGACAGTATGGCCATTTTCATAATGTTGACTCTTCCTGTCCATGAGCATGGAATGTTTTTCTGTTTGTTTGTGTCCTGTCTTATTTCCTTGAGCAGTGGTTTCTAGTTCTCCTTGAAGAGTTCCTTCACATCCCTTGTAAGTTGTATTACTAGATATTTAATTTTCTTTGAAGCAATTGTGAATGGGAGTTCACTCATTATTTGGCTCTCTGTTTGTCTATTATTGGTGTATAGGAATGCTTGTGATTTTTGCACATTGATTTGGTGTCCTGAGACTTTACTAATGTTGCTTATCAGCTTAAGGAGATTTGGGATTGAGATGATGGGGTTTTCTAAATATACAATCATGTCATTTGCAAACAGGGACAATTTGACTTCCTCTTTTCCTAATTGAATACCCTTTATTTCCTTCTCTTGCCTGATTGCCCTGGCCAGAACTTCCAACACTATGTTGAATAGGAGTGGTGAGAGAGGGCATCCCTGCCTTGTGCCCATTTTCAAAGGGAATGCTTCCAGTTTTTGCCCATTCAACATGATATTTGCTGTGGGTTTGTCATAAATAGCTCTTACTATTTTGATATGTTCCATCAGTACCTAGTTTATTGAAAGTTTTTAGTATGAAGCGGTGTGGAATTTTATCAAAGGCCCTTTCTGCATCTATTGAGATAATCATGGGATTTTTGTCATTGGTTCTGTTTATGTAATAGATTACGTTTATTGATTTGCGTTATGTTGAACCAGACTTGCATCCCAGGGATGAAGCTGACTTGATCGTGGTGGATAAGCTTTTTGATGTGCTGCTGGATTCAGTTTGCCAGTATTTTATTGAGGATTTTGTATCAACGTTCATCAGGGATGTTGGCCTGAAATTTTCTTTTTTTGTTGTGTCTCTGCCAGGTTTTGGTATCAGGATGATGCTGGCCTCATAAAGTGAGTTAGGGAGGAGTCCCTCTTTTTCTGTTGTTTGGAATAGTTTCAGAAGGAATGGTACCAGCTCCTCTTTGTACCTCTGGTAGAATTCGACTGTGACTCTCTCTGGTCCTGGGCTTTTTTTGGTTGGTAGGTTATTAATTATTGCCTCAATTTCAGAACTTGTTATTGGTCTATTCAGGGATTCGACTTCTTCCTGGTTTAGTCTTGGGAGGGTGTTTGTTTCCAGGAATTTGTCCATTTCTTCTAGATTTTCTAGTTTATTTGCATAGAGGTGTTTATAGTATTCTCTGATGGTAGTTTATATTTCCGTGCGATCAGTGTTTTAATATATGTTCAGATTTCAGTTTTTTCTTTAGGATAGTTGTCCCTTGGAAAGAATATATCTTTTCAAACTTTTTTATGTGTTGCCTGATTATTTTTAAAACGTTGTTTTTGATACATACACCATCCAGATTTAGTAACAGTTCGGCCCTGGGGCTTGCTGCAACACAGGGAGCCCTGAATCCCTTTCTCAGCCTCACTGCTCTTCCCAGCACATCTGCTTCCTTCCTCTGTCACAGCAGACTGGTTATTACATTTTAGCAACATGGCTGCATTTGCAGTCTCCACGTGGAAGAAGGGAGAGGGGCACCTACCAGTGAAGGAAGAATTATTGTGCATTGAGGATGCAATCCAGTGTGTATGAACTAAAACCTCTTTAAGGGCAGACTCTGATGAATCATTACCTGTTTCTCAGCACCTGGCAAGCAGCTTTGTGAAATGCTCTGTCCAATAGATATTTTTTTGAATAAATAGATAATAAATCCATTTTAGATGTAAAGCAACCTGCAGTATCAAAAATCCTTTTAATAAAACACAACCCCCTCTCAAAACAAATGTAAAAATTGATAGCCCCCTATATTTTTAAAATGTATATTCATTCTACCATCTTGCAGGTATTTATTGAGGGTGTCTGTTTGCCAGGCACTTTTTTAGGCACTGGGAATGTAGTAATGAGTTCAACCAAGCTTACATTATGGAGCATGAATATAGAAGAAACACCCAAAATAAATATAAAATGCCAGGAAGTTATATAGGCTGTTATGTAAAATAACGAAGAAGGGTGAGGGGGGTAGAAAATAAAGGGGGTTTGATGTAATTTTAGATAGAGTAATCCAGGAAGACATGTATAAACTAAGAAGTCTCTCTCCTATTGGTTGTGATTACTGATCTCAAATATTCCTTTTAGCTTAGAAGTTACTGAGTATAACATATAGCATAAGTTGTTATAGCATAAGTTGCTATTGTATGTGGTTTATGACTTTCCCTTTGAGCCCATCTTGGTGTTAAGCACTTCCCATATGTTGTTTAATATTCCCGTTGATCTTACGAGAAAGCTCTTAAGAGCTTTTCTGTGGAAGTGAGTGGAGGGGAAGTGAGAGAGGTTACCTTACTTGCCTGAATTCAGGTAGTAAGTGGCAGAGCTGATCCTGAAATCCAAACTTTGTTTAAAACCCCTGGAAACCTATCCTTAGCAAGGACTGAGAAGCCTAGGGTTAGTCCTCTCCCAGGTTCCTGAGGCTAAGATGGGAAACGCACTTGTGGTCAAAACTACTGTGGTGAAAGGTTAATTAGAAAGCATTGGTATGTAAACTGTATTTATATAGACGACAGACTGCTTTTGTTTCCAGAAAGTGGGTACAGGCACCGGCCTCTCTTCATATGCTAAATAGTTGCCACAGTCTGCTAGAGTGCCCAGGAAGCCAGCTCCCTTTGTGTCTAGGAATAGTGTGGAAAGCCTGGCCAGGCTTTTGATCCAAATATATTTCCTTGCACCCTCCTCATTGAGCACTTCTGCTTTGGCCATGATCACAAATGAGGATACAGGTTAAAAGGACACAGGCATCTTTTTTGTTTGTTCTTGGTCCCAGAGAACATAGTATCCATTTCAGATGGTTGCTTGGCAATCTTGTGCAGAAGAGGTTTTCTCTTTGACAGTGGTTGGTATGTGTTTCTAGTTGACAGTAGTTGGTTTGTGTCTGTTTGATGGTAGTTGGTGTGTGTCTGTTTGACAGTAGTTGGTATGTGTGTTTGTTTGATAGTAGTTGGTACGTGTTTCTGGTTGACAGTAGCTGGTATGTGTTTCTGTTTGATGGTAGTTGGTATTTGTTTCTGTTTCACAGTAGTTGGTGTGTATGTCTGTTTGTTGGTAGTTGTTACATGTTTCTGGTTGACAGTAGTTGGTATATGTTTCCAGTTGATGGTAGTTGGTACATGTGCCTGTTTGACGGTAGTTGGTATATATGTCTGTTTGACGGTAGTTGGCATGTGTGTCTGTTTGATGGTAGTTGATATGTATTTCTGGTTGATGGTAGTTGGTATGTGTGTCTGTCTGACGGTAGTTGGTATGTGTTTCTGGTTGATGATAGTTGATATGTGTGCCTGTTTGACAGTAGTTGGTACCTGTTTCTGTTTGCTGGTGTTGGTGTGTGTTTATGGTTGACAGTAGGCAGTTGTTACATGTGTCTATTTGATGGTAGTTGGTGTGTGTGACTGCTTGATGGTAGCTGGTACGTGTTTCTGTTTGATGGTAGTTGATACGTTTGTCTTATTTAATAGGAGAAAAATATTGAGGATTGAACAGAGAAACGAGTCTGCTCTGGGTCTGACTGCTGCCCTTCCTGTCCATCTGGCATGGATATTAATGTTGCTCTGAGGGTTAGATGAGAGCACGGCATCTAGCGGACCTTCCTGATTGAAGAGAATCACATTGAGGCTATAATTAATTTTTCAGCTCAATTACAGGCTTCTTTTGATAGCCTTAATGTTGTATTTGCCAGATTTCTAAGAGCTTTGGTAACATTGCAGTTCAATGCCAGCCTAACTTGGTATAAATTTAAGTACAGGGAATTGATTTCTGGATAGTTACTTCTTTTAGAAAATACTTAACACACGAGAAAAAGTGTTTTTGGATGAGAGAGAAGGAGGTAGATAAGAGATCAGTGTTTTTTATCACCACGTGAAAGGATGATGTGTATCTTTTAATCTGGCCAGAGAATATCCCCTGAGTCCATGCCACTTAAAGCATTATTCTTAGCTGTGGTATTTTGTTGTTTCTATTGAGAATTTAGAAGTCTTGAAGCCATTGCCTTTCTGGTTCCCAATAATGCTATCTTCTGGTTTTATCCTATACTCCAACCTGTAGGTTAGTGGAAAATGCAGAGGGTGTTGTAAACATAACTGTTTACATTTATTTATGTATTTATTTTTTATTGAGATGGAGCTTTGCTCTTGTTGCCCAGGCTGGAGTGCAGTGGTGTGATCTTAGCTCACTGCAACCTCCGCCTCGTGGGTTCAAGCGATTCTCCTGCCTCAGCCTCCGAAGTAGCTGAGATTAAAGGCAGCCACCACCACACCCACTGTTTTTTATTTTTTTATTTTTATTTTTTATTTTTTAGTAGAGACGAGGTTTCACCATGTTGGCCATGCTGGTCTTGAACTCCTATCCTCAGGTGATCTAACAGCCTTGGCCTCCCAAAGAGCTGAGATTACAGGTGTGAGCCACCGCATTCGATACGTTTAAAAGATAATTCTCTTCATAATCTGTCTTTTTAAATGTGTGATTTTCAGGGTGTTGGGGAACACCATGAGATCCTAATTTGACTATTAAATAACGACTGTTTCCTTTGCATTTACTTAAAAAGTCTAGTGATTTTTTTCAGTGGAAGGTGAAAAGTTGGGAGGTCATTTCGAATCCAGGAATGATTTCCTGATATCGTTTTCATTACAAGCTATGCCCAAGTTCTGAAGACTCTTAATCAGAGTTCATCCTTCTTCTCTGCCCTGCACAACCATAACATTCCCGCACTGCTTTTCTTTCCTCCTTCTCACTTATTGAACATTAAACTATGAGGAGATAAAGGTGAATAAGTTACAGTTTGGGGAGAAACACATGAATAAAATAACAGTGAACCAATGTGGCAAATGCCACAAGATGCCATAAATTATGGGGAAAATGCAAAAGGGAACACAGAGAAAGGAGTGAAAGGGACCATGGAGAAGGGAGTGCTTGTTCCTGCTTATGAATATATAGCTTTCAGAGAAAAATGGGCTTTGTAATATCAATAGGAGTTTCCTGGGCAGAGAAGGAAAGATCTCAAAGGGATAGGTAATAGCTTGAGCAAAGTCATGTTGGCATAAATGTGTTTGATCTATTCGTGGACAGTGTGTAGTGGAGTGCATTTAGAACTTAAATTCACAGAATGGATGAGGGGTGATGGCAGAGGAGCTTAGACTACATAGGTCGGGATATATATTGTAAAGGACTTGAGTTTTATAAGCCTGTGGAATCCCCCGTAACACTTCTGTTTCACTTAAAATTCATTCCATTGTCATAGCCTGAAGAATTCAGACTCAAACAGAAAAGAGAATTTATGTGCTTACCTAATGAAAAAGTCCAAAGATAAACTACCTACAGGCATGGCTGGCTTTGGGTACCCAAAACATGTTAGCAATCTGCCCTTGTATCTCTCTTCTGCCCACTGCTGTATTGGTGCCATTCTCAGTCTTATCTCTGGTGGGAAGCAAATTGTTCCTAGCAGTGTTAGAGTCCCATCCTTGAAGCTTAGCATCCTTCATGAAAAATGAATTTTTCTCCTTTTTCTCAATGGTTATAACCCGTGTCCCAAGATTGAATCCAGTTAGATTAGCCAGGGTCATATGGCCATCCCTGAACACTTTGACTAGAGAATGGATTATGCTGATTAGCTTGGTCAGGGTCATATGCACCTCAGGAGCTGGGAGCTAGTGGGCAGAAAATGGGTAATAGTGACTAGATAGACTGAAACAGTGCATTTCCAATCTAAATCCCACCCTACCCTATTGGCTCCTTTGAAAAGGTCCTGGAATCCTTTTTTTATTCCTTTTGCCTTTATAACTGTTGCAAGGAAGCCAGCCAGAAGGCTCATTATCGTTTTTGTACAAATGCCCAGGAAGGGTAACTCTAGCAGTATTTCAGGGAGACAAATATGTATGTATCCAGGTCACTTTTTATTTTCATTCGTATTATCCCATACAGGTTTCCTGAGACCTTCCGATATGGGAAATTCTAGAAGCTAGGAATCTATAGTATGCTAGGAGCTATTATACAAAGATGAATCTAGGCTTCACAGAACTTGTAGCTTAGTAGGGGTGATAAGATTAGAACAACAACAAAAATATACAGTGAAACATCAGTATATATGTATATAACAGACACAAAATCAACAGTGTGTACCTTTATAGTCAACATATGAATGTAAATAACACAGTCCACGCCAGCTACCTTTGCACATGGTATATGAAGGTCCCGAAGTGAACAGGAGTTTAGGCTTAGGCTTGAGTTGGATGTTTCCATTTGTTTTCAGGTCCCACGTGCCCCTCATGGGGTGAGCACCTCACCAAGTGGGTGTGATTGTAGTATCTTACTATGTATTTTTAAAAATCCAACATGGTCCTTAAAGTTAAGCGGCTTCCTTAGCTGCTGTTTAACCAAAGAAGCTTTAAGCTGTCAAGAAAAAATATTGAAGTGTCATAATTAAGATAGAGGTTACCTAACTGATCTCTATTTTAAGAAATACTAATTTTCATTTTGCCAAATAAAACCTTACCTTTTTTCCTTTGAATCATCCCCTTGTAGTTACATGCACAAAATAGCTTTCAGTTGAATGAGTGATGGTATTTGAATGCCATTGATAGTTTCATTCCATTAGAAGAGAAAGAAACAGAACATTTGGATTGCTTTTCAGATTTGAAAGAGTCCGGTGTTCATTGTTTTCCTGGTGTGAAGCATGCCTGAATCCTTACAGAAATTCACTGAGTCCTTGTTCCCTGTTCTTTTTCTTGAACACAAACTTTACTTATAGAAAATGGGTAGGGTTGAATCTATACAGCTTCCTTCTTCCTATTCCTGTTGCTATCTCTGGCTTATTGACTGGAATCAGCAGCTTATTTTAGAGCTGCAAGAGACAAGGCATCTCATTTAGTTCACCTGCCTTCTTTTGGAGACAAGGCGAGTGAGGCTGTTAAGCTTCTTCAAAGTTAACAATAGTCTTCTCTTGAAGCACATCTTCCCTTTGAAGAGCTATTCATGCACCAGGCTTTTAGGAAAAAGGAAAATTGTTTTAATGAGCTGGTATTAGAACTCTCCACTATCATCAGACTTCCTTTTCCTCTTTCATATCTTTTTCAAATTCATGGTAAGGAGTGTCAGTAAAGCCCCTTGGGGAACAAGAACACCACCACCAAGAAGGAGCTGACCTGGGCTGACTTCTTCTACCAGCCGTGTTGGATTCTGCCAGAGTTATTTTTGTCCTTGGCAGTCTTCTTCCTTCCTAATTGCTGGGCCATATGGTGCCTTGTCCCCCACATGGAGAGTTGGCACTTCCCCTCCATTCAATCTCTATCATTTCTGTTGCACAAATTACCTGCCATGGTGATGGGGTTGAACAACCTCACCCCCTAGAGGCTCTGCAGCATCCATGCCTTAGAAATCAGAGCTGAAACCTCCTACTGATGCCCTGGATTGGTGACCAGGAATGAATAAACTGAACAAGAAATAGTGAAATGGGATTGAGTTTGGAAGCAGCCAGACCTGGGTTCAAATCTTTCTGCTCTCTTGCCATCATCGTCAGTGATCTTACTGACATCACAGTCAATGTGAATTGAGTGCTTACTGTATGTGTATGCCAGGCACTGTGGTCTCATTTCCTGATCTCATTTGTTTGTCACGTTAGCTCTTAGGGAATAGTTATTAGTGACATGGAATAGTTATTAAGACACTTGCCCAAGTCACATGACTTGGGCTAATTTCAGACGCTGATCTCTCTCTCTCTTTCCAAATCCCACACTCTTTTTTTTTATTTTTTAGAGACAGGATCTCACTCTCTCACTGAGGCTGGAGTGCAGCAGTACATTCACAGCTCACTGCAGCCTTGAACTCCTAGGCTCAGGTAATCCTCCACCTCAGCCTCCTGAGTATCTGGGACTACAGGTGCGCACCACTACGCCTGGCTAATTTTCATTTATTTATTTATTTTTGTAGAGATGAGATCCTGCCATCTTGCCCAGGCTGGTCTCAAATTCCTGGACTCAAACAATCCTCCCACCTTGGCCTCCTAAAGTGCTGGGATTGTAGGCATGAGCCCCGCACCTGGCTCCAAATACCACACTCTTAACCAATGATGACTTCTAACTCTGAAATATTATCTGAAATGGATATTAAATTGTGCTTTTAAACTGTATTCCATGCCATTACATAATTTGGAAATAGGACTGCCAGTGATCATGCTTTAGAAAAACACACACACAAACATACAACAAACATTTATTCTCTCACCAGGTTTCTAAGTATCGGGAATCCAGGAACAGCTTAGCTGGGTAGTTCTGACTTAGGTAGTTCTAGGTAGTTCTCTCTCTCAGAAGCTTGCAATCAAACTGTCAAGCTTCAGTCATCTCCAGCCTTGAGTATGGCTAGAGAATCCACTTCTAAGCTAGTCCTTGTGCTTTTTGTAAAACATTCTGAGTCTAGAATTTACATAAGCCATATAAGCGTTCATGAATGATCTTATCTAGTAGTGGAGAATTTTGGATTGGATGGACGTAATATTTGGGATGATTTCATGAGACTTTGAAGGTTGAATTTTTAAAGCCTCCACCAAGAAATGGCCTTAACCACATGGATTCAAATGCTCAGAGAATGTTTTGATAGAGGAGATCTTTTAGAAGCTGCTGCATTGGGGGAATATTTGGTCTTGTTAAAAGAAATGTGTGTATAGCTTTCTATATGGTTTTGGTAGAATCCTACATGTCACTTTCCTCAGAGGGTAGTGAAAGTCTTTGAATTCTAGAAAGTGATTTTGGGGTGATCATGGTACAATGACGGAATTTTTCAATAATTACGTATTTAATGACATTTTGAAACTGTATTTTGGAAGTTCTCTGTATTTTGTGATAGTCACAACACTAAAGTAATGATTGCAGTGTGTTTAAAAATGAATCTAAAAATGACAATTATGGGTACAGTCTGAGTTTCTTCCTAAGTAAACACAACACAAAAGTTACTGTCAACTTGTCTTTTCCTTCAGTGTTTGATTCTGTGATGAGAAGAGCAGACTGCAGTGTTACCATGAAGCCCCTGGGGTCAGTGACCACACCTTCTTTTGTCTTTGTTTCTCCAGTGTCTACCACAGTGTCTCCACCCAATAAGTGCTTCATAAATGTTGGACAGAGTTAAATCTACTAATTTGAGATGATAAGGAAAACCATCCAGTATTTGGAGGAAACACAGAACCAGGTCATTCACACCTACCATAAGGAAGCCAGTCAAAAAATAGGGATTGCCTTCTTTTTGCAATACAGGAGCTGTTTTAAGTATGCGGGGCTACAGAAGATGTCCCCCAAAAGTTTATCTTTAGGTGGAAGGAGACAGACGTTTACAAAGTAGATAAAGAATTCCTGTGCTATCACATGCTGCAAACAAGAAAGCATAGAGTCACATGATGTAGACCAGGAGAGAGGGAAGGGTCCTGCTAAACCAGTGACACCCCTAATGTTGTACCATTTGAGGGGAGGCTTGATCAGTGAGAAGGAGGCAACCACACATGGATCCATGGGGAAAATTGCTCTGCAAAGAACGGGGGAATGATCATAAATTAAAGCAGCTTACAGGATGGGAGTGCATTGTCTGTTTCTTCTTCTCAGAGGTAAGTAACCTAGAGCTGATGATGCAGCTTGATGATCACCTGGACCCAGACTCCTTCTGTATGTTTGCCTTTCCCTCCACAGATTTTTGGCTCCTTCTGTCTTGTTAATTGCATTTTTCCAAACACATGCTCCAAGCTTGGGCTGCTGTTTTTGCACTGCAGCCAGTCTGACCCAGAAAGAGCAAAAGAGAGATGTGCCTTCTCTATTTAAGGTCTCTTCCTGAAAGTTACACATACTTCTGCTTAGATCCCATTGGTAGAATGTCATTGTTTGGCTATGTCTAGCTGCAAGGTAGGCTACATATGTAGTCTCTATTTCAGGGCACCATGTGGCCCTGACAAACTGAGTGTTTGAAAGCATGGGAGAATGAACATTTGAGATTAAGTCGCAGTCCATGCCACAAACAGCAAGTGCAAAAGCTTTGGCATGCTCAAAGCCATTGTGTCTTAGTGAAGAGAACAGAGGCAGATGAGGTCAGAAAAGAAAGCAGGAGTGAGATCATATAGAGTTTTTTAGCCCATTATGAAGAGTTTTTCAAAAAATTGCTCCCAATAGGAAACAATTGGAACATTGAATAGAAACCATTGGAGTAAAAGATAAGATGATTTGTTTTAGAATTTAGAAAGTTTTCTCTAACTATTATGGAAAATGAATCCTAGGAGGAGAAGGTTGGGAACAGAGATATGATAGGAACATGTACGGATTTATAGGAATTGATGATGGTGGTGGGGTTATACTAGAGTTGTTGGCAGCTGAGAGGATGAGAAGTGGTCAGGTTTAGAATACATGTTGGATGTAAGTGTAGGGCTAAGGGAAAATAATAATAATGATGGCTAATTCTTTATTGAAAATCTGCAACGAGAAGTGAACCATTAAAAGAGTGAAGCAACTCACTCTTTTAATCTGTATAATAACTGTGTGCTATAGATTCTATTTATTCTCATTTTATGGATGGGGAAACTGAAATTTAGAAAAGTCAAGGAACTGGCCTGAGGTCACTTAGCTGGAAACTGGAAGAGCCATGACTCAAACCCAGCAGTCTGGCCCCAAGGCATGTATGTTCTTAATGCTGCTGTATTGCACTTGAGGGTGATGCCCAAGTGCTTCATCTGAGCAGTTGGTTGGACGGTGGTTCATTTACAAAGATGGATAGGGAAATTGGAACTGGAGAGCAAACCTATAATAGTTCAGTTTGAGAATGTTAATCTTATTATTAGAAATAAGTATTATAACTATAATAATTGTGTGTTACAACTATTATTATAAATAAATATTATAACTTTAAATTTTGGAATAGTTTGACTCATAAAGTTGCAAGCATAGTAGAGTTCCTGTGTACTCTTCACCTGAGTTCCCCTGATGATAATGTATTAGGCATGCATTGTATTAATTCTAAGCTGTCTCTTAACAGGTCTAGGTGGAAATTTCATGTAGGCAGTTGGATGATCCGCAAGTCTGTTGCTCAGATGGCAACCCTAGCTATAAATTTGAGATATAATTTGAGATCCATTAGTGTATTGATATAAAGCCATGGATCTGGATTGGAACATTTGGGGTTGTTTTTTTTTTCAGATTTTTTTTGTGTCCTGAGAGAATTTAATGTAAGAAAAGAGATTTTGCTTATGCTAGGAACCTACTTAATTAATGATAAGCAGTACCATTAATCTGTGGGCCGAGCACTTTGTTAAGCATTACACGTGACTTATGTCATTTAATTCTCATAGCAACCTGAAAGCATGGGGATTATTGTCCTTATTTTTCAGAGAAGCAAAGAGAAATTTTTGAGAACTACAAATAATACACACACACACACACATACACACACACACATATCATACACATACCACACACACGTACGTGTGTGTCTTGCTCTGTTGCCCAGGCTGGAGTAGTGTGCAATCTTGGCTCACTGCAACCTCTGCCTCCTGGGCTCAAGCGATCCTCCCACCTCAGTCTCTCCAGTAGCAGCTGGAACTACAGGCACACACCACCACACCCAGCTAATTTTGGTATTTTTTGTAGAGACAGGGTCTCACTACATTGCCTAGGCTGGTCTAGAACTCCTGGGCTCAAGCAGTACACCTACCTCAGCCTCTCCAAACCTGTATTTTTAGCCACTGTGCTATATGGTTCTGGAGGAGTTTGTGATGGAGAAAAGGAGCGAAAGACTCACCTAATTCAATGACGTGGATGAATTAGCACTCTTCTAATTCAGTGACATGGATGACATTAATGACAGGTATCCAGAAAGTGACATTCAAAGGAGCACTCTGAACACTAGGGATCACCTTCTCTATGTTAACCTTGGATATGATTATGGAGTTGATCTTGCTACAGGTGCGTGCTGTATTTGTGCTATATGCAAGGTATTGCTTCATTCATTCATTCATTTGTTCATTTTTTTTTCAACAAATACCTACTGATCCCCTAGCTAGGCACTCTCACAGATATATGGGTAATGTGTGAACAGGTGGAATATGGAGAGGACTTAAAGTCATTTAAGACATTCCAAATGTGAAGATGGAAGAGGGTCAAGATCAGCTAATGATAGAGAAAGAGAGGGAAAGGCCTTAACCAAGCAAGTACAGCAAAGGCTTACTACTGCAGAAACGAGCTAGTGTGTGTATATTATATTTATGTATATATGTATATAGATTATATGTGTATATATTATATGTGTATATACATTTTTATGTGTGTTATATCTGTATCCATATATTATCTATGTGTGTGTATACATATGTAAAATCTATTTCACTCCTAGGTATATACTCAAAAGAATTGAAAAAGGTTTTTAAATAATGACTCATACATAATGTTTATAGCAGCACATAATTCACAGTAGCCAAAAGCTGGAAAGGACTTAAATGTTCATCAACTGATGAACAGATAAACAAAATGTGGCATATCCATGTGAGAGCATACCACTGCTCAGCCATGAAAAGGAATTAAGTACTGATACATGCCACATTACATGCCTTGAAAACATTTCACTACAGGAAACATTACACTACAGGAAGACAGACACAAATGGGTACATATTGTATCATTCCATTTTTATGAGAATAAGCAAATTCATAGTAGTTGCCAGGAACTTGGGGGAGAGGAGAACAGGGAATTAATGCTTAATGGGTATGGCATTTCTGTTTGAGTTGATGAAATGTTCCAGAACTAGACAGTAATGTACTGTCACTGAATTGTATAATTTAAAATTGCTCAAATGATGACTTTTATGCTAAGTGTATTTTGCCAAAATGTGAAAAGTATCTACTCAAAACCTCTTTCTTTTAACCTGGGAGCAGAAAGTCCAAGACTTTTTTTTTTATTTTAAAAAAAGAATATTTACCAATTAGGCATTACTTAATGGCAGTATTTTGTTTTTGTTTTTTGTTGGTTGGTTTGTTTGTTTTGAAACAGGGGCTCCATCTGTTGCCCAGGCTGGAGTGCAGTGGTGCTGTCTCAGCTCACTATAACCTCTGCTTTCAGGGTTCAAGTGATCCTCTCACCTCAGCTTCTTAGTAGCCGAGACTAGAGATGTGTGCCATGATGCTTGGCTAATTTTTAATTTTTTTGTAGAGACAAGGTCTCACTCTGTTGTCCAGGCTGGTCTCAAACTCCTGGGCTCAAGTGGTCCTCCTGCCTTGGCCTCCCAAAGTGCTAGGATTACAGGTGTGAGTCGCCACGCCTGACTCCATAGTATTTTGAATGATAAAATAATGTTTTGGTACAGGGGCCAATTTTTACCTTGAGAAAAGGGGAAATATTGGGAGTTGACATTTGCTGAGCATTTGTTCTCTGCTACATATCATGCAAAGCACTTAACTCTTATAGATTACCAAATTGAAATGATCACAATAACCACAAAGGGTGGGTGATATTTTCTTCACATTACAGATTCAGAAATTGAGATGCAGATGGTTCAGTGACCTGCCTTGTGTCTTACCAAAGAGAGGTACAGTCTCTGGAGTGCCAAGCTCATAGGATTTTCTACTCCAAGGGGACAGACACTACATCTCCTTATATATCCATGGTGACTTTAGGCCCTAGTCCCTATCCTGCCATGGTGTATCTATTGAATCTCTTCCATGAATGAATGAAAGACTTTGGCTATGTAGAGTAGCACCGTGTTTGACAGCAATTGCACTGTGTTGAAAATCTTAGTTTTGAGAAATGCTTAGATAAATTTTGCACTACTGGATGAATTTTGCAGTGTAATATCAATTTGTATCAGTTGACATGGAGTGAAAGAAAAGGGAGGTAAAAATAAAGTGCTTCTGTTAGTTTTGCAGTCTAAATTTCAGAACACCTTTTTCAAGGTGTTTCACTTTTTTCTTGATGTAAATGAGCAGTGGAGCAAAGAGAAATTAATAAGCCATTTTTGGTTAACTTATGATACTCTTAAAATCCTTGTAGTCTTTCACCCAACCAAAAAAAAAAAAAAAAAAAAAAAAGCAGTCTGTAAAAATATCATTGTTCTATGTGAAGATCAATACTCTCCACCCCACTTTTTAAAAAATTTCCAGTTGGTACTTCTTATGATCTCTCTGATACATAATTAACTTTTTTTGTTTGTTTGTTTGAAATGGAGTCTCGCCCTGTTGCCCAGGCTGGAGTGCAGTGGCATGATCTCATAACCTCTGCCTCCCGGGTTCAAGCAATTCTCCCACCTCAGCCTCCTGAGTAACTGGGATGACAGGCATGCACCACCACTCCTGGCTAATTGTTATATTTTTAGTAGAGATGGGGTTTCACCATATTGGCCAAGTTGGTCTCAAACTCCTAACCTCAAGTGATCCACCTGCCTCAGCCTCCCAGAGTGCTGGGATTACAGGAGTGAGCCACCGCTCCCAGCCCTGACATATAATTAACTCTGAACAATATAAGTTAGGTGTGAGACTCAGTGCTCGTATGGTAGCATCCCAAGTTCGCCAAGCTGTGGAAACGCCAGTGTTGAGGGCTGGGCCTTTGCTTCCTGAAAGGAGCCACTGGTGTGACAAAGGAGCTGTTGTTCGTCCTCTGCAATGTCAGCCTAAAAGCAGTGATTTAGGTTGGCTGTTTGAGAAATCAAGACAATCACCAGTGGAAGAAGAGAAGATACGTGAATCTTAGCCTTCCTAAAATACCATAACCATTCTAGATTTTTTTAAAGCCTGCATTCTTTGCTTTATATGTATCTTTCAGGCCTGGAATTAAGGACTTAATATTCTTTTTTCCTTTCTCACTCCTGCCTGCTGGTGGCCTTTGAAGGTCCCAGGACTTAATGTTAATGATTGATGGCAAAGCTGGGAGCTAACAGCTGTGGGTTGGATGACCGTTTAATTTTTTAACTATTAGAGGATTGTAGGAACGTTTAATCTCGCTGTTACCCCTGCTGTCAGTTGAAGAAATGCTCCCATCATAGCACTGAAAGAGTCAGGCCTGTAAAAGGTAGCCTAGAAATTCCCCTCCTGGTTGTTCTTGTATTTAAAGTGATGAGAAGGTGGGTTAAATACAGTGGTCTGGGCATGTGAGGAGAGAATTGGGCTTTTCACTTTGTAAGCAATTGCAGGTATGTCCAATGTGTTATTAAGGTAATTGAACTGCATTTCCATAAAGAGGATCGTTTCATTACCAAATTCTTTCTTTAATACTGTCATAATGGCAGCTGTAGCACATATGAACTAATTTGCATGCAGATAAAGAATTTTGGGCAGCTTGGTAGCATAATTGCTGCATAACATACGTTGCAAGTAAGAGCTGGAGCTTTTACTAGAGGTATGCTCGTGGGACCCATCTCCCTGACTTTGTTAAATTTCAAATGAAATACAAGCAAGGAATAGCCATTTCAGTGACGCCCCATTTGTTTTACAGGCAATAACTTCCCAAGTTACCTTAATTTGAGCAGTCATTTTGGCAAAAAATGGCAAAGATGTCAACAACACCTTCACAGTGAACTGAACATCAAGGAGGGCAGGAAAAAAGAAAAATGAAACAAGCATTATATCCCACCCTGCCACTGGAGTGGAAAAGCACAATAAATATTTCTCACTTGCAAATCACATTAATTAGGTGATGTAGATTATGATGAAAGTGGAGAATGTACAATGAGTTCTGTAAAAACTAATCACACATAACAAAAGATTCTTTGTTTTTGCAAAGATTAGGAAGCCTTTTTCCATAGACATTTTCTATGAACTGTGATTTTCCCGTAACTGTGACGTGGTGACGTTACCGAAGTCCCCAGCAAAGTAAGCAACTAAAACAGGGGACAATGTGTGCCTCCCTTGTATGGGGCACATGTAGGTATATTGAACACGTAGGTATTCAGGAAATAATACCTACTAATTGTCTACCTGTACAATTGTGATACCTAATTATATAATTAATAAGTGGCTTCCCACCATCAAACCCCAGATGTTGAGTTAGGCACATTCTACTGCTATATTATTGACAAGATAATTGTTTTGTTCTTTTGTTTTTTCATACATTTTTACAACTCAGAGGCTCTCTGTGACTATAATTGAATGACCATGTAATTATAATCTCAGATGGTCATACAGTGCTTATTCCAGACCACAGCATTCATTGAAAGTAAAGATGTCCTTTTTTTTTTTTTTTTTTTAACCATTTTAGAAGCCATATTAGTGGACTTAAAAACTCAACATTCCAAACAGAACATTTCTCAGATTACTGTTGATTCCTTAGTGAGGATGAGATCTTTGGGTAGCATGTGTGTATCTTAGTTCTACAGATTTTAAAAGCATTCCAAAGGTTAGTCAATTGTTTTTCTGCCGATTATCTCAGTACAGCAGACAATGTGTTTGGCTACAAATACTGTAAAGGAGAAGAGAAAAAAAGAAAAACCTACAGAGGGCTGCGGTTGTTTGTGAGGGTCATTTTGAAGCAGAGTTGCAGATTTGAGGAAGCTACTCCTCTGCTCAGCATATGTCTGTCCATAGAGAGGTGGTGTGGAATTCTTCTGGGAAGGTTATCCACAACAGGGTGGCTTTGACATCGGTGCAGTGGGATAGTAGCATCTGGCAGTCTTGCTGATTGATGGCAGTGAGCCGCAAATGGGTGTATTATAGGGAGATGAAAATGTGTAAATTTGAGTCTAGGGATGCAATTCCAAGTAGGTGTTTAAAATTATGACTGAGGGTGGTAGAGCTGAGGGGAGAGGAGAATGATTTCTAGCAAGCAGCGCAAGTGGACCTCGATGGTGAAATAATTGTTTCTGGAAGCCATACGTGAGGCTGCACCTCCAAGGCCTGTGGCTTGAGTATTTGATCTAAAGGGTACCATTTGCAGATCATTAATGGGCTGGGTTGGGACCTTTGCCAGTTTTCCTATTACATGTTTCTGGATTCTGGCCAAAACCTTGTGGATGAGTTCCAACGTCTAGACAGAGCCCCTTGGAGCTGAGAGAGAGTTAGAATGCGAGTGACCACTAGGAGTTCTGCATGGCCTGATGTATCAGATATCTACCTGTTGCCATCTATCGTTCAGCTTATCTTGGATCTACAGTAGAGTCTACATAACTTTAATGCACTTCACTGTTTTCAGACTCACACACCAGGGCAGCAGAGTAGGATGTGTTGACACTTTGTTGACTGGGCTGCATTTATTTGTTGGTTCTACATCCTCGTTTCTGTTTGAGCATGGTCCACTGTGGAATTGAATGATGCACTGAAACCCTTCCATATTTGCTTTGGGAATTTGACAAAAGACAGTCCAATTCACCTTACATGTCTCATTTTTCTATAAGCAAAAACAGAGTAATGAAACATGACTAACATATATTAAGTCCTGTAAGTTCCAAGTCCTGTATAAGAGAAACTTTCTATTCATTATTGCTTAGAAATTCTTACAGCAATTTTATGAGCTACTGATTAGGAATGAGTACTTCTGTTTTACCTGTGGCAATTGTTTTTCTTCTCATGAAACCTGGGAGAGACACCATCATTTCCAGATAGAGTGCATCAGATATTTTCCATTGCCTGTTGCCATTGTACACCAACTTTGTGATTTGAGAGTATACAGTAAAATGTTCATTGTGAAAGATTGCTGTCAAAACTTTCCCAAAGACCAAAATCAACTTTTCATTCTTCCTTCCTACCTTTCTTCCTTTTTTCCTTTTCTTCTCCCCTTTTTCCTTCCTTTTCTTCTTGCTTTCCTTCCCTTTCTTCTTTCCTCTCTTCCTTTTTCAAAGTTTCATTGAGCATTTGCTTTGTAACAAACACTGTAGTAACTTGAGGTCTGTGTTTCATGTGATCTTTGCGTTTGAATTTCTGTTGGTGACAGCAGTAATAGGACATCATAAGCTCTTCTGTAGCTTGCACTCCCAGACTTCCTACTCTGGAAGTATTTGTGCTTGTGATTTTAAATGATACAAAATTATAGAAGGGATATTTTTACCCCTATGGCTAATTTCTATTTGTGTTTCACTTCTAACCACTATTTCCAGTTATTTCCAGGACTGAGAGAAAAATTCTTTCTTAAAATACTTGTGCAGTTGAGTTCTAACTTACGTATGAGTTCCTTTTCAAGCATATGAGGCAAACAGAATTGCTTGAGGTCAAGATTTCCCTTGAAATTCTCTTAATCTGTGCAATATCTAACACTCCATGGGACAGTATGCATGTGAAACAGAGACTAGTGGGAGAACAGCCTCCAGTCACCTGGTCACTCCAGGACAGAAGTTCATTTACAAGGAGAAACAACACTGCTCTTTAACTTGCTTTTTTTTTTTTCTTACATTCTTTGCTTTTTTTCCCCCTCCCCCACTCCTTGCCTCCCTCTCTTCCTTTTTAAAATTTCTGACCTTGCTTATATTATTAAGGTTGCCACATTAGATGGTGTTTATAGTGACTCCACTAACCCTCTGTTGTACCTTCACAGTTGTGTAGACTAGAGCATGGCCTCATGAAACGTTCCTATTATCTGAATTAGAGTTTTCTACTCTTGAGATAAATGGTGGGCATGCATTAGTTCAATAATAACTGACTAATATGGTAATAGCATCATACACGGTAAGATTATGTGTACTTTATTGGTTGACTGTGGTGTAAAAGACTCTTTGGCAAATGTAGTATGTGTACGTAGATTCCATCTTTAGCATGCAGGAAATACACATTCTGGTTGAGGAGATCAGTTATGGTGTCATTTCAGTGGAGAGTGGGATATTCTACAGCGTGGGAAAGGAATGAATACTATGAGAACCCATAGTAATAATACCAAGCCCAACCTCTTTGTATCAGACAAGGTTCCTGGAAGAAGTGATGTGTAAGCTCAGCCTGAAGCCAAAAGAACACATGGAAGTCTTCCCACCCCTACTCCAGCAGGAATTGGTGGCATAAATATTTTTTTGGTAGAGGAATTATAGGTATAGAATCTCCAAGTGCAGACAATCATAGTAAGTGCCAGAAGTACCACATTCAGCTAAATTAGCCAGGACTTGTCTGCCTTTGAAGCATTTACTTTGGGGAGAGGTTTGTGGGGAGCTAAAAGTACCCAAATGGAAGTCTTGAGTACTGACACCTATGACTGGTGAAGAAAAGATGAGCAGGTCATACAGAAATTTTCAAAAGCTTGATTGACGGAATTTGTGTTTTACCATGTAGACTTTGGGAAGCTACTGGAGGGACTTTAAACAAGTAAGTGATGTAATTAAATTTATATTTGTTGTTGTACCCTGAGTCTAGAAAGTGTGCCCTTTCTCATACATTATTGTGAGATTTCATCCTAAACTTAACTTTATGTAGAGGAGAAAATAAGAACAGGAATCCTTTCTTGATTTAGAGATCCTTTAAAAACACGAGTAAGTTACCTTCGAGATTATGGAGAGTGATACTTAAACTCCATCAGCCTATGCTTGTGCTTATAGAACACTAGTCCTGTGAAATCCTCTGTAAAGAAAGAGTTGAGTAAACACAGCATAGTTTATTCTTTTTGGAAGCTCTCAATTAATATCAGGATGTTCAACACCTTTGAGAAGTCTTGCAGTGAAGAATTCTGTTTAATTGGGTTGAATCCAGTGCTTTTCGACATTATTTGACTCATATCTCATTATTGCTGGATATATATTAACATTTTTAGGCCACGTTGTGGCAGAAAATATTGCTCTTGATGAAGGCCATTGTAAGAGTGAAGGAGGGTATGAAATTCCGTTTGGATTTTTTTTCCTCTGTGATAGTATTCCCTCTTTATTGTTACTTTTCTGTTATAATAGAGATTTGGGAACCCATCATTACCTTAAGCTTGTGTAGCTATAATGAAGAATAGAAATGTCAGAGGAACACATCCCAGATACATTAAGTCCCATTGAAATAAGCAATCAGATTAATCACCATTATAAATTTTTTAAAATAGCAGAGCTATGGTTTATGCATCAGCAGAGGCATGGTGGCTTCTTGGTAAAAATTGAGTTTTCCGATGGTTATCTTATAATGACTTTCTAATGCCTTACAACATAACATTCAACTTTTCATAAAGCTCTTGGGCCTGAAATGACTCATTAACGTATGGTAAAGAGTATAACATTTATTACCATGTAACAGCCACCCAAGAGGAAGATAAATCACTCAGGAACTCAGGTATGCATATTTACATTAAAATAGCGAATTTTCATTGTCCATGAATATTCATTGTATTGTATATTAATACTCAGTAAGTAATACAGGCCTCAAGTCAATATTCCCTGAAATCTATATTTCATAAACTAATGGCATGTTGGCATATGTATTTAAATATTTATTAAACCAATTCTAAACATCTGTTGTACTTGCTCCTAAATCGTGGGCTATTGATATTTTTAAAGCAGTATTTCTTTCCAACATCCTTCCAGTGATGTATCTTGAAGGCTGGTTGTTTAATATAGAGATATATGCTAGGAGGTTTCTCTGTTTTGCTATCGCTGTGAGGTCAGAATTTTATTGCTTCTTGCTAAAGGCCACAGAAAGACTTTTATTGTTAAAAATCTCTATTCAGTGTAATCTCTGTAATAAAGTGGAAATGGGATGTGAGTAGTATCTCTAACAGTGATCTGTTATCAAGCTTAGGTTAATAAAGTGGTAAATTGATCCTTCTGTTTGAAGTCCCTTCCACTGTCTGAGGTAGATATTACATCTCACATCTAGGCTTTTATAATGGGGTTTGCACTAATTATCAGCATCAAGATTTGGGATGGATTGATAAAATCATGCCCTTTTTCCTCTCCTTGAATTTGCAGAATCTCTTAAATTGGTGTCATAATAGTTTGCCCTCCACTGAATTGGCTAATATGTTTGCCAAAATAGATGTGATAGTGTTAAAATTTTGGAAAGCTATTTTGCTGCGGGTTGGTAATATAGAGTTAGCTCCCATGACTACCATGGTTCATAAGTCACAAAAGGCTTCTGAAAGGCAGTCTGGCAGTTAATCCTATGACATCTTAATAAACACTGTTGATGCATAGAAGATGGCTAGTCAACTGTAGCTCTTGTTTCTCCTGGGACTAACTCTTTTTGCATCTGGCCTCTTAATATAATGGAAATCCAGGAGTCATGCCACAAAAGCTTCCATTTTTGAGAATGTTGAATGATATGGTGCTATTTTTTAAAAGGTAAAAAATCAATCCTATTAATAGCTCACTTTTTTTCTTTTTTTGAATACTCATTAAGTGTCAGGCACGGGGCAAAGCATTTTACATACATTATCTCCTTGTAACCTCACAACATCTCAAGAAACTAGGCCCTATTACTATTTCCATTTGCAGATGAGGGAACTGATTGAGGTTCAGGAAAACTAATTAATTTGCCAAGGGTCACCTGTTAAGTGATACAGCTGTGTTCATATATAAGTTTTTCTGGCTCCAAAACCCAAGTTCTTAACCATATTATTCAAGGATCTTCCACATAATTGCCTTAGGAACTATCTTTTCCCTTCTGGCTGGTTTGAGCTACTATGAATTCTTTTTTTGGTTATCTGTTGCTGTGTCACAAATCACTCTAAAACTTAGTGGCTTAAAAAAAAATAAGCATTTATTTTGCACATGAATCTGTAATTTGAGTAGGGCTCAGCGGGGTGGCTTGTAGTCTGTTCCAGGAAGAGGAGGTGGGGTGGTTCAGCCGGAGCTAGCCAGTCCACTTCCAAGATGGCCGACTCATTTTGCCGCAAAGCTGTGCTGGTTGTTGGCTGGGATCCTTTTTTGTTTTCCTTGTGGGTCTCTCCAGCTTTCTCCGAGTGAGGCAGTTACGGTCGAAGAGCTGCTGTGCCAAAGGAGCAGAGCTGCAAGTATTCTTCTTATCTAGCCGTGGAAGTAACACAGCACCATTCCTGCCTTACTCCTTCGATCAAGCAAGCCACCAAGGCCAACACAAATACACAGGGAGTGGAATTGGACTCCATATCTTAATGGGAAGAATAACCTATCACTATCTGTAACTTCAGTTACTGTAATAACCAAACTGTTGTTCCTCTTTCCACTCTAGTCCATCATAGAGTTTATTCTATTCAGTAGATGGAGTGATCTCTTTAAAATCTAAGTCAGGGCCAGAGAAGGTGGCTCATGCCTATAATTCCAGGCCGAGGTGGGTGGATCATGAGGTCAGGAGATCGAGGCCATCTTGGCCAACATGGTGAAACCCTGTCTCTACTAAAAATATAAAAATTAGCCAGGCATGGTAGCACACACCTGTAATCCCAGCTACTCGGGAGGCTAATCCAGGAGAATCACTGGAACCCAGGAGGCGGAGGTTGCAGTGAGCTGAGATTGCACCGCGGCACTCTAGCCTGGGCGACAGAGTGAAACTCCATTTCAAAAAAAAAAAAAAAAAAAATATATATATATATACACACACACACACACACACACATATATATCAGATCATGACACTCCTGTGATGAAAATTCTCCAATGACTTCCCATCATCCTCATAAGATACAAAGTCCTTATGGTGGCCTCTATCTCTTTGTGTTGTCAAATCCTCATTATCTCTCTGATCTATTAGGTTGGTGCAAAAAAGAAAGTAATGCAAAAACCACAATGATGTTTGCACAAACCTAATAACATCTTTCTCTTACCCCACCCACTCTGCTTCTTACTGTAATTCAAACACATAGCTTGCTTCTGCCTCAGGACATTTGCGTTTGGTGTTACCTGTTGTGCCTAGAACACTTCTAGGCTTGCCACGTGGCTCCTGCTCTCATTTCCTTTAGTCCTCTGTGCATATTTTACCTTCTCAGTGAGGAATTCCCTCATCATGTAAAATTGTAATTCTACTTCTACCATTGAAAATTTCCTACCACTCTTATTCTGCTTTTTCTCCCTCACGTTAAGTGACATATTGCCTATTTACTAGTTTATTTAATGTGTATCTCTACTGACTAGAATATCAACTCCATGAAAACATAAACTCGGTTTATTTATCTATTTGTTTATTTTTTGCTGCATCCACCATCTTAAACATTACTTGGCACATCGTATGTGTTTAGTAGATATTTGCTGAAACCATAGCGGATTTCAGCACAGGTTTTAACTTTCCATGGTGTTGATGTTTGTGAAGTATTTTAATTTGTGACTCTAACAATGTCTCATAATACCGTCAAACCAAACTTGGCTTAACAGCTCTTTGGGATTCCAAGTAACATCGAGGAGTTTAGGGTACAGGTTCCCACTGAGATCACTACTAATTCCCATCTCCTACCTTTTCTTTTGGGAAAAACAATAAAATGTCCAAAGGATTATTTTCTTATGAAGTTAAGCCCCAGTATACCTTTATTTCCACAAATAATCATGCAATTACCGCGTGCCTAACCTGCGCTAGTCGCCAAAGATATAGTGGGACAGACACAACTCTATGGTGTTAGTATTATGGTGTTAATATTATGGTGAATAAGGAGGATAAATAAATAAATATACAGATACAGAAAGTCATTTTACAGATTGTAAAATGTGCCATGATATACTTATACAGTGGTCTGTGAAGGAGAACTAGAGGGGATCTACTTTAGTTAGGGTCAGAGAAGCCTTTGAGGATAAGACAGTCTTCAGGCCGAAACCTAGACAATGTCTTCTGGTTAGTTTTAAACTACTAACTAGAGGGATACATTCATTCAGCTAATGTTTATGCAGCACCTAATATAGACCAGATACTATTCCACGTGCTTAGGATTCAACAGTAACGAGACAGATAAAACCCTCTGTTCTAATGCAGTTTACATGCTACTGTGGAAAGATTATTTTCTAAATGTTGTTTATAAATCTAAAATTATTTCATATTAAGTATATCATTTGCAGTCCAGTCAAGACAGCAAAAATCATACTAGGTTTTTCAACAGAGGGACTCTATTATAGGGATTGGTATTGGAGATCTGAAAAAGCAGAAAGAGAGCTCTGAGGTCATACAAAGGAAATAACTTCAGAAAGCAGCCTATATGGTTGGATGGTGGGAGGATCAAAATAAAGAGTTTAGAGTTGTTTGAGTCTCATGGCTCAGAGGAGGGATCCCTGTGGCAGAGAGCTCAGATGTCCGAGGAGGTGGCACTGGTACCTCTTGGGATGCTATGAGACTGACTCTGAGGAGCTGGAGACTAGAACCAACTTATGCTGCCAGGGCGAAGGGCCTCTGCTGGGGACATACTGACAGGAACAGCAACCATACAGGAAGTAGCTAGTCCACTCTGACCTCCCACCTTCTTTAGTTTCCCCCTATTGCAGAATAATCCTAGGAAATAGAGTTTGTAGACTCCTCGCTTGAGCTTTGCAGAAGAGCGTTTGGAAGGGTAGATTTGGAGCCAAGCCACTAGTTTAATAATCAGCACAAATGGTGATATGTGCTGTGGAGAAAGATAAAGCAGGATAGGTAGTTCAAGGGTGGGAAGAAGAGCTTACAATTTACAGTAAGCCACTAGGAAGCTTTTTAACAAGAAAGTGACTTTGGAGCAAATTCTTGAAGGAAGTTTAGGAGCAACCATTGGGGCTGCCTTGAGAAAGAGTAGCCAACTGAGACAAGAGTGTTGTAGGGATGAGTAATAGCAAGTGCAAAGGCCCTGAGCCAGGATTCTTTCTCAAGTATTCTAAGAACAGAGGCCAACATGTTTGATGCAGAATGAGACATGAAGCCATGTAGTGTAAAACTTTAGAGCTTGGCTTCCAGAGTAGGAAATCCTGGGTTTTAATCCCAGTTCAGCTCCCTTAAATAGATGGGATGTACTATATTTCTTTCCAAATCCTCATTTGAAAAGTGGGCTTATTTTAGTATTTTGCTCATGATTGTGATAAGTTTTTAGGGGAAAAGAGAATACAAAGTACTTGCAGTACCTGACATGTAGTAAGTGCTTTATAACTCTTCTGTGGTGATAGTGATATTAACAGACCTCTGTTATTAGGTGAGTACATGCTACTATTTATTATTATTATGCTTTTAAAAAGAGACTGGGTCAGCCAGGCCAGGAAGCTGCAATGAAGCCGGATGCAATAAAGGGTGAGACCATCCCAACATGGGTAGAAACCTATCTCACCAAAGGCCAAGAATAGCTATAGGTGGTGGTGCACCTGTAATTCTGTCTCTGGGAGGCTAAGGCAGAGGAATTACTTGAACCAAGGCTTGAGTTGCAGTGACCAAAGGTGCCACTGCACTCAGCCCTGCTGAGGTGAAACTCATCCCTAAAAAAAAAAAAAAAGAGAGAGAGAGAGAGAGAGAGAGAAAAGGTCTTTAGTATGTATCCAATTCAGAACTTGAACTTCTGTGCTCAAGCTGATCAGCACCATCAGCCTCTGCCAGATGGCTTCTGGGACTAATGGCTGCCCTGCACCAAGCTATGTCCCCGCTATGAGGACCCTGGGGAAACTTGAAACTAAGGCAGCAGTTTTTATTGATGTTTCTACTTTCTTTTATTTAATCCCACCATACCCTGTAAAGTTTTTAGATTGTGCATGCGAAGGTGTTGCGCTGTAAATAAACTTTGGTGTTCTCACCCTCATTTTCAGTATTTGTGTAACCCGAAGCATGTAAGTGACAGGTTTGCTATTATGGTTGTAAAAATGGAAATACTTTTTCTCTGTAACATATTGGACCATATGATTCGGTGTTGATTACAATGAAGCCTGAAGTGGCAAGTGACAATTCTGATGGCTGAGAGTTTGGCTGAAGATTCCCAGAATTCATCCCCGACCATGAGTTGGTGCCATGGACTTCGGATACTTAGCTGTTGATAGGGTTTATTTCTGGATGGTGGGGGTACTTGTTGTCTTTGGTTCTTTCATAGATTCTACATTGTTTACAGCATTAACTTTTTATATCTGAAAAGAGAAATAAGGGACACCTACCAAAAATTTGATCAGGCCCTATTTTGTGAATTTTATATTTTCCGTGGCTTGCTTTTAGTGTAAGTATCATTCATTGACATTGGTTGGTATTCATTTAAGCATTTAGAAGGCCACTTCTTTTTTCTTAGATGTCTCATTTTCTGTTTTGCTTATGTAAAACAAAACAAAAAATTATTATACAACAGTTTATGAAGTGGTTAATTTAAGAAATTATTTTCTTCAAATGTAACGTATGTTACATGTTGAGATTAGGAGCTCTCTGCATTTCCCAACTGGTTCATTTAAATACCTTTGGAGTTTTTAAAATTATTATTATTGTTTTGTCTTGAAACAACACACCCATTGGAAACCAAGGCAATAGCTTCAGAATTTATTAAACATTTTGACTCTTTGCTTCCCTCTGGGCAAAAATGTGGGTTTCCCAGAAGATGAGAGCCTAACTGCTAGGTAAATAGGTTAAGAGGCAAGTATCTGGTGAAAACTTCTTATAAGAGCTCCAGGATCATCTATCATATCACCAGGTCTTCCCTGGCTGACAGGAAGCTAATGGCAGTCTCACCCTGCTGCCAAATGGAGGAAATAAAGATTGCCTCTGCCCTCTTTTTGCCCTTGATCAGCAGTTGCTGTGACAGGGATGACAAATCAGATGGAACCCAAGAGTGAGAACCAGTAAGCATTGTGTGATAATGACATTCACTTAATACACATGAAACAAAACACAACAAAACCAAAGCTCCCCAGATTTTCTTTTGTTATTTATATGTCACAACAAAGGTATCCATTTCCTTTTCATGAAAATTATATCTAATAAATATCCATTGATTGGATTTTATCTGGACTCACATTGGGTCCAGTTTGAATAGATGACAAAGGCATAATTTGCATTCTTGGATTAATGAGAATCCTGTAGGCTTAAAGTAATGTGACTGTCTTAGAAGGCAAAGCACTCGCCTGACATCTCTGAAATAAGGCCCAATTTCTATTAGATTCTATTTGAACATTATTGTCTTTATGTAACTTATAATAATTCAAAGTAACTTATAATAATAGAAACTGCTTGATTTTATTTTTTAAAAATTGGCCACTACTTTTCTGATAATACCTTTGATACCTCATATAGTATTCTAATGATATAGTTATTTTTAAAGTCAGTGTGGGTAAAGACCAGAACTTGGGTTTATCACATCAGCACAGGCTTCTGTTCCTCACTGTCTGCGTTTTCCAAGCAAATGTTTAGGAGCATTAGTAATTGGGTTTTTTATGTTGCTGTTGTTAAAAAAAAAAAAAAAAAAAAAAAAAAAACACCTCTAAAAGCTACCTAATTTGGCTTAGCAATGAGACTGAAAAAAATAATTTCTATGACTCATCTATCTAGAAACTATAGTCCATAACATAAAATGAGCTACAGTTGTAGCCAGAGAAGTACCACATAATGTGAGAATGTAATTGCTCATTGAGACATGAACTAATTGAAATGAGGGCAACAACAGTTAATCAGCTGGGTCTAGATGATTTTGTAGTTGCTCCAAGTCCATATATTTTTGGATTGTGATTTATAGTTACAGAGATCATTGGCAAACATCAGATAAGGTAATGGACGGGGATGGGGAGTCAAAGCTATAGTTTAGTTTTCTGGGAATCTGCTGATGTCATTATTTATGGAGAAAAACATAAGCATGTTATGAACAACACCAGGGTCCCAAGAGTGAATTCAGCTGCCTGAGAACCCATATTATGACCAGGCTAAGCATTTCACATGTGTTGTCTCATGTAATCCTCATACACTTTTATGTGATATTTAAATTCTCATGTTTCTCAGCCTTTGCTCATGGGACACTTTTTGAATGTTTGAGTTTTTAATGCCAAATCTAAACCCCCTTCAAGGTAAATACCACTATAAATATGAGGAAAAAAAGCACATGTTAAAAAATGGAAAGATATGTTCAGTTTTATGCTACTTACTCTGTAGGCCTTCTTCAACACGATACTGCTGTGTGGCTAGAAATTTTACTGTTCCCAGTAAGTTTTCTTCAATACCATGAAGACCATGTGCGGGTAGTACTATAGTGTACCTTTCTTCGGTATCGGCTTATTAGTATTGTACCCAATTCTTCTTTATTTTTTCAACAAGTTATATGTTGTACTCTATGATATTTCCTCTTGTTTACTTTGATGTAGCCATATGTATACTTGATGGGAGCCAAAATAAAATATACGTGTTCAAGGCTGTACACTTGAGAAGGCTTCAGAATTCTCATGCCTATGTCAACTGAGAACGAATGTATTTATTAAATGAACATGAACTCCTTTTTTCTTGTGTCTGTTTTGAATTGCTGTTGTAATTGCTTTGTTTTAGTACCAGATAGAAATTTATTTCTTTATATCCAGTTATATAATATTTACTCAATAAATATCACATTCATTTAATTATAGAAGGCTTTGATTATGTGAAGAATAACATGGTTAACATGGAATTAGGGCAATTGAGATCCTCAAATTTAGACATTGTATTTCAATAAGTAGGCATTGTCTTATGGATCCTTGCTAGTGGCTAATGATTAGAATGATGGTATTTATAGAATGTGTTGACTTTGTGATTTCTTATTGAAAGATAATACAAAAAGTTGTGGTTAGGAGCTATATAGATTCTTGTGTGACTTTGAAAAATGGTGATTAGGGATGGAAAATTTCGTCAAGGTTGGAAAAATATACCCCTCTTGGAAGAATTAAAGTAGGCATTACGTATAGAAAACTTGTATTCCTTGTTAGAGATATAGTAAGTGATCCGTAGTCTTTTCTTTCTTCCATAACCATTTCCCTTTAGAAGCACAGAGTATGTTGTGGTGGGGGGGCAGATACTGTTGTTGTCATGGCTAATGCTTACCGAATGCATATTATGACCAGGTTAAGCATTTTACATGTGTTGTCTCATGTAATCCTCACACAGTCTTATCAGGCATGCATTATTATTATTCCCATTTTAGAGATGAGAAAACCAAGGCCCAAAATGTTTACCTTGTCTATGGTTGCACAGTTTGCAGATACCAGAGCTGAGATTTGAACTCACCAAATCTGGTTGTAAAGTTTGTAACAATTTCTCTAGATCGCCATTCTGAAAGAGTTTTAGATCCCTGCAGTTTTTAGGAAAATGATATAACGTGGTCAGTGATTGCTGATCTCACTCTTTCTCTGAGTTCCCATATTGGGAGGACTAATGAAAGCAGCTGTTAAATTGATGAAGAGTAAATTATACTATTTATTATTATTTATGGAAATGTAACAACACCTCAACTAAATTACAATATTCATGAGAACAGCGATCAGGTTTTACCCATCTTTACATCTCTGCAGTGTAATAGTTTTTTTAACAACTTGATTGATACACAATTTATACACAATAAAATTCATCCCTTTAAAGTATACAATTCTTTAGTTTTTATTATATGCACAGAACTGTGCAACCATTGAAACGATCTAATTTTAAATAATGTTCATTATTCCCCAAGGAAACCATGTAGCTATTAGCGGTCATTCCCGATTATTATTATTATTATTATTATTATTATTATTATTATTATTATTTTAGACAGGGTCTCACTTTGTCACTCAGGCTGGAGTGCAGTGGCATGGTCATGGCTCACTGCCGTCTCAACCTCTGCTGGTCTTAAGTGATCCTCCCACCTCAACCTCCCAAGTTTCTAGGACTACAGGCACATGCCACTATATCTGGCTAATTTAAAAAATTATTTTAGAGACGAGCTTTCACTATTTGCATAGGCTGGTCTTGAACTCGTGAGCTATCATGCCTGGCACCAGTTATTTTTTTTTTTTTTTAACTAAGCAAGAAAGTTGCCAAATATTGGAAACGTTCAGTATTTAGCATTGAGCATGCAAAATCACCTAATTTGTAGAAACTTGATATTCTTAATCACAGCTTTTTACCAAAATAATTATTTTCTTTTAATATGCTTTTGAAAATTATCTGATTGAAATCGTTGGAAGTAGTTCGTTCCATTTTACACAAACAATTGCTATAATTAATCAGAGAAAGCAAAAGTATTACTACCTGCCATAATAGAGAGAGTCTATCTGCTCTAATCCCTTTTCTCATAGACAACTTTTAGTGCTAGGGTATAGCATTACTGGTTTCCTGAATCCCTCTTGGAACAAAAATGCCTCAAGGATAATCCTCAAAAGTTGATTTCTGATAAGTATGTATCTAATGTTGAAGATTCTAATCCTTTATTTCCTGGATGCTTTTTAATACTGTTTGAAATCAATCGATTACAGCTTGAGGATTCTCACGTTCCTGACTTTAATGAATGTGAGGTTTCCATGAGTTTGTATGTGTCAAAAGTTCCTTCCCTGAAAAATGAGGAAAAATGGTTAATGTTCAGGTTGACTTTCCTGTGGAATGTTTTCTGGTCCACCTCAGTATTCTGTTTAAGAGGCAGTAAGACACAGTTCCTGACAGTTTAGGTTTGGGATCAAAGAGGTTGTGGGCAAGGGTTTTATCAGCTTGCTTCTCCCAGACCCTCAACTCCATCAGCTCCCCGCTATGTTTCCTGGATGAAGACAGTGCTGATTTATTCAACCCTGGGTGAAGAGCTGTGGAAATTCAGCTGCACCTCACTCCTCCACTAGTTTATCCTCCCACCCCTCCCCATGTCTTCTCTGTGTACAGAAGTTCCCACCACTCTATAGTAACAAAAACCTGGTTTCAAGTCCTGGTCCTGCCACTTACCAGCTGTGTAATTCTTGGCAAGTCACATAATGTTCTCATCTGTGACACAGGATAATAATATTACCTACTTTATAGTGTTGTTGCAAGGATTAAATGAGATAATGCATATAAAGAATAGATGTTGACCTAAATACAGATTTTTTAAATGAACATAATTTTCTAATGCCTTAAATTTGCTGAGGGGTTTGTATCCTTGCACATAAATTTATTTGGTCTCACAATCATTCTGTGATATAGTCAGAGCAATGGTTACCCTTTTTGTTTCACAGATAAGGAAATTGAGTGCATAAAAGGGAATTTTCCAAGGTAGTCACATAATTAATTTAGTGGCAGAGCTGGATCAAGACTGGTTCTTCTTACATCAGCTCCTTGAGCTGCTGTTTTTGTTTATTACTGGGAACCATTTGCTTGCCCTAGACAAATATATACTCTCTTTTTGTTTTATATGATTCATTCAATAATGTGGAAGGTCCACATTTTGCTTTGACATAATGTAGATCTCCTTGAAAGGTAACATGTTTACACTTAAGTGAGAGCACCTGGCTTCCAGGAAAAGGATGCATGGTCAGTTTGCATAGTTCCTGTGGAGCTACTTGGATTTGGCACTCAATCCTTCATCCCATGTCATAGCTATGGAGAAAAGAGCTAGAAGTAGGATCATGAAAACAAGATCGGATGCTTCTCATCTCTCATGTCTAGGCCAATTTTGCAAATCATCAGCACAATGGAATAAATGCCAAGTCCTTATTTATTTCAAGTATTTTAGGTGTGGTTTTTAAAATGAGATTCCAGTACCTTCATCACACAGTGTTCCTCCATGCAAGATGGAATCTGAAAGGGTTTGCTGATCCCAAACATGCAAGTTATAACTGGAATAAAATAATTGTCTTTACACACCTGCTGTTGAGTGGCTTGGCATTATTCCATTTATGAGACACAATTACTGACACTTCTGTGTTGAGATCTGGGATAGAAAAAATGAGGTTCCTGTTTCTGACCTTTGTTATCATAGTTGAGAGTTTTGCACAGAGAATGCCCCATTATTCAAAATGGTGCTTCTAGAAAGGATCCATTCATGTTGCCCTGAGTGGCCTTGCTTCCTTGTGAAGTGATTTGTAGATCACCACATATAAAATGTTAAATAACTCAGCAACTTCCCCTGACCCCCAAGGAGGAGGCAGGCCTTCTTTATTTCTGTTTATTTTATAATGTGTTATAGGGACGACAATCAGTCAAATCTCTTTTAGCTGCTTTCTCATTTACAATGAGGCATCAATTCTGATTGGATACAGACCCAAACTGATTCCAAGTTCTTTGAAGACAAGGATCTTACCTTTTCAGCTTTGTTCTGCTGGAGGAACAGCACCACTGGGGGTGGGTGGAGGGGTGTGTGTGTGTGTGTGTGTGTGTGTGTGTGTTGCTTAGTGACACTAAGTTTGAGTCATATTTATTCACGTGACCCTTCTGAGTCTGCATAGCTATCTCATCTGGGATTACATCATGGATTTTTACCCCCTCTCTCCACTGTTTGTTTTCTAACCACTCCCACCCTCGAAAGTAGTATGAGCCATAGATTTTCTTTCAGCCCTTTCCATGGCACCGTGACCACCTTGCACACACACCTTTTCTTTTCACATTGGAATTGTTTCTGCTTCGACACACCCTTCTGTCTCTCTTTCTCACCTTTGGGTCCCTAATTCCTACTGTGATGGTATTTGGAGGCAGGGCCTTTAGGAGGTAATTAAGCGAAGGTCAGATTCTCATGATGGAATTGATGTCCCATGTAAAAAAGAGGATGGGCTCTCATTTCCTGCCATATAAAGATACAGCAAAAAGGCAGCTGTCTGAAAATCAAGAAGAGGGCCCTCTCACCAGACAGTTCTTGTTATGTTCCCCAGGCTGGATTTGAACTGCTGGGTTCAAGCAATCCTCCCACTTCAGCTTCCCTTGTAGCTGGGACTCCAGGTGTGTGTCAAAATGCCTGTCTCAACAAATGCTTGTTGTTTAAGCCACCCAGTTTATGGTATTCTGTTATAACAGTACAAACTAACGAAGACAAGTCCTTATACTTATGTTAAGGAGAAAGTCTCAAATTGACATTCATGGGTGTCTTAAGATATTTCTAATGTTTGTCACTCCTGTTTTGTGATAATAGGATAATTCAGACCTCAGGCTCAAAGCCTTAGGCTGCAGATAAAACAAAATGGCTTTATTTTTGTTGCATTTATTTTTAGTTACTTACTCTTTATGGCAGGATGATACTGATTCTCTATTTGAGGTAAAGCTAAATGTTTCCTTTTTAAAAAAATTATACGCAGTAAAATTCACCATTTGTGGTGTGTGCTATGGGTTTTGACAAAAGCACAGTTATGTAGCCACCACAATAGGCAGGAAACAAAACAGTGTCCTCCTCCTTTCCCTAATGACCTGTGCTGCTCCCACCCTACATACCTGGTAACCACTGCTTGATTCTCCATCTCTGTAGAATATGTGGAATACAAACGGAGTGGTCATACAGTGAGTAATCTTTGAGTCTGGATTCTCTTTCCCTGAGCATAATGTGTGTGAGACTCGTCCATGCTGTGTGTATCTGTAGTTTTGCTGAGCAGTAGTTCTTTGTAGGGATGTGCCACAGTGAATTCATTCACCAAATGAACCACATTTGGTTGTTTTCCAGTTTTGGTTGATTATGCACAAAGCTCTTCTAAACATTTATGTACAGGGTTTTGTGTGAATGTGTTTTCATTTCTCTGGAGTAAACATTTAGGAGTGTGATTGTTAGGTCATATGAGAAATTTATGTTTAACTCTTTAACCAACTGCCAAACTCTTTTCCAAATGGTTGTACCGTTTTGTATTCTTCCCAACAAGGCATAAGAGTTCTAGTTGCTCCATATTTTTGCCAGCATTTGGTATTACAGAAACATTTTTAAACCATTCTAATAGGTATGTGGTGGCTAAGTATTTCCTTTTTACCTAAATATGTTTATTTATTTATTTATTTTTTTGAGACAGAGTCTCACTCTGTTGCCCAGGCTGGAGTGCAGTGATGCGATCTCGGCTGACTGCAACCTCCGTTTCCTGGGTTCAAGCAGTTCTCTGCCTCCGCCTTTTGAGTAGCTGGGAATACAGGCGCCTGCCACCATACCTGGCTAATTTTTGTATTTTTAGTAGAGACGGGGTTTCACCATCTTGGCCAGACTGGTCTTGAACTCCTGACCTCGTGATCCACCCACTTCGGCCTCCCAAAGTGCTGGGATTACAAGCGTGAGCCACTGCACCTGGACTGTTTAATTTTTTTCTTTATTAAATAAAATGTCTGTTTCACCACAAAAGGCAGTTTGATTTGAGGGGTAGATATTGAGTAAATCGTAGTGCTGATCATCATATATGGCAAAAATTGTGCCAGAGGTAGGGTAACTGAGTGAATTTGGAGGACTAATACATTCTATTGGCCTCTAGCTCTGTCAACTAAAGAATGAACTGCATGAGGCTGTCCTGGATATCTAACTGATACTCTGGATATTTACCAGATGCAAATGATTGTGTTAGAATAGGAAAATGATGATCTGTTCTTAATACAGAAGCAGTTGCAGTGACTGTCATTTTTTGAAGTCTTGTTAGGTTTTGACAAGCAAGACCCAGATTAATTTAACAGCAGGTGATATGGTGGAATATTGACAGTTTAATCTTTGTGGGCCGATTAGTTTTCTTTAATAATCTGGCCATAAGACCATTTGGACAGTTGCTGAGTGAGATCTCAACATCTTGAAACCGGATGGCTTTGGGAACGTGAAGCAGTAGGAAATGGCTTATCAGAATTTCACCAGTAAGATTTTTCTTTTTCTACCTCAACTGGATTTTTCAAGAGAATTTCTAGAATAAAAAGATGGAGTGAACAAGTTCCCAGTGCAGTTTCCTTTTTGTAGTCATGGTTTGTGGATTTTAGTGATAAGGAAGGCCACTTTCTCATTTCCTCAGCAGGAGTCTCTGAAGCCAGATACACTGCAAGTTTATGAACCATAAAATGTGCATAAGAAGCAGGTAGCCACTCAAGCTTTACTGGGTGAACTTTGAGGGCACTGCTAATTCATTCTGAGACACTCACTAGGACATAGCTCAAATTAATTACTTAAATTATGATCCAGTGGTGGGAAGGGTTGATATTATTCACTATTCTAGTACAAATCTTGGAGGTACTTAAATACTTGAAAAGGACCCTATTTAAGTGATGAGCAGTTTGAGGTTTAAAAATAAAATCAGGTGGAAAAATAGTACCACTTTCTCAAATCTACTTGTAGTATATTCCTATTCATCGGTAAGGCAAGTAAAGTATTGTTGACCTTGAGGCTGGCTTTCTAAGAGATGCGAAACCTTGGGACATTGTTTGTGTGATTCAGCTGGAGTCTATAAGTCTTTTGCATGTTTTTTGTGAGGACTACGTTACTATTGAAGATACTTGAGTAAAATACCCAAGAATCAGGTCTTAAAATATTTCTTAGATAATGATTTCATTCAGTTTATAAAATGCCAAGACAATTACCTGCCTACTGATACCATTCAGAGCATGAGAAGTGTGTAAAGAAGGAAACCATCATTTCATCTCTTCCCATTTCTGAAGTCACCTTCCTGAGGTGGCTAACCACTGTTAACGGTATAGTATTATTATACCCATTTAAGTATGTGAACTCTCATAAACTTGTAAAACATGCCATATTCTGTTTTTCAATGAAATGCAGTGATAGTTTACATCTTATTCTGTAACTTGTGTGTATCACTTCAATGCACATTAAAGGTATTCCTTCAGGTAACTGCATGTAGATTTAACCATTCTTTTTTTTTTGAGATGGAGTCTCGCCTCTGTTGCCCAGGCTGGAGTGCAGTGGCGCGATCTCAGCTCACTGCAGCCTCCGCCTCCCTGGTTCAAGTGATTCTCCTGCCTCAGCCTCCCGAGTAGCTGGAACTACAGGCGCCTGCCACCATGCCCGGATAATTTTTTGTATTTTTAGTAGAGATGGGGTTTCACTGTGTCAGCCAGGATGATTTTGATCTCCTGACCTCGAGATCCAGGCGCCTCGGCCTCCCAAAGCGTTGGGATTACAGGCATGAGCCACTGCACCTGGCCAATTTAACCATTCTTTACCATTTACCATTACATAGCTAAAACATTTTCCCAAGGGTGGATCAACCATTTTTCATTCGATCATTTCCATATTCTTGGACACTCATTTTTTTCAAAGCATATGAGAGTTTGTTTGTTTGTTTGTTTGTTTGTTTTTAAGAGAGGTTTTCTTTTATCTGTTTGAGATGTCATGCTGTTTCGGGTAAGTATGTTTCTTGTTCTTGAGTGCTAGAAGTTGTTTGGGACATGGTACTGGATGTAGTGTAATGAAGGCAACTCAGACATTCTCATGGTTGAGAGCTGTACTGACCAGTCCAGTAGCCAGTAGCCACATGTGGCTATTTAAACTTAAAGTCATTAAGATTAAATAAAAGTTCATATTCAGTTTCTCAGTCACACTGGCCAGCCACTTTTTAACAGCTACATGTGGCTAGGGGCTACCATGTTAGACAGCACAGATGGAACATTTCCATGAAGACAGGTTCCATCAGACAATGATGGTTAAGGATGAGGGATGCTGCCATCAGATTACCTGCATCCAGACAGACCACGGCTCTGCCCAACTTGTTACGTAACCTTGGACAGGTTACTTCTCTGAGTCTGAGCTTCCTCATCAATAAAATGAGGGTAATAATAATCCTTACTTCTGGGTTTCTTGTGAAGATTATATACAATAATAGTACTGATTAAGTGCTTAACACCTTGCTTGGGACATAAGTGAACACCTGAGAAATGGAAGCTATTATTTTTTTCCCAGTGTTATATTTTTTTTTCTTTTTTGGGGGGTTGGACACTGTGTTTATTATTAGCTTAAAGCTAATAACTGCAAGATATTGTTGGCCCAATTTCTAGCTAGAGAAACAGAAGGCAGTATTGTAGGCTAAGGAAAATCCCAGTTTGTCAGCCCGGTGGCTTTTTTTTTTAATTTTTATTAATACGCTGTCCCTGAGAAACATGGTTGAATTTGTTTTACTCGTCTTCTGTCAGGAAGTAACCCTTCTGGCTTTGTTAGAAGCATGGTTTGTAATAATTGTACCCAACCCAGATGGCTCCTGAAAACCCTTTGAAATGCCATCTGCCAGGCGTGTGTCCAGCCAGCAGCCTGTCATTCTGCTACAAGAAAAGAGAAGGCGGGGTCCCCTCCCTGGGTCCTTTTCTCCAAAGCATCGCTGAATGGAGCCTGGTCAGGCTGGCCCAGACCCAGGGCAGGCTGCTCAGAGGATAGCTGGGAAACCTCCTGCTAGCCTGAGCATGGAAAGGTTTTGTCTGGGTAATAAACCCTGAACGGTTTATGGGTGGAGACTTGCCCGCCCACCCACTCCCTTCCCCTGCTGCTCTAAGGCATCCTAAGCATATTTATTTACATGGAAAAATGGGATCTTAGTTTCATGTTTCCTCTGAAATCTAGCATTTTTGACATTCTTGATTATTTTGAATCCTCTCAGGAAATTAAGACCCCAGGGTGATTGTTGTCTTTAAGGTAAACCTGATAAATTGGATCTGAAAACATCATTGAAAGAATGGCAAAGATGGCTGCAGAAGGAGAAGAAAATCAACGTTGTCTGGTTTGGCAAGACTATAAAACTCAACACATTTTTTGTTTTGTTTTATTTTGTCCTCATTTTTTTCTTTTTTTTTTTTTTTTTGAGATGGATTAAGTTAATGGAACTTTGGTATGGAGGCTGAATATGAGAGTTGCCATATAGAACATATTTAGGATAGATCCTTTCACAGCAACTTTCAAAGAGCTTCTATTCTTGCACTGCACTGGAATTCCCAGTGTGATGTAGACCGTTTGTGTTTTACAAGTAGCTGGCTGAACAGCTTTTTCACTTGGCTCCAAGACATCACACCCTCCTTTTTTGCTCCTATCTTGCTGGCTACTGCTGCTTAGTCTCCTTTGACGATCTTTCTCTTACTCCTATCTTCTAAAAGTTAAAAGTTCTTAGTGTTCACTCCAAACTTCTTGGCTTTTTTTTCCTAAACTCTCTCTGTAGATTTTATCTTTGTCTCTTACCTTCAGATGCCTTTGGTTTACTAATCAACTGATCACCCTTATTATTATTAAGTTTACATTCCACCCTCTACTCTGACCTTCAGACTTTTAAGATCAACTGTGCTCCAGCTCTCTGCACCTAGCTGTCTATTAAGCATTTCAAACCTAACATGTCCAAAAGTGAACTTTTGATTTTCCCTTTTCCCAAAACCATTCCCCTCAGCCTTCTCAATCTCTGCAAATGGCACAGCCCATTTGCCCAGATCACAACATAAGTATTTCTGTCTTTATTCTTCTGTCTTTCTTACATACAACATCCAATCCATCAGCGAGTTCTATTAGTTCTGTCTTCAAAATATAGACCTAACATGGTGTGATGAGCTGACATACTTTGTTTTTAACTTTAATTTAATTTTAACTGCTGGGATACTTATGTAGGACGTGCGAGTTTGTTACATAGGTAAACATGTGCCATGGTGGTTTGCTGCATCTGACAATCCATCATCTAAGTATTAAGCCTCACATGCATTAGCTATTTATCCTGGTGCATCTCCAACCCCCTGATGCTCTCTGTCCTCCATCGGTGAGTGGCATGGAGAGCATCAGGATAAATAGCTAATGCATGCGGTGCTTAATACCTTGATGATGGGTTTTACTTTTAATGTGTCTGTTCTATGGACTATACTGTAGCTCTTTAAAATACTCTGTTTGTAATAGAAATCTCACTGCTTCTTATCAGTTCTGTCCTACTATTCTAGTCCATATCTTGATTACCATTCACCTGGACACTATGGTAACCACCTAACTGGTCCCCCTGCTTCTATTCCTGTCCAACCCACCTTACTCTGCCAAAACGTGTTCTCCTTGAAGTCAAAGAGCTTTAAAAAGGAAAACCAAGCCGAGTGTGGCGGCTCATGCCTGTAATCCCAGTAATTTGGAGGCCAAGGTAGGAGGACTGCTTGAGGCCAGGAGTTGGAGACCAGCCTGGGCAATATAGTGAGACCCCCCCATCTGTACAAAAAAAAAAAAAATTAGCTGAGTGTGGTGGCACATGCCTGTAGTCCTAACTACTCAGGAGGCTGAGGTGAGAGGATCTCTTGAGCCCAAGAGCTGTGATTCCTCCACTGCACTCCAGCCTGAGCGATAGAGCAAGACTCTGTCTCTAAAAAGAAAAATAAAAGAAAAGCCAAATCAAGGCACCCCCTTGCTCAAAACCATTCTAAGAATGGCATTCCATTATCCTTAGAATAAAATATGAAGTGTTTTCTGTGGCCTACATAATCTTGCCCCTTGCTTTTGTTTCCAGCCCTTTTTTCATCACTGTACTGCAACCATGCTGGCCTTTCTGCCCTTTCCTCGACACACCAGATCACAACTGTATCAAAGCCTTTGCCCTTCCCTCTGCCTGGATGCATTCCCCATCACCTTTGCATTCGCCAGGCTCTTCCTCATCACCTAGCTAAAATAGCTTCCCTACTTCTCCCTTGCTTCCTCCCTCCATGACACTGTCTAAACCTTTAACCTATGTTGCTCCGAGATACCTTCTGATACTTCAGTCTATAGAAGAATGATTTCCTCCTGACACTATATGCTGTATTTATTTATATACATATTTGTTTTCTGTGTCTCACAGTAACATATAAATTCCACGAGGGCATGAGCTTTGTCTTGTTCACAAGTGTTTCCCCAGTGCCTGAACTAGTGCCTGGCATAGTTGGGGCCTCAGTAAATATTTGTTGAATAATGCCATGGCATTATTCATGGCAATATGTAATGCCATGAATACACACACACATACATATACAGATATATATATATATAAAATAACAGATTATTATAGTGGGATTTGAACAGTAAGATTCCATCAATTAATTCTAACAAAAACATAAACTATAATGTCTACTAAACATTTTTGAGCAAAGCCTTCAGAAAGGATTATCTCATTCAATACACACAACAAACTTATGGATTAGGTGCCATTGTTGTCCCTATTTTGCAAACAAGGACACTGAGAAATAGTAGACACTAAGGAACCTGTCCAAGACCACAAGTTGGAGAGGTAGACCATGAACCTAGCATTCCCGCTCCAGATCACTGCTCTTTAACAGTATGTGATACTGTCTCTATGTTTCCTGTGCCTGACACTTGATATGTAAATTTAAAAGTTGTGAACTACCTCAAGGGATTTGTCATCACCTGCCAGGGGAGGCACGAAATGGGAACAAATTAGGAAACAGTGTAAGAGTATCTGACTTCTTTAACCCCAAGGCTCTAGCATGCTGATTATGAGAAGCAAACGTCTATAATATAACCACTATATGCCCAATTTGCAGCTATTTAAAATATTCAGATTTCAGATAGAATAATTGTGTACACTAAAAATACATTTTGCCTGAGTAACGTGTGTAGTAAGTGTTGAGTGTTTCTGACTTATGAAAATTATGAATATCCAGTATAGGTGTGGATGCGGTCATTCACATGGGCAAATGATCAGAGACTGCACAGCGCTAAGAACTTTAGGGCCACTAGGCACATACAGTTGGTTATTTAATTCCTAGGCATAGGGAAATATCCTTGCTTATTATATAGGAAAACATTGATGTTAAATCACCACCACAGGTAATAATGCCTTGCAAAATGAGCTCTGTTGAATGTAACAGCAGAAATCACATTTTTTGCTCTCTCTCTTTTTTTTTTTTTTTTTTTTTTGTTCTCATAATATTTAACATAGGCTCCTAGTACACGGTACATAGTTGCTGCTTGGCTTATTTTCCTTTCTTGACTTATGTGTAAACCACAGTCTGCTCATTGCTTCTACTTTGTTGACTGAGATTGGGCTAAAATGTTAGATCCACAGCCCAGCACCTGAGCTCGGTGACTTTTGTTCTCTGGATGCTCTGCATGATTTCATAAGAGGAAGTGTTACATTTGTCAGCCACTGAGAAGATGACCAGATTAATTCAGGGGGAGAATTTTCTAGCAAATGCAGTGTCCTTTCTTCCTAGTCAGAATTCATGGATGACCTCTTTTCGCCAAACATATTAATTACATGAGGAGCAGCAGCATTTTAATCGCTGGGAGATGTCCAACCACAGATCTTGGGCAGTCAGATTTCTCTAGTGATGTGTTTATGCAGCAGATGTCATTTTCTTTAAAGGGCTTTGGAACTTGCCGGTTGTATTGAGGAACACAAGAATTTCAAGACCTGTGATAAAAACACAGACCCTTTAGGATCTGAGCTTAAGGTGGATACATTTTTAGTATTTACTAGAGTCCTAAAAGCTGCTGACTGTGAATGTTGTCTGTATAAAATCCAGTTCACCTTTTCTATTCAGTGCATTGTCAAAAATGGTATAAAACTCTCTCTAGGTGACCCAGCTGTGCTTGTTTTTCTCTGTCTCCCATTTGGGGTTCCCAGGCACTAGAGTGTGAAAGTGAGAATGCTGTTGTGTTGTGTTAGAAAGAAGTTGCCTTTACTGTGTCCCTGTCTGGACAGATGAGGCAGCAGAGTCTTAGGTACGCCAGCTTACTAAACAGGTTATTTTAATTACACCTGGATGTGGAACTTCCTGTTTTAGTTGACTGATGGTTTGTTGTGCCTTTGTATTTTCTGCTACAGGCACAACCCGATCTCCCAGAGAAGGAGAAGTGCCTGGCGTGGACTATAACTTTCTGACTGTGAAGGAGTTCTTGGACCTCGAGCAGAGCGGGACTCTTCTGGAAGTTGGCACCTATGAAGGTGAGTTACTTGTACGGCAGCATAAAAAGCTTCTCTCCTGGGTACTTCAGAGGAGCCCAGAGCCATGCGGGCAAAAATGTTTTGTGGAATCTGGAGGTCTAAACAAATAACAGGAGATTGCAGTTCACTTTAATATGACGAATAATAGCTAAAGTCTGTGGAAGAAGGCTTTGTGGAACTCTTTAAAAATAGTTTTTGTTTTTCTCTAGGAGTTTTCTTTTTTAATTTACCTATTCAAGTGTGCGGGTGTGTTTTGTTTTTTAATACGGACATGTGTGGTATTAGAAAAGAAGGAAGAATCATGGTTAATTACAAAATGTGACCCTATAAGTAGTAGTGTTTTAATCTTGAAGAAATAAAATGTCACTTTCCTACTGATTGATTTTTAATGTATTTTTATGTGATTCATAAAGCAAACTATTTTTGTTTGTTTGTTTGTTTGTTTTGAGACGGAGTCTCGCTCTGTCACCCAGGCTGGAGTGCAGTGGCATGATCTCGGCTCACTGCAAGCTCCGCCTCCGGGGTTCACGCCATTTCTCTACCTCAGCCTCCCGAGTAGCTGGAACTACCGGCGTCCGTCACCTCGCCCAGCTGATTTTTGTATTTTTAGTAGAAACGGGATTTCATTGTGTTAGCCAGGATGATCTCAATCTCCTGACCTCGTGATCCGCCCGCCTCGGCCTCCCAAAGTACTGGGATTACAGGAAAGCAAATTATTTTTAAAATGTTTACTTAAGTAATCTGCATATACCTGTCTCCCACCTGCCTAATTTAGGATTCAATATTATAAACAATCTGATTACTCTTCTGAGGTTGATGTCAATACAGACATGCATGTGCATGTGCATATATACATGTGTGTATACATGTGTGCATGCATGTTGTATGGATATTCCCATTTCTTCCCTGTTTTCCCCAAAAGGCAGTATACCGTACATGCTGTTTGGTACCTTGCTCTTTTTGTTTAACAGTATGTCTTAATAGGTCATTGCAATTCGGTAATAAAGCACTTCTGGTTTTCTTCTTGAAATATAATTATAAAAATTATATTTCCTTTGTATGGGCATACCATAATTTATTTAACCACTTCCCTCTGAACAAATATTTGAGTCAATTTCAATGTTTCATATTTCTAAACACTGCTGAGTTGAATGACATGAATGTATCATTTCACATAAGTGCAAACATATCCATAGGATCAGATCCCATTGCTGGGTCAAAGCCGAATGTGGTGGAAAAAAGTCATGTTTTTCTGAAAACAGTATTATAGCTTGATTACTTTTTGGAGTGTTATTTTTGTTTGAGGCAGAAGTGGCACAATCATACTATTAACTAGGACAGATTATTAACTTGGTCAAGTTATTATGTGTATGTCTTTACTAACTCTTTAAAATTTGGATTTATTAGGCATTCACAGGAACATTTTAAAGATTAGGCATAAACATAAAGGGTAAATACAAAGTAGATTATTATTTTAATAGGGACATTCTAGCTTTAATGTGATAATTGCTCCTGTTATGGTGACTAACAGTCATATCATGATCATGAATCTTAAAGATGCTGTTTCTGGTTTGATATTCTTTGGAGAAGGGGAGGAGCATTGTCTTTGTACATACTGCTCGTTTCCAAATTGTGAATATACAGTAGACAGTGTATATTAATCAAACTCCTGCTCATGAAGTCAGGAATTTTTATTTGTTTGTTTTTGAGTATTGCTAACTATCAGTTGGCTTAGTTTCCTGAAACTACATGTTGGGATGTGACTGGGTGGCTGGTGGGCTGGGCAGGAGTCCGAGAATAATCGAGGTCTAGGAGTGTATAGAGGGAAGGGAGGGGGACTGCGGGAAGGTACAAGGAGCTTCTTCAACTTGTTGTCAGCATGCTGTCCTCACATGTTGTACATGTGAATTGAGCTAAAACTTCAGTGGCCATGGATAGAGCATGTGTGACTCCTCTTTGGTTAGCAGAGAGAGAATTGTCCTCCTCTGAAATCAGTTATGCCCATCTGGGGGGCTTCAGTCATCAAATATACAAAACATCTATTTGCATTTTTGGAGAGGCTGGGGTAGGAGTGTTTGTACAAAGCAAAAGAGGATTGGGTCGGACAGGAAAAACTTGTGATTTAGGCTCCAATTTAACTTGAAAGATGGAAAGTAAACTCGCTTTATTCAATGTTAATGGAACAAATGATATATAGGTGGAGTCAGTTCTTTTTCTCATTTAATTTTATCATTGCAACAGAGGCAGCTATTATCTTCACTGAATTTTTAGATGGAGACACTGGAGCCAAGTGGCATTAAATAACTTTTTCAGAGTTGCACAGCCAGTTCTAGAATGCTAGAACAGGAACCAAACCCAGATCAATGTGACTCTCAGATCCTACACTCTTTCCTAAAAACCCCAAGAATATCCTAGATGTAACTAAAAAGCTAAGGAAAGTAGCCATTAGTACGTGAAGCTAACTTCCTTGTGTGTAGCAACAGAGGAATGTTTTTCAGAAAATGTCTGATTGTCTTATAGAAAATGGTGCCTTTGTGAGTGTTGCGTCGTTATTTTGGAACTGGAATTTTCTTAGGTGCAGGATTAATCTTTTCCACTTCTAACCCATTTGACTGTGCAGTGTTCTTCAACCTTTGGCCTATTAGCAATGAAATTTCCCTACCACATGAGATGGCTCATAAGTTTTTTTTTTTTGGGAAACAGTCTCACTCTGTCGCCCAGGCTGGAGTACAGTGGCACAATCTCGGCTCACTGCAACCTCTGTCTCCCATGTTCAAGCGATTCTCCTACCTCAGCATCCTGATTAGCTGGAACTACATACAGGTGCATGCCACTGTGCCCGGCTAAGGTTTTATATTTTTAGTAGAGTTGGGGTTTCACTGTGTTGGCCAGGATGGTCTCAGTCTCATGACTTCGTGATCTGCCTGCCTCGACCTCCCATGGTGCTGGGATTACAGGCATGAGCCACCGTGCCTATAATTTTTTGGAACTGACCCGAGTATACTATATTGACTCTTAAAAACTGAGAGCCAAATGGAGTGTTTATTAAATGCCATATGCCCTCAGAGGAGTAGGGCTGGAAAGACATTTAGAGAACTTTCTCTGTCTTTGCCTCTCCTGGATAAGTCCCTTGATGGTGGCTGCTGTCTATTGGTGGACACTAACAAGCTTGCAAGCCCTGCTGTCACACTGCCTGAGTTTGATTCTCAGCCCTTTTGCATTGAGCTGTGTGCCCTCCGGCAAGTTACTTAATGCTCCATGTCTCCATTTTCCCATTGGTAAAATTAGGATAATAATAGTGCTTCCTCAGAGGTAGGGCTAAATGAGACAATAATTGGAAAGGGCTTAGCAGAGTGTCTGACACATGTAAGCTCTCCATCAGCGTTAGCTCTTGTATTTACACGCACCTAGTTCTAAATTGCTCCCGTAGTGGATCCCTTTCCTCTCTACTAGTCAGTAAACCAGCAGATTTGCCAGTGAAATGTCTTTATTTACTTCCCAGGTACTCACCTTATTTTTTACCCTCCTGAAATTGCTTTCTCCACACCTCTACTGGTTCCAGAGAGGAAAAGTCTACCACAACAACACAAAGCACTCTTTAAAGCACGACATGTATAAATGTTTAAGTAACAGTAATAAGCGTACATGATGGAATAGTTCCTACAGTAAAAGACTTAAAACTAGCTAAGTCCTAGTTGCTTCCCCTCTTCCATATAGGTAACCATTATTAAAGCTGCTAGTGCAAATGTCCGGAAAACTTACATGTACACAGCATATATGTATATCTTGTTTATTTCACTCTGTTATTGCCCTTTGCCCTTAACACAGCTTGGAGATCTTTCCACATTACCCCATACAGTTTCACCTCATTCTTTATAAATGCTGCATAGTATCCCAGTGAATAAGTGTGTGTGTGTATGTGTGTGTGTGTCTGTATGTGTGTATATAAAACTTATTTAACCAGCCCTCTGCAGATGGACATTTTAAATGTCCCCTGCCTTACCTCCCCCTTCTGTTTTTGGTGGTGGTGTTATAAATAGTGCTTCAGGTATCTTGTTATACAATTATGAGCATAACTGTAGGGTAAATTTCTGGTAGCACAGTTTTAAAGCAAGCCTTTTAATGCATATATAATTTATTTCAACAAGTATTTATTGAGCATTTATTTCAGGCCAATAATCTCTTCTTAGTTCACATGGTAAACCAAGGATAGAGCTGGGATTCAAATTCAGGTACTCTGGCTGCAGAGTCTATACTCTTCCCCCGCTCAGTCTTGTGAGGCGTATTAAACATAAACAATTTTGTTGGGCATGGTGGCTGATACCTATAATCTCAGCACTTTGGGAGGCTGAGGTGGGAGGATTGCTTGAGCTCAGGAGCTCACAGCCAGCCTGGGCAACATGGCAAAGCCCATCTCTACAAAAAAAAAAATACAAAAAATGAGCCAGGCATGGTGGCGTCCACCTGTAGTCCCAGCTACTCGGGAGGCTGAGGTGGGAGAATCACCTGATTCTGGGAAGTTCGAGGTTGCAGTGAGCCACGATCACACCACTGCACTCCAGCCTGGGCAACAAGAGTGAGACTGTATAATATATGAACGAATGAATGAATGAATGTAAACAATTTTAAGAAAAGTGATGAATGGGCCGGGTTTGGTGGCTCACACCTGTAATCCCAGCACTTTGGGAGGCCAAGGTGGGCGGATCATTTTAGGTCAGGAATTCAAGACAAGCCTGGCCAACATGGTGAAACCCCCTCTCTACCAAAAAAAAAATACAAAAATTAGCTGGGCTTGGTGGTGCATGCCTATAGTCCCAGCTACTTGGGAGGCTGAGGTGGGAGAATCACTTGAACCCAAGAGGCAGATGTTGCAGTGAGCCGAGATTGTGCCACTGCACTCCAGCCTGAGTGACAACGTGAGACCCTGTCTCAAAAAACAAAAAAAAAAAGAAAAAAGAAAAGTGATGAGTGTTCTGAGAGAAACTACACAGCGCTCCAGAAGCTTATAGGAAGGGCACACCATTTCATCTAGTTTTGGCAGACACCCTGGAGGAGGCAAAGCTATGTGAGGACTATATTTCTGCCACTTTAGGTCAGGTGAGAGGCTGGGAAATGGTGTTTGAGTTTAGTAGTCGGCATGGGTGGTGGGGCCTGAATCCACAGAGAGTGATGTGATGATGAACCAAGAGAGGGTTAGAAGGGTGGCTTCTAGAAAGGGGGGGAAGCAAGCATACCCTGTTTCCCTTAGAACCACTGCTGTCCCATAAGAACTTCTTTCCTTGCTGGTAATGTTCAGTATTCTGTACTGTCCAGTATGGCAGCCGGTAGCCACCTGTGGCTCTTGTGATTGAGAAACTGAGTTTTAAATTAACTTTAATTCAGTATAAACTCATTTAAATGTAAGTAGCCACACATGGCTGGTGGCTCCAGTTTTAGAGTCAAAGCTTCTGAAAGGAAGGTTAAGGACCTGCTCAGCAAGATCTTCTCTGTCCTCACAGCTGACTTCACAAAGCAAAGCATGTCTTAAGAGTTAAGCTCCTTTCAGAAAGAATCATCATTTTGATCCTCCCAAAGAGGATGTTATGCAAAGGAGTGATGATCTTCTTTTGTGGATACATTCTTTGACAGGCGAGATGCAGACAAATAGAGTGAACCAGTGAAGCCTCAAGGCCCAGTAACCTTCAGAATTCTCTTTCAAGCCCAATATTTGCTTGATTGAGATTGGTAGGGATGTAGGACTTTACAGCTGGAACTGCAGTAAAGTTAGTTTCTTCAGATAATAGAACTGAGATCCAGAGAGAGCTTGGTTTAAGATACTGCAAGGAATTAGGAACATAGCCTGGCCAAATGTTGCAGGACTGGGATGCTTTTATTTCCCTGTTGCCTGAAAAGTAATGCTGCTTTTGTAGCCTCAGTTACTAGTTTGTGAGTTCATTCATTTATTTATTAAAGATAAAATGCTGAACAAAAGCAGATATGGTTGTGGTCACTGTCTTTATGGGTCTTAACTGTCTAGTGGACAAGACACATTATTTAAATAAAGAAATAAATATCCAATTTTAAGTGTGCAAAGGTCTTTAAAGGAGACCATAAGATGGGGAGAGTGTATGTCTATGGAATTGAGAAAAGGTACCCCTGTAGAAGTAGTAATTGAAGTGAGGTCTGATGGGTGAGCTGGAGTTAGGTTGCTGGATTTAGCAAATAAAAACACGGAACACCCTGTTTTGCATATCATCTGGTAACACCAGTTGGAGTTGGCTTTGGACCACATTGATGATGGTGGTGGTAAATAGTCAGCTGAATCTAGAGATATTTATGTGAAAAGCTGAATTTGTTAATGTATTGGTTATTGTGAGAAGGAGGTAGAAATGACAGATGATGGTAATCCTGCTAAGATGACTCCTAGTTTCTGTCTTCTATAACTAGATAGACAGTGGTACCATTTGTGAAAATTAAAAAATACCAGAATTGGGGTAGGTTTGACGGGCAGAGGCTCCATCCTGAAACTTTCTATCCCCCCCGCAACTGTAACGCTGAGAGTTCCATATACTCCTAGCAGAGTAGAGCCCCTTCCTAGCTATGTAAGGAATCTGATTATCACCCCTCACAAGGCATAGAAGTTATTAGTAGAGTTTGTCATTGATTTCCACTTCATAATTTGAACCAGCTCCTCATTCTGCCACTAAACAGAATTGGCATCATAGCAAGGCAAAGAAGACAAGAATAAGCACATCTTTCCAACTTGGGCCAACTTCCTAATTGTGGCACCAAGCTGATTTATTTGATATGGTGCTTAAAATAAGTCAGCGGAACCATTTCCCTTTTCCCTCGCTTTTCTTGTTTGTCTGTTGACATTTTTGCTCTGCAAGACAGGTCACTGCCTCAGCCATCCCTTGGGACTTCTCTAGGAGAGAGTTTACAAGGAATGAACTGTTCAGTGGAGGGTGAGGGTCCAGACATGGCTGTTTTGCAAATGCCTCTGTGTAGAAGAGGCTGATTACACACTTTGGGCATTGCAAAGGTTTTCCTTCCGCGTAGAAATGCAGTGCCAGGGTGACATTTCAAACTGGAGTTATGGGTTGCATATTTCTGCATGTTAATTAGGAAGAGGATGTCAGCATTCAATAATGTTGTTGTTTTGCTTCCTAGAAGGTCTGCAAAAAGGCAGCTGCCAATGGTTTAATTTTTGGGGACACAGAGGTAAAACAGGGGTGAAGAGAGTTCTTGTTTCTGGTTAAAGAAAACGAGACTGTCTGGAGTCCTGTTCTTTGGCAGGCCCTAGAAGCAGTCTGTTGTGATGAGCTCTGTTGGCAAACTCTGCCGTGGAATGTTCTCTGTTGATAATGAAAGTGACCAGATGAAATCTGTGCTACAATTGGCTGTTCTTCTGCTTATGAAGATGGGGAGGCTGGAGAAGCTTTCTTTAATTCCCTGCTTAGAGATCCCCAAAGATTCTTGGAGCCAAAAGCATAGATGTCAGAGACAGACTAATCTGTGTTTAAATGCCAGTCATCATTTTTGACTTGTGTGAATATCGGTTTCTTTATGTGAAAATGGGAATATTGATGCCTTTTTTTTTCTGTAAGATTGTTTATGAAGATTAGAATAAGTGAATATATGGGTAGTGATAATCGGTGCACAATACATGTAACTTTAAAAAATGTTGTTATTTGAATATGTGTTTTGATAATACACTCTTCTACACGTTAACCCTATTATCTGTCTACAACATCAGGCCTGACTGGAGACTGCCAGAGTTTATTATAGGCTAACATTGTGCCAAGCACAGTGCTGGGTGCTTTATACACATTGTCTAATTTAATCTTGACAAAAACCCTATTAGGTTGCCATGATTTTTATCTTTATCCTATGTGAACTGAGGCTGAAGACAGAGAGGTCCCTTATGTCACTCAGGGTCATAAAGCTCTTATATTGTCCTCTTTGATCTGGTATTAGAAGCCAAATGGCACTGGCAAGGACAAACTGCTAATTATAGGACAGTGGCGTATTGCCCTTCTGTGCGTGAACATCGTATTTTTGTAGGGTGGGGCAGGTAGGAAAAGGAAGAGTAAAAAGAAAGGATTGCAGTTTTGTGAAGGAACTATCGTGTGCTGAGCAAGCAAGTAGCAAAGTGAAGTGAGGCAGATCTTGGTAATTCAGATGTAATTGATGGACTGGAAAGAAAGTGTTGTGAGTCATGCTATTAAAAACTGGATCCACAATACAGGTTTTTAGGAGGATCCCAGGCTGGAATTCATGTGCACGCTCTGCACTTATTCATTTACTCATTCTGCAGTGAATTACTGGGTAATAGTATGTGCCTGGCACTGTGTCAGGCCTGAGAACACAGTGGTACCCAAAATCAGATGTGGCCCCTGGCCTCTTGGAGCTTATAGTCTAGAGGTGAAGACTGGCACTAAATAATTAAACAGTCTGCTATATACAATAAAGGGCATTAGGAAGGGGAGGTACATGGTTCCTTGAGAACATATAAGAACTGATAAGGACAGCTTTGATCTAGTCTTTGGGGTCAGAGATACTGTTGCTGAGGATAAGCAGGCAGTAACAGGCTGAGGAGCAGAGGGAGGAGTGAGTGCAAGAGCTATGAGGTGGGGAAGGGGGCACAGTTTACATGCTGGGGGCCAAAAGGCAACCAGTGAGGTCAGAGCAAAAAGAACAAGGTGAAGGCAATCAGGACAAGTGCTTGGAGAGTGGGCCTGGGGCAGACCACTCAGGACCTTGAGGCCAAGGCAAAATCAGATATGCTGGATGTCCATGTATTCATGTACTCCATACGTATTTGCAATATACGTAAAGAAAGTAAGGTTTTTGTACCCCTCCCCCCCAAAAAAAAAACCATTTTTGCCCCCTTGGGGGTCATATTGCCCCGGTTAAAAATGCATGCTGTAGATTCCCAGCCATGGGTAGTCACTACCATCCTGTTCTCGGGCTTATTTTCAAAAGCTTGTCTCGTAGGAAGAAGACAGACAAGTACCCCCAATTCCCACCCCCATCTACCCTGGACCAGCCATGTAACTCCATGGCAGGTGTTTCTGCCACTTTGGGCCTCTATGTTTGTCGTCTGCAAAAGAGGAATGATTTTCTGTCTCCCAAATGGCTTTGCTACACAAACAGTGATCCATGGATCTCAGGCCCACCCTGATCATTATTTAATGTAATTTAATTGTTTGCACATTGAAGCTTGACAAAACTGATGTATGCCATAGAGAATGATTGCGAAGATCATGTTTCAGTCCAATTTTTACTTTGTATTTCCCATGCTTGGCATTAAAAAGGTTCTCTGTAGGCCGGGCTGCGGGCTCAAGCCTGTAATCCCAGCACTTTGGGAGGCCGAGGACGGGCTTGATCACAAGGTCAGGAGATCGGTGACCATTTTTTACTTTGTATTTCCCATGCTTGGCATTAAAAAGGTTCTCTGTAAAGAAATGAATGAATGAATGAATGAATAGTAAATTTGTATAATTTGAAAGCCATACAGATTTGGTTAATCCTAGCTTAAATTCCAGGGTTACAATCCTCCTTAAATATTTTATAAAGCTCTAAAAATTGATTCGCAGTGCCTATTACTTTTTAAATGTGTGTCAGAAAAATATTTTTTTTTAGCTTTGTCCTGGCCAGAGATTGTGCTTCTTAATTAAGGCCAGCAATGGCTTCCTCTTAAGTCCTCCTTTGCCCTCCGCTTTCCTCCCTGGCCGCCCTCCCTGTTGAGTTTTGTTGTAGAACCAGTTCTGAAAATAGCAGCAGAGAGAACAAGTTTCCACTTGGGAGGGAGCCCAGCCACTGCAGGAAACGTGTGTTGGATAACGCAGAGCCTGTGGGACAATCAGGCACACGGCTCCTAGACACTGTGCAGCCTACCAAGTGATAGCCCCAATTAAATTTTTAATCACTTATAATTTTTCAGATGATTTTTATTTAATACCATTAAGTGGCGCATATTGTCTGTGAGGTTTGTGTTTCTACATGGCTAGACATTGTAAGGTTTGTGTTTGCGCTATGGCTAGACTTTGCTTGATTGTGACAAGAGTGCAAACCTTTGCAGAAGGTGGAGTGTTTCTGGAAGGTTAGAGTCATGAACTCAAATGCCTAAGGGGCCATACAGGTCAGGTAAGAGGGTGAATAGTCTGCGTAAAGGCAGAGAAGATCAGTGGTGACTGTGGCAAACTGGAGCATACGTGACCCATCCTGCCCATTGCTGCACGGTAAGGACAGTTCGCAGCAGAATAAGACAGCCAGAGTTGAAATAAGACAGCCAGAGTTTTTGTCCAAAAACCCAGGGCCAAAAGCAAGTCCTCCAAAAATCAATTCACTCAAAGGCTAATCTGTGAATTATTGAGGACTTTTTGAAGTTTGAGGTTTTCTTACATCTACTCATGCCTCTGCTCATGCCCCTGTATCTGCCCATGCCCTTGCATTGCTGCAGCCTTAGGGCACTGTTCTAGATGGGGTCCAAGATCTTAGTCTGCCAAGGGTCAGGCAAAACCAAGAGGGGGAGCAAAAATGTCTCTGCAGAAATCCTTGATTTAGTATGTTCATGTGAATTGGCTTTAGACACATACTTGCTTTTCAACGTCCTCTATAAGAGATGGAGTCCCTGGAACCAGACTTTACACTTTGTCAAGCAGGGAATCCAGACTTCAACTAGAAGCTTTCTAATTTAAAATGTTGGTCACTAATCCAAATTATTTTAAAACAGTGGTATATGAAAGTTTGAACACTCTGCAGTTAGAAAACCACTAGACAGAAACTTTTCTATAAAGGTTGTAGGTTTCAGTATGGGAAATAAGAAATAGTGGAGAGATTTGGATAATAACAACACCGTCTCATATTTAACACCTTATAGTTTACAGAGTACCTTTGAAAACTCTGCGTTAGTTAACTGTCACAATCCTATGAGGTTACTACAGCTGGTGCTACCATTCCCATTTCACAGAGAAAGTACTAGAGAGACTGAGTGTAGAAGACTTGGTTATTTGGTTATTGACAGGTTTGCTTGCTTAGTGCTCAGTTACCATGTGTGGCACTTTGGATACGTGATCTCTTTGATCCTCAAAACAATGTAGTATGGGTGTCATTTTAAAGATTGGAAACATGCAATAGCAACTTTAGGTAGCATTTACCTACCCTCACCATAGTGGCAGAATTCAGCACAGGTTAAAGGCAGACCGTCTCATTTTGTCCTCCTAACAGCTATTCTAGGTGTAAACTAGGTTTTCTTAGAATCCCAAGTTAAAGGAGGACAAAGACTTGCCCAGAGTCCCACAGCTAGTTAGTTAGTAGTGGGCTTTCAACTCTGAGCTGTCTCTTCCAAGCCTTTTACCCCATGATATGGTGTGCCAAGGCTCTGCAGTGTTGCTCATGGGCCACTCATTAGATTAAAGCCAGTGAAATTGCTTATGTTTGACAGTTTATATCTTCTACAACAGCAGTTTCATATGGTTCAACCTAATATTATCTACTTTATCTGCCTCCACTCAATGTTAAACTAATTTTCAGAAACGGGAAACCATTGTGAACAAGTGGATTTTTCTGGGTTGTATGTAGTTGCATTGACAAATCTGCTAATCATTTATTAACTTAAGAAAGATTTTGAACTCGAAAAGTGAGGATGGGTACCTAATGGAAAATTCACACATATATGTCAAATTTAAGTGGAACTTTTATTTTCCAAGCACTTATTATTTCTGCCATAAATGCAAATGTTGAAGTTTTAATTGACTTTAAATGATTAATAATTTTAGGAATGCTACTTCAGTTTAATGGCACTGAAACCGAGTGATATGGTTAGGAAATTATACATATAAAAATTATGAGGGAGGGGTTCCACATCTTTCAGTAGAAGTTTCTTATTTATAGACATTAGCCTTAGTTTAACATCAGACTCGAAAATGTACATGATGCCTTGATATAATAATGATTGTAAGGAATGAAAATTAAATTCACTAGAGCCTAGTCTCTCTCCTTTTTTTCTCACTGTGCAGATTATTTTTAAAATAGTTAACAATCGTACTTTCCTAAACTTCACTAGATAGTCTTCAGTTAATGAGAAAGTTAACAGTTTGGCCTAGTTACTTACACCTTCAGTGAAGGCATGAGACATCCTTTGATACAGCCTCCATAGAAATGCAAGATTAAGTGCATTTCCTGGTTGACACATGTGCTAATTTCTTCTTTGCTCAAGTGCTGGCCCCTAAAGACACGTGTGAGATGCCTTTCTTCAAGCTGATTCTACTCAATTCCAGCGCCTTTAAGTTGAAAACCTGAAAGAAGATTTTTGAAGATATGGATAGATTACTTCCTATGAAAACACTTCAGTGATTGAGTTGAATATAAGCCACCAGAATGTTCATATCAGGTTTCTACCTGGCACCCTTCAAATTTGAACATGGTGCTCGTTCATGTACTGCATTTAAAAAATGTGTATGTTGAGTTTTCCTGCTGATACAGACTATTCCACTGCTCTCAAAGAAAATGGGTGTGTATCTCTATACATTTTGATGATTCAAAAAACGTTTTTAAAAACTATTAAATCTTTTTCTCTTAAAAAAGAAACCTTATTGCCAGGTGTGGTGGCTCATGCCTGTAATCCCAGCATTTTGGAAGGCTGAGGCAGGTGGATAGGTCGAAACAAACCAGCCTGGCTTAACATGGTGAAATCCCGCCTCTACTAAAATGGTTAAAGCAGCTACGGTGGTGCATGCCTGTAGTTCCAGCTGCTTGGGAGGCTGAGACTGTAGAATCGCTGAACCTGGATAACAGATAGTTATTAGACTGCACAAGTGGAGCAGATTCAAAAAAAAAAAAGGAAACTATTGGTAAAGAATAAAGCCCAATAGAAGCAATTTTTTTTTTTTTTTTTTTTGAGACAGGATCTAGTTCTGTCACCCAGGCTGGAGTGCGGTGGCACAATCTCTGCTCACTGCATCCTCGACTTCCCAGGCTCAAGAAATCCTTCCCTCTTCAGCACCCCCAAAGTACCTGGGACTACAGGAGAGTACCACCAAGCCCAGCTAATTTTTTTATATTTTTTAGAGATGGAATTTTACCATATTGCCCAGGCTGGTCTTGAACCCCTGAACTCAGGTGGTTAGCCCGCCTCAGCCTCCCAGTGTGCTGGGATTACAAGCATGATCTGCTGTACCCTGCTGAGAAATGAATTCTTTATCTCTATATCTCATGAAGACCAGGCTATTACTGTCTCCTTTTGCGTTTTTTTTTTTTTTTCTTTTGGTGCTTGTGTAATAAAATGTGTTTCTTATGTAGCTATGTACTGAGGTTAGACAATGGGGTTGGATCCTTGGGAAGAAAGAGTGTGTATAGGATTTATTATTATTTACAAATTCTGCTTTACTAAGCATAGAATTACAAACATTAGTTAGGATTGATTCAGTATCTCAAAATCATTTCCTATCTTCCTGGCCTTGTTCTGAAAGATGCGAAGTGGTAAATGGAGTGATGACATTCTAAGGTTGATGTCTTTTATCATGTAGCCACTGAATATTATTGTTATCAACTGTGTTTTTCAAACTTTGATCTTGATGAACCACCCTTTATGATTTTGTTCATATGGAGAACACGTATTATTTATTTAATGTTATCTTTAAAATAACTTTTAAAAAATAGCTTACTTTTTAACTTTTCAAAAGGAAACTCTTATTACTACCATCACTGTTATGTATTCAGCTGATTAATTTCTTATTATATAAAACTGTCTTTTTAAACTTCAAGTGAAACATAAGTCAATTTTTTAAAGTATTGCTTTTTTTCTTAAATTCTAAAGGCAAACTTTGTATTGCTATCATAACTTACCAGTGAGATTTCTCTATGGCAAATTAAAAATATATGTTATCTATTAAAATAAAAAAATTAAAATGTAAAAATCTATTTATGTACAAGTGAGAATCACATAGCACACTATAGAGGGACCTAAATCAAACTGGGAAAGAGTGGCTGAAAGTGAAGATGGGCCACTACTGGAAGAGTGACCCATACTGGGTGCCACCATTGACACAGGGTTTTCTGTTAAAACTTGGCAAGGGTTTGTTCCTACCCCTCACAACTCTGAGAGTCAAGCCTGCCATTCAGCTAAAGAGGCGCCACGTGGGGTTTACTGTCTTCTTTTTTAAATATTGCCCTGGTTCCCTCTTGACGAGTCCCCTTATTAACGGAAGGTGACCTCAACTTTTTAGGCCTGTAAGGATGCCGGCAGTAATGAATTTTTTATCTTCTGTGAGTCTTGCTCTAAATTGGATTCAGCATTATGCTGGTGCATATATGTAAAAAGATTGACCAATTGATATTCAAATGTAATGAGGAGGAAGGTTTACTATTCAGCATAGCCTCCTTTGTTTTTAGCCCTAGTAGGTTCTTTGCACTAAAACAATACAGCTTTCCTCTTCCCATCTGAAATCACTGTGTCTAGCTGGATAGGAAAGACATCTTTTCTAACCCACTCCAGAAATAAAATACAGTTTGTTCTGGTTTTCTAGTTTAATTTTTTTTAATGTGACTAGAGATTTGGATGTGAAATCTTAAAAAAAAAAACAAAGTATTCCTTTTGAAACATGCAAATGTGTCTCTCCATCACCTAGGAAACTATTATGGGACACCCAAGCCTCCTAGCCAGCCAGTCAGTGGGAAAGTGATCACGACGGATGCCTTGCAAAGCCTTCAGTCTGGCTCTAAGCAGTCGACCCCGAAGCGAACCAAGTCCTACAATGATATGCAAAATGCTGGCATAGTCCATGCGGAGAATGAGGAGGAGGATGACATTCCTGAAATGAACAGCAGCTTTACAGGTAAAGGTCAGACCATGTTGCCCTCAGTGGACCTGGGGAAGGGATGACAAGGAGGCTTTGGCATACAGTTTTGAAAAGGATGCTGTTCTCAAGAGGGATTTTGTAGGGTCGCCAAAATTCAAACTTGGACCGCACAGTGCTTGCAGAAGAGATGGTCCTTTCCCTGGTCTTCTTTTCATGCCCCTTTACAGGAATATTTTAACTTCACCAGAATACCTTAAAGGAGCTGGGGGTGAATGTATGAAGAAGGAAAATGAGAAATCAGCATGGTTTCTTTCTCTTCAAAATGATATATGTGTATAAATAGCTGTATTTTGTTCATTGATTTTTTTTTGAGGGGGGGAACTTGCAGCATCTCTATCATTATGGCTGATTGCTATGAAGCAAAATATGAGAATGTGTTTTATCAGTGTAATGTCAGTTGATGCTGTACAGAAGGCCAGCAGGACCCTCTTATATCTTTGAAAGCAGAGATATAATGGAAGGATATTATGTGCTCCGTTAACTTAAGCAAAATTGCTATATGCCTTAAAAGGGGGAAAGATGGAAAAGTAAAATTCTAACATTATATCCTATATATGCATTCTATATTATATAGCCTATGTATTACTGGCTATATATATATTTTATCTACATTCAGGGCTGTCTACCTCTGAGCTTAAGTATGTTGTATTTTATGAAGGGTTTATTATTATTATTATTACTATTATACTTTAAGTTCTAGGGTACATGTGCACAACGTAATTGTGAAGGGATTTTCAAGGACAAGGCCTTTGGGTAAGGCCATACAGGCTGATTACTGCACAACTCCAGGGGGCACCATTCACAGGGTATAATGTGTGTTCCCTGGAGGGCAGAGGTTGCAGTGAGCCGAGATTGCACCACTGCACTCTGGCCCGGGTAACAGAACAAGATTCTGTCTCAAAAAATACAAATAAATGAAATAATAATAATAATAATAATAATAATGTTGTGTGTTCCTTGGGTTAGTGCAGTGACCCAGAAGAGCTCAAGAATATTTTTTACTATATGAGGATTTGACCTTACACAGTAAGTCCAAATGTAACAACTGAATAAGATAGAAGTAACTTCACTCTATAGTGTTGTGCATTAGAAGAACACCTTGTTTCTTCTGTTGTTCCTGTACTTAAATATTGTATTTAATATTTTAGAGTTATAGCTATGAATAAGTTATCCATTTTCAACATATGAGATTATCCGCTCCTGTAGTGGCCTTTTCTCACATTATCATACTTTGGTTATTGATTAGCATCAGCCTTGGGGAAGGGAGAGATTACTAGACTGTTTTCTCCTGTGCTGCCAACTCTAACAGAATATTTAGGAAAAGTTTCTTATTTATGAATGCTGTCTGCAACCTGTATGGGCCTCACTGGGGTATTTAAAATTTATCAACTAAGCTCAGAAGCCTACATTTTATCAAATGGCAATAAAATTTTTGGATGAGTTTATTGTTATAGCAACTGGATAGCCCAACATTTGTGCAAGAAGTGTCAGGTAAAGACAGAAGAGATTTGTTTGTTATCCTGGCTTGGCTCTTGGTAGTTGTCTTCTTAGGAACATTATGCCTAACTCATCCATGTATAAAATGACTTGCTAGGATTAGGTCATTTCTGAGTTTCCCCTTCTAGCTGTATGAATTTGACTCCATGGAAATTTCTTATTTTCTCAATTAGAATGGGTTAGGCCAGTGCCTGCCCTATAGTTGTAATATCTAGAAGAAATTTGCCACCTTGTACCTATGTTTTAATTGAAATCAGCTGATTTCATTCATTTAGGAATCTTCCATATGTTTATAGTAGCCCTTACCAAAATGAAAACAGATCATGAAAACATGTTAACATTTCTTTCAAATAATCTCATACTTTAATGCCTTGATATTTTGATAAATAAGAATAGCAAATGATGGTATAACCTAAACCATAGTTGTGGTCACAGAAACAGAAGACCTTGGGGGTAGTGTGCAGCAAAACAGTTCTGCCAAGCAGATTGGGTGGTCCCCAAGAAGCTTGTGTGCCTGTATTTGTCCTTCATTTATTAAATAGGTTTTTTGGTAGAAATAAGGAACAAAGTAGAGGTAGTTGACTGTAAGTCTAGATGCAGTTTCCTATTTCTAACTACTATCAATCTCTCTCTAGAAGCCATGCCTCAGAAAATCTGACCCCATAAAATCCCCACTTGAAATCCTGGCATCTTAGAACAACTTGTGGACCCAGATCATCATTGCCAAAGTCAGTCTGATGATTAGTTTCCACACAAAACAGAAAGCTAAGTGGCACCTGATTGTGCTCCTCATGTTCTTGTCTGATACCAAGAAGGCCAGTAGGATGCACTGAGGAAAAAGTGGCCTTGAGATATGCACGTGATGGGACCTCTTCACAACGTATGGAGCATGTTGACTGTCCCCTCACTTATAACACTACACCTGCGACAGCTGACAATCTGTCATACGCTAACGCATGCTAGATCTTTCACATAATTAACACTACCCAGTCCATACGTATGTGAAACTAGTGGTGTCAAAGCATTTCATATTCTGAAACACGTTAAATAGGAATCCACCAGCCACTTTGCACGTAGAGTGACAGTGGCATAATGAGGTGTTGGTTCCTGCTTGGGCCAGCTATGATAAAGGCATGAGCATCATATCAAAATGTAGAAATATTATGGAGCCATTAAAATGATATTTACCAGGATATTTTTAATAACTTGCTGCTATTTCTATCTTAGCTGCCTTTTGCTTGAGTCTTTTGAAGAAGGTTTGTCTCAATAACATGCCTAAGTAACGCTGGGACTGTTTGCAGACAAAAGATCAGGGAGCCTACTGGCCAGAAGCATCCTGAGAAGGCAGCCCACCCCTCCTTTCTGCAGTCATTGATTAAGGCAGAAGCTGAGCAGTGGGCAGTCATCCCAGATGCTCACCGTGGAACTGACTGTGAACACAAAGCAATGGGAGAGTCTTCTACAAATTATGCCCAAATTATGGGCCTAAAAAGAGTCCTTGAGAAAGAACACTTCCTATATGGGCTTAATGAAGGTAGAGTTACACTGTTGGCCAAAACACAGTTATATACACAAAGACTTTTGCAAAAATACTGTGTTTTTTAGAGACACCTTACAAAGTGTGTAACAAGGGCGGGGCACGGTGGCTCATGCCTGTAATCTCAGCACTTTGGGAGGCTGAGGCGGGCGGATCACCAGAGGTCAGGAGTTCAAGACCAGTCTGGCCAGCATGGTGAAACTCTGTCTCTCCTAAAAATACAAAAATTAGCTGAGTGTGGTGGCCGGTGCCTGTAATCCAAGTTACTCAGGAGGCCAAGGCAGGAGAATCAGTTGAACCCCGGAGGCAGAGGTTGCAGTGAGCCGAGACTGCGCCATTGCACTGCAGCCTGGGTGACAGAGTGAAACTCCATCTCAAAAAAAAATAAAAATAAAAATAAAAAAATAAGAAAGAGAATGTGCAACAAATCACTACAACTAAAAAAACTAAAAGTAACAGGTTCATTCATGAACACCTCTGAGAGACATCAAAACATTACTTAATCATGTTTCTAGGCTTTTTTCTTCCAATAATCCCTGATATTCTTAAACATTAGGTTGCTGACATTTTTTTTTTTTTTTTTTTTTTTTTTTTTTTTTTTGAGCCCGAGTCTTGCTCTGTTGCCCAGGCTGGAGTGCAGTGGCGCTATCTCGGCTCACTGAGAGCTCCGCCTTCTGGGTTCACTGCCATTCTCCTGCCTCAGCCTCCCGAGTAGCTGGGACTACAGGCGCCCGCCACTACGCCCAGCTAATATTTTTAGTAGAGACGGGGTTTCACCATGTTAGCCAGGAAGGTCTCGATCCCCTGACTTCGTGATCCACCTGCCTCGGCCTTCCAAAGTGCTGGGATTACAGGCGTGAACCACCTTGCCCAGCCTGACACTTCTTTTTTGTTGGTAGACAGTGATAAAGCATTGCTTTGGAACGTTAAGAGATAATCATTCTATAAGATCTAATGTTTCTCAAATATGGACTATATGGCAAGCACTTTGCTGAGTTCTTTATGCTTATACCAGGAAGGTCAAATACCTTGTCCAGTATCACAGAAGCAGTGAGGGAGGGTCAAAGCTGCCACTGCAACCCAGAAAGTCTGACTCCACACCTACTATGCTATTTGTGTTTTAAATCAAGTTCATCAGCTTTATGGAACCTCAAAGATTATGACTAACCGGTTGTACACAGTGGGAGATACACATAAACCTGAAAGCATGTATAATTTAAAACGAACTTTAGAAATTTTCTTTGACTTGGCTTATGGTCTTGAAGTCACCTTTAAAAGTTCCTGTGTGTGTCAGGGTGTGTGTGTGTGTGTGTGTGTGTGTAAATACTTGGAAGCTTCTGATTTACTCTGAATAAAAATGTCATTCATGTTCGTTTATGTTTTACAAACCATTTTTACATGTATCCCATAAACCTCCTGAAAATCTTGAGAGAGAAGCAATCCAGAGATTACCTTTCCAGTTTTGAGATGAGAACCCTGAAGGACTGTGTACCTGTTACACCACTGAACAATGGGAAAACCAGGTTCCCTGTCTCCCCATTCCATCTTGTTCCAGTATTCCATTCTACCTGTCCTCTTTGGTTTCAGTGGTAACCTTTAGTAAGAAAGTGGTGGCAGTGCTTCTAAATCTTTGGTAAATTAAATGAAAGGTTTTGTTTGTTTGTTTGAGACAGGGTCTCATTCTGTCACCCAGGCTGGAGTGCAGTGGCACAATCACAGCTCACTGCAGCTTCAACCTCCCAGGTTAAAGTGATTCTCCCACCTCAGCCTCCCCAGTAACTGGGACTGTGGACACGTGCCACTACACCCAGCTAATTTTTAATTTTTTGTAGAGATGTGGTCTCGCTATGTTGCCTAAGCTGGTCTCAAACTCCTGGGCTCAAGCAGTCCTCCCTCCTCAGCCTCCTGAATAGCTGGGATTACAGGCACATGCCACCATGCCCAACAAAAGATTTTTTTGAAATCACAGCATGTGTCAAAGTCAAAGCCATGACTAAGGCTGTGAATTCTTGAGTCTGCCATATGTCTGTGCCAGCAGCTCATTTTTGGACTTTCCATTTTCTTTCAGAGAATGAGATTCAGATTCTGTTGAGCTGAGAAGAAGATATAGAAAGCATATAAAATAAAAACAAATACTTGGATAATTTAAAGTAAGATCTAGTTATGGAGGGATTTTTTTTCCTCCAGGAAATTAACATTACTGAGAGATTTTCCCAGAGATATTCCCTTCATGCAGTGTCTGAGAGGGAAGGCCTTTTGTTTTTTTGTAAACATGTATACACTCAGTGTTAAATTGAGTGCATCTCATTTCATATGTAGTGGCTCACCCATTGGCACTACCCTTTTCCTGTTATATCCAGTTTCTATTAAAATAGGTTAATTAAAATTTTTAAATGAAATTATTATTTCTCCTTATCATTCTGACAGTTTGCTGTCTCCTAAGTGAAAAGTCAGTCACTGAGTTTGGACAGTTGTAGTTCCAGTAAGAGGTCTCAGTCCCAAGCACCCACTGAGCACGCCGCAGGTACCAGGCACTTTGCATGTGTTAATTCTGTTCTCATGCCATGTACATTATGCCCATTTTACAGATCGAGAAATATGTGCTCAGAAAGGCAAAGCCGCACAGCTAGAAGCAGACAAGACTATGATCTGTGGTCTGCTGTTATAACCTATCCTTTTTCTACCTATTTGTAACGTATTTGCAGGCTGGGGGTCAGGTCTGGCCTGAAGACAAAATTAATCATAATTTTGATGAAGATAGAGGTACTTTTGCTGCTGGCAGCTGCTTACTGTGGCTCACTATGTGCTAGACACTATTCTGAGTGCCTTATCCACTTAATCCTCCCCACAACCCCGTGAGGTAGGGATTGTTTTTGTCCCCATTTTCCAGATGAACAAGTGAAGGCACACAAGGTTAAGTACTTTGCCCACATTAGTAAGTGGTAAAGCCAGGATTCAAACTCGGGTAGTGAGGCTCTCCAGGGTCAGTGCTCATAATCATGACCTTTCATTTTTCACTGGTGTCATACTGCATTATTTTTTAAAGAAATTATGATTGAAAACTTGGGAGATTTTACATAACAATACAGATTTCCAGCTTGTCTTGAAAAGTAAGAAGGTTGGCAACCCCAAGTCCACTCTCCTCCAGGGCACAAACTGGCACCGAGTGCCCAGCTGCCTTCAGCCTAGACCCACTCTCTACACATCTCATTTGCATCTCTGGCCTGGCACTGGTGCACGGAGGAGTGTGTGGCTGGAGACTGCCCCACTCTCTGCTCATTGGCTGCCGGCAACACCTGTCCTAGGAGCCAGAGGTTCTGGTGATTCTGGAACATGGCAGGTTCAAACCAAGAAAAGGGTAGAGTAATTCCCAACTGAAGTTAGAACTTTTTAAACAATTGATTTTCTACATCATTTTTTCTTTTAGTTGGTAAGAGAACTCTTAGTGTCTTTGTCTTTAAAGTGTAGTTATTATACCACTGGAATCTTCATCACCTGGGTACTTTAAAAGTGTGCATTTTGGAACCTTACCCCAAACCTGTTTTCTGGAGGACAGAGCCAGAAATATGCATTTTAACAATCTCTCCAGGTGATTCTTTTATGCACTTAAGTGTGAAAAGTCTACTTTCCAAGATATGCCAGAAATGAATATTTGTTGGCTTCTAGAGAATTAAAGGTGACTCTTTTAATTCTTGCCAGGTTTTGAATTTATTTTGTTATTGATTGGTCATTTCAAAATTTTTCTTCTGTGTTGGCCTAGTTCCTTTCTGTTCCCTTACTTCTAGTTGATCTATTCATCTGCACTCTTGGATGTAAGTTGCAAAATTAACTCAAATTATTTAAGCAGGAAAGTGAATTTGTGGGTTCAAGCAATCAAAACGATGGGCATCCTTGATTTCAGGTATGAAATCAGAGATCAGAGGCTCAGTCTGGGATATTAGATGACTTTCTCCATCTTTCACCTCACCTTTCCTCTGTGTGCACTTAATTCTCTGGCAAGTCATGTCAAGCTATGTCAAGATGGCTGCCAACACCTGCAGCATGAGAACCTATTAGCAAATAGGCTCCAGCCTCGAGCAACCACCTCTGGCTTCATGGTTCCAGTAAATCTTCCATGTCTGACATTCAAATTTGTTTGCCTTAGATCACGTACCTATTCCTGACCTAATAACAAAGACAAAAATGATAGAATACTCCAGATTGGCAAGGAGTACGATGTGGAGCCAGGAGTAGGTCCCCTCCTGGACCATGTGGGACCTGGAGTAGAGGGAAGCACCACAAGGATACCTGAGTGGTGCTAGCAGGAGAAGAGCAGATAGATGCAGGGCTGGGAATACCTACAGGCAGCCTTCTCAAGGGTAGTACATCTTTGGTGGTGGTGGTGGTTTAGTAGGCTTAGCATGTCCTCCATCCAGCTTTTAGATTACCTTTACTCTCATGTGTGTCATTGGGAGTTCTCATCAGAGAAAGCTTTGAAAACAGCCTTTTATCATTCTTCAGTCTGTTTTCACTAAATCAGAAATGTCTACAGAATTACTGTGGGAGATAGAAATTCGCTTCATACCCTGATTATTCAGTTTTAAAGCCCCATAGAGATTGACATTTAATATCATCGGCCTCTATAAAAATTCAACCAGAATGTCAACAATGCCATTTGGGGATACTTTGATGACATCACCCCTGATGTTTCTAGTTAATAAGAAGGCAAGGAGACTCAAGTATTTCGAGCCTTCTTTTAAGACTCAAGTTGTATCAGTCCGCCCACATGATACTGTTCTCGGGGTAACTGTCTTGGTTTTCACAGGAGCATAACTTTTTCAAAAGAGGTTCCAATCTGACTCACTGGTATAGCTCTCTCCATATTCTAAACTTTTGTATATGTTTCAGCTTAATTTACCATTCTTTGATCTTTGCCAGTGTCTACCAAAGATATTTATACAAATATAAAAATAACATAAAATAATTTCTACAAGAATGGGTAATAATGCCACTGTGTCTGTGTTTTCACCCTGGATACTTTTTTGTGCCCAAACATCTTTTGAATAATGAAATCAAGTGATACCTATGGAATGAGGATGCAGATCCATCTGTGTTTTGATGGCCTTCTTAGTTTAAGAGTTTGAGTCATGAATTTGTTTCTTCTTTGACATTTCGAAGATTGTGAGCAATACATTACTTGGGATTTTTTTCCCCTTCTTCTTAAGTAAAATAAGTTTCATTGATCATTTCGATGCTTTCCAATTAAGGGACAGACATCTAAATAAAATAGGAGTAATGGTTAATGGCCAGGAATTAGGGAAGGATAAGAGCGTTTAAGAATATAGATGTGTATAGTTGCATACTTCCCAGGTATGGGTTATGATTGCTGAATACCTTTTTTTTTTCTCCCTCTCTTTCTCTCTCTCTCTCTCATCTCTTCACATGATTAAGCAGCCGATTCTGGTGAACAAGACGAGCACACTCTCCAAGAAACAGCATTACCACCTGTGAATAATAGCATCATCGCTGCTCCCATCACGGACCCTTCTCAGAAGTTCCCTCAATACCTACCTCTTTCTGCAGAGGATAATTTAGGTCCTCTACCTGAAAACTGGGAGATGGCCTATACCGAAAATGGAGAAGTCTATTTTATAGAGTAAAGTATACCATTATTTCTACCTAAATCTCTCTTTCTTTTCCCTTCCTTCCCTCTGTCTAGCAGCTGCCAATGTAAACTACATTTAAGGGATTGATCACCCACTGATGGTATTTTTTAATAAGGTTTAATAAGTTTTGCATAAAAAGGTAATTAATTCTCTACTTATTGATTCTGAACAGTTTGAGGAAGCATAAAGTTAATCATTTCCCTAAAGGTTTAGACAACTACATTATGGTATATAGAAATTATGACATAATATTTAAAGAGCATATTTAACCATTAAAAATAGTAAATATGTTGCTTTTTTTTTCTTAATTGAACTGCAATGTCCTTATTGTTTTAAGACTTCTTCATATATTCTGGATACAATTCCTTTATCATATATGTGACTTGTATGCATTTTCTCCAAGTCCAGCTTTTCTTTTCATTGTCTCAAGTATGTCTTTCAAAGAGCAAAAATTCTTAATTTTGATGAAGTCTGATTTAACAGTTTTCTTTTTAGTCAATTGTGCTTTTTCTGTAGTAGCTAGGAAATCTTTGCCTAACACAGTCAAAAATATTTTCATTTTTTACATTTTATGTTTAGGTCTGCAATACACAAGTTAATATTTTTACATGGTGCAAGGTGTATGAATTAAGATTTGAGAACAGACAGACAGGAAAGTCTCTCAGATTTATAAAACGTAAATGCTATATAGTTAAACATTTAATAATCTTTTCTGAAAAGGAAAAAAAAATGGCTACATTTTAAACCATTCTGGAAAATCTAAGATAATGTGGTTTTCCTAACCAACAGTAGTCAGTTTTTAAATACAGTATTTTGACTGTATTATCCTATCATTGAGATTCACCATGTTTTAGTGTACCACTAAGAAAAAGAAAATGACTGATTAAATTATTTAAAAAATAAAACCACAGATTCATCTATTATACTTACATAGATTGAAATTGATCTACTGTTAAGTCAACGATAACAAAGGGGAGGACATTGCAGAAAACTATGAGAAGGATCTCAATTTTGCAAAATATGCATGTATACACACATATCCTACATCTATTCTGTGTGTACATTTGTTTCTGTTAATATGTAGATCAAGTTCTAGATGCAGAAAGTTCTAGAAGTATCTATTAACAGTTGGGTTTGAGTTAAGTAAATAACTTACTTTCTAACCAGATGTTTCATTGATGTGGGTTGTGAATTTTTTATACTTTGTGTGTGTGTGTATACACACACTTTATTTATTTATTTATTTATTTATTTATTTATTTATTTATTTATTTCCCTTCCTGAGATGGGGCCTCACTGTATTGCCTGGGCTGGAGTGCCGTGGCATGATCATAGCTCACTGCAGCCTCTATCTCCTGGGCTTAAGTGATCCTCCCACCTCAGCCTCCCAAAGTGCTGGAATTACAGGTGTGAGTCACTAAGCCTGGCATACTTAAGCATATGTTTTATAATTAGAAAAAAACAATGAAAATTAGGTAATATGATTTTTCTAAACATATGGGAGTTAGAGAAAAGGCTTGGATCTCAGAACACCCTCTTGGACAGCCAGGTGCAGTGGCTCACGCCTGTAATCCCAGCATTTTGGGAGGCCAAGGCAGGCAGATCATCTGAAGTCACGAATTCTAGACCAGCCTGGCCAACATGGTGAAACTCCATCTCTATTTAAAAATACAAAAATTAGCCAGGTATGGTAGTGCATGCCTATAGTTCTAGCCACTTGAGAGGCTGAGGCAGGAGAATCACTTGAACCTCGGAGGTGGAGGTTGCAGTGAGCCGAGATCGCACCACTGCATAGCTTGGGTAACAGAGCAAGGCTCTGTCTCAAAAAAAAAAAAAAAAAAGAATACCCTCTTTGAGAACCTACCCAGGAAGAATTCTGAGATAAGTGAATTAGAGCTTCTGTGCTATTTTCCAGCTAGAGGGAGGGGACACCTCATGTTTCTGTCTTCATGTTAATGACAAATGCTTTTTAAAAATAAGGATAAAAGAAGTAGTCTTTTCTCGAGAGTCAAGAAGTGTATTAATTAAGAGCTTCACTAAAGGGTCATGTTGTTTCCAGCGTTTACAAGTTATTTGACCTTAGGAACTTTAGTTTACCTCTTGCATCTCAGTTTTCTATATATATAAAAGGAGAACATGAATACTATGAATTGTACCTATCTTGTCAAACTGTTGGTAAGAATTAGAGGAGATAGAGAAACTAAAGTTCTTGGGCTAGTACTAATTAGTGATCACTATTGTTATAGTTACCATTGTCATCATCATTACCTGTGGTTATTCTGAGGAGTTTAAACATTGTTATAAAAATGGATGCCAACCATAAAATCAAAAATTTACTTAGCTTTTGCAATAAATTGCCTTTGAAATTATGTCACGTTAGTAAAGAAGAATTATGCTGAGAAAAGGGAAGGATATTTGGTGTTCCTGGTACAGAATAATCTGTGAAACTCAGATTCTTAGAAAAGAATGTACCAGTAATTTTGTTCAAAACTAACTTGATACATTGGAAAAAGGGAAGTTGGATATCTTGATGGTTAGCGGGATGCTGGCCTTCTAAACTATGGCTGGCTTTCAAGAGAATGTAGTGATTTTCCTAGTTTTTATAACTTAGCTTTTAGGTGATGTAAAGCCAGTGTTTCACTTGCCTAAGGTTTAGTAGAAAAATTATACAAAAATGTGGCTTATGATAATTATGGGATTTGTTTGCGACTATCAGATTTCACATGTATTAAGTGATTAGATACATATCATTTATATTTTTAGCCTAAATTGTATATACCGGTTACTTTGTTTTCATGTGTTTTTCATTCTAAAAAACTTCTTTTTAGGATGTCTTACATTGAATAGCAAATTAAACCGCATTAGAACCAGATCTACCTTTTTATGCATGTGCGTGTGTGTACACTCACATGCAAATATATATACATTTGTTTTATAGTTTTTGGGAAATTGAAGAAATAGTAGAAATTTAAAAGAACTTTAAAAAATCAAGCATGGATTTGTAAACCTTTGGCATTGTGTAGAAAACAAACATAAGAAGTCTTTGAAAGGAAGAGCAAATAAGACAGACTAGCTAGGGAACCTGGGATCAAAGGAATACTAGGTGATGAGTTCCCTTTCTGTTTTACTTCATTTATCCAGACTTAGAGCTAAAGAGCCAGCAACCCAGAAATACCAACAGACGGAGGCAAATAAAGCCCTAATAAAAGCCTGCTCTCTCTAGCCAAAGGATCAGGAAAGGGACATCCTACAAGACAGAAAACTTTTATTCAACAACCATTCTACTCTAGCAACAGCACAGAAAAACCTGTGGTCCCACGTCCCAAGGGTAGAAGCTGAGCCTTCTGTCCTTGACAGGCTGTGTGACTAGAAGCTGAAACCTCCCTGCTGGGTGGTGTCAGAAAAGGCCAAGTGTAGAGCTGGCACTTTGCATCCAGGCAGTAAGGAGATTCCCCTTATTTCCACATAGATTTAGTGGAGACCGCTTGAGGGAACTCAGGACTTCCACCCCACCTGGCAGTAATGAAACACCCTCTTCCTCCCCACTGGTGTGGTGTCAGAGGAGGTTTAGAGGAGAATCAGGATTTTTACCACCATCCAGTGGTAAAGAGCCCACCCTCTCCGTATGGAGTCAGAGAGGCCAGCTTGTGAGCAATAGTGAGATAGTCCTACCCCTCCCAGCCTAGCTGGTATCAACAAAGGCCTAGTGGGGAGCTCAAGCCACCATCCCCACCCAGCAGTAAGAAGGAGCCCATTCCCCTCTCCGGTGTCAACAAAAGCCAAGTGGGGACCCCACCTAAAAGTAACAGATAACCCCCTTTCCTCTTTTCAGCCATATTAGGAAAAGCCAATAGAAGGTATAAGATCCAGACCCCTATAATGTAATACTGAAAATATACACATTAGTAATAAAAAAAAAATCACTTGTTATCCTAAGAATCAGGAAGATATCAAAATGAGTGAAAAAAGGCGATGAGTGAGTACCAACACAGGGATAATAGCACTGTTAGAATTACCTAACAGATTTTAATGCAGCCATTATAAAGTTACTTCATCAAGCAGTTATACCATGCTTAAGCCAAATAGAAAATTAGAATATTTCAGCCAAAAATAGAAAGTCTCAGCAAAGCCATAGAAGATTTTTTTAAAAAATAGTAATTTTTCAACTGAAAAATACAATAGCCAAAACAAAAAGCTTAGTAGATGGATTCAACAGCAGAAGAGAATGGGGAGAGGAAAGAATCTGTGGACCTGAAAATAGAAATTACCCAATAAGAACAATAGAGAGAAAATCAACTGGGGGAAAAAACAAACAAAACAAACAAACAAACAGAGCTTCAGGGGCATTTGGAACAATAACAAAAGATCTAACATTTATTTCACTGGAGTCCCAGGGGAAGAGAAAGTGGGTAGTACTGAAAAGAAAAGTACTTGAAGAACTAATGGTTGAAAATTTTCTAAATTTGGCAAAAGAAATAAACCTACAGATTCAATAACCTGGCTGAACCCAAAGAAAACTACAGCAAGACACATTCATAGTCGAATTTTTGAAAACTAAAACCAGAAAAACATTGAAAGCAACAAGAAATGACACCCTATGTATGTTAGTGAAACAAGTAAAATGACAGCATGTTTGTCATCAGAAGCAACAAAGGCTGAAAGGAAGTGGCATAGCATTTTTATAGTGCTGAAAGAAAAAAGAATTAACCCAGAATTCTACATCCAGTGAAAATATCCTTTAGGAATCAAGGGAGAATGAAAATATTCTTAAATGAAAGAAAATTTGCTGCCTGCAGGCCTGCTCTCAATAAATGGCCAAAAGATGTTCTCTAAACAAAAAGAAAATTCTAAAACAAAACCAAAATTCTAAAAAAACAAACAAAAACAATCAGGAAAATAGAAGAATGGAGAAAGTAAAACTATAGATAAATAAAACGCTTTTCTTCACCTTTTGAGTTTTCTTTTTTCCCATTTTTATTGAGATATAATTGATTTCTCTTTAAATTTTCCAAATTATGTTTAAGTGTTGAAGCAACAATAATACTGTTCAATGGTTCTAAATGTGTGTAGAGAGAATATTTAAGATAATTTATTATAAGTGAGGGAGGGTAAAAGAATATCAATGGAGATAAGGTTTATCTACTTCAGTCAAAGTGGTAAAGTGATGATGCCAGTAGACTATAAGATATATTAAATATATTTATAAATAATATATATATATATAATGTGTGCATATATATGTAATGTAGTATCTAAAGCAGCCACTTACAAGCTATACAAAGGAGATACACTCAACAGTACTGTAGATATATAAAAATGGAATTCTAAAATATTCATGTAACCCACAGAAAGGCCAGAAAAATAAAACAGAGGAAAGAAAAACAGAACAAAAAGAAAATTACAAACAAAATGGAAGACTTAAGCCCTAACATATCAATAACTACATTTAATAAAGTGAACTAAATACAACAATTTAAAGTTGGGGAATGGCAAAGTGAATTAAAAAGCATGACCTAATTGTGTGCTATCTGTGACGCATTATTTCAAATGTAACAATATAGGTATGTTGAAAGTAAAGGATGGGAAAATATATCTTGCAAATGTTAATCGAAAGAGCAAGAGTTGACATATTAATGTCAGATACAGTAGGAAAATCTCCGATGAATTAGAAGTAAACTAAACAACATACTTTTAAATAATCTATGGGTCAAAGAGGAAGTCTCAAGGGAAATTAAAGATAAGTAAATAAATTGAACTGAATGAAAATGTAAATACAGCACATTAAAATAGGTGGGACACAGCCAAGGCAGTGATGAGAGGTAAATTTATAGCACTAAACATATATAGGAGAAAAGAGGAGAAGTCTCAAATTAACAATCTAAACTTGCAATGCAAGAACCTGGAAAGAGAAGAATAACTGAAACGCAAAAAGATGGAAGGAAATAATAAAGATAAGAGGAGAAATCAATGCTATCAAGAGCAGAAAAACAATAGACAAAAATCAATGAAAGAAATAGCCAATTCTTCAAAAGGATTAAAAAAATTGAAGAGCCTCTAATAAGATTGAGAAAGAAAAAATGAGAGAAGACCAAATTGTCAATATTAGGATTTAAATAAGGAATCACTATGGACCCTAAAGTCATTCAAGATAATAAGGGGTGGAGATTCCTCCTCTCCACAGGGCATCCCTGAAAGAGAGAAGAATCAAATAAACACAATTAAAAAATGATAAAGGGGATATCTCCACTGATCTTACAGAAATACAAACTAGCATCAGAGAATAGTATAAATACCTCTACGCAAATAAACTAGAAAATCTAGAAGAAATGGATAAATTCCTGGACACATACACCCACCCAAGACGAAACCAGAAAGAAGTTGCATTCCTGAATAGACCAATAGCAACTTCTGAAATCGAGACAGTAATGAATAACCTACTAACCAACAAAAGCCCAGAACCAGACAGATTCACAGCCATGTACTACCAGAGGTACAAAGAGGAGCTGGTATAATTCCTTCTGAAACTATTCCAAGCAATAGAAAAAGAGGGTCTCTACCCTAACTCTTTTTGTGAGGCCGGCATCATCCTGATACCAAAACCTGGCAGACACACACACACACACACACAAATTTCAGGCCAATATCCTTGATGAACATTGTTGTGAAAATCCTTAATAAAATACTGACAAACCAAATCCAGCAGCACAGTAAAAAGCTTATCCACCACAATCAAGTCATCTTCAACATATGCAAGTCAATAAACATAATCCATCACATAAATGGAACCAATGACAAAAACCACATGATTATCTCAATAGTTGCAGAAAAGGCCTTCGATAAAATTCAACACCCTTTCATGCTAAAAACACTCAATAAACTAGGTATTGATGGAACATATCTCAAAATAATAACAGCTATTTATTACAAACCCTCAGCCAATATTGTACTGAATGAGCAAAAGTTGGAAGCATTCCCTTGGAAACTGTCATGAGACAAGGATACCCTCTCTCACCACCTGGAAGTTCTGGCTAGGGCAATCAGGCAAGAGAAAGAAATAAAGGGTATTCAAATAGGAAGAGAGGGAGTCAAATTATCTCTATTTGCAGATGAAATGATTGCATATTTAGAAAACCCCATCGTCTCAGCCTAAAAAGTCCTTAAGCTTATAAACAACTTCAGCAAAGTCTCAGGATACAAAATCAATGTGCAAAAATCACAAGCATTCCTATACACCAATAGTAGAGAGCCAAATCATGAGTGAACTCCCATTCACAACTGCTACAAAGAGAATAAAATACCTAGTAATACAACTTACAAGGGATGTGAAGGGCCTCTTCATGGAGAACTACAAACCACTGCTCAAGGAAATAAGAGAGGACACAAACATATGGAAAAACTCTCCATGTTCATGGATAGGAAGAATCAATATTGTGAAAATGGCCATACTGCCCAAAGTAATTTATAGATTCAGTGCTATCCCTATCAAGCTACCATTGACTTTCTTCACAGAATTAGAAAAAACTACTTTAAATTTCATATAGAACCAAAAAAGAACCTGTGTAGCCAAGACAATCCTAAGCAAAAAGAACAAAGTTGAAGGCATCATGCTGTCTGACTTTAAACTCTTCTATAAGGCTACCGTAACCAAAGCAGCATGGTACTGGTACCAAAACAGAGATATAGACCAATGGAACAGAACAGAGCCCTCAGAAATAACACCACACATCTGCAACCATATGACCTTTGACAAACCTGACAAAAACAAGCAATGGGGAAAGGATTCCCTATTTAATAAATGGTGTTGGGAAAACTGGCTAACCATATGCAGAAATCTGACACTGGATCCCTTACTTACACCTTATACAAAGATTAACTCAAGATGGATTAAAGACTTAAACTTAAGACCTAAAACCATAAAAACTCTGGAAGAAAACCTAGACAGTACCTTTCAGGACATAGGCATAGGCGAAGACTTCACGGCTAAAACACCAAAAGCAATGGCAACAAAAGCCAAAATTGACAAATGGGATCTAATTAAGCTAAAGAGCTTCTGCACAGCAAAAGAAACTATCATCATAGTGAACGGGCAACCTATGGAATGGAAAAACATGTTTGGACTCTATTCATTTGACTAAGGGCTAATATCCAGCATCTACAAGGAACTTAAACAAATATACAAGAGCAAAACAACCCTATCCAAAAGTGGGCGAAGGATATGAACAGACAGTTTTCAAAAGAAGACATGTATGTGGCCAACAAATATATGAAAAAAAGCTCATCATCACTGGTCATTAGAGAAATGCAAATCAAAACCACAATGAGATACCATCTATAGATGCCGATCATTAAAAAGTCAAGAAACAGGCCTGGCGTGGTGGCTCATGCCTGTAATCCCAGCATTTTGGGAGGCCGAGGCAGGCAGATCATGAAGTCAGGAGATCAAGACCATCCTGGCTAACATGGTGAAACCCCATCTACTAAAAATACAGAAAATTTATCGGGCGTGGTGGTGGGCACCTGTAGTCCCAGCTACTAGGGAGGCTGAGGCAGGAGAATGGTGTCAACCTGGGAGGCAGAGCTCGCGGTGAGCCGAGATTGCGCCACTACACTCCAGCCTGGGTGACAGAGTGAGACTCCTTCTTTAAAAAAAAAAAAAAAAAAAAAAAAAAGTCAAGAAACATTGGGAGGCCCAGGTGGGCGGATCACCAGGTCAGGAGATTGAGGCCATCCTGACTAACATGGTGAAACGCCATCTCTACTAATAATAAAAAAAACTAGCCAGGCATGTTAGCATGAGGCTATAGTCCCAGCTACTCAGGAGACTGAGGCAGGAGAATCACTTGAACCCGGGAGGCAGAGGTTGCAGTGAGCCGAGATTATATCACTGCACACCAGCCTGGGCGACAGAGCAAGACTCCATCTCAAAAAATAAATAAATAAAAAGTCAAGAAACAACAGATGCTGGAGAGATGCTTTTACACTGTTAGTTGGAGTGTAAATTAGTTGAACTATTGTGGAAGACAGTGTGTCAATTCCTCCAGGATATAGAGCTAGAAATATCATTTGGCCCAGCAATCCCATTACTGGGTTTATACCCAAAGGATTATAAATCATTCTACTATAAAGATACGGATTATAAATCATTCTACTATAAAGATACATGCAGACATATGTTTATTGCAGCCCTATTCACAATAGCAAAGACTTGGAACCAACCCAAATGCCCATCAATGATAGACTGGATAAAGAAAATGTGGCACATATATATCATGGAATACTATGCAGCCATAAGAAAGAATGAGTTCATGTCCTTTGCAAGGACATGGATGAAGTTGGAAACCATCATTCTCAGCAAACTAATATAGGAACAGAAAACCAAACACCACGTGTTCTCACTTATAAGTGGGAGTCGAACATTGAGGACATATGGGCACAGGGAGGGAAACATCACACACTGGAGGGCCTGTCAGGAGGTGGTGGGTAAGGGGAGGGATAGCATTAGGAGAAATACCTAATGTAGATGACATGTTGATGAGTACAGCAAACCACCATGGCATGTGTATACCTATGTAACAAACCTGCATGTTCTGCACGTGTGTCCCCGAACTTAAGTAAAATTTTTTTAAAAAAGAAGAAGAAATAAGTAATGCAAGTAGTACTCCCAGGCTTAAATGAGGAGTGACTCATCACACAAAAAAAAAGATAATGAGGAATGAATTTGTATATTTAAGAACTCCTGAAAAAGAAATATTGAACTATTAACACTATTTCTACATAATCTCTTCCAGAAAATAAAAAAGGAAGTTATTTTTGTGAAGCTAATATTACCTTGATAACAAAACTAAACACAGTACAAAAAAGGCATAGATGCAAACATCTTTAACAAAATATTAGTAAGTAGTAATCAGCAATTTCCCATGACCAAGTGGGAATTGTTCTAGTGCTGCAAGGCTGTGTCAGTATTCAAATAAATCAATCAATGTAATCCACCATTTTAACAGGCTAAAGAATTAATGCTTATATTAATTGATGTGGAAAAAGCATTTGACAAAATTTAGCACTCTTCACATTAAGACTTCTTAGAAAAATGGGAATTAAAGGAAATTTCTTTGACTTGATAAAGAACATCTACAGAAAACCTATGGCCAACATTATACTTAATAGTGAAAAGATGAAATGTTTTCCTTGCAAGTGTGAAAACAAGTCAAGGATGTCAGCTGTCCCCACTCTTTTTTCTTTTTTTTCTTGAGGCAGGGTCTCACTCCTGTTGCCCATGTTGGAGTGCAGTGGTGTGAACACAGCTCACTGCGGTCTTAACTTTCCTGAACTCAGGTAATCCTCCCACCTCAGCCTCCCGAGTAGCTGGGACTACAGGTACATGCCACTATACCCAGCCAATTTTTTGTAGTTTTTGTAGAGACAGGGTTTCTCTGTGTTGCTCAGGCTGATCTCCACCTCCTGGGCTCAAGAAATCTACCTGCCTCAGCCACCCCAAGTGCTGAGCTGTTCCTACGCTTATTCAACATCATACTGGAAGTTCTAGCCTGGGTTATGATTCAAGATAAAGAAGTAAAAGCCATACAGATTGAAAAGGAAGAAATGAAACTACTCCTGTTTGCAGATTATATGGTTACCTTAGTAGAAAATCAGGAGAAATGTACCAAGAAAATTTTATAATAAATGAGTTCAGCAAGGTTGCAAGATAAAAGATAAGCATATAAATAGCAGTTGTATTCCACATTCATGGATTGGAAGAATCGACATTGTTAAAATGTCCATGCTACCCAAAGCAGTCTACACATTCAATATAATCCCTATCAATATACCAAAGACATTCCTTACAGAAAAATGAAAAACAATTCTAAAATTTATATGGAACCACAAAAGTCCCAGAACAGCCAAACATAACCTGAGTAGAAGAATAAAACTGGAGGAATCACATTACCTGACTTCAAATTATAGTACAGAATATAGTAACCAAAACCACACAGTACTGGCATAAAAGCAGATACATAGAGCAATGGAACAGAATAGAGAACCCAGAAACAAATCCGTACATCTACAGTGAACTCATTTTAGACAAAGGTGCCAAGCACACACATTGGGGAAAGGACAGTCTCTTCAATAAATGGCACTGGGAAAACTGGATATCCATATGCAGATGCATGAAACTATCCCATATCTCTCTCCATATATTAAAGTCAAATCAAAGTGGATTAAAGGCTTTAATCTAAGATCTCCAACTATGAAACTACTAAAAGAAAACGTTGGAGAAACTATCTAGGACATGGGAGCGAGCGAAGATTTCTTGAATAATACCTCATAAGCACAGGCAACCAAAGCAAAATGGACAAATGGGATCACATCAAGTTAAAAAGCTGCTGCACAGAAAAGGAAACAAAGTGAGGAAACAACCCATATAATGGGAGAAAATATTTGCAAACTGTCCATCTGACAAAGGATTAATAACGAGAATATATAGGGAGCTCAAACAACTCTGTGGAAAAATCTAGTACTCTGAAAAATGGGGGAAAGATCTGAGTAGACGTTTCTCAAAAGAAGACTCCAGATGGCAGATAGATATGTGAAAAGGTGCTCAACATCACTGATCATCAGAGAAATGCAAATCAAAACTACAGTGAGTTATCTTACCCCAGTTAAAATGGGTTTTATCCAAAAGACGGGCAATAACCAATGCTGGCGAGCATGTGGAGAAAAGGAAACCTTCTCACACTGTTAGAGGGAATGTAAATTAGTATAACCACTATGGGAAACAGTTTGGAGGTTCCTCAAAAAGAAATAGAAAACAAACAAAAAAGCCGTAAAAATAGAGCTATCACATGATCCAGCAATCCATTGCTAGGTATATATCTAAAAGAAAGGAAATCAGTACATTGAAGAGATATCTGCCCTCCCATGTTTATTGCAGGACTGTTCATCATAGTCATGATTTGGAAACAACCTAAATGTTCATCAACAGATAAATGGATAAAGAAAATGGAGTCCATATACCCGGTGGAGTACTGTTCTGCCATAAAAAAGAATGAGAACCAGTCATTTGCAACAACCTATGTGGAATTGGAGGTCATTATGTTAAGTAAAATAAGGCAGGCACAGAAAGGCAAGCTTCACATGTTCTCACTTATTTGTGGGAGCTAAAAATTAAAACAATTGAACTCATGGAGATAGAGTAGAATGATGGTTACCAGAGGCTAGGACGGGTGGTGGGGTGGTGGTAAGGGGGAAGTGGAGATGGTTAATGGCTACAAAAAAAATAGAAAGAATGAATAAGATCTAGTATTTGATAGCACAGCAGGGTGACTGTAATCAATAATAATGTAATTGTACATTTAAAAATAATTAAATGTCTATGATTGAATTGTTTGTGACACAGAGAATAAATGCTTGAGGGAGGTGGTCACTTCATTTACCCTGATGTGATCATTATACATTATATGCCTGTATCAAAATATCTTCTATACCTCATAAATATATGCACCTACCATATACCCACAAAAATTTAAACTTTAATAAATAGCAAGTGTGTGTCTATATACTAGCAATGAATACCTGGTCACCAAAATCAAAAATAAAATATAAAGTTGCTCAAAAAAATAATACAGATGTCAATCTAACAAAATGTATATTGGATCTTATATGCTGTAAACTACAAAATGCCAATGAAAGAAGTCAAAGAAGTTCCTTATAAATGGAGAGACGTACTTAAACATATACATGAATTTTTATAGTAAATTTGTCCACATAGCCAAAAACTAGAAATGATCCAGATGTCTTTGGTTAGACAGGCTGTGATATATTCATTCCATGGAATACTACTCAGCAATAAAAAGAATTGATTATTGATATATACAGCAATCTTGATGAAAATTATGCTGAGTGAAAGAGCCAATCATAAAGTATTACATACAATTCCATTTATATAACATTCTTTTTAAAATTGTTTTTATTTTTATTTTTATTTTATTTTGAGACAATGTCTCATGGACAGACGGGAAGACTCAGAATTTATAGAGGTATCACTACTCCCCAAATGGATATACAGGTTTTATGTAATTTCTGTTAAAATCTCAGTCTTTTTATAGATACAGACAAGTTTATTCTAAAATATAAATAGAAAGGCAAAGGAAATAGAATAGCTAAAACAATTATGAAAAGGAAGAATGAAGTCATAGTAATTAGTCTGCTTGATATCAAATGTACTAATTTACATTATTGTGGCTTTATTATATAGTCACAATAATAAAGACTGTGTGGTGTTGGTGAAGGAATAGACTCATAACTTAATGGAACAGAAGGTAGAACCCGGAAGTAGATCCACAAGTATGCCCAACTGATTTTTGACAAAAGCAATTCAATTTGAAAGCAATCCAATGGAGGGCAGATAGCCTCTTCAGTAAATGGTCCAGGAGCAAGTGGATGACCAGAGGCATGTAACCTCACCTCCACCTAAACCCCACACTTCATACAACAAAATTAACCCCGAATAAATCAGAGACTGAAATGTGAAACATAAGGCAATAAAACATTTAGGGAAACAGAAAACCAGAAAATTTTTGAAATACAGGACTAGGCAAAGAGAAATCAAAAGCAAGATCCCTGAGAAAGAAAAAATGATAAATTCGACATCATTAAAATGAAAATTTTTTGATTTGTGAAAGAACCTGATAGAGGATGGAAGGACAAACTACAGAGAAAATATTTACAGACTCCACATCTAAAAAAGGACTGGTATGTAGAATATACAAAGGACTCTCAAAACTCCGGAGTGAAAAAAAAATCAAACCATTCAGTTAGAATGTGAACTGAAGACAGGGAGAGAAGGACAGACATTTCACTGTAAAGGGTATATAGAAGGACAAGATGCACATGAAAAAATTAGTTCAGCCCCATTAGCTCTGGGGAAATGGAAATGAAAACCACAATGAGATATCATTTGCTTATTAAGATGGCTAAAGTAAAAAATAGTGACAACACTAAGTGATAGTAAAAATTCAGTGAAACTGGATCTCACATCCATTGCTGGTGGGATCGTCTGGCATTCTAGAAAACAGTTCGTAACAAACTAAGCGTGCAGCTCATACCATTCGGCAATGGCGCACATGATCATTTATCCCAGAGAAGTGAACAACATAAATTCACACAAAAGCATGTACATGAATGTTTATAGTACATTTGTCCAAGTAGCCAAAAACTAGAAATGATCCAGATGTCTTTGAGTGGTTAGACAGACTGTGATACATTCATTCCATGGAATACTACTCAGCAATAAAAAATAATTGATTATTGATATATATAGCAATCTTGATGAGAATTATGCTGAGTGAAAAAGCCAATCATAAAATACGACATATAATGATTCCATTTATAAAACATTCTTTTAAAAATTCTTTTTATTTTTATTTTATTTTGAGACAGCGTCTCACTCTGTCACCCAGGCTAGAGTGCAGTGGCACAATCTCTTCTCACTGCTACCTCTGCCTCCTGGGCTCAGGTGATCCTCCTACCTCAGCCTCTCCAGTAGCGAGGACCACAGGTGCGCACCACCACACCTGGCTAGTGTGTGCCGCCACACCTGGCTAAATTTTTTTTGTATTTTTTCGTAGAGATGGCATTTAATCACATTGCCCAGGCTGATTTTGAACTCCTGAGCTCAAGCAAGCTGCCTGGCTTGACATTCCAAAGTGCTGGGGTTACAGGCACTTACCACCAGGCCCAGTGCTATATAACCTTCTTGAAATGACAAAATTATAGAAATAGAGGACAGATTCATATTTACCAGGGATTAAGAAGAGGGTTGGAGGGAATGGTTGGAAGGGAACCAGATGTGACTATAAAAGGGCAACATGAGGGACCCCGGTGATGATTAAAATGTTTTGTATCTTGACTGTGTCAGTATCAGTATCCTAGTTGTCACAGTATACTGTAGTTTTGAAAGATGTTGTTATTGATGGGTTCTAGGTAAAGGGGTGTGGGATCTCTCTATTCTTTCTTTTAACTGAATGTGAATCTACAATTATTTTTGTTTCAAACACAGTTTTTTTCTTAATCCTGCATAATCTACTCTCCTAACAATGATTCTTGTTACTATCTTACTGCATAGGAATAGTGCAGACTATGGATTCTAGTGCAAAACTCTCTGGGTTTAATTCCCAGTTCTGTGATGTTTCAGCAGGGTGTCCTTAGGCAAATTGCTTTACCTTTCTGTTATCAATTTTCTCATTTGTAATATGGGAAGCAATAATTTTAATGCTAATAATACTTCTCTCATAGGGTTATTGTAAGGATTAAATAAATTTTAACATGTAAAAGAATAGATTCTGGCAGTCATATGTGGTCACATTAAGTAGGATTGGTGGTGGTGATGGTGGTGGTTGCTATATTACCTTTTGTAATTTTTATTTTAACACAGTTGATATGACGTGTTTACATTTGCAGATTCTATTTTTCTCTTAAGCCATGTATTTTTTTTTTAACAATTAGTAAGATTTGAATCAAAAGTAAAGAACTTTGGCAACCCCTCTGCCCTGCCAACTCCCAAATTTACAACCGAAATGTCACAATTCAAACAAAGTTTTAAGTTACTGCCTAAACTTAATTTTTAAAAAATTTCTTGTTTTCATGTCTAGTTTGTAGCCAGAACTACTGGACTGGAGGTGTTTGCCGCACCCCCTTAGCTGCATAGTGCCCTGGGGGCTCAAGCAGAACTTTGTCCCAGCCACTACTTTGGGAAGCACAAAGGCTGAATGCTTCCAGCCATTCTGGTGACATTTCTAACATGATTGAATGACGATATCTTTGGGAATGTGTCTGTATACTTTCAGATCTGCAGGGCCCCAGTCACCATCTGTTGAAATACTTCATCTAGAATTGAACTACACCCCTTAGAAGGCAGTTGAGTGACATGTTTAGCCTCTCCAAGCTTATCCTCGGCCCAGATTCTATTTATGACGAGTAATTGGGGGCTGCCATCATTATGTCCAAAGCATAATTTAGGACACTGTGATTTAATGATGTATATTGGCAGTTTTGAGTCATTTATGTGAATTGAGGTAGTTTCATGCTGTCAGGAGAATTCTTATGTAATATAATGAATGAAATAGCAGCCCTCTTTGTGAGTTTCAGCATCCAAGATTCAAATCATAGTTAAATTTAAAATAAATTGAAGTTTTCTCTGTGACAAATGCGAAGTCTAAAATAATCTAGACAAGGGTAGATGGTATAGGCAAGGGGTATCATTTGCAACTGATTTTTCAAAAATGAAACTGGTATTACTTTTTAAGCTTTCAGTAATTGAATAATCATATGTTAGGTAAGTAAAAAGCCTACCTAAGACCCTCCCCAAGCAATTTTATAATTCTAAACTCAGGCCGTCTTCTGGTTTGGATTTGCTGTTAGAAAGTATCTTTGTTGTGGTTAAGGAAGAAATATTCAAGACTGTGTAATTCCGTCATGGGCTTCTTGCTTTTTTTGTTTGTTTGTTTTTTTCAAACAAATTCCTTATTTTTGTTTCTGGATTGCAGCCATAATACGAAAACAACATCTTGGTTAGACCCTCGGTGCCTGAACAAGCAGCAGAAGCCTCTGGAAGAGTGTGAAGATGATGGTAAGGGGCCAGGCAGGTCTTGGGTTAAGTGAATTGGGGGCACTGTTCACATGTGCAAATTTTAAAGAGTCGTAGCCAGGTCAGTCGGGTCTTAGGTTGAGTTTTTAAAAGGTAATCCAATTTCTGCTAAATGGACTGTGGTTTACAAAAGCAGGAGGAAAGTCAGAGTTGTTTCAAGAGAAGAATTTGTTTACACATGAAGACAGATACGTACTAATATCTCCATTAGGAGCAGAACAGTCAAACTGTTCAAATGAAGATACATCCTCTGTCTTCAGGAACTTAGAGAAAATTCTAGAAAGTCTCTAGGAATAAAGAAATCAGAGATGCTCTGGTCACTCACACATTCTCAGCTTTAACCCTACCTTTTAAAAGTCTTAGGGGAAAAAGTTGGGAGTTTTTCTTGAACTCTACTTATTTCACATACTTCCCTAGTCTTGGAGGTAGGGGAAACAGATCTAGATATGTTTGAGAATCTCTGTGTAACTTACAGTATACCCACAATACATAGTAAGTGTATTCTTTTGAGACAGAGGTTGAGGTGTTACCTAGAGCACCACTCTCCCTGTTAATCTTGGAAATGAACTAACGGGCTGTAAGAGCTTTAGTTGAAAAAGTTCATTTCAAGGCTTTGGGTTTTTTAATTACTTCTCCAAAATGAAAAAAAAAAAAAAAAATTAAAACAGAGCTACTGTGTCCCTTTTCAGTACACCAACGTCTATCCCAAGTTCTACCAAAATTATTTTTTGATGTGGAAAAATGAAAAGGGAAATGGTTTGCTTTGCTCTGCTTTGCTACTCATTATTCAAGTCTGGCATGTGAATTAGTAGTATAAATATTAAATATGTATTTTACTGTAAGATAACAGAACGTTATTAATTTGTCCTATAGTACAGAATTGTTGTATATATAAACTTGAAGATTTTTTGAAAATGCAAGGCAGTAAAGTATGATACTGTCAAAACCTCGTACTCCACAATCCTTCTATTATACATGGTTTGCAGATTACATTAAATGACGTAGACTATTGTGTCGATATTTATCTGAGTTACTTAAAATGGAAACAAAAGTCCTTCTAACTTAGGAGGCATGACCAAGATGCTTGTTTTATTTTGGTTGCTTTGTTTCATTCCTGAAGAAGGAATAGAACAGGTTCATTCAGCTGTGGTGTTTTGCATGCCTGGGAGATAATGGACTGTACTGATTATTTCAGTATTGTGTTTAACATATAATACCAGTTGAGTATCCCTGATCCCAAAATTTGAAGTCCAAAATGCTCCAAAATTGGCCAGGCATGGTGTGGCTCACACCTGTAATCCCAGCACTTTGGGAGGCTGAGGCAGGAGGATCACTTGAGCCAAGGAGTTTGAGACCAGCCTGGGCAACATAGTGAGATCTTGACTCTACAAATAATAAAACAAAAATTAGCTGGGCGTGTTGGCATGTGCCTGTGGTCCCAGCTACTTGGGAGGCTAAGACAAAAGGATCACCTGAGCCCAAGAGTAGGAGGCTGCAGAGAGCTGTGATTGTGCCACTACACTCCAGCCTGGGTGACAGAGAGAGACCCCATCTTAAAGAAACAAACAAAACAACAACATGCTCCAAAATACAAAACGTTTCGAGTGTCACCATGGTGCTCAAAGGAAATGTTCACTGGAGCATTTTCGATCTTGGATTTTCAGATTAGGGATGCTGAGCCAGTAAGTATATTACACAAGTATCTCCCAATCTGAAAATATGCAAAATCTGAAACCCTTTTGATTCCAACCATTTTGGATAATACTCAACCTGCACATAAATAACCAATTTTCAAAGATCAGAGCATAAAACACATTCGACCCTAAAACTTCATGGAACAATAATTTAATCATTTGATGCCTTATGATTTTGAAAGCAATTTAGGCAGTCATTACCATAGGGTCTTCAATGTCAATATCCTTTTTGTAATTATTCTGGGAAGGTATGAAAATGCCTGTTAATACAATATTATAAATGATAGAATATTGCAATAGCTTTTTCTGAGAAAAACTGTACATAGATTAAAAGTATTGAATAGAATTGACATTTTTGTTACCAAATCTAGTAATTTTTAATTCTTAAAATTATCTTTTTGTATTAATGTTATTTCCTTTGGAACAAGAATATATTCATACCAAATGCAATTAGTTTAGTAATTATCTCTTTAATATTAGAATTCATATATTCTGTTTCTAGTAGAAATTCTATGTCTATCTGTGTGCCTGTACACACAAACAGTATAAATATATAATCAGATTATGATAAGTATCAATTTGCGTTTTCTGTTGCCAGTTAACGCAAAGCTGCCTTGTTATTATTTATATTATAACACAAAGCAGAAAAGCATATTGGTTGCAAATATTGCCCCTGTATTTCTTTCTGTTCTCTGTAGGTCATACATATGGGGTGTAACAGTATAGCATCATACTTAATTATTGTAAAGATTTAATATGTTCTATCTCATTTAATATTTAATTAAATATTAAATCGCATAGATTTAATATTTCGTATCTCAGAAAATCGAGAAACTAGTTTGAGATTTTGATGTTAGTGAATGACTCCTTCTGTCATTGTTGTGTCCAGTTCAGTTAGAAGCCCTCAACCTTGCCTTTGAACTCCAGGCCAATATTTTAATCCACCTGATGGATAGTGTCAACGGTTGTCTCAAAGAGACTTCTGACTCAGTCATATTAAAACCATTAAAACTGATTATCTTTCCCCCAAATTTGGTCCTCTCTAAGTGTTTCCTGTCTCCATTCCTGGTAAATTTATGCATACTCAAAATTCCCCCTTGATCTGTCACTTTTTTTCACACCTATTTCTAACCTGTGAACCAGCTAAATTCACTTGGCATCCTAAATATCTCTTGGATCCATTCACTATTTTTTTCACCGCGTCTACCATTCTCCTCTGGGGTCATGCTCATCTCCCATACAGACTCTTTTCACTCTCCTTTTTATGTTGCACTCGGAGCAATCTTTTAAAATGTAAATGTGATGATGTTATCAGTGACAACCTCCACAAGGTCTGCTTAGGAAATGCCAAGTCCATAGCTTGCTTCTCTGAGCCCTGTGTGGTCAACCTCTCTAGGTTTTCTCACACTATTTCTCTGCTCTCTGCTCTCTGCTCTTCATCCCCACTAGTCCTCATTGAGTTCCTGCCTCATGTCAGTTAAATGTGCATTTCTGTCTTAGAATACCCTTACATTTCACTATACTCTTACATTTCACAATAGTTATTGAATACTTTCTATATGTCACGTGCATCCTAGGTATGCATATCCTTCAGGTTATATTTCAGGGAATTTTTCCATGACTTTGCCCCCAAAGATATGATTAGATCACTCATGTATCTTAGTCTATTGAGAACTTACCATGATTTTAATTTTAGTTTCATTCGTGTGAGCTTTGGATTTGTCTCCTATTCTGGAAAAGCAGAGATGTCTGATTGTGTTTTTTGAGACAGAGTCTCGCTCTGTTACCCAGGCTGGAGTGCAGTGGCACGATCTCTGCTCACTGCAACCTCTGCCTCCCTGTTCAAGCAATTATCCTGCCTCAGCCTCCCGAGTAGCTGGGATTACAGGTGAGCGCCACATGCCTAATTTTTTTGTATTTTTAACAGAGTCGGGGTTTCACCATGTTGGCCAGGCTGGTCTCGAACTCCCAACCTCAGGTGATCCACCCACCTTGGCCTCCCAAAGTGCTGGGATTACAGGCGTGAGACACCATGGCTGGCCCCTGATTGTGTTCATTTTGATATGTCACCTAGCATAGTGACTGGCAAGACCTATTTATCATAGGTCTTGATAAATAACTACTGAAGAAGTGAACAAATGCTCCCAAATACATTAGATAATATACAAGTGGGCATTTTCACAGGTAACTTTGTGTAAATTAGATTCTCCTTTTAAGAAACAGTGCCAATCAAAACTTACCATTGGCATTGGAATCATTTTTAAATTAAGAGTTTACAAGGTGTCTAGGCCCATGTTGGTTATTTAAGTCAGTCATTGATTGATTGGTTCATTCATTCATTCATCAACAAATATTTAGTACCTAACATGTGCAGAAAGCTACACTGGGCTATTGTGGTGGTGAAAACAGGCTCGATCCCTGTGTTTGTGAAGCTTACAGGAGCCACTTGCCCTATAGCTGGGGAAACATTAGGTATGAAATGATTTTTGTGTGTTCTCCTGTGTTTCCTTCTCAGTAATAAAATGTTTTACTGACAGCAAGAGGAGGAGGTCAAGAATGGAAAGGATTTGGACTTGTTTTGCTCACTGACATTTTTGAGGACATTTTAATTCTAATATTTCTGAGCTGCTTGACTTAGAAAGTGTGTGTGTGTGTGTGTGTGTGCGCGCGTGTGTGTGTGTTCTCACAAAACCAATAAAATGCCTCCCAACACTCCTTCAGGGCAGTTTTCAAGGCTTTCTTCCTTGATATATTTTATCTTGACATAATTCATCTTTCCAGCTCCTTTTTGAAAGACATCAAAGTTAGCTCATTATATAGTCCACACTCAGTTTGACCTCACCTTCCATTTTTCAAGCAGCACTGTTACTTGTAAGTTAAATAATGCTTTAATTGTGAGTATAATTGCCTCACTGATTAGAGGATTATTGAAGGATTAAAAGGACTGATATTGAAAGTCTGACAGCTTTGTTTACTCCCAATAAGGTCTGTAATAAGTGACTTCCCACTTAAGAACATTGAAACCGCAAAGGTATTTGTCATCTTTTACAACCAATCAAATCCTATTTTGACACGCAAGGAAATGAGCCATATAATTATTTTGCCAATATCAGCTCTTCCTGTTTTGTGATTTACACTGAGGTCGCGAGTTTACTATCCAAGCCAATGAAATAAGCCACAATGCAGGTAAGGACGAACTAGAGTGATGTGTTTGCTGCTGTTTTCCTAAGGAGATTTCCTTTCTTGGTGCTGGTGTCTGAATTTTGCTTTCTCTCTTTTCTGTCTCATTCCTGCTATTCCTTTGGAGAAGAAGGGGTACACACCGAGGAGCTGGACAGTGAACTAGGTAAACCCTTCCTGCCTGCTGCTACTGCATGACACGTGCATGACATGGCCTGCATGGTTTTTTCCCCAGTGAATTGCTTAATCCCTCTGTTTCTTTAGTTTGCACTCCTCCAGTTATGATTTTTGTTTTAGTTTATCCAGGAAAGGTCAGTCTCACAACCTGCATGTCTGACTGCAGGCATCACGCAGAGTTGTAATATATTATGTTTACAAATAAAATGTCTGACTGAACAGAGACTAGAACGAGAGTTAGCAAACTGGTAATAGGTAGTCTTGTAAAGTGAGGATTGGGAAAGAACCGAAGAGATGCTTGCTGTGTCCCTTGAACTTTTGCGTAACCTGTCTCAGTCTTATTTCTTTATTTGTTTAGTGTGGATGGTTATTTGGGTAATACAAAAAAGCCAAGCAGAACAAACAAAAATCTAATATTAACACTAGTTTAAGGAGCATTATAGGAGCACTTGCAATAAAAGAAGGTCACTGAGGAATTGAATAGTTAAGACTTAGGATCATGTTGTTATTACATCACAGACCACATGTTGTTGACCTTGCCGTTATAGTGAGTGGTTGTTTATATAGTGATGCAGCACCTATATGTACTGTTTGCCTTCGAGTTGTGTCAACACAAATCAAGTCTTGACTACTCTAGTTATTGTTTAGGAATAATTCATGCTAGCAGATGATGCCAAATTCTTGTTTCTTTGCTATTGGAATATATTGAATTATGTTCGCTATTAAGTTCAGTCCTTTTATGTTCAACCTTGAACAACATTAAAATTAGCTTGCATTCCATCAGATACATTTACTGATGGATAGATAGGAAAGCATAAATTTCAGCTAAATTGCAGGTGAAAGCCTCGGCTGATGGGAAGATTCTTTAGCAATTGAATATTGTTTAAGTAGAAGATTGTTTAACATCAGTATGAGTGGAACTGTAGTAAGATTATTGAATCTGCCTGGCATTTTTGAGATTGCCTGAAGACCTGAAAATATAAATCTATTTAATACAGATTATTGTATTCATTTGGTTTTCTTTATTTTTGTTACATGAGATAAAGATAATCTGTCTTGGTTAGCTAGAATTATGATAGAATAGAACCAAGCTCTGTTTTTTGTAACATTTGAAACGTACCTGTTGTAATTGATGCACATGCCAACAATGGTCGATAACTATTGATCGATCTATTTTTACAGATGTTTAATAAGTTGTCTTTGTGGTCATTGTGAGAGGAATGACTTAAGGTTCACCCTGAATGATAGAACAATTTGAAACTAATTTGATCGAAAAAAGAAATTGTCAATCCAATGATATTAGTTAAAGTAATTGAAAGAGACAGAAATAGGTTTTCCAGACACAAAATGAGTGTCTTAATCATTTGTTCAGCCGATTTCAACTACTCTTGCTACCTGAGTAATATGTGTGAGAGATCGCTCTGCTGTCTGCTGGCAGCCAGTGGAGATAGCACAGCTGTGTACAGGGGCACAACCTTATTTGCTTCTCTGGAAATTTGAATTTAAAATTTTCAGGAAAGATGTTTCTGCATTTTACCCATATGTTAAATGATATCGTGGAGACTTGCTTATGCTGTTAAAGACTCTAAACATGAGTTGTCTTGGCTTTCTCTGGGTTCAGATCAAGCTGTCTGACTCCCCTGCTTACTGGCTATGCAAACTTTGAGAAACTATTCACCTTCTTTTAGCTTCCCTTTCCTTATCCATAAAGACAGGCCGAAACAGGAGTTCCCATTGTCCTTATGAGGTGATTTAATGAAAGTGTGTTTTATTATTTGTCCCTGTGATCAACACATGCTAATAGCTATTTGCAGCTTTATTATTTATTACCTAATTCCCTCTTCTTGGATTTTTTCCATACTTCCTTATGGTACTTTTTTCCATTAACACAGCGCAAGGGAGGAATGTGTTCTATACTATAGAAATGACGCAAATGTGTTCTTGTAGGAAGGGTAGCGATAAAAAAAAAAAACCTTTGATTTTTGCCTGCACATGTCCACTGTGTAAAGAGTAGCACACGTGCACACACACTGTTTTCTGTTGCATTCACTTCAGATTCTGTTGACAAGCTCACTGCTCATTTTCTTAATAAGAGGGTCCTAATTTCAAACAATAGCAACTGTCAGGTTTTCAGTGAACAATGCAATTCCAGATGTGACAAGGAAACCCTCTTTGTAATCGGCCTCTGAGAGGCGTGGGCAGTTGGCTTGGGTGTTGGACACAGATCATTTGATTATAGAGTTGTCATTTCTGAACTCTGTTGTTTGAGCTGGGTCAGTTGCTCCATTATGTACTTTGGTTTGCAGAATTTATCACGTCCTCTGCAGACATCTCCCCAGAATTAAAAAGCACCTGCAGAACCTTCTTTTGGAATTATAGGGTGTTCGTATGGTGAAACCAACTAGGGGGGATAGAGCCAAGAAAATAAGTTCTTCTCCCAACCAAAACTAAGTCACAGTTTTGAAATGTATCTCTGGTTTTGAACATGATTTTCAATCTATACACAGACAAATCTCTTTGAAAAGAAATTAGAACCTTTGCTCAATATTTGCTCTGTGAAGACAAAATAGTGCAGCATGAGATTTTCAGAGGCAGGAGTAGCAAGTACACAGGCCACAGACATCTGTCTTACTCCTTTTGTGCTTTCCTGGAGCAGCTGCGATTTGTGGGCACTTTCTATGTACCAGGAACTGTGCTAAGTGTTTAGAAGTATCCTTGTTTAATCCACTACTGACTTTTGAGGTAAACCCAGGAGAAAGATATGGTTCAGAGATGTTAAGTAAGTAGCCCAAAGCCACAGAGTAGTAGGCCTAAATGAAAGAACTAAAGCTCAATCTTATATGTGGGCAATGCCAGAAGGATCTTAGCCACCTGAAATCTCTGTGATAGGTTGTGCAGTCTCATCTGCTCCCTGACTGTGGTTAGTCATATGAGGATTCCTTTTTAAGAGTCTTTAGAGTGTTTGCTTAAAAAATTATAATGTCATTATTTTCTGGACTTAAATATTTTCTACCTTTTTCAGTTTTTTAGAACCAAATGGCAAATTCTAGGACAAACATCTTCCTATTTAAAATCGATGACCCATTTCTATTTTAAGCATTAGGAGACTAATTTCTATGATTAAGTTAATCACCACATTGGAAGTGAGAAACTATCTTTTCAGTTTCTGGAGTTTGCTCATCTGTTCCAAAAGATGTGTTTAAACTGACGAGTGTCCAGAGATGCTAGTTGACTGGCCCCATTTTTCAACTCTAGAATATTAAGTTGTTGACTAGGCACTAGGAAAGAAGTCACGGGTACCTTCTTTTCTAGTACTCTCCTCGGATCTCCATCAAAGCACATACCACGTGGCTGAATTTTCTGCTTAGATGATGCACTTGGCGTTTGTCTTCGTGTCCCTGATGCCTAACATACCCTCAGGCAAATAGTAGGCATTCAACAAATGTTTGTCAAATTAATAATTGAGTAACTTGAAAGCTTAATATTTCCCCTGTTTTATCTAAAGATAATCAGGCCACATATTTCAGGTTGCAGATTTTGAAAAGAGATGGTGTTTCTGTGGAACTTAATGCAGTCTCCTCACACCCACCCACCCTTCTGCCCTGTACAAATGTATGACTGTGCACCAATTTGCATTTTTTTAATCTTCGATTTCCCAACTCTTTGGAAATATTTTCCTGGTTCATTTTCATTTAAATGGTAATTTCCAGCTTTGTAAGGGGAAAGCATTTCCCAGGCATTTAATTTGCATCGGTCCGCAAGACTCAGTATATAAAAATGCCGAGTTGTATCAACATCTGCAAATTGGACCTGTCTTGCATTTTAGTAGCTTATGTGTCCTACAAGTGAAAGACTTCTTTAAAACCTGCTAAATGTTTTTTCTTTTTAATTTAGAAGAAAAGAGGGGAAAACCTGTCTCTTTGTTTGCAAACAAGTAACATGTGGAGCAAAAACCATGAAATTAATGTCTCTTGATGTGCAGCCAAATCTGAACAAAACATAAACTTTAAGTAATTAGTCTGTATAAGTTTGTGTGCATGTGCATGGCTCCACCTCAGTCTGGAACTGTTTGTAGCATATGTAAGCCTTCTGCCCTGATGACATGATCATTATTTAAATTAGTGACCACATGATTCCTTGAATTAAACAAAAATCTATTTCAAATATTTCAAGTCTGTAGTATTCTATCAAAGTTGGTCTTAATGCCTACTTCTAGGACTAATTATTCACTTTAGAGTGTGGTATTACGTAAGTTTGCCTTGACTACATATCAGGGAAGCTTTAAAATTAAGTTGAATAACTGTTGTTCTACCTGAAAGGGTTGTTTAATGACAAAAAACACAATCTAGTCCCTTCTTTCACCAAGTAAAATAATGTGGTGCAGTGGGCCTTTCCACAACAGATTCCTGTTCAGACAGAACTATTACCTGTTTAATAAAGTTTTGGCCTTTGATATGAAACCTTAGGAAGTTCTGTAGAGCGTGGTTGAGTTTTCAGAAAGGCACATACATCCCCTAGTGTGATGGTACCACCACATTTAAAGAAATAAAATCGTCCACCTTAGATAATGAGCTTTCCAGGATCAGGAGCTGTGTTACTGCTTTCACAGGTTAAGTGCTGGAAACGATGGGCCAGCCTAGAGATAGCAATTGAGTGATAGATGTGTGCAGTTAAAAAACCCAACTACATTTTCATTAGGAACAAGGAGAAAATAAGATGCAGATTTTATTTTATTTCAAGGAGAGCAAAGCAACACTACTGTACTGAAAATGAAACATTAATTTTCATCCATTTTTGCTTGTGTAATAAGATGGCCTAGAAACAAAATGAGAAAACTGTGAACATTTAAGATAGGAACTATGCATTCAAGGCAAGTTTAACCTATATTTTCATTAAAATCTAATTTAATAGTGATTTAGAATAAAGGCATCCGGGGCTGCATTTTATTAAATTTTATTTTCTTGCATTAAATACCAGTCAGTAGATGAAGAATTGCTCTTCATGTAGAAAAATACACTGATAAAATAATAGATACTTTTTTTTTTTTGGTTAGGATATACAGTTTTAATTGGATTTAAAGCATTTTTATGAGTCTTTCTCTTTTTGCCTAACTCAGTTGTTGAAAATACCCAGGCTCTTCAATAATATGCTCTTCTTGCCGTAAATGTTCTTTTATTTTTCAGAACTGCCTGCTGGTTGGGAAAAGATTGAAGACCCTGTCTATGGTGTCTACTATGTAGAGTAAGTGCCCATTCACAATCCACACATTAGTTTATACCTCTCTATAATTATGTACATTTGTGTTAAGTACAGCCTGACATCATTAAAAGGCACAAATCAATTAACAATGTTAATTTTATGATGAAAATATGTATGCATATTTTAATAAATGAGAAAATATTCAATAAATCTGAAAATAGCAAATCATATTATTAAATTCACATGGGCAGGATCCATGTCTTTTGTTCACCACTGCATCACAAAGGCCCAACATGGTCCTGGCATATGGCAGGTACTTAATGAGTATTAGTTGAATGAATGAATGAGAAAAGCCAGGATTCAGTAGACCAGATGAAGAGGGATTGTTTATCTTTACAAGGAGTATCTGATTTGTCTACTTTTTGCTCTGCCCAGATCTGAACTCCTTAGTGATTACTTCTTTATTCATTCATACATTCCAAAAGGTTCAGCCAGGTAATTTATGAAATGTTGCCGGGATTGAGGAGGAAATGGAGAACTAGCCTAGGATGCAGACCTTGTGTGTTTCTTTGTTTCTCTCTTGCCTGAGGTTCTTGTTTCCTATTCTTAAAAGTCTAAAACCCTCGTGACTTCTTTATTGTGTGCCTTATTCTAGCATGGGGCTCCCACTTTTTCCTTTCATCAAAACTATTGATTGATAGGATGATACTAAAAGAAACCAAAGGTTAGGCCATTGAAATAAATAAATAAATAAATAAAAATTTTAAAAAAGCTTTGTATTATATAACTTCCTCTGAGAAAAATGAGAGGTAACAAATAAAAGTTCCTTCAAAAGAAGCGAATGCCATATAAATGTTGTAGAAACATAATCCTACCTGCCACACTGAAGATGTAACTATCATATTTTCTTTCCTTTTTGCTGCTGGTGATGAAAAGTCATTTGTATAATACCCTGGTGATAAGAACATAAGACAAAAAAGGTGCCAGGCCATAAAATAGATGCCCAGCATCTTATTGTAAAAATTATGAGTTCAATATAGCAAGTGTCCTTGGCCAATACTAACTTTCACCTCCACTTTGCCTGACAAGAGGGATTGGTAATATGGGGCATCAGAGAGGCAAACTTGGCTGTCCCTCTGACCCTCAGAAAATAAATTTCTGTTGTGTGCCCCAAAGATCATCTTTCTCACAGATGTACTGTGGGGTTTTTACTATATGAAGCTCATTTTGAATTGTCCCTCAACTAGTTTATGCATTAAGAGAGAGCAGGAACAGATGACAAAAGCTTTGATGGGTGAAGACTCAAGTTGTTATCTTACCATGCAGTTCTCCCTGTGTCTTTTCAGACTTATGTGCCTGTTAATGATAGACCATTTCTTAGAATGAAATTGCTGCAAGAATTAGGAAATAAACATGTAGGCCTTTAATAGAAATTAAGAGCAATCAGTCTATCCATTCTATTGATAAGCCTGCTTAAAAAAATAAAGCCTAGCTTTTTAAAAAAACTTAAGAGTTCCAAATAATCATAATAGTATGCTTCTAAACTTCCAATAAACTATTATTTTGAATTAAGAAAAATAAGTCCGGGCATGGTGGCTCTTGCCTGTAATCCCAGCATTTTGGGAGGCCAGAGGACGTGGATCACTTGAGGTCAGGAGTTCAAGACCCGCCTGGCCTGCATAGAGAAACCCCATTTCTACTGAAAATACAAAAATTAGCCAGGTATGGTGATGCACGCTTGTAATCTCAGCTACTTGGGAGGCTGACGCAGGAGAATCGCTTGAACCTGGGAGGCAGAAGTTGCAGCGAGCCAAGATCGCACCACTGCACTCCAGCCTGGGTGACAGAGAGAGACTCTGTCTCCAAAAAAAAAAAAAAAAAGAAAGAAAAACATATATGTATATGCTTACGTTGTGTGTGTATATATATGGTGTATATATGTGTGTATATATACATATATATGGTGTGTGTGTATATATACACACATATACATATATATGGTGTGTATGTGTATATATACATATATATACACACACACATACACACACATATATGGTGGCGTGTGCCACCATACCCGGCTAATTTTTGTATTTTTAATAGAGATGGGGTTTCACCATGTAGGCCAGGCTGGTCTCAAACTCCTGACCTCATACGTGTGTGTGTGTGTATATACATATATATACATATGTATATATGTATACACGCGTGTATGCATATGTATATATGTATACACACACATACGTGTACATACACTAAATAAGGCCATAGCAAAAAAAATTTGTCTATGTATGCATATATAGAGGTGTGTGTATGTGTGTGTGTATTTTTCATTTTGCCATGCAGGGCCTAATTAGTTTTGTAGCCATCTAAGTGTTTGGATCTTTGTCATTTTGAGCACATCACGTCTACTTAGTTAACTTTATTTGGAGTCTCTCTGCCTAAGGCCTGTACTTTTAAGTGTGCCTCCATGTTTAGTGATCAAAATAGTTAACAGATGTGAGTCGAGTTCTTTGTTTAACTTCATTGTTTGGATGAATGCTTATGCTTCTGTGAACCCTACTGTAGACACAGCAGTTCTGGCATTGTATGTTATAGACAGTGTCACACAGCCGCGTTAATCTTATTTTTCAATAATTCCTTAATCTACTTCTTGTTGAATTAAAGCAGCTTCCCCTGTCAGGTGGTATCTTGGACATTTGGAAGGGGGTCAGTGGTTAAAATCCTGGGATTTGAAAGCAGAAAACCCTGAGCTTGCATGCCTGTTTACTGCTTACTAGCTATATTATGCTAGATGAATTATTTAACTGCCCAGACACTTACTTTCCTTATTCATAAGATATGAATAAAAATAGGACTTACCTCCTGGCATTTACTGAGGAGTTTTAAATAAAATGCATATAAAACTAGTAGCCAGTGCTTAGTGCATATAAGCAGTCAGTAATGGAAACTTTTCATTTTTATTTCCTCTTTCTAACTGAGCATTTTAACACACAAGGGTTAGCATCTCAGACCACCTGCTTTGCTCAGTTTGAATCCAGGGACTTGGTCTGACTGGCATTTTGCTGGTGGGATGAAGTGTTTCAAGCTGAATACTATTTGCTGTCTTCCCCAGCCACATCAACAGGAAGACGCAATATGAGAACCCAGTTCTTGAAGCCAAACGGAAGAAGCAGCTTGAGCAGCAGCAGCAGCAACAGCAGCAGCAACAGCAGCAGCAGCAGCAGCAACAGCAGACAGAAGGTTGGCCTCTTTCCTTTTTCTTGAGCAGGGGAGCATGGGGCGAAATCTGAGCGCTGACACCCTCGTGTGGTCAGAACTGGCCTTGATGATTGAGTCCTCTCTTGCCACACTGAAGAGTTAATGTCCTGTCGGGAGGAAGAGAACCCCATCTCCATGTTCCTCTGGATGGCCAAAGTGGACATCCTAATTCAAAGGCACCCAAATCTCCCCTTTAATTTAGAAAGGAGCATCGTTAGATCAGAGAACTTTGGGGAAGTTGTTCTCTCGCCCCCGCAGTATTTGCATTGCAACTGGTAGCTAAATCCAAACCACTTTTAGCATTTTTACTTTAAGTGGAGTTACTGGGCATGAAACTAACTTTTAATTTTAGGAACATTACATGCAAAGAATCAGAAAGAGCTGGTAGTTTGGGGTGCTTTTTAAAAATTACAGACTAATTCATGCTGTTTGTAAAAATATGGGCAGTTCAGGAGTATAGAACATTAAATTCTCGCCTGCTTGCCCCCTTCCCATTTTTGGAGATAAGCCCTGTGCAGAAATTTTCTAGGGATATACATATATGCATATTTTAACAAAAATCTTATAATAATTTATACATATATAGTATGTATGTGAGACCTCTTTTCTCACTTTTTATTTCTTGCACATATTTCAAAGTTAGCTAATATAGATTTAGCTTATACTTTTTAATGGTTACATAATGTTCCATTTTATGAATGCCTCTGTTTTATTTAGCCATTCGTTTATTACTAGATACTCTGGCTTTTCCCACTTTTTCATTCTGATCTTTTGGAATCATAGGCTTAATACTCTCCTCAATATAATATGTGAATATGAAACAGAATATCAAGTGTAGTGCTTCTGTTACTATAATATTGAATATAATAAATATAAACCATAGCCTACAGGTTGGCAAACTTTTTCTGTAAATAGCCAGATAATAAATATTTTAGGCTTCGTGATTCATACAGTCAGTCTCTGTTAGAACTACTCACTTCAGCCATTGTAGTATACAAATAGCTGTAGACAATACGTAAATGAATAGATGTAGCTGTGTTCAAATAAAGCTTTATGGGCACTGTAATTTGAACTTCACGTCATTTTCATATGTCACAAAGTATTCTCTTTTTTATTACTTTTCAACCATTTGAAAATGTAAGTTATTCTTGGCTCACAGGCTATATCTAAACAGGAATTGGCCCCAGATTGGCTAGTGGGCCATAGTTTGCCAACCACTGCCCTGGACTGTACAGTTTAGAGAGAGTAGGTATGTATGTCTATGTATATTCACCCATTGAAATGTTATCTACCTTAGTCTCTTTTCTAGCTAAAAAGAACTCTTCTCATATACATTTAGTGGGTACAAATGCAGCTTTTGACACATGGGTATATTAAGTGGTGGTGAAGTGTGGAGTTTTAGTGTAGCCATTACCCAAATAGTATACATTGTACCCATTAAGTAGTTTATCATCCTCCATCCCCCTCCAACCCTTCCAAGTTGCCATGGTCTCTTATTCTACACTCCATGTCCATGAGTACACATTATTTAGCTCGCACTCATAAGTGAGGACATGTGATATTTGACTTTCTGTTTCTGAGTTGTTTCACTTAAGATAATGGCCTCTAGTTCCATTCATGTTGCTGGGAAAGACATATAATTTTATTCTCTTTTTTATGGTTGAGTAGTGTTCCATGGCATACATACCACATTTTCTTTATCCAGTCATCCACTGATGGACACTTAGGTTGATTGTGTATCTTTGCTATTGTGAATAGTGCTGCAGTAAACATGCAAGTGTAGGTATCATTTTGATAGAATGATTTCTTTTTCTTCAGGTAGATACCCAGTAGTGGGATTGCTGGATTGTATGGTAGTTCTGTAGAGGGTGCAGTCATTTACATTCTCACTGACGGTGTATAAGCATTCCCTTTTCTTCACATCCTTATCAACATCTGTTATTTTTTGTCTAAAAAGAATTTTTGTAATGTATCTTTCCTGAGCTGATAAAACTTGGTAGTGTTAGAAAGTGCCGTTTGCAAATGAGAATGTACAATTGAAAGTGTTAGCTGAGCTGGAAGTCATTCTGGGGTGCCATCTCAAGGGTCACTCACTGTGAGTTATGTCTGGCCTTCCAAGGGGAATAAGATTACAATTAGGACCCAGGAATATTTGTAATAGGTCTCATTTGGATTTCAGAGATAGCAGAAGAGAGCACTATTAGCAATCTGCTGAAATCTACTTTCATCTTCCTCCCTACCTAAGCCAAGCTGGCCTCAGCAGCCCAGCTCATGTCTCAATCACATTAGAGAAATTTCTCCCTTATACACATGCCATTAGTTGGCTGTATATCTTTCCTGACAGTTTTTAACTGACGTTACTTTGGACTTTCCAGCCAGAGAGAACTGGAGTTTTTATTCATTATATCATAATATTTCTTTCTTAAAACGTCTTAGACAAGAAAAAAAGAGCTTCATACAGTGAGGTCAGATAACAACTTCTTTTTAATCTAAGCTATCTGCCCTTGGTTTATTGCTTTGGATATTATTAATAATAAGGGGAATCATAAAGAAGTCAATGAGCCATTTGAAGGAAAAATAGGAAACTTTCTTTTCTTTTTCATAGAATGGACAGAAGATCACTCAGCCCTTGTGCCTCCTGTTATTCCAAACCACCCACCAAGCAATCCAGAGCCAGCCAGAGAAGCTCCACTTCAGGGTAAAGTACTTGTTTTTCTAATTGTGTTATGGTTTTAGCTCAAAATCTAATTTTTTTAAAGATATTTTAAAAAGTGCAATCTTGTAACCCCCAAGTCATTCCTTTGATAGTGAAAACCATAAATAATAAAAGCAATGATAAATGTATTGTTAGACTTGTCAAGAAAAATTAGGAATCTTCCTGAATAATTTTTTTCCAACTATTTGTAATATTTTAAAAATAAAGACTACTTGTTAAATGATCATTCAAACCAACGTTTCTCAATGTCAGCACCATTGCCATTTTGGGGTAAGTAAATCTTTGTTGTGTGGGGCTGTCCTGGGCATTGTGAGATGTCCCCTGGCCACTAGATGCCAGTAGCACACAGCCCACCTCTCATAGTGACAAGGAAATTGTCCCCAGACATTGTCAGATGTCTCTGGGGAGCAAACCCATCCCAGAGATAGGAATCACTGATTTAGAGATCACAGATATTTAATAGTATGTTAAAAAAGATAAATCTGAAACTCAGCATTAGATATTTCAAGATTCTAGCCAACATATTAGGTTTTGTCTAAGACTTTCCTATAAATGCAAATGGTTTGATATTGTGTTTTCAGTTCTCATTCCCTATTCTTGCTGCAGTTTTGGTATTTATGCATGTTTACAACATTTCAATGTATCTTGTTTGTTTACATTCATACATAGGATGAGGCCTTTATAGAGGATTATTCTTGAAAATTGGAAGTTCCAGAACCTTGCAACTTTCAGGCCTCATTACTCTTAAATTATAGAAAATATTTGTGTTTAGTTTTCTTTTTCTTTTAAACAAGCATCATATTTGACAGAGTTGGGGAATGTTTGTGGTACAGAAGCAATAAAAATACTATAAAATTTTCCTTCCTTTCTGCATTTTAAAAGAGATTTAATTGTGTTAGATATAAAATGATAAGTAGAATAATTCATTTTTAAAATTTTAATTCCTTCATTATAATTTTCATAAGAAAGAAATTGTTTCTCTGCTAGCTGACATTGTCATGAGATTAGAATTAATATCAATTTATGTAAAATAATTTCAGGCATGAATATACTTTTTAATGGTGATAATGGCTTTAATAAAGATAGGATATAGTAGATAATAATATGTTGATTAATATCAGTATGACTGTGGATTCCTCAGTTTTGTGGGTTTTTTTGTAAATATAAAATTCCTTCTGTCGGCTCATGCCTTCTTACCTTCCCCTCTCTCACAGTAAGTTAGCCTCCTTTCAGTTCTTTTAACTAGCAAAACTGTGGACCGCTTCTGAGCCTTTGCAGAGGCTGTTCCTTCTATTTGCAGTTTTCTTTTCCTCCTACTTCTTACTCTGCTAACTCCTGTTCACCTCAGATCTTTGCTAGATTCCCCTACCATGTTTACTCTTAACCATCCTGTACTTCACATCTATGAAATTTAACCATTGTAACTAGTGATCATTTATGTGCTATTATTTAAAAATAGTTTCCTCATTAGACTTTAAATCCTATGGAGACAAGAGACTGTGGTTCTCTGTTTTTTGTTTTTTCACTGTGAGATAATCCCAAACAAGGCATAATCCGTTGGTATCTATTTCTCATGACATTATTGAGTGAAACAGTATCCATCCATCTATCTATCCATCCATCCACATATACATATAGAATAGCCAACCAGACTTTCTTACATAACTATCTTAGAAATTAAGTAAATTAAAGCTATAAAGGTTCAGGTTCTGGGTGCCAAATGCTTAGTGCACCAACTAAGAATTGAGATGGTATTTATCTGTATTAGACACTTCATCTCAGATTCTTTCTTTTCTTTCACTCAACATTTTTTTCTTTTTCTTTTTTTCTCTTCTTCCTTACTTCCTTATATCTCTTCCTTATTTCCTTAGTCATCTAATGATTGACTAAGACATCCACTGGTGCCTTCGTTCAGGCTTCTATAACAAGTTGCCATAGACTAGGTGGCTTAAACAACGAACATTTATCTATCAGTTCTGGAGAGTCGGAAGTCGAAGATCAAAGTGCTGGCAGAGCCAATGTCCAATGAGGGTCCCTTCCTGGTTTACAGACGGCCATTTTCTCACTGTGTCCTCGCATGGTGCAGAGTAGAGAGAGAAAGGACTAGTCCTCTTCCTCTTCTTATAAGAATAAGCCCATTATGTGGGCTCCACTCTCATGGTATAATCACCTCCCAAAGGCCCCACTTCTAAATACCATTCAACAGTGTCTGGGAATGTTCAAGCTCATTGAACTTTCCTTGGGATTGACTCATTTATTCTTACAACCCTTCTACTGTGTAGTCTCTCTGTTGATCCACACCTTTCAAGCACCTTTATAATCTTTGGAATATAACTGATACCAAAGAAACCAGTTAAAATCCATACCATTTGACTCCAAGTTGTGATTTCAATAAACATTAACCTAGACTTAAGCCTCATTGGTTATAAGTCTGGGTTACCTGCCTACTGGTTAAGTGTCTTGATTAGCCATCTAGTGTTTAATCTTGGGCAGTATCTAGCGTTGACAGACTGTCAGGAAGAAGCCATATAGCTAATTTGGTTAGATTGTTTGGTAGTAATTTTGCCAAGTTCACAGGCCAACTAAATTCTCCCCTGATCAAGGGTGTACTTCTAATCCCAGCAAGTGATAATTTGGAGATTTGCTCTTATGAAAACTCTCTAGCTTCAAGCTTATGCTTGGAGAGAGATTTTTGCAGCTACCCCTCTACCACACTCACTCTACCACCACCACATTCAAAACAATAACTCATTTATTGAGCTCTTAATTATGTGCCAAGTACCTTCCTAGGCACTTTACCTACATTATCTGCCATGGTTGTTTCTCACAACTATCGTGTGAAATAGGTATCATCATTACCTCCATTTATGTCTGTGATACTCTGGCAGAGAGGTTTAGTAACTTGCCCAAGGCCATATAGCCACTAAGTAGCAGAGCACAGATTTGAACACTATTCATGAGGAATAGTTTAACTTCTGGTTGAAAGGTTTTTGGCTGTTTTGGTTTTTGTGTGATACCTCATTTGTGTAGTCTAAATCTATGTTGTTCAGTATGGAAGCCGCTGGTTACATGTTGCCATTTAAATTTAAATAAATTACAGTTAAAAAATAAAACAAAATCAGTTTTTCAGTCTCCCTAGCCATATTTCAAGGGCTCAGTGGCTATATGTGACTAGTGGCTGCCATGTTGGACAGTGCAGACACAGAACATTTCCATCATCACAGAAAGTGCCATGAGACAGTACTGGTCTAGGGTATTTAAACAGTTGTGTCAAGAAGTGACATTTCTTTCCCCTCCCCTCAGCCTGGCAGGGAAACATGCACCTAAGGTTCATTCAGGTGCAGAGTTTCGGGGCAAGACCCAGAACATTCTGATCAGTGAGTCTAAGGAAGGAGCTGAAAATAGGTACATTTTAAAAAGCTACCCAGGTGATTTTCCCTAGGTAAGACACAACCAAGCCTTACCACTGGTGACTGGTAAACAGAGGTTAGGATATTAGAAAATTACATGTACCACAGGGCTGCAGCTGAGAGCTCCAAATTCCACTGTTGTGGGGTGAAAAGCATTTCTTTCCAAAAGCTGCATTAACTAATGATCCACCCCTATGTAAAAAGGAATAAAATGTGCATAAATGTGAAACCCTCTGATCTTCCCTCCCTTGTTAAACATTGGAAAAGGAAGTCAGTTGTATAATTTCAAAGCTCTGCTCTTGTCTTTATTAAGTTAACATTCTCAGCACAAAATATGTTAATGTATTTTTTTTAATTAGATAAACTGCCAGGCACATTTTCACATTTTCTAACTTAGCCTATAATAAGAGTGAAAAGCTGCAACACCCAAACACCTCTTTTCAGCCTTCTCAAAGACATGTTAAATGTCATTTCTATGTGCTTTTATTTGTTCATTCATTCACTCACTCAACAAACATTTTTGGAGCACGTAAAATGTACCAGACAATATTCTAGATACTGGATATAAATACAAAAATCCTCAGAGAGCTAACATTCTAGTGGTTTTATGTACCTGCGTATCAATGCCCCTCATGCATGGGAGTGGGGGATAGTAAGAAAACCAAAACAGTAAGTAAGATGTATATTCTGTTGGAAGGTGGTCAATGCTAAGGACAAAACTAAAGCAGGGAAAAGGGATTGGGAATGTATGTTGGAGGTGCTGCAATTTTTAGCAAGGTGGTTAGGGAAGGTCTTGCTGCGAAAGTAATGGCTGTTGATGATGTCTCTGCGTAACTGAAATGTGTTTCCCTTCAGGGCGCCTGGAATGCCCTAGCAGCACCTGCTGCAAGAGTGTAGGCCACTCACCCTCCTCCCCCTAAAGTAAACTTTGGGGGTTATCTTACCTCACCTCGATTTCCATCTGATAATTATCTTGGCAGCTGTCTCCCCAAAGCTCTTAGTACAAGTGACACCACCCTCCCGATGCCTTAGCGGATGACTTTGCCTGGCGAATCCTTCTAAGTCCTGCCTTTCTTTAGCCACTGTGACAGGGCTGTAGTTTGTCAGGCTTCCAATAAGCTTTAGGACTGTGCTAGAGAGCAGGTTAGCGAAAGGACCTCCGATTGCCGGCCATTTAAAAGAGCCTTCTTTGCAGGAGCCAGAAACTTTTAAAATATGCAATTAAAAATTGTATGCATGCCCAGAGACCTTTTAAGCCCTTTTAGATATAACTAACCAAAAATAACTTTCTTTCCTAGGTGCCAGGTTCCTAGTGAAGGGGTGTAGGGAACTAATTTCTCCCTCTTTCTCTCTCTCCTTTTGTTTTGGATAACATTTTTAATAGAAAAGAAACAGGGCAGATGGAGAAGCTGTGTGTGGCAAGAACAGGGTATAAGAAGTAAGTACAGTTAGAAGAGATGAAAGAAGCTGCTCATGAAATTAGGTCTACTACTTGGGATAATCAGAGAAGTTCCAATCAGTTTCTCGATTACAGAGAAGTGCCTAGTAAAACCCAAAAGAAAACGTTTTGGTTTATGTTCAAAATGTTATTTGTGAATGTGTCAAGAAAACGTAATAAAACCTTAGGTAGCATGTTTGGGAGTAATTTAGCTATATCTTTATCTGTACATTTATTTTATTTTTATTTTTATTATTTTTTTGAGACAGAGTTTCACTCTTGTTGCCCAGGCTGGAGTGCAATGGCATGATCTCAGCTCACTGCAACCTCTACCTCCTGGGTTCAAGTGATTCTCCTGCCTCAGCCTCCCAAGTAGCTGGAATTACAGGCATCTGCCACCTCATCTGGCTAATATATATATATTTTTTTTTCTTTTCTTTTTTTTTTTTTTTTTAAAGTAGAAACGGGATTTCACCATGTTGGCCAGCTGGGTCTCGAACTCCTGACCTCAGTGGTCCACCTGACTCAGCCTCCCAAAGTACTAGGATTACAGGCATGAGCAACCACGACCAGCCTAACTTATTTTAAATAAGACAGCTGAATTCGGAGCTGTATGGCTACTGTTAGTAACTACTTAGTTTAGGGATTTTTTTTTTTTTTTGGTGAGGTTTCTTTGTTTTTTGGTTTGTGTTTTTTAAACAAATATCCTAAACTTGTTTTAAACAGTAAATCTTAGCCGTAGACATGTGTTGGCTATTTCATAAATTTAATAAAAGGTGCAAATAAATAGGAAAAATAGTTGAATTTGGAGTTCAATTCAAAGTGAATTGACCCATAATTTTGAAAATAGTCATTCTACATTTTTGTCAAATTATTATTTGTGACTCTAATATGTTTTCTGGTATTATCTGTGCATTTTCAGCCTGGATTTTCTGTTTGATTAAAACTAAAGTTTTTGTTCAGTTGATTTTTCGAGTGGAAGCCAGGCCCAAAGCAGCACATCAGAAGCCATATAGCAAAATAAAATTAAAACAAAAGACATAAAACAGACCAGTTCCATTTGCTGTGAAGGGGTTTGTAGCAGCTCAGTTCCTGTCAAACTGCATGAATGGAAACCAAGAAGTATGTCACCTGACAGGGACTAGTTTCATCCCTCTCTTGTAGCTGCTTTTGGACCCTGGAGTTGACATACTCTGTGCTTTACCTCCTTCCATCAACACTGGGGCCTAGGAACATCCTTATTCCTCAGATTAAGAGAGGACTTTCTTAAGATGCTATGTGCCCAAAGGCTCTAGGGCATAAGCTTGAAGAATTATCTATATGTTGTCTCAAATCTTGTTAAATTCTCCTTTTCATCAATGGTGACATTCCTTATGCTTTTCTTATTTTAATCCAGGCAAACCCTTTTTTACACGAAACCCTTCTGAGTTGAAAGGCAAGTTCATTCACACAAAGCTGCGGAAAAGCAGTCGTGGCTTTGGCTTCACGGTAGTTGGAGGGGATGAACCTGATGAGTTTCTGCAGATCAAGAGTTTGGTCCTAGATGGTCCTGCTGCATTGGACGGCAAGATGGAAACAGGTAGCGTCCACATGGCCTTAGTGTGTTCTGTGTGGTGAGACTCCAACCCAGAACATAAAGATGTGCAATCATGACATTGTTTGGTTTGAGCAAGACCAGACAGCGTCATGATTGCACATGTTTATACCTTTAAACACCTTGAGAATGAGCCCGGTCTCCACATTATATAAATTCATCCCTTGGGGCAGATTGAAACCTGTGAAGTCATTTTAACTTTGGGAAACTGTGTGACTACAGTAAAGCAATAAGTTACTAAAAATGTAGATCCCCATTTAAATAAATGAAATCTAAACTTGGATTTCTGCAGTGAGATTTTTTTTTAGGAGAAAGCTCCAATGTTCTTTCAGGGATTATTATATTCTCATTAGCAGGGAAGATACTAGGTGCTGAAAGAACACTTTATTAGCTGTTAAAATCAGTAATAGAAGCAGTTTATGCCCTATAGTATCACACCCATGTGCAGTTTCAGTTCAGTTTCATATTAGTGGAATATATTATAATACTGATGGCAATTTTATGGGTGCTGTTTTCTTAACCCCCACACTCTTGCCTTCTACAGGGGATGTGATTGTCAGTGTGAATGACACCTGTGTTTTGGGACACACACATGCTCAAGTTGTGAAGATCTTCCAGTCCATCCCCATTGGTGCCAGCGTGGACCTTGAACTCTGCCGAGGTTATCCATTGCCTTTTGATCCAGATGACCCCAATACAAGTTTAGTGACCTCGGTAGCTATTTTGGATAAAGAACCAATTATTGTGAATGGGCAAGAGACCTATGATTCACCAGCTAGCCACAGTAGTAAAACAGGCAAAGTCAATGGCATGAAGGATGCCCGGCCAAGCAGCCCAGCGGATGTGACTTCAAATAGTTCGCATGGTTATCCTAATGACACTGTTTCTTTGGCTTCCTCCATAGCCACTCAGCCAGAACTCATAACTGTTCATATTGTCAAAGGGCCAATGGGCTTTGGTTTTACTATCGCAGACAGTCCTGGTGGGGGTGGCCAAAGAGTGAAACAGATTGTTGACAGCCCAAGGTGCCGAGGCCTGAAAGAAGGGGATCTCATAGTGGAAGTTAATAAGAAGAACGTGCAGGCCCTAACTCACAACCAAGTGGTGGATATGCTGGTTGAGTGTCCTAAGGGAAGTGAGGTCACATTGTTGGTGCAACGAGGAGGTAAGTAGGTTTGTTTTGTTCTTTGAATTTTTTTTTTAGTCTCAAATTCATTGCTTAACTTACTCATCTTCAGATGACCACTGGGGGCTTTTTAAATGTGTATTCCTTTAAGTTCGTTTTTATTTAAATGCTTCAAAATGCCTACTGATTTCTCCAAATACTAACCTCTTTCGCATAAAAATTATGGTTTATACATTATGACAGACATATGCAGTTAGAGTGGTCCTTTAAAACAGAAATCAGATTATGCCTTTTTAAAACGTTAAGATTTAAAAAACCTAACTTGGGTGTGGTGGTACCTACCTGTAGTCCTGGCTGCTTGAGAGGCTGAGATGGGAAGATCACTTGAGCCCAGGCATGTGAGTCCAGACTGGGCAACATAGTAAGACCCCATTCTCTAAAAAGTGTTTTTTAAATAAAAAATAGTAATAATAGCCTGTATCCTTTAAGCCTCCTGAACTTAGCCTGCATAGCCTGCAAAATGTGGCTGTGATCACTCCTCGAAACTTGTCTCATGTTCCTCTCCTCCATCTGATGGTGCTTTATCCACACTGGCTGCTTATATGGAACTCCTTTAATGCTTCAAGCCTTTTCTTGCCTCAGGCCCTTTGTACTTACTGTCCCCTCTACCTGGAATGGTCCTTTCCCAGCTCTTCCCAGCTGGCTCAGTCTCATTTAGGTCTCCTTCTGAGTGAGGGCTTCTCCCATCACTTTTTCTAAAGTAGCTCCCAACACTTCCATATAATCTTGATCACATTTCTTCGTAACCTTGATCATCATCACCTTTTTAGCACAAGGCATTATTTCATGCTTTTATTTATTTGTCAGTATTTGTCTTTCATGAGAATATAAATTTCCATAAAGCTAGGGCCCGTATATGCATGTGGACAGCTGTAGTCCCCAGCATTTAACACAACACCTGACTCCTTTTAGGTATTTATGAATGAATAGGTATTAAGTGAATAGGTGTGTGATTATTTCTATTTGGCAGAAACAAGAGGTCTGCTAATCATATTAAACACTTCCCTCAACATGCTCACATTTTAATGAAGTAGTTGAGGATCTCAGAGATCTGGGTTATTCTAAATCTTGAGGCATTAAACTTCCTCCTTTCTCCTTGAGTCCACATCCCACCCTCTGCTTCACCAGAAAACACAGGACCTCACACTGAGCAATATTTTCCACCATATTGAAATGCCTTGCTCTTGGAATACGTACATATATGTGATTAGTCGTGACTGATAGTTTCACACAGTGGGCCTGAGGATGGCTGTTTCCCTGATCCTTGTCACCATGATTTGTTTCATGAACAACATATTCAGGCCTTTTGAAAAGAGATCAAGAACCATACTTTTATTTCCTTTTGGTTTGTTGCAACTGAGGAGTTCATTTGTGTCACAGCAGCCCGATTCTCATGTTTTCATGAATCTGTGTGTTCTGCGATCAGAATGGCTGGGGTCATTTGAAGGAAACCCAAAATACAGAGCACCTATGTATGTGAATTGAAATGCTCAATGAGCCTGGGTTAGGCAGTTACAAAAGGCACTGTGCAAATTTTATTTTTCTAAATGTCGTTTCCACTAACTAATTTTCAAGTCCCTTCTTGTACCTAGATCACTTGACTGCCCAGAGAACTGGTTTTAAACAGTAGCCAAGATGTATGTAGTGGGAAATGACTTGGGTATAAGAACGATTATGACAATAATGATGATGGTGATGGTGAAACCTGGCACTTATAGAAGAATCATTGATAGACAAAGCACTTTCATACCTGCACCTACCTCTCCTCTGATATTTGTCACTTTGCTGTGAAGTAGGAAGGTGCCACCCCACAGTAGTTCTGAGCTGTTCACCCTGGCTCTGTGGTTTCCAGTCCAATGTTCTGTCCCACTTAACTGAGTGACACTGATTTTTGTATAGTTGCTTAATACTGTGACTGACAACCTGGAAACTTTCAAATGGTTCTTGGTACATCAGGTGCACCTCTGTTTCAGCCACTGCTCATTTGACAGACACAAACCACCTTGTTCTCCAAACTCATCTATCTGCTTTCTCATTTCTGTTATTGATGTGTTAAGTTTATTATCTCTTTAGATTCACTTCTAAGGACACCAAACATAAAGTTTCATTATAGCCAACTAACTTACACACTTAATGAACCATATTGTAATGAATTTGCCTAAGCCAGCAAACAACTGATTATAGAAACATACTCCTTGGTTTTATTTTTTATTTTATTTTTTTTGAGGCAGGGTCTCACTTTGTCACCCAGGCTGGAGTGCAGTGGTGCCATCTCAGCTCACTGCAGTCTCAACCTCCTAGGTTAAAGTGATCTTCCTGCCTCAGCCCCCCAAGTAGCTGAGACTATAGGTGCATGCCACCACTCCCGGCTGATTTTTGTATTTTCAGTAGAAACTATTTCTCCATGTTACCCGTGCTGGTCTTGAACTCCTGTGCTCAAGGGATCCACCTGCCTCGGCCTCCCGAAGTGCTAGAATTACAGGCATAAGCTGCCATGCCTGACTATACTCCTTGATTTTAAATATGTTTGCATTCTCTCTTCTTAATTCCCAATGCCATCTTCTTATTAATGCTGTTACATTTTATAACATTTATATGAAAAATCCAGAATATATCACCATATTCATCAACATCTACATAGTTTATTTCAGAACATGAGTAATTTAAAATCACTGTGACATCAGCAGTCTTTAAAATACACCATATGTCTTGTGTTTGATTTATGTATAGGATAGAAAGTTTGTACATCTGCACTTGGCAGGCTAGCGCCAGATACTATTAATCTTTCTGGAAGGCATATAAATATATTTGTTTCTGCCATACATTAGTTGCTTGAATCAGAGCTGACGTTTAATCATCTCTTCTGTATAGCGGGGGTGTAATGAGAAGGCTTGATGAAGGTACAAAACAGCAGCTAGGTTGAATGAGAAAGTAAATGACCACTTCACCGATTCTTTCTAATGAATCTAATTTATTTTGTAACTGCTAGTAAGATGACTGATAAACTCATCTACACTGTTCCACGAGTCTCAGGAATTCCTGTCATGAGGTTGTAGCTTTCTGTGCTTTAAAGAACGGGCCATTTTTACTTTGGGACAGAACTGGCTTTTATGTTTGTAGCATCCATTTTAATTCCTAATCTCTAGAGCTTGTTTTTGACATTTGTTCTTGTCAAGATCTAATACATTTCATTTTTAGTGTTTTTAGTCCATCCCCCTTCCCTCATCTGGAAATCGAGCTGAAAGTTGAAATATCATTTGTAAATGTCCAGGGTCAGTTTCCTCAGTCAGGCTTAGAGCCGCTGTGCAGTGTTCATCTATACTCCCAAGTAGCCAGGACCAGTCCTGATTTGCTTACAAGTCTCCTCTTCGTCAACATCTCCCTGCTTGCCAGTCGATCACTCAGGTTTTTAAAGGGCAGCTCCTTTCTGTGTCTGGTTCCCCTCTTCCAATTGTGTGTCCTTACTCCTCCTCCTCTGCTGTGCAGTCAGGAAAGTGCTTTTTATCCTTTTATTTTGCACACAGCATCTGCATTCAGAAATTCTGTCACCTGACACCAGTGAGCATGTAGAGGCTTCTTTGAAGTGTTTGGAAAATCAAGTTAGTTTGTGGATTTTTATTTTTAATTTGTAAAAGCTATCGAACTTGTCCCATAAAGATTTTTTACTTTTTTAAAAGAAGGCTCATGTAGATAGCATAACTACCTGTGCCCCTCTGTGTCAAATATTTTGGATATTCAGCAAATTCACACCTATCAGTAGTTGTGACACTCTTTAAGACGTAATTTCATGCTGAGTCACAACACTGTGTTTCAAGAAAAGATTTGGCAACACTGTATGCAAGTGAAGATCCTATGTTTTACTTTTGAAAGAAGGCATGTATTAAAAAGAAAACTGAACCCGGGATGCCAGGAGCTGACCTTGAGTACAAACTCTGCCCGTAAGCTGCTGTATAAGCTGCTGTATGTGCTTGAGAAGGGTACTACTTCTACCCTGACACTTATTTTTTTAATCTAAAAGATGAATGTTTTGAGCTAGAGAATCTTTCAGGCACTCCTTTCTGGCTCAAATTTTACGCATGGATGCATGGGATGACCTTATTGCTGTATAGAGGAGAGACCACAGGACTCTGGAGCCAGAGGATGCAAGTTTAAATCCTGCTCCTGCGTTACTTGCATTGTGACTTTAGGCAAGTCACTTGGCTTCTCTGAGCTTAGACTTCTGAAAAAAATGGGCATGATGTACATAGATTAAATAAATAAGGTAGCATTTGTGCCAGTTCCTGACATAGTAGTCATCACATGATAAAGCAATAGTAGCAATTGGGTGGGGAAGGATTGTTTGTATTTTATTTTTTATAAAAAGTTCTAGCTGGGCCATACAGATTGTATGATACTCAGGCATCTTTTTTTTTTTTTTTTTTTTTTTTAAAGAAGTTCTACTGGTAGGTTTTTTTTTCTTCTTCATCTTCTCTTGATACAGGGTCCTGCTCTTTTGCCCAGGCTGGAGTGCATGATCATGGCCCATCACAACCTCAAACTCCTGGGCTCAAGTGATCCTCCTGCCTTAGCCTCCTGAATAGCTAGGACTACAGGCATGCGCCATCATGTGTGACTAATCTCTTTTAAAAAATTGTTTTGTATAGACAGGGTCTCACTGTGTTGCTCAGGTACAACCAGAGTTGCAAAAAATGTTAGGCTTCTGCCTCCACGGTCCCTTCTAGTTTTGATTCTTTGACCTATAAGTTGGATGAAAATAAGTTTATAAAGCTTATTTAATATTTTCATTTCTGAGTAATGTTCATCTTTTTAAGGCTGTTTTGTAAGTGACAGATTTCTCAGTCTTTCCTAAGGTCCATTTCAGCTCCCACATTCTACATTTTTATACTTCCAAGGAGAATAGAAGGGGGACTTGCTGTTGGAGATGCTCGTTTAGAGTGCCATCTCCCACTGGCTTTTGCTGATCACAACAGTAATGGAAGTGATATTTTCCTTTCTAGTTTGCACAAACCATATATACTGAATACTTTGGTCAGGCCACTGAGTAATTTCAGGGTCTGTATTTTTTTTTTTTTTTTTTTTTTTTTTTTAGTAGAGACGGGGTTTCACTGTGTTAGCCAGGATGGTCTTGATCTCCTGACCTTGTGATCCGCCCACCTCGGCCTACCAAAGTGCTGGGATTACAGGCGTGAGCCACCGCGCCCGGCCTCAGCGTCTGATTATAAATTCATGGAATGTTAAAATTCCTAGAGGGCAGTAGTGTGTCTGACTCTTACTCTTGTGTCCGTGGCACTTCCTGGGGAACCTGGCAAGCGATAAGGTCTCAGTAAATCATAGCTGAATAAATTAAACTTGATCCACCAGTCACAATAGAAGATTAATCCTCTAGCTTTATAAGCACACTTCATAACTCTAGAAAAATGATAATAAGTTAAAAGGCAAAACTTAGATAAGAAAATGGTGGTGGTGATGGTAATGATAATGTTACTACTGTCATTTCCTGAGTACTTACTATGTTCCAGCTACGTTACCATGATACATGCAGTACACATACATACATTCATGCGCACACAGATGCCCAAGAAGGTAAATAAAACCTTTCAAGACTTCATTGTTGCTACCACATTGAAACTGCCACCAATTTGCACTGTGATGATGGGTTGGATCCTTGTGAAATGAAGACAGTGATTGTTAACTTCTATGCTCGGACAAAATACAAGAAGGAATTGTTTTTGTTTTAGTTGCTGAAACCCTACAGCTTAATTTGGTATGAATTAGTATAAAGCAAAGGAGAAAAATTCTGTTTTAGTTGGGAAAACCTGCATGAAATTTGTAATGAAAACAGTAAATGCTTCTACAATGTGCCAGGCATGCTTCTAGACATTTTACATATCATAATTCATAAGAGTCCTCTGAAGTAAATACAATCTTAGCTCCATTTTAGAGAAGAGGAAGCTGAGGCCCAGGGAGTTTCTGTGGTTTACCCAAATCAGCTGGTTAGTGGCAAAGCTAGGATTGGAACCTAGAAATTCTGGCTCCAGACAGTGCTTAACCACTCTGCCCAACAGCCTCCTGCCTTACAGGCAAGAAATTGCTCCAGTACCATAATTGTTGAGGACTGTATCTTATGCATAAAGAAATGAGTAAAGCCTGAAGTCTATGGGCAAAGTGATGCTTCTTAATTCTCATCAGAATTTACTGATGATATTTAGTTCATTAAATCGTCATCGATCCAAACAGAGAAAGCAGTATCTAATCTCGTTACCTAAGTGCATCATTAGCATTAGCTCTTCTGTGTGTGTGTGTGTGTGTGTGTGCATGCACACATGTGTGTTTCTGAAATGATACAAAACCATCATAATTAGAACCACAGTGAGCCATGCACAGAGAGTTAAACCCAGGTGATCAGGCACTTCTCCTCTTTGCCCTCTGGTGTTGGACCAGAGAATGAATTGTGCATTGTACTGCTTAAGTGCTTGACTGCCACAATGTCTCAGATTGAGCTGTAGGGCCCCAGAAAGGGGAATTCAGGTTGTGTATAGAGTGATATCTTAATAATGTTGGAACCCTATATGTTCCCATCAGCAAATACCCTTTATGTTCCCATCAGCCAGTTCTCCCTTCTCAGTGTACTCAGACTTGGTTTACATCTCACCCCTTCCCTGGCCTCTACCACCCATTGTAGGGCACCTGGCCTTGCAGTGACCTGGCAACAGGTCTCAGTGCTTCCTCCAGTCTGCCCTCCGGCTACAGTGCTTTAAAGTACATCAGATCAAGGCAGTCCTCATGTCAGAATAGCTTCCCATCATTAAGCGTGAACTCCAAAGTCCTGTGTCAGGGCCCTAGCACTTACATCTCCCTCTGTCTGTATTTTTTTCTCCCAAGTAGCCACAAGACCTCCTCACTCACATCCTTCAGGCCTTGGCTCAGAGGTTATTTCATCCCCTTTCATCTGAGAAGTCTGTTCTGACCATTCCTTGTAAATCAAGCAGCATCTCCCATGATCGCTGTCTACTCTCGTGATCTTTCTTAGGCACTATACCTACCTGTGATCCCCCTGAGAGAAGGAACTTCGTTGCAATCACTACATTATCCCTGCTACCTAAAACGGTGCCTAGCCCATTATAGGTATTCAGAAAATCGTCTGCATTGAATGAAAAGATGAGTTAATGCAGGACCCTTGGTTTTCGTAAGTGCTAATCCTGAGAGAACTTTCTGAGGTGTGAGCATTATAATAGCTGAGGAAATGGGCAGCGGGAGACTGACCACCCCCCAGTCACACAGCTAAAAGGTGACAGATCCTGGCTCTGAACCCAGGTCTGTTTGCTTGCAATAGCTGTGTGCTCAGTTCACAGGCTGCCCCGAACTACTAGTAGATGCATTGTTCATTGTGTCCGTAGGCCAAGATATGGGAGCTTCATGTCAGGGAATCATGTTGGTTCCAAAGCCTGTTCTCCAGCATCTTGTAACGTAGCCACTATCTCATGATTAAAATTACGTAAGATTTAAATTTCAGTTTCTCAGTCCATCTGGCCACACTTCAGGAGCTCGGTAGCCACATGTGGCAAGTGGCTACAGTATTGGACAGTGTACGTAGAGAACATTTCCACTGTCGCTGGAAGTGCTGTTATACAGCACAGTTCTAGAGATTTTAATTATTTCACCCTCAGAAGTGAGAGGCCGAGATCCTTTATTTTATCCTTTCTTTTGTTTTTATACATTTGAATAGAAGAAAAATATGGAATTGAAGGCACCTTCATGGTTAATGGATTTCTTTTTATGCAGACAGTAATAAACATAGGTCCTGTTTATTACATCATTTCCATGTTTAGTCACTGCTCTGAGTTCTTTATATGTGTTAACTGGATGTTAGGGGATGCAAGGAATTGACACTCAGAGGATTTAAGACTTGTAAAGTATAAGTGCTTGGGGGCAATCTCGACTTTCTCTATCCTGGCATGGTGTCATTAAGTTTATAAGCGGATTACAGGACCTCCACCTGGCCGGGAAGCATCTCAGCTTTTATACTAGACTGATGTTATGTAAGGAGCTTAAATTAAATGATTTCATTAAAGTAGCTTTAATCCAAAAAATGGAAGAAACTTCAAAACACAAGAAAAACACAACTAAAATTTTTATATATTAAATATGTATAATCTGCCATATGAGTTATCAGCAAGTTACAGTTTGTCAGGAGTCTATTTCAAAGAGGAGACTTTGAAGTCTCCTTGGTGTGTTTGTCTGATTCATTGATTAAGTATCTCAAACTAATTGACCTCACTCACCACTTATCTATGGCACTTGTATTTTCTAATAATTTTATAAGTTGAGTCCTCTTGTCACATCCAACGTGCTGCCTAACATCTTCTAGCTGTTAAAAGTTGTTCAAGTTAAAATTAGCAAATTTCCTAGCACTTCCACCATGCTAAACAGGATGGCATTCCAATTTGGTATTAAAGGAGCCTTCTGGCCTTTATTCATAATGCAGTTTTAAGTTGCTATTTTGATTTATTGCCATGGTTTAAAGTTATCAGGGATTTTATTTGAGAATTCTTTGTAGACTGATAGGTCACATTTATATTTGAGATGACTTACAGCAAGAGATGAGATAAATATAAAAATGTTTCTATTTTGATTCTGTCTTTCATTACATAATGCATAAAAATTATTCCTCACTTTCACATCTTAAGGAACTCTGGTTTCTTTATGGTTTTTTGATCTCATGGTTTTTAAACTTAAGCAAGCTTTGGTAAATTTAACATTTGTATGCAACTCAGACTTTACTGGATGATTTGAGTTTTATTTCTGTTATATTCATAATGCAAAGTGGTTAGCACACCTAAAACTTTTAACTTTTGTTCTACAAGACAATGTCTCATTCTCCTTGAAGGTAAACTTAATGCACTGAGTTACTTACTTATATGCATTATTTATTACAAATGTGTTCATGTGTGATTTATAATTCTCATTAAGGTGTGGTGGCATCCCTTCCCCTTTCTGGAAGAGTGGTAGAATTTCATTCCCTTGGCTGGCAGGCTGTAGAATTATTGTGCTGTGCTTTTATTTAAGTGCGGAATTTGAATATAAAGAAGTTCCTTTTTTGTCTCTTTTTGGGGGACAAAGTCATTAACATCACATGCCTGTCATCGTCTAGGCACTGGGAATAGAGCAACATCACCTGCAAATGAAACAAACAGGCTCCTGATTTCATGAGGCTTTTATTCTAGGGGAAGCGGGGGGAAGCACAAAAATAAACAAATGAACAAAATCAGGTCAGCTAAAGAAAAGTGCTGTGAAGCAAATCAGAGCAGGTAAAGTGAACAGGTGTGGCAGGCCTGGCGGTGAGGGGGCTCTTCTAGATTAGAGGTGAAACTTGAATGACCACAGAGAAGGGAACGGTATTCCAGCAGGAAGGGACAGTTAGTGCAAAGGCCCCAAGAAAGAATTGGAAGAGTCCTGTGTGCCTGGAGAAAGGGGAGCAGGGAATGGGATGGCCGAAGTCAGAGACTGGAGGCCAGACCTGCAGTTTGAATTCCATTTGCAGTGGGAGGTCCAGATTCACACGGTGAAGGGACAGGCTCTCAGTAACATGTTCAGATAGTCCCTGTGGCATATATGTGAAGAATATATTTTAGGGGAGCAGGAGTGGAAGGGGAGACCTGTGAGGGCTTTTGCAGTAGTTCAAGCAAGAGTGTTAGCAGCTTGGACTATAGGGCAGACAGAGGATCATGGCAGTGGGGGACTTGGGACACCTAAAAAATAGTCAGCAGGACTCCATAGGTTGACTGTAGAATGGGGGGACATACTTTTTCCATAAAGAGCCAAAGGGTAGACATGTTAGGCTTTGTGGGCCCTACAGTCTCTGTCCCCACTACTCTACTCTGCCCTTGGAGTGGGTGATATGTAAAGGAATGGGTTGGTTGTGTTCCAAGAAAACCGTATGTGCCCCATGGGCCATATTTGCTGACCACAACTGAAGGAAAGGAAAAGGGAGGGAGCCAAAATGACCCCAGAATTTTTGACCTGGGAGAAATCTTTGTTGAGATGTGGATGCTAGGATAGAAGTAGGTAGGACTTGAGCTGTAAAATCAAGGGTTTCTTGTCACACTTGTTAATTATGAAAGCCCATTTGACAACTGAATGAAACAGAAATGTAGGCGAGTTGTCTGGGATCTGGGGTTTGGTGGTTGTGAGGTTAGGTCAGGAGAACTACACATTTATGGGGCATTATCGTCTCACTGAGTATTCTACAAACTGTGGGCTGTGACCTATTACTAGGCTGTGAAATCAATGTATTGGGCTACACCCAGTGTTTTTCTTGGAAGTGAAATAGAAAACATCAGAGTATATCACACTCACTGAAGATAAGTCCTTTTTTTAATGAAACATTTACAGTGTGTGTATACCCACACATGCATACATGCATACACACACACACAAATGTTTCATAAAATGGGAAATACATTTTGTAACACATTCATACACGTGTGTATATGTAGGAATGTGTTACAAAATGTATTTCCCATTGTGGACCATAGTCACTTAAGTTTGGAAAAGTCAGAATCAAAGGGTATTTAGAGCCATGGAGGTGAATGAGATTACTGAGGGAAAGAGCGGGAAGGAGGGAGAAAAAGTGCAAGACAGAACCCTGAGGCACATCACCATTCAAGGGTCAGACTGAGCAGGAGACCGCAGTAAAGATGGAACCGCCAGTGCAGATAGGAGAAAGAACAGGAAAGCGTCGTATCACAGAACACAGGAGAAGACAGTGTCACAAGGAGATTCTAGCAGCACTCGTGGGCCAGGAGTGGAGGCCTGCAAGGGTGAAAACGCTGCCTGTGGCTGGCGTCCCCTGAGAGCAGGACCCATGAAATGTGGCCGCGAATGCAGTTGGGCTGGAGAGGCTGGAGAGGGAAGGAGGTGGGATAGGGATTGGGGTAAGCTGTTCCAGAAGATCTGCTGCAAAGTGGAACAAGTCCTGGAGAGGGGTGTGGAGTCAAAGGAGAGGGCTTTGTTTTGTTTTGAAGATGGGAGATACTACAGCGTTCTTGTGTATGGATAAGGATGACTCAAAAGACAGGGAGAAAGTAATGATTGGAAGAGAAAGGAGGATTCATTGCACTCCCTCTTTGCAGGAGTGAAGTCTTTAAGAAGCGGAAGAAGATGAGATGCAACATAGGCGAGAAGGGGTAGGCCTTGGAGTTAGTCTGTGTAAACTGCAGAAGATGGAACTAGATTTGATGATTGTTTTTCCCTCTAAAAGCAAACTATTGAAATTTCTATTTATTTGAGGCTTTCCTATTTAATTTCATAGTCCTAGTGATAATAGCGACAAGCCTCTTTCCATTTGACCCATACTTGTCCATGGAGGACTGAGGATATTGTTTGTGCACAGTTCTGAAATAAGGAGAAAATAATACTCACAATCTAGTTAGGGAGGCAAGACTAACAAGTGAGCTTTACCAGCAGTAACATGTAGTCTGAGTCTGTGTCGAACATATTTGGATAAGAGGTGAATGGTGGGGGATGGGGGACAGATAACAGAGTCTACTTGAACTGGAGCAGAGTGCCCCAGCCTCCACAGTTTGTGATTTTGGACCAGACAGTTGTTTGTTGTGGGAACCCCTCCTGTGCATTGCAGGATGTTTAACAGCATCCCTGGTCTCTACTGAGTAGGTACCTGTCATATACCTGCCCCCTTTCTCCAATGGTGACAGTCAAAAACATCTCTGGACATTGACAGATGTTCCCTGAGGGGCAAAATCACCCTCTGCTAAGAACACCTGGACTAAAGCAGTGCTTTGAAATGTAGGAAGGATTTAAAGTTACCAACTGGTCCTTGGGCAGTATTTGACATGACCCACTCATGTATTTTTTAATCGGTCTTTTAAAAAAATATTTTCAGATCTGAATGCATTTAGCTGGAGCCAACAATCCCAGTTTCGCCCTGGCCTGCTATTTCCTGCATCTGTCCTTACTCTTGCCCATTGTGTACCTGTGGCCCACAAGGCAACTGAGTTTGAGACTGAAAGACAGCATACACAAAGACACCAAGAAAGGCAAGGATATCATGCATGAATGTGCAGGCCTGTTGTGGAACCATTTCCTAGGAATTTCTTTTCACCACCATCTCAAAATCCCAGTAACTGGTAACTTCTCCTTTCTTTTTTGTTTAATTTATGCTTAAAAAAAAAAAAAAAAAAAAGAGAGAAACCATATATCATCAGACATTTCTGCCCTTAACTTTGGAGTTTGTTTCCTACCCTTACTTTGGTTCCATATGAAAATTAATTAGTTGTCAGCAACTTTGGATAGCATTTCCCTTTTGAAAAGTCTTTGCTATGAGGAATATTATTATGATAGCATCCTCCCTTATATCAGTTTTTATTCCAACTTTAAGTTCAGGGGTACATGTGCAGGATGTGCAGGTTTGTTACATAGGTAAACGTGTGCCATGGTGGTTTGCTACAGATCATCCCATCACCTAAGTATTAAGCCCAGCATTCATTAGCTATTCTTCCTGATGCTCTCACTACACCTCTGACAAGCCCCAGTGTATGCTGTCCGTCCCCCACCCCTCACCCCCAGTCCTTATATCGGTTTTGCAGCCTCACTTTGTTGAGCTTCTCTTTATTGCAAGAGATATCATCCTACTTCTATTAGAAGCATTTTTTAGTTCTGAGCATTTTCAAAACCGTTATCTGAGACAGAGTTTACCTTGTGTAAAATGTTCCCACCTTCTTTCATTTTCCTCAAATGAAATCACATGTTCTTTACCACCATCTGGAGGGAAGTATTTGCCATGGTGCTTACTGAGTCTGTCTTTGCTGTGTCACCTGTAAAGTTAAAACTTCTACCTTACCTGGTATTTCCTCTGTTTGTATTTCTGCTTAAATATTAATCATGTCACCTATTTGTGAACATAATCCTTTTTGGTTCAAACATCTTGCTGGTAGAATCTTAATGTCTTCAAAAATAGCCTGGAGCCCTTAGGAGTAATATGTTGCCACTGGCAACATGGAGAATGCCCTTTATTGTGTGTCAAGTTGTTACCTGGGCTTATTTCAGACTCTTGTTAATAGTGTTCATTTTTGCATTTTATTGTTCTCAACGTTTTTGGTTTCTCACCATATGCAATAAGTGTCATTCATTCATTCATTCATTCAACAAACTTTAGCACTGTGCTCTTCTCTCATTATAGAGGAGTGCCATGAAGGAAACATCAAAAATACAGCGTGGTTAATCACAGCTTCCCCATTGTCTCGGGCCTCATTCTTTTTCTGGAAATCTCATTTGATGTATTACCTTTGCCATGAAAAATTCTAATATACCATTTTTGTGAACTTTGTATTTGATGCAAGGTTGTTTAAAGTTTCTTTTCCACTGTGTCATAGAATAGCAGTCGTCATAACTAGGAAGCTGCAAGATGGACCAGTTAGGCCGGGCGCGGTGGCTCAAGCCTGTAATCCCAGCACTTTGGGAGGCTGAGACAGGCGGATCACGAGGTCAGGAGATCGAGACCATCCTGGCTAATATGGTGAAACCCCGTCTCTACTAAAAACTACAAAAAACTAGCCGGGCGAGGTGGCGGGCACCTGTAGTCCCAGCTACATGGGAGGCTGAGGCAGGAGAATGGCATGAACCCGGGAGGCGGAGCTTGCAGTGAGCTGAGATCCGGCCACTGCACTCCAGCCCGGGCGACAGAGCAAGACTCTGTCTCAAAAAAAAAAAAAAAAAAATGGACCAGTTATGACTTTGTGATGGAGGGAATCCCTTTCTTTCCCTAGCATTGGCTGTCGACTCCACTCATTCAGCAACCTGAGTTTTTAATTAGGCTTTTATTTTTGCAATCGGTACGCAAAGGGGGTCTTGTCATGATGAACTTGTGTAAAAGCAGTGTTTTAAAAACTTTCTTATGGTTACATAAACATGAATTTGTTTTCAAAAATCACTTGGAGATAGTTGGAATTAGGTCTGCATGCTCTGAGGTATTTTTGTTGTTTCTAAATTTAAAAATGGCTTACATTCTCTGTAGTTACTTTTGCCATAGATACCACTTACCAAAATGGCAGATGATTGCATTGAAAAAAATAACAGCACTGCCCATGAATTAATGGGATTCTATGTTTATGTAGTTTGTCTGCATCTGCAAAGCAACTTCACTTAGACTTTGGCAACTGAAAGAGGAAGAGAAGGCTGTTTTATAACCTAGCACTAACTGCCAGTAGGACCCCCTTCTCCCCGGTTTTAACAACCAATAATGTCTTCAGACAGGGCCAAATGTCCTGTAAAGAGCAAAACCAGATGTGCTGGAGAACCACTGCTTTAACCCCTTCAACACCCATTTGGTTTGGCTTGTTAGAAACGCTGTGTTCTGTTTTTTTAGGTACAAATGAAATCCACTTCTGGGTTATTTTTTGTTGAATATGGATTGAAGAAATTTTATTGGAGAATTCCCCACTTCTTCTTAGTGTCGCATCTGTATCTCCTCAGTAATGGAGTGGCCGTGTAGTCAGCTGTGAGGATCCCCAGCATGATCTCTGCTATCAGCCAGCAGTGTAGCCTGAGCCAGCCCTGGGCTATGTCCATGAGCCTCCAGATTATCATCTGAAGTATGAGTAGGACTGCACCCTTCTCAGCGCTGTCAAGAGGATGGAATAAGATGAGGGCCTGTCATACCTTCAGCACTGCCCTGCTCTGATGGAGAGTTTCTTATTTTCTGGCCCCTTGCTCTGTCACATTGAATGGGGCTTACGAGAAAAGAGGTGGAGGAGAGGCTGAAGCAGACCTACTGTTTTCAGTACCTTTGACTTAGTTGTCTGGAGTAGAGAAAAGATTAGGGAAGGTGAAAAGGAAGAGCCTGGAGGGAAAGGTGGTAGGAGATGTGTTCCTTTTGGTCTGTGACAGCATGTTCCTTCAGCAAACAATGATGAGAAGAACCAGGATGGAGTAGTAGGTTTTCACGAAGTGAAGATTTTCCAATATGAAAGATTCTCCTGTTTAGGTAATGATCTTCTTCTTCTGTTTTTTTTTTTTTTTTTTTTTTTTTTTTTTTTTTTTTTTTTTTTTTTTTTTTAATTTGAGATGGAGTTTTGCTCTTGTTGCTCAGGCTGGAGTACAGTGGCGCGATCTCGGCTCACCACAACCTCTGCCTCCTGGGTTCAAGGGATTGTCTTGCCTCAGCCTCCCGAGTAGCTGGGAGTACAGGCATGCACCACCACACCCGGCTAACTTTGTATTTTTTTTTAGTTGAGACGGAGTTTCTCCATGTTGGTCCAGCTGGTCTCGAACTCCGGACCTCAGGTGAACTGCCTGCCTCGGCCTCCCAAAGTATTGGGATTACAGGCATGAACCACCACGCCCTGTGGCTCTTTTTTTTCTTATGAAAAGATTGTTGTCATTTATCTCCTCCTTTTCAATGTTCTTAGTTCACAAAAGAAAGAATTGGCAACTTAGGATCAATTGCTCAGTTCTATGTTGTCAAAATCTGCTGTCTTATGAAATGTAAAATCCAGGAATCACTGCTATAGGGAAAGGCCCGGAGGAGGTTGAGAATAGAACAGGATACAAAAGCAGAGCCTCCAAAGTAATGTGTGAGTGGGGCTGTGGCATCCAAACCTCAGGCAGAGCAGATGGGAGCTCCCCTCTTTCTTTTATCATTGCTTCCCCCAGCTCTTCATTCAAGAAGAAAGAGTTTAGATTCAAAGCCAGGGTTACATTCGTCACTCTTATGTAATACAACATTTATTAGTCGCACCCTTTTATGAAACTCTTTTGTCCTATATAAGTTATCAGGGTAACCCAGAGAAGTGAAATCCAAGAGCAAGACAAAAATTGGGTGAATCGAGCATATTTAGTGTGCTTGGGGGCACCCCAAAATAACCTTGGCTGATTTCTTGTATGTAAAAAGCAGTCTCAGAAACTTTATGACAGCTTTAAAAACTTCATTTCAAGTTGTGTTTGCTTGCATTAAGATCATCATCTGCATTGACTCTAAGCCTGATTAGAGCTTCATTTACCAAAAAATAAATAAACGATAGCAAACAGCCAGAATCAGACAAGAGAGAAAGCAAAAAGATCTTGGCATTTATTTTTCACAGTGAGAAACTTGTTGACTTGAGTGCTTACTGAGTCAACATGTATTTCATTTCCATTGTACTTACTCTTCCCTGCTATAAATGCAATTCTCTGTTATACTTCTTGTTCCCAGCTGAAATATTTCATTCAAGGGCCTCGCAGTTCTTGCATTTTCTTGCATCTCCAATGTACTTGACCTATAAAAGTTACTTCTAATTGAGACTTGTCCTAACTGGGATAGTGTGTGGGTTGGGGTGTATGTGGGTGAAACTGATTCCTGTACTCAGCCTTTAAGCAAATCCGGTTGGTACAGTGAGCATTGCCTCACCGAAACCTGAAATCTAATAGCTGAACAAAGCCCGAGTGTCTCTTGCCCCTCATAACTATATGGGGCAGCAATTCATTAGAAGTTGACTTCGTCAAGGAAACAACTTTTTCCCCTCTAAGTCACATAATCACTTAGACCAGTTCAGATACTGTTTCAGCAAGAGGATTTTGAAGACATTTAATATCTCCATGGGAGATGATTGGGGCTGCTCACTCTATGTCCTTGCTCTGTGGAAAAACCTGACCCCTCAGTAAATGGCTTCTTTAGGTCTGACTTGCAGACACTTTGAATAATGCAGTGCTGCAGGACTTGAAGCCTGATCGCCTTGCTATTGTTAACCGTGACCTGTGTTTTCTAAGGCTTATATGATTTCTTAAATGTAAGACATTGGAGTAAAGCTTGATGTGGTACCAGGCATTGCCTCCATTGCAATTAAGCAGTTTGGTTACAAAGCTAATTGAAATTGCCAAATAATATATACCCTTCCAGAGCAAGTTGGAAAATTTCCCTATTTTGCAGAAGTATCTGGTGACAAAACAGTGACCATCACATCAATCAGTCTGTTGAAACTGCTCAAGACATTCATGGATTTGCCCTAAGCAAAGGACCTGATATATATATTTTTTTCATCAGCATGTGTTTGGTTTTTGTAGGGAAGGGTGAGGCATTGAGAGGCATTGAACCCAGTGCTGTAATAAAAGTTTGCTTTAGTAAGTAAGGATATGAAGCTATCCTTACCTGAAGATTTAGTCTCAAAGAATCCTTGAGAACATACCCATTTGCTGGGGTGGGGAGCTTATAGGGTTTGGTGTTTCCCTCTGAGCTTTCAGTCTGTTCTGAGACCAAAGCTCATCTGTTGTGATGGGAAGTCAGGACACAAGGTGGCACAGCGGAACCTTGTTCTCTGTGCTGAGTGAGGCAGCTGTGAGTTGAGCCAAACCTGGCAGCTCACCAGTAAATCAAGGAACAGACCAAGGATCAAGAGCTGTTAAATAGTCACTGCGACGATGATGGCAATAAAAAGAAAGGCCAAGCAGCTCCTCCCCTTTGCCTCATCAGCTCTTCCTGCAGCTTTCAAGGTATAAACTCATTTCATGAGCTCTGCACATTCATACATACATTTGAGAGATACAGGTATTTATTGAACTGGTGACCAGATACTGTTCTAGGGATAGACTGATAAAATAGAACAGGTCCCTGAAATAGAGACAATAAATAAGTAAACAATAAGCAATATAAATAATAGATAAGTAAACAAGGTCATTTTAGAGAGTGATAGGCTCAATGAAAACAAAGAAACTGGATTCTGTGAATAAAGTGGGTCAGAAAAGGGCCACTTCAGATCTGCTGGTAGCCTGCCTGGATCTCTGGTTGGCTTTTGAGGAGGGTCCTGAGTGACAGGCAGGAGGCACCCACACATAGATCTGCAGGCATAGAGTTCCAGGCCGAGGGAGCAGCCAGAGAAGATGCCTGGATAATTGCAAGGAAGCGGTTCCGCAGTGGAGGGTGCCGACCTGGCTAGAGTGTGTGTCCAGGAGGAGGACATAAATGAAAGAGATAGGAAGGGTCACATCCAGGAGGGCTTAGTGGGACACTGAACAAAGAGTTTGTCTTTAATTGAAATGGTGTTGGGAAGCCATAGGGACATGGAGCCAGGAGACGGTACAGTCTGATTTCTGCTGTATAAAGTTGTCTCTGGCCTCTGTGCGGATAATAAAGAGGATAAACAATAAAGCAGAGACCAGTTTCTGAACTCAAGTGGTTATCTAGGCAAGAGAAGGCAGTGGCAGTAGAGATGAACTCGGATGGATTGAGAATGTATTTGGAGACGGATGTGGTGGGAGACAGAAAAAGAAGCCTCAGGCAGAGTCAGGTTTTAGGGGTTTGGGGTCCTATAAGGTTAAAAGCCTGGTTAGTATTCTGGGTTTCTGTCTTGGTCCTGAGCCTAATTTACATTGCTAAAAATAAGCAGTTGGGATAAGAAACAACCTAAAAGTCAGTAATGCAAAAGAAAAGGGCCTCAGCATGTATTTTTTAACCTATAAGCTTCTCAGCACCAATTACAGTGATAGGTTTCCCTTTGGGGCCGGTGACCTTAAAAGAAAGGCCCACATAGCATCCTGTTTTCCCAACCCAGAAAAGGAATCCTTATCAGTTTTTTCTTTCGGTGAGCTATTTTGAGCTATTGTTTCATAATCCCCCCCGTACATCCTATGTAGTTAAAAAATCACACTTTCAAATTTGTAGGAACTACATGGGGCTATCAGGCCACCATAGTTTCACCTGTCTTAGGGAGACCTCTGTGAATGAGCTGTTGATAAGAGGAGTGGGTTATGTGGTCAATCCTTAAGTATTTGCATAAAAAGCAATTCAAATTTGAAATATAGGTAGTAGAAGCATCAGGTTGTCGGTATAGTAGTTCAGAAATCTTCTTTAGAGGTAGAAGCATTTTTAGATGAAGACAAGACCCAACTTCTTTTTTTTTTTTTTTTGAGACGGAGTCTCGCTCTGTCGCCCAGGCTGGAGTGCAGTGGCCGGATCTCAGCTCACTGCAAGCTCCGCCTCCCGGGTTCACGCCATTCTCCGGCCTCAGCCTCCCGAGTAGCTGGGACTACAGGCGCCCGCCACCTCGCCCGGCTAGTTTTTTTTTTTTGTATTTCTTAATAGAGACGGGGTTTCACCGTGTTAGCCAGGATGGTCTCGATCTCCTGACCTCGTGATCCGCCCGTCTCGGCCTCCCAAAGTGCTGGGATTACAGGCTTGAGCCACCGCGCCCGGCCGACAAGACCCAACTTCTAAATGCCACACTTACAGATGTTTTTAACTTACACAAAGTTAGAGAGCTTTCCTAGAACCATATGAGAAACTAGCTTAATTCTACCCTTAAAAAGTAGATCTTGGTAGGAATATTCCCTAGGGTAGAAAGATTGACCTCGTGATAGGTACATCTTGACAAATTTGTGGTTAAGTTGACGATTCTTTTTCTTTCCCTTCTGGAGAGAAGATGCCATAATTCACACTACTTCTGACTCATTCCATATCTTTTCTCTAAGCCCATTAAAAGAAAAAAAATCTTGTGATTAGGTAGTGTCAGGAAACATTTGCAAGCTAGAAAAGCTCCTGCCCACTTTGAAACTGAATTTCATAAAGTCTGGTGGCCAGCCAACCTGTTAGTTGTGTAGCTTTAAAGACATCCTTCATTGTCCCAAATCAGAGACTGATCTTGTTATATTTTTAGCATGTATAGCCTTGAATGACCAGTGATTTAGGTACTGAGACTTGGAGTAAAATATCAGGGATGTGTTAAGAAATTGATTGACTGCGAATAGACTCCTCTGCTATCTGTAGAAAAGAACTGTCTTCCGAAATGCATGTCGCAGTTACGAGTTCTAGATACCTTGACCCATTGACCTAGCTGTTGTCAGTGGTAGGTCCGTGTACTTCATAAAGCTGTATTAAAAATTTTCTGTAAATGTATTTGGTATATATGAATGGCTGTAGGATTCATCTTATCATAGCAGGCTCTAAACCAAAACAATTAAGGAACTTTTGAATGAGAGCATATAGTTTAATATTTAAAAGCACAGGCTTGGTTTTAGACCAAGTATCCCCAGCTAGTCAACTGACTGTGTGACATTGGCCATGTTACTTGACCATCAGTGTCTTGGTTTTCTCATCTGCAAAATGAGAAGATATTAGTACTTAGAGAACAGGCATGAAGAATATATTTATGTCAAAGACAGGCTCTCAGTACTTTTTAGTTATTTTTGCACTCAGTTTTCAACCCTTCAGGTATACTTCACGTGTTTTCGAGAGTAGCAACAATAGGATCCTCCATGTCATTTCAATGACACCTTCTCTGGAGTGACCATTTATTTCTCAGGAATTGCACGAAGACAACTCATCTATCTTACCTAGGTCTTTGAGGAGCCCAAGGTATTAATGACTTTAGGTCTCTCTTACCTGTGCCAGTTCAAGGCTTGTGACTTTGAGGTGAAAGGCTCTGTAAGCCATCAGCAATCACCAGCTTTGCAAGCCATTTATTTCTCCTGGGACATATTTATTAGACTATGTGTACTGTGTAATTGAAGCAGACTTCTCTGTAGCTGTAAAACCAAGACAACTATGTTCTTAATCTTCTTCACAAAGTGCCAGCTGACACTACCTTGGGAGCTACTTATTTCAGACATCTGAAGTCCAACCATCTCTCTAAATTATGATGGTCAAAATACTTCATAATGACCATTATTAAGTCCCCAAAGGAAAGAATGTCTTCATCTTTTTGGAGACACTGGATCTGATACTTATGTTGTTGGCAGCTGGTATCATATTAGTATTGAAAAATTACGCTACGGGGTTATGATGGTATTTAGCCAGAAGAAGGAGAAAAAAAAAAAACAAACATGTCCAAACTAGGATCATTTTTTCATTCCTTTTTATGGATTCAATTTTGTGATATATAGTGTTTATAAAGTCCTTCAGTGAAAATGTACTCTGGTTTCAGCTTGGCCTTGAGTTTATGCTGGTACACCGATTTAGCTAAAACAAAACAACAAGAAAAGCTTATCATCATTATTCACTCAAGCATCAATCATTGCATGTGTTTCCCACCCACTGCCCCACCCCATGATTAAATGCTAGCCATTCTTCACTTCAGCTCCTCCCTCTGCCCCCTTCTTCATATTGGATTAGATTTATTTTCTCTGTATTCCTAAAAGCAACAGTGCTCCCTTCTCTTCTAGCATATACCACTTACCACTGTGAATTATAAAACTGTTGCTTTGCTTTTTCTCTTTTAAAATAGACTATGAGCTCCTCCAGGGCAGGGGCCCTGTCTAATTTACTTTCATCTCTTAGTGATGCTTTGCTAGGCACATGGCAGAGCTCAATAGATCTTGTATGAATAAATGATGTCATGACTGGTTCCTTCTCATACTTCAGGTCTTAGCTCAAATACGGTCTCTTCAAGAAAGACTTGCTTGATCACCCAACATAAAGTAGTTGTGTGTCCCCGGCACAGCCTGTTCCATTGTCCTGCTTCATTTTCATCACAGAAGTTATCACTCTCTGAAATTATTTGCTAAGTTGTTATTCCCCACAGAGTATGAGTGCTGTGAAAGCACTCATTGGAGGTCTTGCTCATTGCTTTATTTCATGCCAGTTCCTAGGCTGTCAGCACAGTTTGGTTACATGAGTGAGTGAATTTTGCCTGTTTTCCTTCCTGCCCTCAGTGGAAACTGTGAAGGCTGAATGTACCTTTTCCTGTTTTCTGGACTGTCCTTAGCATTTTATTGGTACAGAGAGAGCAGTTTAAATTTATTTCATGGCTTATATATTCTCTATTAAACAAAGAAAACAAAACACTGGTTGGCAGGAAATGATGCAGATGGCTTTTTTTTTTAGAAGGGTTGCTGGCCATTGATGTTCATTGTTTAGAACCACTGGATTGCAGTCAAATAACCCTCAATTCTGATTGGCTGGGGAAGTCTCAGATTGTTCTCAGTTTGTCTTTCCTGCACCCCATTGCGACTTTGCCTCGATGATCTCTTACTGTTTTGACTCATCATCATACTACCCCCAACAAATAAAAGCATGGCCTAGGAGGCACATTCCTTTTTTCAGGGAGCAGTGCTTTTGCTGAAAATTACCTGTGTTCTTTAATACAGTTCCTCTCCTCATAATTTTTTCAGATGTGTCTTTTAGATCTTTCCAAGAAAGAAGGCGAAGTAAGCAATGCAAGTTTTACCTTTCTGTTTGATCCTTCTTATTGCCCCCTCTACTTATATGCTGCTCTTACTGAAAATAAAAACTTAGCTAAAGTAAATCTCACCCTAGGAATTGCTTCTAATGGTATAGCCATATACTTGGACAAGGATGATTTAACTTAAGGACTATATATAGGCCCCAATAGAGTGGGTTTCTGAGGGTCATTAGTGAAGGTTTCAAAGACTCCCTGAAATTATATGCAAAATTATGTGCTTCTCTGCAGCTTTGCTTGAGAGGGGCTGTAACAGCTTTGTATCACATTTTTCAATCAAGGCCATGACCCAGTAATTTAGGAGCATAAACACTTGAGTAGGAATGGCAGTGAGTCATTGAGCCAAAGGAGAGAGAGAACAAACTCCAGTTATTCTTTAACCTAGCACTGTACTAAGGCCAGTGTGTGCCGTTGTCCAGGCATGCTAAATATTGGCTGCAATACCGATCCTGTTGATGATTATTGCCACATTATATGTAAAATCCAGCAATCTTCGAAAATACGGAAAACAAGAATATGAATTACCTATTAGTCCTGATGTTTAGAAAAATATTCTAATACATTTCCTTTAGTCTTTGGGTATATGATGTGTGTGAATATATATGTATATCCACTTTTTAACAATGAGTTTATATATTTGACGCAGTTTTTACCCTGCTGCTCATGTCTTATATCATTACTATTTCCCCTAATCACTGAATGTTCTTTGTTGTGGTCATTTTTAATGGTTTCTAAATTTTTCATCTTATTGATATAACACATCTGTCTCCTCAGTCCTCTGCTCTTGGAAGTTCAGATTGTTTCCTTTTTTTTTTTTTTTTTTTTTTTTGACACAGAGTCTTGCTCTGTCTTGCTCAGGCTGGAGTGCAGTGGTGCAATCTCGGCTCACTGCAGCCTCCGCCTCCCAGGTTCAAGTGATTCTCATGTCTCAGCCTCCCGAGTAGCTGGGATTGCAGGCATGCGCCACCACACCCAGCTACTTTTTGTATTTTTAGTAGAGATGGTGTTTCACCATGTTGGCCAGGATGGTCTCAAACTCCTGACCTCAAGTGATCCACTCGCTTCAGCCTCCCAAAGTGCTGGGATTACAAGCATGAGCCACTGCGCCCAACCTGTTTCTATTTTTTATCTTCTTAAAATAATGCTGTGTTGGCCATCTTTTTTATAGGAATTTTTGCAAGACTGATTATTTCCTTAATACAAACTCCTAATAATGAGTTTACTGAGTTAAAATTCATGTAAATTTAAACTCCTACTTTTAGAATTATGCATTGATAGGTTTTCGAATAACAGAGAAGGCTTGTGGGGTCTGAGATTGTGTTCAGAAGTACTTTTATCTTCTTTGGTATCTAAGAGCAGCCCCTGACCAAGACCTCACCATCATTTTGTTTCAGTGGCTTTCAGTGGTCGCTGATGACTCCGTCTATAGCTCCTACTCTCTCTCTCTCCATATATATATATACACACACACACACACATATATATATTCTGAAATATATATATATTCTGAAATATATATATATTCTGAAATATATATATATTTCAGAACACACACATATATATGGAGAGAGAGATCTGTAACTGTGTTTTTTTTATACACACACACACACACACAGTTCCCTACCCCTTGCACACTGTATCACCTAATCCAGCTCCAGGACAGTTTTTATTGCAACATTTGCCTTGCAAAAGTGTAAAGAATCCCATGTGTTCAGTGACATGTGGATTAGTGACACAGCATTTGTTGGAATGCTTAGGAGGAAAGCAAAATGTTTCCACTAAATGCTGAAGTCTGGAGACCCAAGTACAAAGGGGAATGAATATCACAATGAAAAAATGTAAATTGATGACACAAACAGTACATTTTTCTTATGCGTAGATCTATTTTGTATGTGAAAGACACTTTAGGATTCACCCTTTCAAAGCCCCTTTGTGCAGTTTTTCTTGATTCATTCAGTTAGTGAGGTTGGTTGGCATTCCCCCTTCCTTTAAACCTGGAGGAAAATAGGTCCAGAGAGGTCCACTCTCTTTCCCAGCAGCTCAGGTTTTGTTTGTCTCAGTGCTGAAAAGGCAATGCTCGGCTTCTGCTTGGTTTCCCTGACAGCCCAGCTGAGCTCTCCTACTTCTTCCATATTTCTGTTTAATCAGTAGGACAAGCCCAGGTCCTAATCTATGAGGGTTCTTTAATAAAGCTATATGTATGCATTCATTTTGGGGAAAAGTAAGCAATTCTTGGAGGATATAGAGGTCAGTGATGCTCAAGATATTTTAAAATGCAACAAAATGTTCTGAAATGTGCTGCATTTATCTTAAAAAGCAGTATGGAGGCTGGGCGTGGTGGCTCACGCCTGTAATCCCAGCACTTTGGGAGGCCGAGGTGGGCAGATCATGAGGCCAGGAGTTCAAGACTAGCCTCACCAACATGGTGAAACCCTGTCTCTACTAAAAATACAAAAATTAGCTGTGTGGTGGTGTGCACCTGTAATCCCAGCTACTCAGGAGGCTGAGGCAGGAGAATGACTTGAACCTGGGAGGTGGAGGTTGCAGTGAGCCAAAATCATGCCATTGCACTCCAGCCTGGGTGACAGAACGAGACTCTCTCTCAAAAACTAAACAAAACAAAGAGCAGTATAGAGTTTTGTTTATTGTGGTATCTGTGGATATGTGTGTGTGTATTTATAAATAAATAAAGGTTTTCTTGATGTAGAGATACTAAAAATAGGTAATAAAGCCACGCATAATCCCATGAACCAAAGAAAATACTGTTTTCACGCATAACCTTCTAGCCTTTCTTTGCAAAATGGTATGTATTCTGTTATAGCTTTACTTTTTTCATATAAATTATTTGTATACAAGCATTCTAAAATTTCACCAACTGTGACATTCTGCCATTTAATTATAGTTTATGGTCTTGATATTTAGAGGAAAACAGATTTCTCCTCCTTACATTAGTTGCTCAGGTCCCAGTCACCAGCAAAGAATTTGCCATTTGTTTTTTCCGAAATGACACTATTTTAATAGGGAACTTTAGATATTCAAGTCCCAAGCTTTTCTTGCTCCTGCAGATCACACTTTGAACAAACACTTCCCTGGAAAAGTTTTCTAGGATCCCTTAGAAGTAACATGTGCTGCCCTCTAAGGCCCTAAGAGTGGATGCTGCCATCCATAAACTCTTCTGCCTCTTCTGAAAGTTCTCCTTCCTTACCCTGAATGGACCAGACAAACCCATTAAGACAGGTGCCATTTCTGCCCATATGCCTTATATGTAATATGTGATATGATTTATAGAACACAAACTTCCTGTTGCCACAAGGCATACAAAGTGTTTGCTTGTCTAAGGAAAACCACGGATATGCCATGAAGTATGGGATGATGTTGCTTCCTGCAGCCTGGCTTATCAGCAGGGACATGTCTGCAGTTAACCAGTTACATACGTGCTATCTCCTTTGATAGGTCTTGGAGCATTCTGTCGTGTCAAGCAGTGACCTTTTGAGTCTTTTCTGTTAGGTCTCCCAGCTGTTTTCAATCCATCGAATAGTTTGGGCTAAAATAAATTATAAATTGTAATAGGGTTTTTCCAGCATTCATATGTATTCAATTTTAAGATTTAATGACCATGTGGGCCTAAAACAAATCTTTGAGTTCTTCTTTTTAAAAAAGCAATCAAGTGGAGTCTCTTGATTTTGACTATTTAAAATATTAATTTGTGGTCGTAACCTGCTTTTGGGCTGCTGTGAAAGGTATGGCTTTTTAAAACGAAGGTTTTCAGCAACTAGCCAGCAAAGAGGAACAAATGCCTCTTTAAACAAAGATGTTCTTTTTTTTTTTTTTTTTTTTTTTTTGAGACAGTGTCTCGCTCTGTCACCAGGCTGGAGTGCAGTGGTGTGATCTCAGCTCAATGCAGCCTCCACCTCCCAGGTTCAAGCGATTCCCCTGCCTCCCGAGTAACTGGGTCTACAGGCGCCCACCACCACACCCAGCTAATTTTTGTATTTTTAGTAGAGACGGGGTTTCGCCATGTTGGCCTGGATGGTCTCGATCTCTTGACCTCATGATCTGCCCGCCTCGGCCTCCCAAAGTGCTGGGATTACAGGCGTGAGCCACCGCGCCCAGCAAAGCAAAGATTTTCTTGTTTGTTGTAATATACAGTTTGTTGTGGCAATTGGACTGGGATTTCTGGAATATTCCATGGACTACTTCCTCAGAGGAAACAGACCTTAATTGGTTACCCCTATATCCTTCAGACTGGTTGACTTTGTGCCGTTAACAATGAAAGGGCCATTAATTAATGAATATTTATTTTTCAATTAGTATTTTATTGTCTCAGTGATATGTGAAAATGCGGGTCTTAAAAAAAGAATTCTAAATAAGGCTAAAGTCTCCTTAAATGAGTCCCTCTGATCCTTGCCCCTCCTTGCACTATTGAACATATCCCCATTATCCATTTGATGTGGACGTTCATGGAAGGCAAAAGCCACGCGTGTGTTTGAGTGTGTGGAACACCTGTCTCCTGCTGTGCCTGCCATTCTGCAGCGTGCCATTTTACTGAACATTATGTTTTAAAGATTATGTTGTTACCTGTAGAGACAGCTCATTCCTTTTAACCTAGCTTTGTAGGTTGGCTGCCTCACAGTTTTTCAGAACTTCCAGTTGTGTCCAGTTTTCCTTTCTACCAACAATAGTGCACTGAACATCATTGTGAATGCACCTTTGAATGTACATCAGTAGAGAATGTAAAATGCCCCTTATTTTGTATATGAAGCTCCTAAGAGAAGGGATTTGAAGATCGGCCACAGTCTTACAAATAATTAGCAGAGTGTAGATTGAAACCATTTTCCCTGACTCTGCTTACGTAATGGGGTATTCTTTCCAAATTTTCTTGTCGGTCATTAGGATCCTGGGGAGAGTCAAGTGCAGTAAAAGATGACTATGGCGAAACCTTACTGATTCCAGTTAACTAAGAAGGTCTCTCTGAATTAGGAGAAAATATGAATTTAAAGATGTCATCTTATATAATTTTGAGGTTTGTACAGTGACCCACACTAATACAACCTAATAATATTTCTTAAGGGAATCATATGAATAAGTCAAGAAAAGCACCTGATCATTATTTAAAAAAAAAAAAGACATATCAAAATTGTTCAACACAGTTATTTGTATCCATAGGTAAAATATTTTCTCCTATAACCTTTTTTATATTTTAATATGCTTAGCAGATGATTTTTCTCTAGTTAGTGCAAAATAACCGTACCACTTCCTTTCTGAATGACGTAAATTAGCCAAGGAAGGAAAAAAGGTGTAGTCATTTGAGTAACTCCTCTGTGCCAGGTAGGACGCTCTTAAACATTTTCTCTTGTTTCATTATCTTAATAATCTTATGAAGTGAGTCTTACTATTTTCACTTCATAAATGGAGAAACTGAGACAGAGAGGGCCCCAAAGCATTTTGTTAACGGATGCCTATCTGAGTTTGCCTGACTTGAAAGAGTAATACTCGACTGTATCAGAGTTTCCTTAAATACGGTCCTCGGATTCTCTGTATCAGAATCTCCTGGAATTTTTGCTAATACTGCAGATTCCACGGCCCCCAAGGGTGGGACCTGGGCTGCTGCATTTCTAACAAGCTACCAAGTGTGCTTTATGCCCTCTAAGGTCTGGGAGCCAGACTTCTATGGTGACCTCATTTTGGTGACGCGAGGAATCTTGCCAGAGAGTGCCCCCGTGCCTCCCAGCACGAGTAATCCTCATCATGCCTCACTCCCAGTGGGCATTTTGCAGGCTCATCTGGACTGCTTCCTCCTTACTCACCCACTTGCCTTGCCTCACCTCATATTGCTTGTGCTGAACTTAGCATCGCTTATGGTTTGACAAGTCACTTCCAAAAGAGTTGACATCATCACACTCCCTAGGAATCACTTTCAAAAACAGGTTGAAATCTCCAGTGCAGCATCGCCAGATCCCAGGCTTCTCTTGTGTGCTTTACACAGATAGAATCTGCATTTTGCATTGTAACTGCTGCCCAAAGGAAAAAAATCAAAAGAGGCAACAACTTGCAGAAATGATTACTTTTGAAACACCAGTATACGCTTTATTTTCCTTTCTCGCCTGTCTTTCGCACCCTTCCCTGGTAGTAGATTTCCCGTAAGTCTGCCCCTAATTGCTCCTGACTTCCCTAGAATTGGGGAGATCACTTGTCCCTTCCAGCTCCAGCCCTCCCACTAAGGGGGCAGGGTTTTGGAAGAGCCACCTAGATTCAATGACCACATTTGCCTTTCTTTCTCCATTACTATCTTTTTCGTTCAGCTTTGTGCAATTTTTCTTTTTCACTCCCAAATGACATGATTTCCCTTTTGAAGGGCTAGTCCTGCTCCAGTCCTTTCCAACAAGCTGTGAGTAGGAGGTTGCTTGGATAACTGGCAGACATCGAGACAGACGTGTGCTGATGATCCAGAGGGGACCCTAGACCAACTTGGATTTGTGTTCATTTGTTAGCATTCTGTGTTGGCAAAAGAGCATCCGTCTTTGTTTTGGTATTGAGCTCATCCAAATAAAGCAGCATTTCCTCTTCTGAAAGGCAGAGGAACAAAAAAGAAAAGACCAAAAAGAAATTTTAATTTTAACCATGTACTCCTTTGAAACTAAATATATACCCTTTCCTCTGTCCTGATTGGTCCGTTTCAATTGACAAGTGGATCGTGTGGAAAGGAAATATCCTGGACTTAATTGTAAGTTAAGTCTCTCTTAATCCAGAAGAGCATTTGAGATTCTGTCCAAGTGTTCAATTTCCCAGGCCGCTGAGGTCTGTGAATTTCTTTTCCCAGCCTCCAGGCTGCTGCAGTACAAGTCAGCATAGCTAATGCAGATAGATCTCCTGCCTCTCGCTCTCCTCCTCCCTCTGCTTTGATTCGATATGAACAGCCTGGTAACTCCGATGCTGGGGAGAAATCTGACATAACTCTGCAGATGGCTAGGTTGCCATGGAACACCTGGGGATTGTTCTTTAAGGAAAAGGTAACATTTATATGCTAATGATTTCTTCCCCCCTCCCCTCCTTGTTGCATTTTTTCCAGGGCTGCCAGTTCCCAAGAAGAGCCCAAAGTCGGTAAGGACTTGTCAGTTACTTGGTGCTTGCTGGGGCTGGGGTGGATGGTCGGGGGCTGGAGGTGGGAGGGTACTCTGTGGGGCTTCACTTCACTAAATGTGTTTTACAGTGGATGGGGGAGACAGGAGCCGGGGCTCATTTTCTTAAGTTCTGGGGATCCGTTTGTTATAGAAGGTATTTGGGCTTGTCTTTAACTGTATAGTGATTTGTGGGCAGGCTGCAGGAGCAGGATAAAGAATGCATGTTTGAAATCTTCTCTATATAAATGCATCCAAACTCTCCTTCAAAGGGATGAGTTTCTTAGCCGTTTTAACTTGATACAAATGCTATTGTTTCCTTTGGAAGGAGAGAAAAAAAGAAAGCTCCACCTGCTCCGTGAGTAGCATTGCTCTCAACTGGTGTTCCCAGCCGTCCACTTGTCTACCCATTCTCTCCCTTAGCTTTCTTAGGCGCCAGAGGATGAATTATTTACAAAATAAAAAGCCTGTAGGTTTAAGGAAGAATTGCTCTGCCCCATATATGTGACCATGCTCAGATGGAACAATGTTCACTGCCCCAGCACTGAGAATAAGACATTTCCTTGCTGTGGAAATGTCCTTTGTTGTTTTGCCAGCTTTAGCAGCATTATGCTGCAGGTATAGGATTCTTTTAAAAAAAAAAAATCAATGTTTTGCTGTCTTTTCTAATCTGGTTTCCCTGAAGATGCATTACCTAGTTGACATGTTAGCTAATAGCTTAGAGGCTATAGTGTTTTGCTTGGTGGTATGGGTTTATGCTCCCAGGGCACTAATGACAAATTAAAATGCTGCTTAACTCAAAATCTGGAACTCCAATGCCTGTGAAATTGATCTGGGTGGAAGGGGCTTCCCAATTCATTAATATTAGGATAAAGAGGGATGTTTCCATGTGCTTTAGAAGATTTGGGGGAGGGAAAATGTACAGCCTCGTGCCATCCAGGAAGGGAGAACCTTGAAAACTTTGCGGCTTACGGTGCTGCAGCTGAATTCTTTCCACCTGTCTCCCAGCCTGGCAGCACGAGGCAGAAGTTTATTAAGATGAGAGAGGGAGCTTCCTGCATTTTTAAACCTCACTCCTAAGTTCTCCAAAGAGAAAAACCTGCAATAGTTGATGTGATTCTGATGGCATAGTGCCGTGGTGATTGGAATATTGACTTCAGGGCTGGTTTCCTTGTCAGTGTGTGTTAATGTCCAGGCAGAAAAGTGCTGGTTGGTGCCCACATTGGAGCCACAAAGACGCCAAAGTGTGTGCATGTGCACATGTGTGTCTCCCTGTCCTTTGGTCATAGCCAGTAACCCATCTGCCTTCAGAAAAATGAAAGGAAATCCAGAAGATGTGTCTCATAAGCTTGAGTTAACATGAACCATTCTTTTTTCTCCCCCACCCCAGTCACGCTATATTGATACATGGGCTTATTTTACATACCCCATATGGAATGGAGTCCTAACAAGGAGTGTGCTGAGGGAGACATAGTAGTTTTGCACAGGTAGCATGACGTCAAGTAGCAAGGTGTTCTTTTCCATTTTGCATTCCATTTAAATTTAGTGTGCAAAAGGATTTTTGTAATTCATTTGCATTCCTTCTTCCCCCGAGTGTTTTGGAATTACCTGGTGAACTCAAAGGCTATCAAATAGGTATTGAACCTGCATTCACCAAGTCAGTTAAGAGAATTCCCTATGACAGTTAATTTTTGCAGAAGCCATGTCATTAGCAAGCAGCAAGCCAATTACTCGGGCTGCATTCCTAAGAAAGAAGCTCTCAACTGCTTTGCCCATAGTCTGCTGGCTCTTAATTACCACAAGCTAAGAGAGTGATGTGTTGCTGGGTTAGAAAAGAATAAGCCCCCAGCTTGGGACTTGTCCTTACCTGATTTCTGCGCCAGGACAAGGATGAGGGTTTTCACAGCATTGCTGGCACGCACTGGCAGCTGCTGTACAAAATTTGGGAGCTGTTGGCCAAGGTCTGCTGTTGGATGTAAAGTGCTGTTAACATCTGTGATCAGTGAGAGTCCTGTACAGGTGGGTTGAAAGCGGTTTCCCTTTCCCAGTTTGAATTTTGATGATGTCCTGCCAGGGAGACAGATGATTATGGGATTTTTCTGGTGGGGTCAGAGGGAATTCACAGGGAAGCTGGATGTGCTGGTACCAGAAAGCCATTCAAATCATGACAGATAAGGTCCATTATGCAGGATGCATAATGAAAAGCACACTGATTGTACCTGGGTTGTGACTCACTTAGATTTGGCAATAGCTCTGAGCATATGTGCACAGTGGTCTTAGCCCAGGACTGTTGTGTTGTGGTTGTTTTGTTTATTTGATTAGAGGCTCCTGACAATGTTGGTTTGCTCATGTGACTGGCAGCTTCCTTTTGCCCTCATACCTTTTTTTTGTTTTTTTTTTTTTTTTTAAGGTTTTCAATAATTAAGTAGTTGGGTTTTTATTAGAACAGAAGGACTTATCTTTTTTTATCTCGTTTCTTCTCCTGGATAGTCCCTGTAGCTTACTCTTAATAAGCAATTTCACCTGCAAGATTTAGTTTAAATGTTGAAATTGTGGTTTATATACTCATTGGGGACAATGGCAGTATCTTAATAAAATTTTATTAATTTAATACCTGGACTTTCATAACGTCAGGGATTTTTCTGCCAAATAGCAGAGACAAAAATAAGACATATTTTCTGTCAGGCTTTAGACCTCTCTGGGAAACTGATTCTGTGGCCCAACTTAATCGTCCTTACTGAAAACTCATTTAACTGAGACTCTCAGTCTAAATCACCCACAAGGATCTTGTGTATGAGAATTTAAAACTAAGTATCACACCAAACCCTGAATTTTAAGTCAGTATCCACCTGTTTTCTTATGAATTCATTTCCCAATTATTTTCCCTTCATCTGTCCCCTCTTTTTTTTGAGACGGAGTCTCACCTTGTCATCAAGGCTGGAGTGCAGTGGCACAGTCATAGCTAACTGCAGCCTCGAACTCCTGGGCCCAAGCAGTCTCTTGCCTTAGCCTTCCTAGTAGCTGGGACTATGGGTATGCACCACCATGCCTGTCTAATTTTTATATTTTTTGTAGAGACGGGAGTCTCACCATTTTGCCCAAGCTGGTCTCAAGCACTCCTCCTATCTTGGCCTCCCAATGTGCTGGGATTACAGTCATGTGCCACCGCACCTAGCTATCATCTTCTATTTATCCATCTGTTCCTCCACCTACACATTCATCTTTCATCCTTTCATTCATCCATTATTCAGAAAACTAGTATTTAGAACCCATTAAATATCAGGTTTGGTGTGAAGCGCTGGAAATACTATAATAAATAAGATGGTCATGGCACCTCTTTTCTTGCAGTTTGCAAACAAACCATTTATTGATTGCTCCTTACAAAAAAAAAAAAGATTCATTGTCACAAATTTCCAAAATGTTTGTGCAGTCATTTCATCAACAAGTATTTATTATTTTATGTGTGCCAGGCCCAGTGCCAATATTTGATAAGAATTAAGCAGAAAACATCCCTGCCCTCATGGAAATGGGGAGGGAGAAACAATAACCACATCAATAGGCAGATCTACAGAGATCCTCCCCTCGTAGGGATTAAAGTGTGATGAGCGTTAATAAAGCAGAAATATAACACGGAACCAAGTACACACATAATGTAATCATTCCATTCTTAATTATAAGAACCTATAAGTCATCATAAAGTGCCAACACCCACGATTGAGTAAGTACTGTGATTGAGCTGTAGAGTACTTTGGAGTTCCCCAGCAGCCTAGGCAACATAGGAAACCACATTCTTTACTCAGCTCTTATTGTCAGATGAAAGAAAGTGTACCATATTCACTAAAGAGACAAGATTTTCCTATTTACAAAAGAAAAAAAAAATATCCTACAAGAAGTTTTCATATAGAGGACCCTGGATGGTGGGGAAAGCATCCAGTGCCCATCCACATTGAAGAGGCAGTCTCTTCAACAGCCTCTTTACAGCAGACATAGCAAGCTGTCTGCAGGGTAGCCACAGTGATAGGTTTTTGTTCCACTATCCTCTCTGTCCCTTTCCCCTGCAAGAGATGCTAAAGGAAATTGCTGAAAACTAGTCATTAGGAAATGTGAGGGAGATACTCCTTTTACACACACATACACTGAGTGACTCTGGCCTAGATCATTCCATTTTATGTACCCTGCCTCTTTCTCAGACTCACCCAGTTGTGTGGCACCTGTCTTCCTTTTCCCTAATGCCCCCGGGTGATAACCAGCATGATGATTGATCCCATCAAAGCTTCTACAGCCTACAAGAAGAAGCAGTGAGAGTAGTAGATGGGTGAAGGCATAGGATCACTTAAGTCAGTCTCCTTGCCTCTCACTTCCCATGGCAACTCCCCTTCTCTGCCTTTTGGAACCCTGGAAGATGGACTTTGCCATTGTATTACATTCCTTTAAAACATGCAATGTGAACCAGAATCCATTTTCATATCCAGTCAGTGCCTGCCTTTTCTTCTCCATTAACTCCTCTTGCCCACCTTTTTGGAAGAAATCATTTGACTTAGACCCATAAATGATAAAAGAAACAAACAAAAAGAAGGACCATCCTCTGCATTGGCTTGGATTCGAGTCTCTGATTTTCACACAGCCTTTAATGACATTGGCCTAATACCTCATCAGCACTTGGAGTTTTTCCTGTTGTCCATGTAAATCGCTGCAGTAGCCTTCGCTCTTGGCAGATAAGTGAACTGTAAATAATTTTGCTTTAAAATGGATCGATTTGTCATTTTTAAGCCACATGAATTCTTTTCATCATTTAAGCTCCTAAGTGCTGTCTGTATTCATTTGCTCTTCCAAGCAAATATTTTCAGTTCACTTTATAAGTACCTACATTTTGAAATCATTCTGGGAAATACTGATGAGTTGATTTTTTCTTCCCGTTTCCATTTATAAAAACCATTATGTCTTCCCAATTTCCCTGGCCTGACAGTAAGTAAGGGAATCATTCATTTCATAGAGGTTGGTACAGTTTTAGTTTAAAAGGTCTTGTGATACAGGTTCATGGTCAACATGTGGCCAAAGACCTTTATGGAATTTTTAAAATTGAGCCCATTTCCATATTCCTAGCTGGCTATGAATTGAGACTCAGCAATAAGACTCTTGCTTCAAAAATACCAGCATAGTGACAACAGTTAGCGTTGGAAATTCCTTTCTTAACATATGGGACCCCTTCTCAACCAGTTACTCACACTAGAGATGTGGTGGGTAGATATCCTTGTTTCTAAGCTCTCCTCCTTTTGGTGATCCTCTTCACCTCTCTTCTCTCCTGTCCCCTCCATTCTCCGGCTCCTCAGCCTCCTCCATTCAGTCTGTCAGCAATCCCTGTTGAATTTGGCACCAAAGTGTCTTCTGACCTCACTTGTTCTTTTCCTGGGTAACTCCAGCTACCCTGGTGTTGCCCACCTTAGGTTCCCACATTGACTGTAGCTGGGGCTTCCTGACTGGCCTCTCTGCATTCACTCCTATTCCCCACCAATCCATTCACCACCCAGTAGTGACACCAAACTTTCTGGAAACATGTTGGCTCTTGGAACATCCCCACTTGAACTTCATTAATGGATTCCCCCTCTTGAAACTAAGAATGAAACCCAAACTCCTTACGTAGCCCACAGGGCTCATGCGTTATGTGGCCTCCCAGTTCCTCTCAGGCCACCCTTCCTTGCTTTGCCACACTAGCTTTTTTGTTCAGAAAGTCCACTTAGCACACCCTATTTTTTTTTTTTTTTTTTTTTTTTTTGAGATGGAGTCTCGCTGTGTCACCCAGGCTGGAGTGCAGTAGTGTGATCTCGTCTCACTGCAAGCTCCACCTTTCCAAGTGATTCTCGTACATCAGCCTCCCAAGTAGCTGGGATTACAGGTGCATGCCACCACGCCTGGGTAATTTTTGTATTTTTAGCAGAGACGGAGTTTCACCATGTTGGTCAGGCTGGTTTCGAACTCCTGACCTCAAGGGATCTGTGTTACTCGGCCTCCCAAAGTGCTGGGATTACAGATGTGAGCCACCATGCCCAGCCTTCTCTTTCTATTAATAGATTTTTTCCAGAGTCCTCTCTTTACCACCTTTCTAAAGGACGTTGCAGTGTGTTGCTATCAATATATTATATTTGATTAATATTCATCTACACACACTACGTATACACACACTTAGATACATGCCCAGGGATAAATTTCAAGAGCTCAGGTACCATCTATTCCTTGTTTACACGTTGTTTCCCTCGGTATCTGGCACACAGCAGGTGATCCTATGTATTTATTGGGTTAAGTGAATAAATCTATTGCAGGTAGGGCAGCCCACTTAGGAGGGCCTGGGCTGGATGTTATATCATTGGTCTACTATTTTTCCATTTTTCCATGTTCTTAGTGTGCACAGGGTTTCGTTAACAGACTTAAAAGTATACCTTTAACTACAGCTACTTGTCTTTGGACTAGTGTCTCACCTAGGAAAATGAGGTGAAATAAAATCGCATTAAATGCAAATCTGATCCTGTGTCATAAATAGTTCAGAAGTGAACATATTCTCATGTCCCTAGTCTTCTAGGAAGTGATCCAGACTACTGAAAATGCATACAAGTTTTCTTTAATTTGGGAGATATATAAACGTGGTTTTTTTCCTGGACAATTCTGGGTTCTAACCAGATAAAGGACAACCTCATAGCCGATCAGCATGCTCACAGAAAATTAAAAAAAAAAAAAAACTTCAAACTCCCCCCACACCCACAGCATAGTTTTAAAAAATCCAGAGTGCCAACAAGATACTAAATTACTGAATGTATCTTCAAATTAATGAGTTTTCATAATTGAACTTGAGAAGGAACATAGAGTGAGGTTAAGTCTTAGCAGGGAGAACATCCAGAAAGCTTCCAGATTATTGTGTATTTAGCCCATTAGTGTGCCATTTATATATGTCAGTTAGAGATAGCTGAGTGGTGGCACAGTTTTTCGAGCACATTCTCAGGATGCTCCTTTACTTTTATTTTCTAATTTGAGGTATAAAGTTTAGATGGCATTTAAAAGAGACTCAGAGGTGCAGTTTGACCAAGAGGCAGTTTTGCAAACTCATTCCAGATTGTGTCTGTCATTTGGTGTTAAATTGGACCTAAATGAGTCATTTATTGGGGAGGTGAGAAAGGGTGTTATAATTTGAAAAATGGCCCAGGTGGTTCCAGTAGACTTCATTTGCACTCTCTGTTTCTGGTGGAACCATCTCTTCAGTTAGACGTAAGAGATCTAGGTCTTCCATGTCAGGGATTTGTTATACTGGGACAGACATGAGAGGGTTTCAGAAACCCACGATGTAACATGCTGAATCTCTGCACACGCATGTACAGGTATGTATGTAAAAGCACATACGCATTTTCTCTGGGATACAGGTCCAATACTTTTATCAGACTTTCTCGGTGGGTCAGGGATGCCAGAAGGATATTTCTCTCCAGTTCAGGAAGAGGGATCAAGTGGAAAAGGTTTGAGTTAGTCTTCAGGGGGTAATGGCCCAAGAAGACAATAGAACAGAAACTGCAAATAACCCTACAAAAGAAGCAGCAGCACAAGGCTGTTTCCTGCAGGTAATCCTGCAGTGTGCACACCTTTGTGAAGAGTAGTTTCCACATGAGGAGGAGACCAGAGCTTCCAGGGTCAGAATTTAGTGCTCATAGGCCGGCCCTGCAATCAATCTGGCATCTACTAATTTGAGGAACCAAAAGAGAGTGGTCCTTTGAAGGGAGGCATGCCACTCTCAGGTAAATGCAGAGGTCTTTTATTGAGCTTTTTGCTTTTACATTTAAAATATCTTCCCCCTTCAGAGGTGAACAAAAGTAAAACATTACTAAAATGTAAAAAAATAGGAAGTAGCAGTTCCCATTAATTCTATTTACCAAGGTTCAGTTTGAAATGAAAATGACTTTAAATTTTGTCTTGATTATAAAAAGTATTCTCTGTGCACTATAAAAATAAAAAAGGTAGGCCGGGCGCGGTGGCTCACGCTTGTAATCCCAGCACTTTGGGAGGCCGAGATGGGCGGATCACAAGGTCAAGAGATCGAGACCATCCTGGCAAACATGGTGAAACCCCGTCTCTACTAAAAATACAAAAAAAATTAGCCAGGCGTGGTGGCGGACGCCTGTAGTCCCAGCTTCTGGGGAGGCTGAGGCAGGAGAATAGCGTGAACCCGGGAGGCGGAGCTTGCAGTGAGCCAAGATCGCGCCACTGCACTTCAGCCTGGGCAACAGAGCGAGACTCCATCTCCAAAAAAAAATAAAAAATAAAAAATAAAAATAAAAAAGGTAGGTAAAATGGGAAAGTATAATGATAAGAGGGAAAAACTCCACCCGTAATCCCATTTTCTCTATGCACTGTTATGTATGTTCACACAAAAAATGGACCGATGCTATACATGGTTGTTTATAATCAAGACCCTTGTAAAGACCATATTGAAGAGGGGGAAAAAAAACAAAAACGAAAAAAAACAACATTCCCATGTGCATGCAGAAGAAAATGGGTATGGTATCCATCATTTACATTTTTTGACTCTGGCCCTGGGAGCTGAATTCACTGTTGGAGGAGAAACTGTTGAAGTTGGCAGAGCCGGCTTCTATCAACTCTTTGGAGTGGCAACCAAATCTGAGCTGAGCACTTGATCCTCAGAAGAGAAAAACGGTGACATGGGGTTATGATGGTGTTTGTTCCCACCCAAACATCAGCGTGTTTTCCTGGCATCTGCACCAGTGTGTTTTTCCCCTTGAATTGGAGTGAATTAAGCCTCTCATACAGTTTTCCCAAGACCTTCAGAGTAGCTTAGAATATGGTCCTCAAATTTTTCCCACAAGCATATCAAGTGTAATTTTAAATGGTCTATCTTGCCTTCATTAAATACATGTCCATTTGTTCTCCATTTTGAATCCTTGCCGATATCTGCATTCAAATCTGTAATAGTCAAGAGCAAATGAAGTTTTTGTCCTCCTTGGGCTTTCTTCAGATACGTGTTTCAAAGCAAGGACTGGAAGTAGAGGAAATACAGGGACCTGAGAATTAAGTGAAAGGACCTTGCAAATTTCCAGCAGAATTCCAGGGAAATGAAAGATGAAGGATCCCTGGGGAGACAGCAAGGAAAAATGGTCTTGATAGGATTGATCGGAACACCCGGTGGAAGATATGGGCTCTGTAAAGAACTTCAGGGATCTAGAATGCTCAAGGTCAAAGCTCTTACAAAGTACTTTAAAACCATGAGCTCTACAGGATCTATAAGAGTGAAGGGAGAGCCCCTTCCTGCCCTCAACCCCATACAGTGCTTTAAATCAGATAAGTATAGTGACGTGGTGTCTATGGTGTATGAGGCATGACTGCAGGATTTTTTTGTTTTGAATAGGGAATGCTAAACACCTGAGATTACCGCAGTCTTTTATTGGAGAAAATAAGAACTACAGTTATTTCCTGTTCTACCTACTATTTTCCTTTCCATTAGGTCTTACTCTCCATTCATTAGCCATTCTAACAGAGCATTTCGTAAAATGAGAAGGGTCTTTGCTGAGCAGATTTTAATAAACAAGGACTTGGTTATTCAATTGAAATTTAAATGGAACTCTTCTCCTTTGAATATTATAATACTTGAACTTTGGAGAAGTTGCAAATCTAAGAAGGCTGACCCCCGGAGGTCAACTCATATACAAAGTTTGATCATGGTTTTCAACCAACAGTACTATCGGCAGTTTAAGAGATGAAGTGTAATGTTTGCAAAATTGATTAGCTAAGAATTATGGAAGTTCTTCATATATTAGTAATTTATACACATAGAAATACCAGTAAACATATAATGCTAGGCATGATTTTTGAAAGATCTGACCTCTGTTTTTTTGTTTTTTTGTTTAACAGTCGAAAAGAATGGATAGCAAACTCTTAGAGAGGAATTGGGTATTTCATTATTAAAAGATACAAGACATGGAGTCCTGAGGAGCATCTTTAGTCCTGATTATATTTCTTCTGTATATTATAGCCTTATCGTAAACCACTCATGGTATTTGGTGTCACATATTTTTGTGAAAATGAGGATGTTAAAACTGATCCATCTTGCAATAAACGAGCATAGCATCTTAGCTGAGAAGCTGTGATGAATATTGGATTTGTTTTCCGCTATAACCCAGAGGACAGTATGGGTTATGATTATGTCTTTCTATCTGGCCCACCCCTCTGTTTGTCTGCCACTCACCTAGGGATTTATCTGCATTCAGCATTAGCTGGAGAAAGGTGGGAGCCAAAATACTGTTGATATACTTATGTATGTGTATGCAGAAGTGCTAAACAAAGACAAGCTGGTGGAAAACACCCACTCAGAGAACCAATAATGATCTTTTCTTCTTGCCCCTCTCACTTGCTTACTTTCAGCAACCACTGGAAAGGAAAGACAGCCAGAATAGTTCTCAGCACAGTGTTTCCAGCCACCGGAGCCTGCACACAGCATCCCCAAGCCACAGCACACAGGTGCTCCCCGAGTTCCCACCTGCAGAAGCCCAAGCTCCAGATCAAACTGACAGCTCTGGCCAGAAAAAACCAGATCCTTTTAAAATCTGGGCCCAGTCGAGGAGCATGTATGAAAACCGACGTGAGTAGCATCCTGGCCTCTGTCTTACCCTGACCCCTCCACAGGGCTCTACCTTTCTTTTGAAGGTTATTGAAAATAGAGGAGTTGCAGTATATAAACCAGATAAAGTGAAATCCACAAGAGGCAAAAGTATGGCCAAGGGAGTGGACTCTGCTGGCTATCCATGGAGGCCTCACTATGCCTTCAGTCTGGGGAGAGGGTAGAAGTGGATGGTTATCAAATAAATGCCCTGGGTGAAAATGGTTTTTTTTTCCTCCCTTCAGTTAAAAGGCATGGTAGATAAGAGCTGCTGTCTCATTAATTCCCTGAGTGGAGATTGTGATGTGCTCTGAGCACAAATCCAATATGCAGTAGAACTTAAATATGATTGACTGGGATTGTAGGGCTAATGAGAAGAAATTAAATGCTTTTTAAGTGGTCTCTTGATTTTCAAAAATACTGGTAATTTTTTTTAACCATTATAATCTCTCTAAACATTTCCCACAAAAAGGAAAAAACAATAGCAGTGAGGGGTTGTGCTTTAATTACTTATCCAGTGCTTTACCTTTTCTATAAATACAAGCTAGTGATAGTATACTTTGTAACTTCTTGGCTCATATAAACATAATATCACTCTCATGTTTAATGTCTTACTTTTTATTATGAAATGATTTCCAAAAACTATTCGCCATAAATAATATTCATTTATCTTACCAATGGAAGTTCCTAAAATGCCTTAATTTTAGGCGATGCAAACTGCTTGTTGTTGTTGTTGTTGTTGTTGTTCTTGGGTTGCTGTTTTCTGATATTTTCTTATGAGTATAATTGGTCAGGGTGAGGCAGCTATGAAGAACAGATACCTCATTTTCTCTTTTTGGTATGGGGTAGGGGAGAGGTGTTGTGACGGTGGAGATTCGGTTTGTTGAAGGGTCTGAGAGAAGCTGGAAGAGTGAAGAGTGAAGAGTGCTCATCCTCCCCTCAGTATAGGTTTCATTTCTAGCTGCAACAGTGGTCACTGCTCAGCAGGGACATCGAGAGTCGTGGCAGAGAGGTTGTGTGAGGTGTGGGGCCCTGGCCTCCTGTCCACCACACAGACTTGGCTGTGCTGTGCTTCCTTTGCCGGCTGAAGTGTATGCTGAAAGTCAACTTCTCTGTGACCAAGCAAAATGGGGCAGTGAGGCCAGCATCCTTGTCTGAGGAGGAAGGTTGGTCAGTCCACTGAGTGATACTCAGCAGTTTGGGGGCAGAGGTGAGCCTGGAGTCTTGCTGGTTATCAAATGTTAGGAGTTGCTCAGGGCTCTATCCTTTTCCTCCTCAAGGGAGAAAAATTACTGCCTTCTTACTACCACAATGCATGGAATTAAATAGGCTGTTTTGGCTACAAGTTCACTCTGCTGACAAAAAGCCCACTGATTTGAGCAGGGACTTATTTTAGTCGCTGGACTAGAAAGACACCCCTAAAGTACCCCCGAGGCCTGACTAAAGGAAATGAAGTTCCATTTGGAATGACCTCATATGCAGTGGATGCTAACCAGGAACCAGATTCTGTCCTCATTGTGTCTCCTCACTCACTGTAGTGATTTCACTGAAGTAAACCGTTTAAGAGATGTTTGTAAAGAGGAGCGTTTTCACATTCCCTCCACATTTCTCTCTAAACATGTGGCTCGTCCAATCAATGGCCCGACTTCAGTTAATGTTGAGATATTGCTTTATTGACCGAGCTCCTGCTTTCCTCAATACAGTACACATTTATGATTGAGTTTTCCTGTATGAATCTTTTCATGATAAAATGAATTGCATTCTGAAGGGCTGGCAGGGGCATCATGGGTTGACAGGATAATTCTAAAACATCCGTTTAATAGAAGGCTTTTGCTCAAATGCCATTTTTACCCTGGTGGTGGCAAATTTTCTTAAGAATTTGACCTAATCAAATGTTTCTTAAAAAGTTTTCACCAGGAAAAAAAAATAAGAAAAAATATGTAATGTGGCCATAGCCAGCTGCTATAAGTACTGAAATTGCTCAGGTGGCAGCCAGACTGAAATATTTGGGGCCAGGCATCGTGACTTACTCATGTAATCCCAGCACTTTGGGAGGCCTAGGCGGGCGGATCATGAAGTCAGGAGTTGGAGACCAGCCTGGCCAATATGGTGATACCCCATCTCTACTAAAAAATACAAAAATTAGCCAGGTGTGGTGGCGTGTGCCTGTAGTCCCAGCTACTCAAGAGGCTGAGGCAGGAGAATCACTGGAACCTGGGAGGCGGAGCTTGCAGTGAGCCAGGATCATGCCACTGCACTCCAGCCTGGGTGACAGAGTGAGACTCTGTCTCAAAAAAGAAAAGAAAAGAAATATTCAGAATGGTGCCAGTTTTGTTCCTTCACTTTCTTTAACATCTGAGGAATCGGATAGAGCAGCACAAATGGGAATCTATTCCTTTTTGGTAATTGGAGGCTCTGTAGTTGACTGATAGATAGTAGCAACCTAATTGATGTTAAGATTCACATTGATTTCTTCCTCACTACTAAATGAGGATAATGATGAGACCTCCCCCTGGCCCCCATGGTGATTCTTCAGTATCTGTCACAGATTTTATTTTCACAGCACCTAGGAATGAACCTGCATCAATCTTGTGTTTGAATCAGTATTTTTCTTTATCTCAGATCAGTTTCTGCCATTCCCTTAGGTTGTTTCGTATCTTGTCTTTCAAAGAGAAAAAAGTGTATAGCCTTGTTAGATGTGATTCTCTGCCCCTTCTCCCCAAGACAGTAAAATGAGCAGAGTACTCCAGGAAAAACAGGAAAATTGAAGTCAGCAACAGCAGCCTAACTGTGCCATATTACCCTCTTTTTGTTGGAAATACATTGTTCTTTTTCTTTTCTTCTATTATTAGGGGCAATGTGGAGATTAACACAATATGTGATCGCATTCCTTCACATGGTCTAAATTTGTTGCGATGTACCATATTTTTGATATGGCCATCTCTCAAGGCAGCAGCATTAGAATGAATCAGTCTGAATTACACATGTGTTCATGAATCCCTTTGAAGGGTTTCAATGTTTAATTAAAAACAAAGACTAGCACTAAAGTCCTTTAAAAGCCATGTTGCCTGTTTTATAGTTTCTCTAGAATTGTGCACATCTTAAAAACGACAGTGATGCAGTCTTATTAGTAAATGTTTAGGAGAATCAGATCACATCCAGTAGCATTTACTGCAAAAGAAATTATAAGGCTTGTAGTTGAGACTTTGCCTGTTCACTATATAGCTTGGAAGAAAAAGCTCAAAACTGTCCTATTAACCAACATTGTAAATCTGTCCTGCCTTGGAGAGACATGCTTACAAGTTTGGAAGTGGCGATTGAGCTTCTTTATCATAGTAAGCTTAAGAAGCTTGGATGTACCTCCAGATTTTAAGAGCTATTATGACAGTATTTGTGTGTTTGTTCAGTTCTCCGATAGATCCATTGATTTGCATCTCTAAATATAAGACTGTTCTGGCTTGAAATGCTTAGAATTCACCTGAACAGATATTAGTACAAGAATAAATTTCATCCTGAACTTGATACACTTTTGAATAAATGCTGTAGTTTAATGGTAGCACAAATATACTTAAATTTTTCCAAAAGCAATAAGGGTTTAGACAAACCATGATTGAAGTAAGGCCAATCAAGAATGTGTACTTTAGAGTGTCATTAAATAAGGAGAGTTTAAGATAGTAATAGGAGTTATAGGAAACTCTCAATGGTGCAGTTGTAAATTCTAGCTTTTTGATAGGTAAAGCACTGTGAAAAAAAAAAAGAAAGAAAAAAATGGAATCAAACTATGGTCTTTTTAAATAACAGCCATGACCTTTATTGTGAAAGCTGAACTGCCTGTTCCTTATCAGTCAAAACTAAATTAAAGTGAACTAAGAGAAAGAATGTACATTAAGCTTTGCAAAATTGTGAAATTAATATTCCAGCCATGTCACCTTCACCTGCATCGGGATTGAGCAAGGGTGAGAGAGAGAGAGAAATCAATTCCACGAATTTTGGAGAATGTCCGAGTAAGGATCTGCTGAAAACTTTTGTCTCTCCATTTTCATTCATCTTGTTTGATGTTCTCATTGGTCTGGGGGCCTGGAGAGAAGTTCAGAAAAGAGAGGGAAGAAAAGAGGGGCATGAAGGGAAGTGCCTTGGAGCTCTTGTTGACCAAATGCAAACCAAAGACAAGATGGAATAAAAAGGGTTTTGCATGCCCTTGTCAAGTCTGGAAATGTGTTAGTATGTCTGTAGCAATGGAGACACCAGGAGGTTTCTCTGCAAACCTGGTGGTTCCATTCTCTCTAATTATCAAAGGAAGTCTTTTGACTGCTTTATTGAGTTGTCACTGGCATTGCCAAAAGGAGACTAACTGCAGAAATTGTTCATATGCAAGGGCTTACAAATGAAAACTGGACAAGGTTTTCTTAGCTCTATTTGATTTAGCCTCACTCAAAAAAAAGGGATATTAATATCGGAAAAATGGTTCTACCTTACTGCCGCCTAAAAACTTAATTGTAATAAAACCTGCCTGAAGTAAGGAAGGAAACAATTTCGGGGGAAGTAGTTTAGAAACTTCAGTGCCTCTAAGAAGAGGTGGCCTCGGAGGACACAGAAGAGAGAAATTTCATAATCCCATAATGTGTTTCAGTACTGATTTATTGCCAAAGTTATATATTGGGGTAAATGGCATTTAGTTGGTAGAAGAGTAGAATTGTTAAAATGCCAAAATTGAAGTAGCAGAAGACTTTCTTTGTAACATGTCTGTGTGTTGATGTTTGTATCTGTGTTTTCTGGCTCGCTGTTGTGTCTTTAACATCCCTAGTGTCAGTGGGCATCTTCCTTTTCAACAGAAGACCTTTAAATAAATTTGCCATTTTCCCACTGATTCTCAGAAGGAAATGAAGCTTTTTTTTTTTTTTTTCATGTGGACTAAACGGTGTGATAAGCCTAAATCTGTTGGCCACAACCTCCCATACCATGCTAGCTCACACCTAAATGAGCAACAGTAGGCAGAAACTTGTTACATTTGGTGTCACTGTAGGATGGGCAAATGTTCCTGTGTTAAATGATGCTGAGAAAAATAGGTCTGGGCTGGAAGTCTCTGCAGAGGCCCTTTCGTTGTTCCCAGAAAGGCCACACACTCAGCAGACCTAAAACAGACTCTGCCAGGAACCCCGTGCTGGCTGGACAGCACCAGTGGTCTATTTCGGTAATAATCCTCCTGCTTGAGTGAACCAAAGACGGAGACACAACTTGATTTAATTTGTTGTTTCATTGAGGCTATTACAGCAAATATCCTTTAGCCAGCTACTCGAACAGAAAGAAAATATTGTTACCTTAGCGTGCTCAAGAAAATATTACTCTCAAATTGTGTTTATGGGAGTCCTGTGCTGTAGCTGAGCTCCATGTTCCCGGTGTTTTGCAGCTTAGCCTCAGCAATTATAATAAAAGCAGTGGATAGAAAGCACCCATTTACAGCCCTGGCACTGAGATAGCTCAAGTAAAAAGATCAGATTCGAACTCCTCTGACTTGTACTTACTGGTCATTTGGTTTCTTGTCTGTTGGTGCATTCATTCACTATACATTCTAAGTTTGTGGGTGAATCACTAAAAAGGGACATCTCTTCACCAACCTAAAATCTAAACATCCACCTTCTTCTTCCCTATTCCGTTGTACAAAACTGGAGAAGAAAAGAATTAAATTCTCAGGCCTGCACTTTCCTTCAGCCCCAAATCCAGTTAATTAAATAAGAAGGTATGCACTACAGCTTTTGAAAATCTCCTTTAGGATTCATTGCAACTGAATCATATTTTTTTCTCTTTAAATAAAAGATATGTCATTTTATAGGTCATAAAACACCCTATGTATACATGAAAATATTAAGTAAGAATTAAATAGAAATAACCCTCTTTTACCTTAGTGAAGTAACAGAGTGGTGTATAGAACGATTTCATGTATAGTAAGTATTTTCTTATGGAAATTACATTTCTTTTAAAAAACAAGATATTCATTTTAAAGCCCTGGACCATTACTGGGCGTTGAAAGTAAAATACCAAGTTATTGGAAAATGAATTAATATTTTTAATGCTGAAATATCATAGGCAAATTCTAGAGTAAATCAGCGATTTTGGCAATGAGAGATACGATTCATTAATATAGACTTTTTGTCATCACCATTGATCTTAAGGATTTGGAGGCCTGGCTGATTTTGGTAATAGTATTGAAATCCTAATAAACTTTGTACAGTCACCCCTCAGTATCTGCCGGGAATTGGTTTCAGGACACCTGCATCCCCCACCAAGGTTGTAAAAATCCATGGATGCTTAAATCCCTAGAAAATAGCATAATATTTGTGTGGAACACACACATACACACACACACACTCTCCTTCCTGTATTATTTGTTTGTTTGTTGTTTATGTATTTGTTTATCTATTTGAGACAGCGTCTCACTCTGTCACCCAGGCTGGAGTGCACTGGGGCAGTCATGGCTCACTGCAGTTTTAACCTCCCTGGCTCAAGCGATTCTCCCACCTCAGCTTCCTGAGTAGCTAGGACTATAGACACACACCACCACACCTGACCCATTTTTTATTTTTTGTAGAGACAAGGTCTCACTATGTTGCCCAGACTCAAATGCCTGGGCTCAAGCGATTCGCCGGCTTTGGCCTCCCAAAGTGCTGGGATTGCCACTGTAAGCTACCGCACCCACCTCCTCCTATATACTTTAAATCATCTCTACATTGCTTATGACATCTAATACAATGCAAATGCCATGTAAATAGTTGTGATACTGTATTACTTAGGAATAACGACAAGAAAAAAAAATCTCTACGTATTCATCACAGCTAAAACCATTGTAGGTCTAACAAATTTTCTATCTGTGATTGGTTGAATCTAAGGATGCAGAACCCACAGATATGGAGGGCTGACTGTATGCAGAAATACTAGAATGTTTGAGAGTAATTTTTGGCAAAAATGATCTAACAAATTATTAGCATTGCTAGTCTTAATTATTTTAAGGAAGAAGAAAGTGACTTAAAGATAAATCAGAAAGTCTGTTTAATCCAAGCTGTTCTCTTTCATCCTCTAGTAGAGGAAACATCTGGTGACTTAACATGACTTCAGAATCCTTAGAGCCGGCTTCAGAGGTGGCTCTGACTTAGCCTGAGTTCTGTTCTTGGACATGGACACCTGCTTTGCGGTGTGGCACATCATACTTTTAATTTACTTAATTCCCCTTGCAAGAATACTGAGGAAAGCAGTTAATGCTGACTATTTGTAGTTAAGGATCATGGCTTGGGCTTGATTCGTAATTATCAAACAGTGATGAGTCCTTTGAAGAACTTTAGGGCTCAGTGACTATTCCCACTATTTACTTTATCCCCATGTCTTCTGTTATTTCACCTGTTCAGAGTATTTTGTTTCTTTGCCTATATTGAAAAGCTTCCATCTGATCAAGCACCACCATTCTTGTCTTGCAACTGTGTTCATCTTGGGGGTATCACTGCTTTTATCAGAAAAATAATCCATGTCTTTTTTCTCCCCTCTCTGCAGTTCCAGATTACCAGGAACAGGACATCTTCCTCTGGAGAAAAGAGACTGGATTTGGATTTAGGATTCTGGGTGGAAATGAACCAGGGGAACCTGTGAGTCTTTTGCTCGTCTCTCTCCCCGGCATATTTTTCTAAGGCTTCAAAGCAAATTGGCAACAGTGACAAATCACCAAGATTTGTCCAGCTAGATACAACACTGACTCTTTCATCTTGAGTAGTATGGGTTTTTCATTGGGTTTTGTGGAGCACTGTTTGTCTTGAGGAAGAAGAGACTAGATTCTTTCTAAAACGTTTGTATGCGTGTTTGTGAAAAGTGGCAGCTGCAGCCTCTGTAGACCACCCCTTTCCCCCAAGGGAGACAAAAACAGAAAGCAAAACAGGATAATCATCACCTGATATAACAGTAGCCTGGTCCTTCTGGCCAGGTCCCTTCACTCTGCCAGCAGGTACTGGGCTTTGTGTGTTGAGTTGCTGGCGTGCAGAGAGTATTTCACAAAGCCTTATGGGACAGTGATTGGAGAATGTCAGACCCCTGCCTTTACAAAACTTGAGAAAGAACCCTGAGTAAGGGTCAAGAAACGTTGAACTTCCCTGGATCTCAGTGACCTCCATTTTGGAATAAATTTAGAATAACATAACAGGGTTCTTTTGAAGGAAGAAAAGAAAACTAAAATAGGTATTGTTAATTTCCTTGTGATAATAACAGCCATTATTCATCGAGCGCTTACTATGTGCCAGGTTCTGTGCTAAAGGCTCTTAACATACATTCTCTCATTTATCCATCAAACCCACCAGTTTATCCCGTTTTCACATTAAGAAAAAGAAAAGCTAATTAACTTGCCCAAGATTACGGAGCTACCAAACGGAGGGACTGACAAATAAGGTCTGACTCAAATCCATGTTCTTAGCAACTATTTTGTCAAAGTTCTTTGCAAACTGTAAATGCCATGTAAGGGTAACTGTAGCATTATTGTCTGCTGGAAAGGCAAGGTAGGCACAAGTATTTTAGCTAAGGTTTAGTGAATGGCAAATATAACAGTAAGACATTAACTATAAAGAATGCTCTGCTTTCAGGTGCTAAAAGACTTCGAAAATAGAGATGTCCAGCTAACTTTTGCTTCATTCATTCATTTAAGAGTATTTATTACATATTCCCTATTCCTAGGCATGATGCTAGACTCTTAAATAAAAGTAATATTAAAATTTTATTAGCAGAGTTGTATGGAAAGAGAGTTTTTAGGTAGCTAGGGAAGAAGAATAGGTTGTACAATGAAGGGAGAAAAGTGATTTATATCTGCAGCGGAGAAAAAGAAAGAGTGAGTTGTCAATAGGCCACAGATAAACATCTGGAAACTAAGCAAGAAATATTCTTTCCACCATTTAATAATTGTGACAATACTTAGCACAATGTCTTGTACACAGTAGGTGCTCAATAAATGTTTGTGGCATGCCTGCAGACATGAATGAATGAATTGTTCCCAGAGATGTGAAGGCCATTGATGTCACAGTAAATGTAGGAGAGAAGTGTTTCATCCATCGTTCAATTATTCAACAGATTTATATTGGTCACATTGTACCACTGGGTGCTGCTGATACCGACGGCCGCCTGAGGTCTGGAGATGAATTAATCTGTGTGGATGGGACGCCAGTAATTGGAAAATCACACCAGCTTGTGGTCCAGCTTATGCAACAAGCTGCCAAACAAGGCCACGTCAATCTCACAGTGCGGCGTAAAGTGGTTTTTGCGGGTATGTATTTCATTCATTCGTTCAGACAGTGCGTTGTCACTTGATTCACAGAAAAGGCCTCCTTCCTGTGTCTGCCTCCTTGAGCATCTATTTTAGCAAATGTTTGCAAATGTGATCAAGCTCAGAATTTCCAGATGGCTTGCTTCTCTCAAACCCTGCAAAAATTACTGTCATTCTAAAGTACTTTAATGTGCCGTTTGCATATGTTCAACAAAGTCTTCCAGAGGAAGGCTTGTTGAATATATATTACTTCCCTTCTATCTCCTTGCAAATCAGAACTTAGCCATCCTCTTCATTTGATGATAATCCTCAACAAATGAGGTCATTATGAAAGTCAAAAGAGTTGTAGCTTCATATCAAGAGAACAAAAATTGGGTTTGTGCTACAAAATAAGCTCATAAAAAAGTTACTGATTTCTTACTGTCCTATGTATTAAACCAAGATTTTTTTTTTTTTTTCTTTCTACAAGAAAGTTGTAGAGCCAGCCAGTTCTAGGTCAGCTTTGATTCCTTCTTCCTGCCCATAAGCTTTGAACTTTAATTCTCAAAATACTACATATCCTTTCAGGCTCAGCACAAATATAACCTTCTTCCCTCGGAAATTCCTCCTTCCTCCGACTACCTTCAGATTTTAGCATTCCCTCCTTGCCATTCTAGTGACTCATGGTTTACTTCCACATCAGAATCTGCCATTTTGAGACAGTGAATTGTGTGAGTGTCTGTCCTTTCCCTTGACCTACCAGCTTCCTGAAAGCTCACGTTGAATACACCTTGTTGTTCACCTTTGGATGCAGCTCCCACTTTGAAACCTTTGAGACAGAACCCAGAATACAGCAGAAGTGATTGTCTTCTATCAGTTGAATTACTGGAGAAATATGACCTGAAATATTATGAATTCTTGTGGCATTAATATTAGTGAAACAGATACATGCCAGATCAAATTAATTGGTACCTTGTTTTTTTTTAAAAAAAAAAAAAAAAAGTATAACCCATTTTAAATGGTATATGATTAATTATAGAATTAAGATGTTAAATTCCAATGTGAGAGTCCTGCCTCCTGCATCCATGGAAAACAGTGTTAAGCTGCTGTAGGTTATGTCCCTAGAGCTTGTTTGTGGCCTCACAATCCTTCTTAACATAGTATTCCATGCAGCTAAAAGCAGTCAGTAAGAACTGGTTTTTGAGATGAGATGAAAACTATCTGGCTTCCCTGGCCCAAAGAGAAATAGTAAGGCAATGTGATATTTTGTGTTTCAGGTTTATTTTTTAAAATATTAAATATTTTGGATTTTTAGCTCTGTGTAAAAGGCGTGTCAAAACTATGAAGAGACATTATGCAAAGCGAACTAGTCACAAAAGGAGAAATATTGATTCCCTTTATATGAGGTACCTAGGGTAGTCAAATTTATAGAGACAGAAAGCAGAATGGTGGTCGGTGGGGGATGGAGGAAATGGGAAGGGGAATTAGTTTTTAATGAGTACAGAGTTTCAATTTGGGAAAACGACAAAATTCTGGAGATGGATGATGATGATGGTTGTACAAAAATGTGAATGCAGTTAATACCACTCAACTATATGCTTAAAAATGGTTTAAAATTTTGTTATGCTTATTTTTCCACAATTAAAACAATCTATGAAAAGAGAAGCTTTTGAAAATAAATACAGTCTGATCCAAAACTTGGACACAACACACATTTTGTTTTTGGCATAGTTGGTTCCACCTACTGTGTTGGCTGTTTAGGAGCGCTTTAGTAACACTAGCATGGTGACTAAATTCAGAAGGAGGCCAGTGTATCCGGTTCTGTGATCAGAGTAGATGTTGACACCTGGAAGCTAAGAAGAGAAGCATATGTGTCTCACAGGTGTTGTCATGAACCCCACATAGGGCAGGTAGCCTCAACGTTACCGTCACCTTACTGTTCGTTGCCTGATGGAAAAAGCTGAGTGGAAATGTGATTGGAAAGTAATGACAATATGAACGTGCATCCAAGGTTGTATCTATGAAGCCAAAATGGTGGTCTTCGCGGATGTAGCCCTCACCTATGCTTAGGCCCATCCCTTTGTGCAGTGGGGAAATATTTCACAGCAGGTTGATTTTGCTGCAAACTTGATTCTGAGTGTGGATGCCGACATATAGCATGCTATAAAATAACGAACGCTATTTGCGAGTCCCATTTGGTGTTAAGTAGGATCAATGTTCGTAGATACTGAATGGTTAATATTTGTCAAGAGAAGCTGCTTTCAATCCGTATATCCAGGTTTTGTGAAACCAGGTGCTGTCTCCTCCCCTCGGTTCATGTTTTGATTTCTTGAGGGAGTTGCGGGAAGGAGAGATGGGCAGCAGGATGGAGGGGCTGCCGGACACGGTAATGTACGCGTGCATCTCTGTTACAGTACCCAAAACCGAGAACGAGGTGCCCTCGCCAGCCTCCTCTCATCACAGTAGCAACCAGCCAGCCTCGCTGACAGAAGAGAAGCGCACCCCGCAGGGCAGCCAGAATTCGCTGAACACGGTGAGCTCGGGCAGTGGCAGCACCAGCGGCATCGGCAGCGGCGGCGGCGGGGGCAGCGGCGTGGTCAGCACTGTGGTGCAGCCCTACGACGTGGAGATCCGGCGTGGGGAAAATGAGGGCTTCGGCTTCGTCATCGTGTCCTCGGTGAGCAGGCCCGAAGCAGGCACGACCTTTGGTGAGTGCTGAATGTGAAATCGCCCAGGATTTCCTACCATGCCTGGGAGTTTTTGTTCTCCTGTGAGTGAAAGCTGACCCAGACCTCATGAGCAGAAATGCTTTATGGCTTCTTGCTCTGGGTAATTAAAGACTTAATTGGGGATGGAGTTGATTTGGTAGCTTTTTCCCTTTTGAAGGTTGGGAATATTTGTTTGGCCCTTTCAACTTCCACCCTGAGAATGTGATCACGCACAGACGACTTAAAGCATACACCAGATTTGCGTGAAATTTGAATAGCAGCCGGATGCGGTGGCTCACGCCTGTAATCCCCGCACTTTGGGAGGCCGAGGCAGGTGGATCACTTGAGGTCAGGAGTTTGAGACCAACCTGGCCAACATGGTGAAACCCCATCTCTACTAAAAGTACAAAAATTAGCTGTGCGTGGCGGTGCATGCCTGTAATCCCAGGTACTTGGGAAGCTGAGGCAAGAGAATCGCTTGAACCTGGGAGGTGGACCTTGCAGTGAGCCCAGATCGTGCCACTGTATTCCAGCCTGGGTGACACAGCAAGACTCCATCTGAAAAAAAAAGAAAAACAAAAAGAAATTTGAATAGCAACCCCTGGACAGCATACAGAGTCTACAGTTTTTGCCAAAGCAAAGCTTTTGAAAGGTATTGAACAGGACAGCACTAATTGCAAGGGCCTCAGAATGGTCTTAAGAATATCTTAAGAGTTTTTACAAGGAGCATACGGCTGTAGAAATGCTCTAGGAAAAATAGAGGTATAAGGAATAAAAATACTACAGGAGATGCTGGTCCACCTCATCTGTGTTCTTTCTCTACTGTATTCCCATAGGAATTTTTTTAAAATTTTAAATAATATTTTTACTGTTGCTTGATTGAAAGTCTGGTTAAAATCTGAGTTAAGAGTCATTTGATTTTCCTGTCTCATCCAGACGTTGAGGGTTTCAGCAAAGTATGTAGAAACACAATTGTCACTTTCTCAGAAGATTCACTCTCTGCTGGGTACACTAGCAAAGACCAAGAGAAACCCAGATGATTGCAGAAACTAGTGATATATGAATGTTTCCCATTGCGATGGATTGATTATAGATGTACACTCCAAAAATGATCCACCTTCCTGATTGAGTAAAAAGTCATTTGTTATCTCCCGAGCACGTTTGTTACTTACTATGGAATACAATGGGAGAAGGGAAAGGGCTGTGCAGGCTGTGCAGGCTTTTCATGTACCTCAGCTCTATCCCTGAATGACTTACCCACGTGGAAACTGGCTAGGACCAGCAAGGTGCTACACCCTTTTAGCATTCTCATCCAGTAGAACTCACTTGGCCTCCATTTAGTCTTGGTGTGTTGCTTCCTGCTAGAGCTGTCTCCCCGTAAGTTTTATGTTTAACAGGGGACAGTGACCCAGCCAGGTCTATGCATGTGTGGCTGCAGTAACAAATGCCCATTACTAACAGTGCTTTTTGAGCTACATTAATAAAGTCATCATAGCATGTCATGGATGGATGACCTGAAATCAAAGCAAGGTTTTTTGGTTTTGTTTTAAAATTTATTTCAGAGACTTTCCTGCTTAATATAAAAATAAAGAGAAGGAAGAGGGGAGAAAGAAATCCCAAATTATTTTCTTCAGATTTACAATTTTACTGTCTCCATGCATCCTGTGATGTTCCTAACTATTTCAGAATTCTCAGTTTCACCTTCGAGAAAGAAATAGCATATATGTCAAGTGGCAGGTTATGTGTTATATAATGAATATTGTATTCACACTCACAATTTGGTCTTTGATTGTTTTCCTTTGGCTCTTACAACAAACAAATTAAACTTTCCCTAATACCTTGCATGAGACTTCTGAGCTTTGCTGAGCTTTCCTCAGACCTGCTATTTGATACCTTTGTGATACCAATTGTCCTTGGAGATCAACTAAACTTAGTCAAGACCTTGAATTTGAGTATGGGAGCATTCCAGCACGCCTACCTGTTGTATTCTAATAGACTGTTAACTTTTAAAAATTATCTTACCTTGATGTTCCATCCTGTGATACAAGCTCAGGCAAATCTGCTGAAATTCAAAGGAATTAAAGCGCATTTTCCCACACACATTACCCTTAAGGTCCAAATTATGACAGAAGAGCCTACTCAGTTAGTTGTAATGTCCCTCATGTTAATTTTTTCACCCTTTCCAAAAGGTAACTCAACTGCATAACTACCTTCATAGTCCCCAGAAAGACAAATTCTCAAAGTAGGTGAATATGCATAAGAACTTTAAAACTCAATACATGATTAACTAGATTAACTAGAATTCTATATCAGGCCTCAAAGCCAGCCACCTCTCTCTAGAAGTTAGCAATGACATGCAGTGCCTCAAAGTGCATGATAAACCTTTCTCTCCAAATGCACTTTTCCCGGTCTTTGATATTGTGGACGTGCAGTAACTGATGATGAGAAAGGAGATGATTAAAGGAAAAAGGGTGAGGAAAGATTTGAACCTAGCTTTGGATCAATGTCCTCAGCCTAAATAGGTACTAGATTTTCATAGTCCTTTGAGGGGATTTTTGTGAGGCAGGAGGATGATTTCAGAGCTAATGAACCAGTCGGGCCACACTCTGAAAGCACGTAAGACTAGCTGCTTGAGCAAAGGTCCTAAAAGGAAAAATAAGCTTCAAGGTTGGGTGCTTTCTTAGCTCATCTCTTATAATTACGCCCATTTTCTAAAGCTTTCATCATTCTGGGGAGAAGGCAGAAAATCTGAGTGTTTGTTCATTAGGTGTTTTCAGATTGAATTTTTGGTGCTAGCAGACTTATGCCTCACCAGATGCCCAGTGATTATTTTTCTAAACGGAGAAGGAACAAAACATTGGCAGAAGCTTAAACAACAGCTGGCAAAAATGAAGTGACATGAACACAGAATGAGTAAAAGCATCCATCCCAGCCTTGGGTTTCACATTTGCAGTCCCAAAATAAGCCAACAGCGAGTTATTTTGGGGCTCTTAAAAATCTTTGAAGTTGCCAGCTATCCCAAATTTTGTAATTGGTTTAAGGAGGAAACCTGGGGGTTCCCCTGATTTTGAATCTGGAAAGGATGGCAGCAATCGATTCTAGTTTCAGGGCAGTAGCTCCTTATACAGACACCCTGAGTATTGCCAATGTTTTGACCATCGGTGCAGAGCTCTCCTTTAATAACATTTGCTTAATGCTTTAATTAATTAACACTTAACCTTCTCTTTCCCTTTTCAACCCTTTTTCTCTTCCCTTTGCTATATTCCCACGTAACTTTAAAAAAATTAAAACTCAATATCAAAGCAGGCAATGCATGTGTGGCTATGCCTCACAAAATAGGTCGGATTATTGAGGGGAGCCCTGCTGACCGCTGTGGCAAGCTGAAAGTAGGAGACCGGATCTTGGCAGTAAATGGATGTTCCATCACCAACAAATCCCATTCAGACATTGTGAACCTAATCAAGGAAGCAGGAAACACAGTTACCCTCCGCATCATTCCTGGGGATGGTAAAGTATACCTATTATCTCTCTCTCTCTCTCTCTCTCTCTCTCTCTCTCTGTCTTTTCCTTTTCTCTCTCTCTCTTTCATTAGTGTTCATGTAACTGAATAGTGTTAATTTAGTGGCAGCTTCATTCATCCTTAACTAAATATACCCATTAAGTAAACGTGAGCCATTGTTACTAACCCATTATCTCACCCTCTTATGTAATTAATCCTTTAGCCCTGTGACCCTGTCTTGCTGCAGATATAAAAGTTTCAGAAAAATCTTCCTTCAGAAAAATCTTTCCTCAACTTATTTAGCTTTTTGTGTCCTTGTCTTCAACACTATAAAATAGTTTTAATACAGGTAGTACAGATCCTCTGATATGTATAATATGAACTGTATAATCTGGTGACATGACAAAACCTGCATGGTAGCAATTCAGAGCCAATACTATAGTTTTTTACAATAAGTGAATGTATCAAAGTTTTTTATTTAATGGGAGAATCTAAGAGTTTGTGTCTACTGGATTTGTCCCTAATTTTTGTATGTGAATGAAGAAAGAATGAAATCTCTATATTTTTGATAGATTATATCTGCATTAAACTAGGCCTATCCTTATTTGTTTGTTTGATTAGTTAAATTTAAATCTTTGGTTCTTTTATATAACTTCTGCCCCCCAGGGAACATTGGCATTGTATGCAGTGGGTGCAAGTACCATCTAGTGAGGTCAGACATGCTTCAAAACATCCTACAGAACACAGAATAGCCCTCACAATAAAAAGTTACCCAGCACAAAATACCAATACTCATTGTATTATTCATGTTTAATAAAAATTAAGTTGAGACTGAGTGCGGTGTCTCACGCCTGTAATCCCAGCACTTTAGGAGGTCAAGGTGGGTGGATCACCTGAGGTCAGGAGTTTGAGACCAGCCTGGCCAACATGGTGAAACCCTGTCTCTACTAAAAATATAAAAATTAGCCTAGCATGGTGGCACATGCCTGCAGTCCCAGCTACTTGGGAGGCTGAGGCAGGAGAGTCGCTTGAGCCCAGGAGGCAGAGGTTGCAGTGAGCCGTGACTGCGCTGCTGTACTCCAGCCTGGGCAATAGGGCGAGACTCATCTCAAAAAAAAAAAAAAAAAATTTAAGTCGATACACTAATGTCAGGAAGTATAGATCCTTTAGAGAATTAAATCCTGAATATTCACTTTATTCTAAGCTTACTCTGCTCTGGAGAGGAAAATGACACTTGTCCCAAAATGTTTAAATGTCTTTTTTTAGTCTTGCTATACATGTTATAAAATATATATTCTAAAAGTCAGTGAGTATTTCTCAAAAAAAATCTGGTTTATAAAGATAGTGTGATAAAAACTCTATGCCATGTATCTATAAAATAAGAAAATCAGACATTTCATCTGAAAGTTATTTACCAAATGAGTATTTTTATATACTAACTGCTAGAAAGTGAACTTTCTAGTTCAAGATTTGAAAGGTATAGCTGGTGCCTTAAGGAAAAGGTAAATGCAAAACCAAACAGTAAATGTTTGAAAATTGTTGGTTCCAAGAACAGAAAAATTTCTCTGCACCAAAAATATCCCACACTAAATATGGAGCAAAAAAATGGCTTCTTGAATGATGGTCTACTTCACCCTCCTTCAAATGCATGGTTAGTCATTTACCAACTGGTCTGGAGTTCATTCCACCAATTCACCACTCTGGAAAGCTATTACAATTTAGGAAAGTGGTCACAAGATGATAGAACATAGGTTCCTAATGGGAAGGATGAAGGAAGCCAGAAAATACAGTGAGAAGTGATTGAGAGAGCCAAATGTGGTCCAGACATTCCTCCTTTCATTGCGCTTCATTTTATTGCACTTTGCAGGTACTTCATTTTGTACAAATGGAAGGTTTGTGGCCACTCTGCTTCGAGCAAGTCTGTCAGTGTCATTTTTCCAACAGCAGTTGCTCACTTTGTGCCTCTGTGTCACATTTTGGTAATTCTAACAGTATTTCAAGCTTTATTAGTATTAATTATTATTATATCTGCTGTGATGACCTGTGATCAATGATCTTTGATGTTACTATTGTAATTGTTTGGGGGTGCCACAAACCATACCCACATAAGAGGACAAACAATTAATAAATGTCATGTGTGGTCTGACTGCTCCACTGACTAACCATTCCCCATCTCTGTTCCTTTCCTCAGACCTTTTCCAAGATAAAGCAATATTGAAATTAGGACAATAAATAACTTTACAATGGCCTCTAACTCTTCATATGAAAGGAAGAGTCACACATCTCTCACTTTAAATCAAAACCTAGAAATGATTAAGCATAGTGAGGAAGGCATGTCAAAAGCTGAGATAGGCCAAAAGCTAGATCCCTCATGCTAAACATTTATCCAGGTTGTGAATGCAAAGGAAAATTTCTTAAAGGAAATTAAAAGTGCCACTCCAGAGAACACACGGATTTTAAGAAAGTGAAACAGCCTTATTGCTGATATGGAGAAAGTGTGAGTGGTCTGGATTAAAATCAAACCAACCACAACATTCCCTTAAGCCGGAGTCCAATCCAGAGCAAGTTCCTAAGTCCTCAATTCAGTAAAGGCTGAGAGAGGGGAGAAAGCTGGAGAAGATAGTTTGAAGCTGGCAGAGGTGGGTTCATGAGATTTAAAGAAATAAACCGTCACCATAACATGAAAGTATAAGGGTAAGCAGCAAGTGCAAATGTAAAAGCTGCAGCAAGTTTTCCAGATGATTTAATTATTAAGATCATAGATGAAGGTGGCTGCACAAAATGACAGATTTTCAGTGTAGACAAAACAGTATTCTATTAGAAGAAGATGTCATTTAAGACTTTCCTAGCTAGAGAGGAGACATCAATTCCTAGTTTCAAAGCTTCAAAGGACTGGCTGACTCTCTTGTGAGGGGCTAATGCAGCTGATGACTTTAAGTTGAAGCCAGTGCTCATTTGACTATTCTGAAAATGCTAGAACCTTTCAGAATGATGCTGAATATACTCTGCCTGTGCTCTAGAAATGGAACAACAAAGCCTGAATGACAGCACATCTGTTGTGCTGTGGTTTATTGAATATTTTAAGCCCACTACTGAGACCTACTGCTTAGGGGAAAAAAAATTTCTTTCAACATATTACTGCTCATTGACAATACACCTGGTCACCCAAGAGTTCTAATGGAAATGTACAAGGAAATGAATGTTGTTCTCATGCCTGCTAACACAACATCCATTCTATAGTTCATGGATCAAGGAGTCATTTTGACTTTTAAGTCTTACTATTTAAGAAATGTATTTTGTAAGGCTATACCTGCCGTAGATAGTGGTGGCTCTAATGGATTTGGAAAATCCATTTGGAAAGATTTGGAAAATCTTCTGGAAAAGATTCACCCTTCTAGATGCCATTAAGAACATTTATGATTCATGGGAGAATGTTAAAATTTGACATTAACAAGATTTTAGAAGAGGTTGACTCCAGCCTTCATGGATAACTTTGAGGGTTTGAGACTTCAGTGGAGGAAGGAACTGCAGGAGTTCTTTTGTGGTGGAAATAGCAAGAGAAGTAGAATTGGAAGTGGAGCCTGAAGATGTGACTGAATTGCCATAATCTCATGATAAAACTTGAACAGACGAGGAGTTGCTTCTTATGGATGAACAAAGAAAATGGTTTCTTGAGATGGAATCTACTGGTAAAGGTGTTGTGAACTTTGTTGAAATGACAACAAAGGGTTTCGATTATTACATCAACTTAGTTAATAAAGCAGTGGCAGAGTCTGAGAGGATTGACTCCAATTTTTTAAAAAACAGTTCTACTGAGGGTAAGATGCTATCAAACAGCAACACACTGCAGATAAATCTTTCGTTAAAGGAAGAGCCCCGTGATGTGGCAAACTTCACTGTTGTCTTTTTTTAAGAGGTTGCCACAGCTACCCAACCTTCAGCAACCACCACCCTGATCAATCAGCAGGCATCAACATCAAGACAAGACCCTCCATCAGCAAAAAAAGATTACAACTCACTGAAGGCTCAGATAATCATTATTAGCATTTTTTAGCAATAAAGTATTTTAAAATTACGGTATGTAATTTTTTAAAACATAATGCTATTGCACACTTAATAGACTATAGTATAGTGTAAACATAAATTTTATATGCACTGGGAAACCAAAGAATTTGTATGACTCACTTTACTGGAATACCTGCTTTTTTATTGCCATGATCTGGAACTGAACCCATGATATCGCCAAGGTATGCTTTGTGTATGAATTTAGAAACATTTATTTACATGCCATGGAAAGATATCAAACAGACTAACCCAAAAGAACAGGACCCAGGGATTGACTTTCTGGGTTTATAATTGGTCAATCTTATTGTGGGAATGAGAATGTCCAAAAAAGGAAGGAAAGAAAGTACTCCCCAAGTGAAGAGCTTAGAAAAAGAGTTTGAAGTCAGTAAAAACATAAATACTTAGAAGAGACTTATTCTACAGTGTAGATAGTAGATGTTGACTTAATGAAATACACAGCTGGGTGCAGTGGCACACACCTGTAATCCCAGCACTTTGGGAGGCTGAGGCAAGAGGATCACTTGAGCTCAGGAGTTCCAGACCAGCCTTGGCAACATTTTTAGAGTAGTAGAGACGTCGTCTCTACTAAAAATTCAAAACAATTAGCTAGGAGAGGTGGCTTGCACCCGTAGTCCAACTGTTTGGGGCAGGGGACAGGAGGCACTGAGGCAGGTGAGTGGCTGGAGCCCAGGAGGTGGAGGTCGAGCTTCAGTGAGCCCTGATCATGCCACTGCACTCCAGCCTGGATGACAGAGTAAGACCCTGTCTCAGAACAAACAAAATAAAACAAAATATCCTGGAAAAAAACTTTTAAGCCTGAACACCAAAAATTATCATGCAGGGTGGATTATCCAATAACATTGGCAATATAAAGGCAATTTTAAAATTTAAATACATAGGAAATATAAAATTCACATAGATATCTTGTGCTACCTTGGTTACAAACAAGTAAACATAAAACTGGTACAAGATAGTTGAGGATTGTTATTTTTTATGGCAGTACATGTTCTGCTGAGCATCCAAGATGTTTCAGAAATTTGGTTGATATGATAATAAACCTCTTCTCTAGTTACTTTGTAAGTGCCAGAAGCCAGGTAAAGGGAATCAAGTCTGGCAAAGGATGAATATGTGATCCTCTTTTTTTTTTTTTTTTTTTGAGATGGAGTCTCGCTCTGTCGCACAGGCTGGAGTGCAGTGGCACGATCTCGGCTCACTGCAAGCTCTGCCTCCCGGATTCACGGTGATGCTCATATTTTAAGTGGGTCTGAGAAACAGCATCTTGGAAATTAGAGTTGAAGCAGGGGAGTTAGATTTCTTGAAAGATGTGGGAGATCCAGGAGGATTTTGCAAACCCCTAGAAGACAAAGGTGACCATTACAGTTCAGTGAAGAGATAATCACGCTGGATCCACTTCCTTTCTGTGAAAGTGTGTTGGACATAGTTGATTCCAAGGTACAATGGAGGTGCCGATGCCTCAGGTCTCCTTCAGATCTTTTACTCTAATATTTACTTCATCAAGTGGCCCAAAGGCCATTTGTTTCATGATATCTACAAGGAGACTGAAGGCCTTAACTCAGAGTAGTTTCTGAGCTCTTAGAAATCTATCACGTCTGCAGCCAGGCATGGTAGCTCCCGCCTGTAATCCCAGCACTTTGGGAGGCCAAGGTTGGCACATTGCCTGAGCTCAGGAGTTCAAGACCAGCCCAGGCAACATGGTGAAACCCTGTCTCTACTAAAGTACAAAAAATTAGCCAGGCATGGTGACACATGCCTGTAGTCCCAGCTACTCAGGAGGCTGAGGCACAAGAATTGCTTGAAACCAGGAGGCGGAGGTTGCAGTGAGTCAAGATTGTACCACTGCCCACTCCAGGCTGGGCAACAGTGAGACTGTCTTCAGAAAAAAAAAAAAAAAAAAGAATCCATCACATCTGGGATACTATTCTTGAAGCCCCAGGAGGCCCTTTGAAAAGATGCTGTGTCATTTGTGCAGTGCTTGAGTCTACTCTGAGTCTATTTCCATGTCTAGTTCATGCTACCTAATTCTTTGTTCTTGTCATCTGTCACCTCATTCTTTCTCCAGTTTCACTTATCTCAATCTTTAGTTTCCCTCACTCTGCTTCCCACATTTCTCTCTAACTTTTCTAACAAAACCTCCAAAACATGATTCCTCTTTCCTTGGCATTATTGTATGTTAGAAGGTCTGGCAGGAGTGTTTTCACAGCCTTGGTCAGGCCAAGTTTGGGGAGTCCTCACCTTTGCTAATTTGATTCTCTTTGGGACCAGGGTGGACAATGGGGGAGGGCAGAACCTTTTCTCCTGTGAGATTGGGCAAGGAATGAATGAATAAATACACAATGGCAGCACAGAAGGGCCCAGAGCATAGCTGAACATACTGAATCTGAACTTGAAATCTAAGAAGTCAAACATTTGCATTGTATAGAGATGCCCCATGGAGTAGGAGAGAGACTTTAATCAGACAAGGACAGACACTTACTGAGCCAGGTAACATAGAATCATCAGATTGAGTCAAGTTCAACATGAAAATCTTTAGGAGCTTAAAAATGCTTTATTTGAATAATGGTCCTAAATTTGCACTTCAGATCACTCTGATTCAAAGTATTTGCTTGCGTAGGAGGTAGAACTTGGCAACATACAGATATTGCTGTTTCCTTGGCAAAGGCATTAGAATAGTAAAAAGTCTCCCAAAACTTTTCAAATATTTATGGGATTCAAATTTTCCCATGCTGCCCGTAGATATTTATTACATACATGTTTATCCAGTAAAATATTTATGACAGGAATGATTGTATCCGTTGTTGATTTGCTTGGCTTTCAATGTGGATTCCACAAGGGGAGGCTAAGGATATTAACATGGGAACAAGGTTAGAATTGTAATCGCTTGTCACAGATAGATAGGTTGAAACCAAAGATGGAAGCTGCTGTCGGAAGAGTAAGTGCTGAGATTTGGAATAGTCCCTGGACAGGGCTGTGAGAGCTAGGATTTGCTTCTCTTGATACATGACTGCTATGGAAAGTGTAGTAATCTCCATTTTCACTCCTCTGGGAGAGCTAAAGTAGGTATAAACACTGTTTAATAAAGGGTGTTGGGCACTTTCTGGAATTTGTCATAAAAGTACCTAATCTGTCCACGTGCCTTGCAGTTTTAAAAGTCGAGTACATTGACACCTCTTTCTAATACTGTTGCTGGAGGGCAGGGAGACTCATACTCTTGTTACAGGCCCTTCTTTTATATTTTTTTCTACCATAAGTGGCCACTTTTGCTTTGGGATAAAGCTCTTTTATAATGGACTCATCTCTGTATTTTAAATAGCTAGAGAGAATTTCAGCACATATAATCCTGGTTTAATTCCAAATGAAGAATTAAAAGTTCACTAAAACAAGTATAACTTTATCGATAGTATAAAACCATCCTGGAAATCTAGGGTATACCTAATATTATTTTGGTGCTGCTCTGAAGATGGTTTATAAAATCTAGCCGTCAAAGCAGGATATTTCATGTTTTAATTCATCTATGATACTGCTTGGTGAAGTTGATAGTATTTATACAGTAAAATAAAATTATTTCTTATTTGAAAGGAATGTTCCAGTTGGATGTGATTTCCTTGATACCAGCACATAATTCCTATATAAACCAAAAACTAAAAGTTCACTGTCAGGCAGGTCCTGGGTTTCATTCCCAGTATCTCCACCTGCTGCCTGAGTGACCTTAGACATATTACCTACATTTTCTATACCCCAGTGTCTTCATTTGTAAACTGGGGCCATAATTATACCTATTTTATTGAGTGGTGAGAGTTAAATGAAGTAATATATGTGGTAATGGACTTAGCACAGTGCTTGGCACATTTAAATGATCATTGAATGATGGTGGTTCATAGATTAAGATAAATAACAAATGAGGAAAATTCAGCAAGCTCAATTCGACATTTGCATGTTAAATGTTAATTTTACCATGCTTAAAATTATACTTCAACCCAAAAAAGAGTTTCACAGACATACATATGAGGAAAAAAATAGCAAATAAAGGATAGGAATAAAAATAATAAAGGAATTCTGTGTATTGAGTGATTATCTCATGAAATCATGAAAGCAGCAGAAAAATAAAAATAGTTTGAAAATGGAATCTGATCTGCTTAGAAAACTCTGGCTACCAACAACACACAAGAACTCTAAAGAGGAACCTCTGTACAATTCAATAATTATAATCACTTTGATTACAAGGAGACATTGTTTTTAGTATCCTGATTATGATTTCCCCATGGCCTGAACAACCTGGTGATTTCTGAGAGTCTCCGTAAAATTAATTGCAGTGAGCAACATGAAGTTTGCTAAAAGACCAATACAGGAGTTTATGAAAGTTCTGGAGAGTCACAGTGATGGCTATACAGCTTGTTTGTCCTATTTAGTGACACAGTGAGCATACTTTATGAAATATCACTGATTCATCACCTTGGTTCTGCTGGTTAACTGCCCTCAAATGGGAGTTATATGAAGGAGCTAGCGTTCCTCCAAAAGCTATGAAAATAATTTTCTGTTATAATAGCAGTCATTAAAATATACCAACAATATGCTTTTAACATTATGACAATAATAAATACATGGTACCAAAAATATGCTTATCACTTCTGAGCAGTTTTTGTGTGCCAGGGACTATTCCAAACAATCTTCTTGGATCATCTTTACCCCAATTTCCTTAGATAATTCTCTTATTCCCAACGTGCAGACGAGAAAACTGAGGCACTGAGAATTTGAGTAACTTTGCTTAAGTCCCATCCAGGAAATCGAAGAGCCTAGAATGCAAAGTCAGATAAGACAGTCTGATTCCAGAATCTGACCTAGTCACCATTGTGCTAAACTGTCTCCCAGCAAGCCTGAGAAACACCACCTCCCCGGCTTGGACGGTCATAGGCTTATTGGTGTAGTAAAGACTCAGAGGAGTGCATAGGAAATGATTGGTAAAACAGATTGTGGGAAACATTGTCCCAAAACATGAATGGGATTCACCTAACAATTCACTTGACTGAGTTATTTTCTTCTTCTTCTTGTGCCTTAGCATAATGGGCTTTTATGGCTGCAGTATATTAACTGTTGAAATCGTATTTCAACTTTCTCATTTTGCAGAGAGTTTAAATAACTTATACAAGGTCTCATAGTAATAAAATTAGTAGCCGTAATAAATGTGTACTGAGTGCTTATTGTATGTCAGGCACAGAGCTTAAACATTGCATATACTTTTATCCATGAGAAGGGGATTATGGTCATCACCCCCTTTTAACAGATAAGAAAAATAAGGCACACAGCTAATGAGTAGGAAAAAAAAGTTGATTTGATCCCAGGTCTGAATCTCAAGCCCATGCTTTTAACCACTATGTATCATGAAAATAAAATAACAGGAAGCCAGACCAAAGCTGAGTAAGATCCTTGGGAAATGTAAATGGAAGATAGACCACAGATAGTTGGGATTTGTGGGATGTCTTTTGTTCCAGAACTGCAGTGGAAAGATATATATTCCAGGTATCTCAGTTTGGAATAGTTAACATATTTTCCCATATAATAGTTAAATCTGATGGGAAGGTACATGTATTCAGCAAACGTGAAAGTGCCTACTATAAGCCACAGGTCTCCTGGTAACTTCTAGGCTTAATGGTTCACTGAATTAAATGGGCATGCACAGGTGAATCTTATAATGGAATCTAACACCACATTTAGCATTTTCTTTATTAGAAAATGTATGGCAAGTTTCAGTCAACCTACAATTAAATATTAAAAATACAACTTGCTCATAGTTGGTTGCTACTTGCCTTGATGTTAATGAAGAAATTATTAGTAAAGAATATATAGCTATCACTATAGGAATGATTATATTTTAGTAGTGCATGTTCGTGTGCAGTCTGTAGTTGCACTTAAGAGAGTTTTTGGATTCAAAATCTCCAGACTTCTGGAGATGATGAAGTTGCTTGTGAATGTGATTAGTGGAGAAGAAGGTCAACTTATATAGGGATATAATCATGTTCATTTCATGGAGGTGGCTTCATGATTTGTATAACTTATATTTACAAACTCTGGCTCTGACTAATGCAAATTTTAAAATTGACTTTTCATGAGTGATACCAAACAAGATCTGTCAAGAGTTCCATTATTTTCAGTTGTGCTTTATTAAAAGCAATGGGAAAGAAAGTAGATATTATGTGTGTGTTTAACAAGATGTTAGTACACTTCTGATTTTAATATTCACTTGAGGAAATCAAGCAGACCCACTAAATATTGCTGATAAATTGCAGGAAACGTTGGCAGAGACATTTATTATCAGCCTTTAAAGTTCTGGGAGAGAATTGTGCTGTGGTGCAGCACTTTGATGGGATTGCCTTTTTGCAGTGGCAGGGGAGGAGTGAGAAACACCTACCTTGGCTAGAATTTTAGAGCAGTGTTTTCTTTGGCAAACTGCGTTTTATTTGTGTAGGTGTCTGTTTGGGAGGAGGGTCATGGGGACATGCATGACCCACATCAGAGAAGATCTTAAAATGGTTTATAAACTCCTAATTGTCTAGAAATTCAAGTCAGACTGTTTGAAATGGGGACAGAGAAGTCACACTTGTTATTCAGATACAGGGCTTCTGCACACCTCCTGGCTGGAGGATGTCTTCTCTGGAGCCTTCATTTCTTTATGCTCTGTCCCTCTTTGCAGAGTCCTCGAATGCCACCTTGCTGACCAATGCAGAGAAGATCGCCACCATCACCACCACACACACCCCTTCTCAGCAAGGGACCCAGGAGACAAGGTCAGACATGGCTTTGGTTTCCTTTGTTAAAGGGGAAAAAAGTAACTCCCAGCATGACAATATATGTCCTTGATTCTTTCTCAGTTTCCTAATGGGTTGCACTTGTATTTATTTCTCTCACTTCGGCAGGAATACCACCAAACCAAAGCAGGAATCTCAGTTTGAGTTCAAAGCACCCCAGGCAACACAGGTGAGCACCATTTCTCTTTTTTCTCTATACTTTGCACATTTCCTTCCAACTTTCTCAAGCTATTTTTATGGGATATTTTTGAAGCACCTTTAATTTAAAAGAAATAACCTTTTGTGAGGTGATTTACCAAATATATACTTACATTTGATTTTCTAGGAAATAACATTTTATTTTGCTACCTTGAAATATTCCTAGATAGCCTTTTCTAGGGGAAAAAAAAATGAAAAGCAGTAATTGTCACAATATCGGCAGTTAGAGAAAGCAAAGCAGCCAATATCTACTCATAGTTTTCATAAACATGCTTCTGCCCAGAAAATGTCTTTTTGATAAGGTGTTTTTCAGGCTTGGGAATTTAAGGTGAGATCTGTAGAGCAAAATACCTGTCCTCAGGATGGCAAGGGAGAGTGTGAAAATAATAGCAGGTAAAACAAATTTGAGGAACTTTGGGTGATGCAAAATTAAACAGATTCCCTTTTTTTGTTTGGTTTTGTTTTTTAATTAAGAGACAGGGGTCTCACTATGCTGCTCAGGCTGGACTGAAACTCCTGGGCTCAAGCAGTCCTCCTGTCTCAGCCTCCTGAGTAGCTGGTATTACAAGTGCCCAACTGGGTTCCTTCTTTACTGGTTGCCTGGGGGCTTTCGGTTGGCCCTTTGTAATTTTCCTTGACTGGGATTTGGAGAGGTTTTGTTGGTATCCTCATGATGGGCACAGTCTGCATTTATTGGACACAGGTCAGGGAGGCTGGGCATCCAGCAGCCAGGTGACTGGTATCATGTAATGAGGAATTGTCCTTCCCCAAATGCAAATCATGGCCTCACTGATTAAATTTTAATCCACATATGTTACATTAAATACACACATGCATTTGGACATGCTCATAAATGTTTTCAAATTCTGGATCTCTGACTTCTGAGATTAATGAGGATGAATCAAGATGATTAATAAACAAGAGTCACCAAGATGGGGATAGAGGTTGTGCCTTTTTGCCAAGAATGTTTAGGAAGACTGCTATGGATATTAATTCTCCTAGAATGATTGCATTTAATTTCTTTAAATAGGAGCAAGATTTTTACACTGTGGAACTGGAAAGAGGAGCCAAGGGATTTGGCTTTAGCCTTCGAGGAGGCCGAGAGTATAACATGGACCTCTATGTTCTGCGCTTAGCAGAGGATGGTCCTGCAGAGAGATGTGGAAAGATGAGGGTAAGTGGAGAGAGGAGTCTGGGGTAGGTGCAAATAAACCATCTGCAGTGAATTCTTGTCATATATTGTTAGAATGTTAATGTTCATAAGAATTACATTTTCTATGGCTTTCATGATTCTCTTAAATGCATGACTCCTACCCTACCAAATATTTCTCCCTAAAGCACAATTATAGCTGCTAAAGTTAGGCGAACACTTCCAACTCTTTGGGGTTGATATAGGGAATAAGGGATTTAAATTACTTATAAACATATTAAAGTAGGTATTTTTCAGAACCTATTTCTATAGTTCTTGTGCTTAATGTCATGGGGCAGGCACATCACTTGACAGGAATTCTGGGGTACCCTGGGATGCTTAGAGAGCAGGAAAGTCATGTGGCCCTGTAGATTCTGGGCAGTGAAGTCTACTCATCCTCTAGCTGGCTACCAGTGGTCTTACCTTAGGCTTAGAGAGAGCAAGTCTACTCTCTGTCTTAGCAAAGAGCCAGGGCTCTGTGGCATGAATATTCAGAGTTGCTCTGTAGTAAGAGCTACAAATTTTAAATACATAAATGCCAAAAGTCCACTCTGCTCTGTTTCACTAATATCTGTTACTGTAGATGAATGTGCTGTTCTCCTGGGCAGATTAGATAATTAAGAAAACATAAATCATCTACTCATAGATAGGTCACATAGATTGGGACTTGCCCATGGAGAGCCATTTACAACAAATTAAAAGAAATCAAGACAGTCAGGCCAGGAAAGGAAAAAAAGTGAATGCAGTTGAGCCTCGGCAGAAAAAGGGAAAAACTGATTAAGGATGAGGATCATAACACTTGAACTGAAGCCACAATCTTGATGTTTAAGTTTCTTCAGAGTGAATTTTTTAACATTTAAAATTGAGAAGGTAGAGCATGAATGTATTTTACGAAAATGGTATGTAGTAAAAATATAGTGTCCAGGGTCAAACAGTATACCAGTTTCTCTCATATCCTTTTTTTTTTTTTGCATGTACATATACAAGGGAAGATACATGGTGGTATATATTTCTTTTGTTTGAATTTCAGACATAAGGAATTTATTTTCCCTTGCCTTTTAATCACTTAAAAATGTTTTTGATCAAGTGAAATATTATTATGCTATTTTGTATAATGGCGTATAGTTTACAAGACAGGTTTACATGTATTACCTGATTTGATGCCAGCAGCTTAGTGGGCATGGGTGGTGTTACCAGCCTTTTCTACAAGTAAGAAAGTAAACTCCAGAAAGTTAAGTACTGGGAGCAAATCAGTTACCAAATGATAGGATTCAAATTAAAGACTGTAGACTTGAAAGCCAGTGCTATTTCTCTTCTTTTTAGAACATAAGCTCTATTTGAGTGGGGATCTGCCCTGTCTTATTTATTCTTTAATTCCAGTGCCTAGAACAGTGACTGACACAAAATGAATGCTGCATTCAGTGTATCAGTTGGGATTATGGTCTCATCTGAAGTCTCACCTGGGGAAGGGTTTGCTTTTTAAACTCACTCACGTGGTTGTTACCAGGATTCAGTGCCTTATAAGGCAGTCCCTCATTTCATTATCATGGAACTCCAGAGGATGGCTCATAACATGCATCAGGGCAAACAAGTGAGAGAAGAAAAGAGAGCAAGTAAGACAGATGACAAAATCATTTTATGACCTAATCTTTGAACTGATACCATGTTTGCTATATTCTGTTTATTAGAAGCAAGTCACTTGATCCAGCTTACATTCAAAGGCAGGGGGATATTACACAGATTGTGAATGCACAGAGGCAGAAATCATGGGAGCCTTCCTAAAAGCTCCCTCCCCAACCACTAACATGCCCTTACTGCTTTTTTTTTCCCCTTTATCATGTAATTCGGCATACTTGTAGTTTTCTAATTGTCTTAATTGTCTTCCCCTCTTTAGAATATAATCTCCATGAGGGCAGGGATTTCTGTTTTTGTCACTGCCACATCCAAAGCAATAGATGTTCTGCCACATGCTCAATAAATATTTGGTGAATCCATACATGAATTTTAAATCTCACCTAGTTTTCTTTTGCTCTGACAGATTGGTGATGAAATTTTAGAGATCAATGGTGAGACCACCAAAAACATGAAGCATTCTCGAGCTATAGAACTGATTAAGAATGGTGGCCGCAGAGTTCGTCTGTTTCTGAAGCGGGGAGACGGCTCAGTACCAGAATATGGTGGGTCAAACTATGAAAACATTCCTTCCTTCCCTGGCATGACTCCATGAATTTGTCTCCAGAACGGCAGCAGGAAAGTCTTTTTTGTTTCCCCTATTCACCAGTGTCTTACCAGCCTCTCGCACCATGTGATTATTTGCCTCGCTTGTTCTGAAATCTCTACACATTTCATCCTTTTGCTTGCTTATGTGGACTGGGGCATGGCCTAAGACAAGATCTTTATAGCCCCCTTTCTGATAATCAGAGAGAACATTTTGTCTAGTCCGACCGAGAGCGAAGGAATGTTTGTTTGAACTGTGCCAAACTGTTCCTCAGATCCAATTGTTAGCACAAAATGACTATATACTCCTTTTAAGAAGCAGGAAAGCAGGTTTCCTGAGTGATATGTTGAGGCACAATTATTTTTTCCTTTTTGGTTACTTGGTGTCTTTATTTAAGAGGCATGAAATTTTGAGAGATTTGGGGGCTTTGCTCACCTCCTTTATGCTCTGTATACAACACTTCTCCATCCCCCAACTGGTCTCTTACCCCAAATCAGACCATCTGAGCCCACTACTATCAAACAAACAAAAACTGTTAATATATTAGCCATAATGTTTTTAAATGATAAAGGATGAAATAAATTCCCAGTGCTCATCATGAGGGAAACATGTGATTATACCTTTCCTATGAGGAAAGCCAGGTTATACATAGAGTTCCTTTGTCATATCTTTAGACTTGATTTGAGTAGACAGTAATGATCTTTACATAGCTTAGTGTTCTGATGGCAAAATATTGTATATGATAATAATTATGTCCTATTTATTTGAGATTTGTGTTTAAAATTTAAAAAAAAAAAAAAAAAAAAAAGAAGCTATGCCCTAGATGTAGGGCTTTTTTTCCCAACCAAAGGTCTACAAAAGTTTCTATAGAAACTGTGATTGAATGGTCCCCATATACGTTGGTCCCCTTTATTAGGGATTTATCTATTATCACCCTCTTTTCTGAAAGTCATTCTGCACAATTCTCAGTTGCATTTTGGACTTGATGATATGTTTAATTCAGATGCAGCTCCAGGAGAAGGATAGCTCTTTGGAGGGCCAGCCTTCCCAGGTGTTGGACATTTGTACAGGTGCAAAATACGAGGGGTCCGAGGTACAGGGGGAGGGTGGGTATTAGACAAGGCCCCTATAGACATGGCCAACCACAGGGGAAGTATTTTGACAACATTAAGATGCTGTGGCTGTGCACTGTACTAAACTTCTGACCATTAGGTGTGTTGATACCACTGAAACTGTGTAACATTGTCTCCCTTTTCTGTCTTCCCTATGCTTCTGTTGGATGTGATATTTCATTTGAGAGTCATCGTCAGTAACCTGTGTACCTTCTCAAAACCTATGTCTGTTGCACTGAGGATGAAAATCCAACACTAACAAATGTTCTTTGGGCTAAAAATAAAGATCATTGAAATACATGGTTTTCCAAGAAGGGTTGAACCTGCCAGGGTTGTGCTACTGTAATGTCTCCATGCGTCACTTGGACTAAATCTCTCTAATTCCATTGATTAGAGTCACAAATGGGTTATAATATGTTAAGTTCCAATATTTTTCTGACCTGATTGGAACCTGCTTCTCTGTGAGGCTATTTTTGTAATGAGTTTTTTGTACTTAATTTAACTGCCGCGGTCTTTGGTGGGGGTGGGAAGGGATTTTGTTCTTTTGTTGTTTATTGTTAATGCTCTCCTATGCCAGTCTGTCATTGTTCCAGTTGTTTGAAAAAAACAAAACAAAAAAGGATGCATTCATTGTCTGGGTTCTCGAGTCACCTTATGGCTGTCTGAAAATGTCACTGTTCCGATTGCGGTCTCTGCAGCCTTATTTGAGTGTTGCCTTAGACTGTCTGACTGGACAAATAAACTCTCTTTGCCCTATGTTAACAAATGCAGATTTTTTTTTCTTTCCTCTGTGTTATAGGGAATCTAAATGTTCAACTTTTTCTCTTTCTCTCTTTCTCTTTCTCTCTGACTGTTCTTGGTGCTGGGCCCTCCCTTCCACAGCGATGATACCTCCTAATATCGCTGCATGTATGAGAAATGAAAAGCTCGGGGAGGCTTGCTTCTACCTTATGGGCCATAATCAAACTACGGTTTGTAGCTCAATCAATACTAGGTGTTTCTGTGCTGTGGCCTAATTTCCTCATTGCTTCTGCTTAGCTCTGTTTTGATATGTTTGGCAATTCATTCTGAGCACCCTGCGTTCTTTGAATTGTAAGTACAATGCTGACCCTGTTGAAGTGTTGCCCTCCCTTGTCTTAAAAGTAGGCATAAGAATCCAGTGGTGATCCAAGTACCTTCATGTATCCAAGTCTTCAAATGACCTTTGTTAAGAACCTGTTTTTTGTTCATTCTTGTAGCCAACCCAGCATTTAGAAAGAATGAACTTTGTATCATGGAGCCCTGTATCATAGGGCTTTGCTAGATGGGAAGATGAGATTTCCTGCTTGATCAGGTATCTCTTAGCAAACTACAGTCCCTGGGCCCCATCCTGTCCATAGCCTGTTTTTGTAAGTAAAGTTTTATTGACACATAGCCACGCCCATTACTTTTGTGTTGCCTGTGTTTTTATACTACAGTGGCTGAGCTGAATAGTTGTAACAGAGATGGTGCGGCCCAAAACACCCAAGTTATTTACTATTGCCCTTTAGAAAAAGTTGGCTGACCCCTGCTTTTGGCTTTTCACTTGCTTTTGTTAACAACCCACTCTAGGTTTTGGGAAATTGTCATAAAACAGGTTAATTGCTAAATATTGACCTTGTTGGCTCATGAAAGATCCTTAAAGAGCCTCAGTGACCCCTTAGTCTCTGACTGTCATACGAGTCTGCCCTCCAGACTGCAGCACCTTGTTTCAGGCGCTTTGCTTGGAATGGTGTCATGTGGATGACTTGTTGGGTTTAGTTGCAACAAAGCATCCCAGCTTTGAAAAGAGCTCTCCTCAATTCAGGACACTGCCTAAAACATTTGCACTGTCATTTCAAATATTGAATAATGATAAATAGGGGCCATTATGGGCTGCCCTGCTTTTAAACATATAGAAACCTTGATGTTATAGGAAGCAGCCCAGTGACTCCAAGCTCTTAGATGTCATTATGACTACCTCCCATATCATAAAGAAAAAGTGCCTCTAAACTGAAAATTTTATCTGACCTCCATCCAATCTCAAATGTGTACCTAGCAACTTCTCTTCCCCTCCCTTTTATTCTCTTCCCCTCCCTTTTATCTATCAGAAAACACCTTTTAAAAACAATTCCTTATTTTTTAATGTATGCAAAAGTAGAGAAAGTAGTTGAATAATACAGATAGAACAGTTTAATGGGCCTTTGTGTACATATCCCATTTGCCAGTCATCAACATCTGACCAGCATGTTGCCTCTGTAATCCCCTTTGCCTGCTAGGTAGCGTGGATTTTTTTTAAATAGAAGTATACTTTTGCATATGGTAAAATGCATAAATCCTGAGTATACAGTGCAGTAGATTTTTTCACTTCTGTATGCACCCATTTAGTCACCACCCAGATAAGATGTAGATGATTCCTGCCCTACTCCAGAAAGCTTCCCAGGTGCCCCTTCAGATCAATACCCTAAATTATTTTTAAGTAAATCAAAACAAGTATTCTTTAAAGCAAAGAATATTTTCTTGGGGGTGGGAAAGGGGTGGGCGCAGGGGAGAAGGGTTGGAGGTGGGAAAGGAAGAGCAAGGGATAGCTACAGAGGAAATTTTGATGCCTCTAGACAGACTATTTGGATTGTGCCTTTAAAGACTCAAATCATGACTGATTTTTGTCAGTTCTTTAATGATCTATGTCTCGGGTATGGAGAACATTCAGTCAGCTAGACGTTGAAAGCTACAAGTACTAGTTTTTTAACCCTAACTACGTGCAGTTATCCTTAAATTAACAAGATTCAGTTGGCTTTGAGTCTGACTGCTTTAACAGTTGTTTGCTTGTTGTGACTAATGAGGTCTCGAGTGTGGGTGGGAGCGGGGACAGGAGCCGAGGGACCCTCGTACCCAACTGTTGCTCTCGTTTATTTTCCTGGCAGACCCCAGCAGCGACCGCCACGGCCCCCCAACCGGTCCACAAGGTGTTCCGGAAGTGAGGGCCGGGCCCGACCGCCGGCAGCATCCGTCATTGGAGTCCAGTTACCCACCCGATCTTCACAAATCATCACCACATGGGGAAAAGCGGGCACACGCAAGGGATCCGAAAGGCAGCAGAGAGTATAGCAGACAACCCAATGAACACCACACCTGGAATGGGACTTCGAGGAAACCCGACAGCGGGGCATGCCGACCCAAGGACCGGGCGCCGGAGGGACGGAGGGACGCGCAGGCCGAGCGCACGGCAGCCGCCAACGGCCCCAAGAGGCGGTCCCCAGAGAAGCGGAGGGAGGGCACCCGCAGCGCCGACAACACTTTGGAGAGGAGGGAGAAGCACGAGAAGAGACGAGACGTCTCTCCGGAGCGGAGGCGAGAGCGGTCACCCACCCGCAGGAGAGACGGCTCCCCCAGCCGGCGGAGACGGTCTCTGGAAAGACTCCTGGAGCAAAGGAGGTCCCCCGAGCGCAGGAGAGGGGGCTCGCCCGAGCGCAGGGCCAAGTCCACCGACCGGAGGCGCGCGCGCTCCCCCGAGCGCAGGAGAGAGCGGTCCCTGGACAAAAGGAACAGAGAGGACAGAGCCAGCCACCGAGAAAGGGAAGAGGGGAATCTGAAACAGGATGCCGGCAGAAGTTCCAGACATCCCACGGAGCAGAGAAGGCGAGCTTACAAAGAATGTAGCACCGACCTCAGTATCTGAGACGCTGAGTCACATTCCAACCTTTACCGTGTCAAAGGTTCTAAGAGGAAAGTCACAAACGTGAAATTATTTAGTTTCTTACCTAATGAAGCATCTGACACCTGATGATCCTATGAATAACAACAAACATTTTATGCATTTGAAATCTTATAAGAAAAATATATATGAAAAGTATTGTGCCTGATGTATCATATTAAAGAAAGTATTTTTAAATGCATACTTTTTTGGAAATTATTTGCCAAATGCTGGCCCAAAGGGGTATAAATTTTGTTTCTACGTAACCTGTAGAATCGTCAAGAATTGTTCCCGTTTTTGAGCAATCTTTTTCTCTCCTGGTTAAATGGGGCTGTTGATCATTTTCTCTAAGTAAGGGAATTTATTGATTAAGTTTAATTAATTTGATATAGACTGTTATGTAGTGATATAGTGCTATACTGTAGTCGGCAGTTTTTCTTAAAAGCAAAGAACAAAAAGGCAAAGTTTTATTTGTAAAAGCTGAGGACCCTTTGGGATGGATTATGTTTGCCGATCCTAAAAGTAAGCAAACTGTATGACAAGACTACTATTGCAAATGAAGGATATTTATAGCTAAACTGCGTAGCACAAAGACGTTTTATATTGTGAGTTATAGTTGGTTCAGAAAACAGTTTGTACTCTCCCTGGCCCAGGAAGGCACAGAGACAAAAATGTCGGCCATCTTTACCCAAATACAACCCAAGCACAGATAGTCAAGTTCATGAGCATCTCCAGCATCTAATTAAATCTCATTGAAGGCAATGCCATCACAGCTTTGCTCAATTACTACAAGGAACAGACAACAAGCATTTTTCATGTTGTCTTGTCTGATCGGAGGCTGAATAGTAGATGGAACGGGGGACAGTGTGCCTGGTGTGAGGAAGACGTAAGATCCCCAATTTGGAAAGCATGCCCCTCCCCCTTTTAGTATAAGCCCATAGTTGCCCTTAGCCAAATTGGGGAGGAGGGAATGAGCCTTGGTGGAAGGAACCTCTCTGTTGATATTTAAAGAAGTGAGGGCTGTGGGTATTCATAGAAATGCTAATTTCACTTTGAAACCATAGTCCAAGTCTCTAGGTTGGTAGAAGAGAAAGGAAGGAAGTGGTCCCAGTGGTTCTAGATCTGGTTGGGAAACTTCTGCCTCATGACTCTGTCCTTTGAGTCCTTTGGACAGCAGCACAAAACATAACAATTTTTATTTTTAGACAGACCCATTCTTTTTGACCCCACAGGAGCTGTGGTTGGGTCGGCTGTAGCCCCGGGATGTGGTTTAAGTGGATTACTGCCTAGCTGAGCCAAAATGTTTGCTTGTACCTGTTGGACCACTACAGCAAACCGCTGCTTACAGTGCATTGTGTATTTCCGTAGTACTGTTTTGCATTTTCCATACAGACACAAAACTTTGCAAGTCAATCACTGTTGTTCCCATGGTACTGTAAGGAAAAAAAAAAAAAGGAAAAAAAAAAAAAAAAAAAAAAAAAAACCAGCCAATCATTGCGTGTACAGAGCTGAAAATTGTAATTAATAGAGCCTGTTGGGAAAAAAAAGAAAACAGCTGTTGCCTTTTTTTCTTGTATAAAAGAGAATTTATGACAAAATTTAGCTGTGAGGAATGTGATATGTGTTTATATTTCTGAATATGGAACAAATTGATTCATGGGGATATATTTTAATGTAAACTAAATCAGGTATGTAAAGTTGTTTTAAAATGGGAGACTATATAAGTAATTCTCTAGAGCTTTAGTTGGTTTGAATATCATCATTTCCTCCATGGTGAGCCTGCTTGTGAATTATTAAGCACTTGTTTGCATTCTCTGTTCTTCACTCATTTATTTCTTGCAGTGTGCTATGGACTTAATGCTCTTTCTGTATTGATGAAAAGCAGTATGTGGGCCAATCTTTTTATAAAACACTATGCATATATAAATATTACATTGTTCATAGCTTTATTTGACTTATGGGTTTATACATAACATTAGAATGAGTAGCTATAGTTGTGTGGACATTTATAAAACAAGTTCCTTTCCTGGAACAGACACAATATACATTCTGTAGCTAAAAAGGAGGGAAAAGTCTGTGAATGCTATTTTTATTATTAAAGTTTTCCATACAAAGCATACATTGAGCTGTAGTAAGGCTGAGGAAGAGTACAACTGAATAATGATGTTCTTTTTCATCAAGTTCCTAAGAGCCGACTTGGAGATTTTATTCCCAAGGCTCCACTGCTAGGATTCTTCTCACTAGTTCTAACAAAATCTGTGATGTTAAATGACTGATGCTCTCAATTGTGGTCCAGAGTTTTAAGTAAATGAAATCAAGGTGGATTTTGGGAATATATCCTGAAGTTAACATCTTGATGTCCTTCTTGTTGTAAGATGATTTTTGACATTTTAAAATCTATGTGCTACCCACCTGGGCTTATCTCAATCCGTGGACTTCTTGGTGTGGCAGTTTCTCCTGAATTCCACACATCAGATTTGTTTGGAAATATTGTACTGTACAGGGACTATGCGTTAAGCAGAAAGATATAGTTTTCTTTGAACTACTGTAACCTTAAATTGGAAACTGATTCTTGTGAGCCTACTTTCCTTAATCCCGCCCTCCCTCACTTAATGTAAATGTCTTGATGAGAGATGATGGATGAGTATTTTGTATGATGAAATCAAATGATTTAGGAATTTGTCTCCCTCCATTACACAGTTGATGCCTGAAAGAATGTTGGGGGGGGGGGAGGACTCAACACCCTAATTGTATTTTTTAAGTTTCTTTTGTGAAAGATTTTTTAATGCATTTTTACTGTAAAAATACATGGAAATGTATGCATTCCACAACCACTATTGCTTCTGGATTGATATCTTCCTTGTCTCTATGTTGTCTCAAATGTATCAGGGTCAAGTAATCAATTGAGGGCCCCTGACTCCAACTTGATGAAATACCATTGTGTTGAAAGAGCAGGACCTATGCCCTTGCAATAGCATAGTGCCTTGCTACTCGAAGTGTGGTCTCTGGACCAGCTGCCTCATCATCACCGAGGAGCTTGTTAGAAATGCAGATTCTCAGCCCTACTCCAGACCTACTGAGTCAGAATGTGCATTTAATAAAATCCTCAGCTATGCTGTATGCACATGAAAGTTTAAACAGCACAACACAGTATAGCATAGAACCCTGGTAATAAAACAAACCCTGCCAAGCTAAGAGCTTCATCACTTCTGGTGTGATTCTTGGGCACATTCCTTAACCTCCTCTGAAGACTCCTTTTCCTCATCTATAAAGGGACATACATCACAGAACTAAGAATAGATGCACATCTTTGGCAATTAGAAGAGTCCTCAGTAAATGACACAATTTTTTTTTTTTTTTAATTGAGGAAGATTTCTGCATGACAGTGAGTACTCCTTTTCTCGTCCTGGCTTATTTTTCAAAGAAAAAAAATTTTTTTTTTTTTTTTTTTTTTTTTTTTTTGAGACAGGGTCTCACTCTGTTGCCCAGGCTGGAGTGCAGTGGCACGGTCGCAGCTCACTGCAGCCTCAACCTCCCAGGTTCAGGTGATCCTCCCTGCTCAACCTCCCGAGTAACTGGGACTAGAGGGGCATGCCACCATGCCCAAATGATTTTTGGTATTTTTATAGAGATGGGGTTTTGCCCTTTTGCCCAGACTGGTCACAAACACCTGGGCTCAAGCAGTCTGCCCAACTCAGCCTCCCAAAGTGCTGGAATTACAGGCATGAGCCACTGTACCCATAAGAAAAAAAAATTTTCTCCCTCTATTAAAATGGGGAGGAAGGCCTTTTAATTATAAATAGTATGGTACATACTATTCAACAAAATACTACACTTACCATTGCTGAGGAATATGAAACCAAAATGCTGTGCTGTGAAAACTGAGACAAAGTCATCTCTAAGTCCAACTTCAGGAGGTAGATATGTGTGTGGAATTAGACATACTCCCAAGTCACACTAGATACAAAAGTTAACCATTCTCAAGTGACCTAACATGCATGTGGGTGGATCGGGTAGTTTTGAATAACTTTGCAGTTTCCTTCACACAGTTTTTGGGTTGTTCCTTTCTAGGACTTAGTGTTTGGGGTTTTCCTCCAGAACCTAAGCTCCTGGGCATTCGAAAAGCATTTTGTTGAATAGTAGGCCTTCCTCCAATCCATCACCTTTGCTGTATTTTGTTTTGTCACCAAGATGGTAATTATGAACTCTGCTCACTTCTCTAGTATCTCCTTTATTAAAGATGGCATCTCAAAGTGGTCCCTGGCTTAACCAACAGTTGAAGCTGCTTGTAAAGCCCTTATACCATGCAAGTTCTTGGCCTGCCATAAATAGCCACACCAAATGTGCAGAGACTCAATTATGCCGTCAGGATTTTTCCAGCTGGTGGGCAGTCCGAGACCACCTGTGGTGGCCTGCATTCATCGTAAAAGGAAAAGCCCTTTCAAGTTCCTCCAGGTGATATCTCCTATGAGGCAACACCATCAGCATCGTGGATGTTTAGCACAGTAAGATCCAAGTACTTTGGCAATAGACATCATTAGAAGCTAATGTGAAGGGAAATGCCCTCTCCAACATAATTATTTGGGGTGTTTTTTGCAAGAGTGGATCTTCTGTGAAAAATTTTTGACTACTTCCTCCCACCCGCAAGTGATGTTTTTATGCATTGTGGTCATTGTTATTGTCAGGGACAAGAGGCGTGTGGCTTTACTTCTATTAGTGTAGATATTAGGTGTCCAATGGATCCAAAGCACAAGATCTCTTTGCAAGTACACGTATTTAAGCAAAGTAGTGATAACTGTTGAATTATACAGTAAATACTCAAGTATTACACGCAACTGCTACCCTTGACTGCATCACCTTTCCACCTAACTGAAAAGTCTTTATTGTCATGTCCCTGGAGGGAATAAAGGCATGGTCTTCACAGCTGAGAGCTCTAAACACCACTCCGTTAAGTACTGTACTTTATATTTATCCTAAATTCTCTTTGGTCTCATAAGATTGTAGAATTGAAGGGAAAATAGCTCAGAAAGGCTGCTCATTCCTACATGTGTAATAGGCAAGGCTTGCAACTCTATTTCTCATTTTCTCAACACATTTATTGACGATCAGTTCTGTGCCAGGTACATGGTGGGGGCTAGAAATGCCTGGTTCCTGGTCTCAAGAGCTCGTAGTTGGTGGGGAGAAGACAAATGCTTGCAAACTGCATACCAAGCAGAAGCACAGGGTCCTCTGATAGCAACTAGTAGGAGATTTAGCCAGATTGAAGAGGTTATAATTCAACTGGGGCCAGAAGGAAGAGGAAACTAATCAGTGAAAGAAGGAACAAAGTGCAGGCTGAGCAAAAAGGCCCTGGTGCGAGGGAGTGTGGCCTAGAAGGGAAAGGTTGCATTGTGAAGGGAATAAGGGTTGTGCCAGGCTGGCCTTGTTCCGGATTTTAGAGTTCAGAGTAACAGAAGACCATTGAAGAGTTCTAACAGAGCCTCTGGTGAGCTGTGTTGTGTTCAGGGAGGGAGTGGTGACCAGCTCAGGTTTAAGTTTGAGAAAGATGCCTCATAGCACCATGGGAGAGCAGACTTGGAGAGAGGTGGAAAGAATCCAGTTAGGCACCGGGGCTGTCCAGCAAAGCAACTGTTACCATGAAAACTCTCCTGTACCATGCAGTTCTCATAGTTCAGAAGTCCCCAAGCCCATGTTTACCTTCCCCTTACTAAAAGAGTTCATTTTCTTTCCACCCTAAATCCTTCAGCTTCTCTTCCCTATACCTTAATTAATACATGCAGAATACTTTGTACCCAATTTCTTCTGTTAGATAAGGTCCATCATTTACTATTCTACTGGGTTTTCTACAGGTTTACAAATTCCCGCCTCACTAGCCTTTTTTTTTTTCCAGATCCTTGTTTCAAACGTAATCTTATTTTCTTATTTTTTTTTTGAAGTTGACCGCATCTTTCTCAAGTTACAGAAGCCTGTCTATGTATTATCCATTCTTTGCTAGCCATTCCCCACTTTTGAGTGTGAAGAAAGGAACCACTCACTCCTGCGTTACCCCATTTTTAAAAGCAGTGTTTTTATTTACAAAACAAACACATATTTACAATACGAATGCATATTTACAATAAAAGATTCAAGCATTTCAGGAAAGTATAAAAAGTGACATTCTTCCCTACACCTGTCAATCCCAATCCACAGAAATAACTGTTATTAGCAGCTTGATTTGTGACATTTCTAGTCTTTTTCTACGTGTGTGTGTGCGCGTGTGTGTGTGTATATATATATAACTGTATGGGTATGTGTATGTATATATAGTTTTTATGGAAAAATGGGCCATTAGCCCTTACTATATTATGAACTGTTCCTTTATCTTACATATTGTGGGTATTTCTTCAAGTTAGGAGTATGTATGTATATATAGATATACACACACACATTAAAATAAAGCCTCTTATACCTCACTCATTCCCATTCTCTGTCCTTCTCTCTCCCCTACTCTTGGATTAGCTTCCTCACGGTTCTCTGCCTTTTGCCTATGCCACCTACCGATTCCTCTCCCTATAGCAGGCAGAGCTCCTCTCTTAAAATGTCAGGTGAAAGGTTAAAGTCCTTAGAGTAGGCTCTGAGGTCCTCTGGGATGGGGGACCTCTTTTCCTCTCTGGCATACTCCCAGCCTTAGGGGCTTTGCTCTAGCTGGTCCACCGCCTGGGACTGCTCTTTCCCGAGATATCCATGGCTGACTCCCTCTCTTTTTTCAAATCCTTGCTCAATTGTCATTCTTCACATGCATCCTACCCTGATCACCCTATTTAAAATTGCAAGTTGGTTCCCGCATTCTACTCTTTTCCCCACTACGGCACTCAACACCTTCTAACATGCTGTGTAATCTACGTGATTACTCGTGGTCTTTTTTTTTTTTTTTTTTTTTTTTGAGGTGGAGTTTCACTCTTGTTGCCCAGGCTGGAGTGCAGTGGCACGAACTCAGCTCACCGCAACCTCCGCCTCCCAGGTTCAAGCGATTTTCCTGCCTCAGCCTCCCGAGTAGCTGGGATTACAGGCATGCACCACCACACCCGGCTAATTTTGTATTTGTAGTAGAGTCGGGGTTTTTCCATGTTGGTCAGGCTGGTTTCTAATTCCCGACCTTATGTGATCTGCCTGCTCAGCCTCCCAAGGTCTCTATTGTTTATCACCTGTCTCCTCTATAATCAGGACCAGCTTTGTGGACATGCAACCTGTGCAGTCACACAGGGCCTTGCACTTAGAAGGGCCCTTTGCTTGATTTAATGCTCTGCTCTCGTGGTCTTGAATTTTCAGTAATTTTTGAATAAAGACCCCCTACATTTTCAATTTGCACTAAGTCTTGCCAGTTATGTAGCTGGCCTTTTCTAGAATAAGTTTCTTAAGTTTCACGAGGGCAAGAATCTTTGTTCTGAATCTGATGAATTCCAAGGTCCTGGAGTAGCGCCCAGTACGTAGTTTGTATACTCAGTAAACAAAAGTATTGTGCTGTCTCTAAATAGCTGCATATTCTAAAGTTGACCACAATTTACTTAACCAATCCCCTATGGACATGCAGTTGTTATTATAAAAACACGCTGCAGTGAACAACTTTATACTTTAAAACCTGGTACCGTTAAGTGGTTTGTTTAAATAGTTTTGAAGGGACAAATTGTGACTTCTAATCCTTCTTTGTTTCTGGTGACACCAATGTTACTGAGAATTTGCATTCTTTTATTGGGAGCAGCTGTTTTTAGCAAAGTGCTTGCAGTCTGTGGGACCTTTTCCCATCAGATGAGAGTTACCAGGCTCAGCAGAGCCGCCAAACCAATGGTTTGTACCTTGGGTGCACATTGGAATCACCTGGGGAGCTTGAAAAGCGCTAATGCCTAGGCCCACTTCCAGAGATTCTGATATCGTTGGTCTGGGTGTAGCCAGGGTTTATAAAAGGCCCCAGGTGATTTTAATAGACAGCCATGCCCTTGTCCATCAGCTTTAACCCCATAGCCTGAGGGGGATTGAATGCATCTGCATTGCTTTCTCTTTTCTTCATAAGGTGTCTATGCTTGCCTTTTTAAGGTTGCAGTGATGCAGCAGCTCAAAGAAAAGATGGTGTGAGATTATTTTCCCAAAGTAAACTGAAAAACCTTCCTACTTGCATAAAGTTATTAGCCAAATATAAACATAATGGACATGTATATATCAATTGTGAATTCTGTTTTACATTCCTGTCACCACTGAATTTATTCACTAATAAGGATAGGTGTTTTCAAGAACAGGTCAGAAACACCATCATTTAACCAAGATTAAGCTATAGTATTTTTTCACTTAAATTTTTTTGAGAAATATTTTACGTTCTTATTTAAATAGAACGTGTGGTATGTTAAAACTTAACAAGAGAATATTGAATAGTTAACAATCAGCAGGCATGAAGAAGGAAAATTATTTCTAGTAAGTTCTTAGTTTCCAAAGTATGTATGATGTTTCTGCCCCCATCTCTACCCACAACTAACTTTAGCAGGCAACTTTGGGGCTGAGAAATAATTGTGTTATGAGTGAATAAGTGGAATGTGACATTCCTATGACCAAAATAACATACAAACCTTAACATTTAGGGAAAAAATATTCTTGGGAAAATGCTACCGACAAAAAGTATCATTTACCTAGAAGCTCTAGTGTTAATGTAAGCAACTCTAACATTGGTCCAGTCCAGTGACCCAGAAGGTACCATTGATATAACCAGCCCTAATTTGGGGCCAAAGGAGAAATCAGGAGTACATTTGAAATAGTCATGAAATCTAGAACTAGATAGTATCCCTTTTTTTATTGGCTGCAGAATGTGTCAAGGCTAGTGAAAATGTCATCTGTCTCTCCAACCCATCTATTTGACAGTCCTCCCTATAGCCACCCCTTCCAGGAGGAATTTTATGAGGCAGATTTTCCACTTATCCCTTGGAAATTATACCTTAGATGACCTTAACTCACTCCATTGTCTTCTAAAAATATAAATCAGGTCAAAGCAGTTTGTTAACAAATATGTACTGAGTATTATTTTCCAGGCTTGATGCTGGGCACTCATTGTCAATAAAACTGCAGCCTTCCTGAAGTTCAGAGTCTGCCAGGAAAGACAGACATTGGATAATTGAGTTAAATTGTGGTGAGAGCTATGGAGTGTATGTGGTGCCCTTGAGTGTCTATAATTGGAGGACTTTATCCGGATAGAAGAAAAAAAGGAGACAAGAAGGAAGAGCTCTCTCCAAGGAGAAAGCAAGACCTGGGCAAAGGCCTCATGGCTAAGGGTGTGTGTTTTATTGTGGGAGTGGAGGGAAGGCCCATGAGACTAAAGATCTACCATAGCCACAGGGGAGAAATAGAAGCAAGAACTGAAATGTGTCTGTGAACCTTAGGGAGAAAGACTGCCTATTCCCACAGAGGGAGAAAGGAGAGACCAAAAAACCTATTTAGAGGGGACCAAGTGACCCTCCCCATTGCTAAAATAAAAAGCAGTGAGAACAACCCACATTCGACATCTGGATCATTGTAAAACCTCTTAGAATTACCACAGACTATGTGAAAGGAAAATGATGGGCTGGTCTCCTTTTTACAAAGAAGCAAAGATTTTATTTATTCTTCCTACAAGAGCCAACAAGTGGGTTCCAGAGAACACATTTGGGCTAGGAGTGCCTTTGTTTCCAGTTGCTTTCTTTTAACTGGTCTTATTGGAAACTTGTAACGGGGGAACCATTTCCTGTAGATAGATGGACAAAATTATTGTGCACTGTCACGGGCCCTGTGAAATCACCCCAGGAGTCTGGCTGATGATGTTTTCTCCCCTCAACCTATTTCAGTTTTATTTTTGAAATCTATTTCATGGGGGTTATTTTTATCACTTTGGTGTATTTTGTCTGGGTTGGTTTTGTTTCACTCTTTATTTTTATTAAAAATGTATTCCCTCTCTCTTCCTGGATTCTATTAAAATGGATGAGAAATTCCACAGGCACATGCCTGGACAATTAAAATGTCTCAATCTTTGTTCCTATTAATGAGCTTTACTTTGGATTTTGAGGAAACTGTTCTTTCTTCGTGCCCCTCCCCCACTATGTCATTGATGGTTACACTGGAACAGTGGGAAATGGTCTGGTCCATTTATAGACTTTAGACCAGAAAGAAGTCCATATTCTCTACGATTTTATGCTACTTTCAGCAGGGGCCAGATGTGGGTGTCACCAAGAACATGATTCAGGCTTTGAGAAGACTAAGAAGAGGAGTTGAGACCAAAAAAAAAGAAAAAACAAAACAAAAAAACGCTTAATATTTTGTTTTACGATGCAAGTAATGCATACTACATTAGTTTGGTTTTTAAAAAAGTCCAAATAGTGTGAGATAAAAACTCTTAACCACTCTCTTCCTCAATTCCAGTCTCTTCCCAGAGCTAACCACTGTTGCCATATTGGGGCTCTCCTTCCAGACATGTCAGGATATCTGCTAATGCACAAAAGCATATGTGTATGTGTGTATGTTTTTTGTCTGTGGGGTTCTAAAATACAAGTGCATAATAATGTACCTATTGTTCAGTGGTGTTTTCTCCCACTTAATTCATCTTTTGAATCTATGCCTTTTTTTTTTTTTTAACTGCTGAATAATACAGTCATCCCTTGGTCTCCATGGGGGACTGGTTCCGGGACTCTCTGCAGATACTAAAATCTAAAGATGCTCAAGTCCCTGATACAAAATGGTGTAGTATTTGCATATAACCTACATCCTCCCATTTACTTTAAATCATCTCTAAATTACTTGTAATACCTAATACAGTATAAATGCTATGTAAATAGTTATACTGTATTATTTAGGGAATAATGACAATAAAAAGGTCTGTACATGTTCAGTAGACAATTTTTTTCTCAAACATTTTTGATCCACAATTGGTCAAATCCACAGATATGGAGGACCACCTGTATTCTATAGTGTATTGGTCAGCTGGGGCTTCCATATCAGAATACCACAAAATGTGTGGCTTCAACAACAGAAATGGATTTTCTCACAGTTCTGGAGGCTGGAAGTCCAAGATCAAGGTGTTGGCAGGGTTGGTTTCTGGAGAGCGCCCACTTGCGACTTGCAGATGGCCACCTTCTCACTATGTCCTTATGTGGCCTTTTCTCTTTGTGCATACCTCTGGGGTCTCGTCCTCTTCTTGTAAAGACACCAGTCTTATCATATTATGGCCCCACCCGTATGACCTCACTTAACCTTACCTGCCTCCTTTAAAGGTCCTATTTCCAAATACAGTCACATTGGGGGTTACAGTTGCAACATATGAATTTGGGGGGTAATTCAGTATATAGCAGATAGTATACATCTCCTATACTTTAATACTTTGAACTTTGTCTGCCATGGGATAAATTCCTTTACATTTTTTCTTAGAAAGCTTAATATAGTATGATTTTGCCTCCTTGGTCTAAAAGTGATTAAGATTTCCTTTACCTCTGAGGGTAGGGGGAGGCAAGAGAGAGGAAATGGAGATGAGAAGGGATGCGGGGAGGGGGGCGAAGAGATTGATTATTTTTGAGGCTGATATCCAATTACGCATTCTCAATAGCCCACAGGGTTTTCAGCTGCTTCTCTGCCTGCTAAACTACAAAGTGGGAGAATTTGGCATTTGAGGATGCAAAGTTGGAGGAGGCAGGCAAGGCCAGAAATGTCCTGTGTGGGATGCAAGCCTTCCTTGAAAATTAGCATTGCCAGTGGGAAGCCTGGGAAGATTTAAAAAGCTCTGGTCCCCAGGCAGACACCCCCAGCTCTCTTTCCAGTCGCTATGCAGACTAAGTTGTCTGGGTGAGTAGAGTAGCATCCAGTTAACAAAATTCAGCATTCACCATTTTGTGCATCTTTAAAGGACCGTCTGTGCTGGCTCACCCAAGTCCCCTTATGTCACGGGAAAATCTGAAATTCTTTTGGATGAGAGTAATGGCTCAGGTGGGAAAATCTGAAAATATTTGTTCATTTGGATCAGAGTAATGGCTCAGGGAAGACAAAAACAACTTTTTTTAAAAAAAAATATAAATCTACAGGGGCTCTCTGGATATGTGCAATACTAGAGAGAAATACCCTGACCTCTTGTCTAAGCTAGTGGTTCTCAGGGGCAGTTTTGCTCCCAGGGTACAGTTAGCAATATCTGCAGACATTTTCATTGTCACAACTTGGGGAAGAGGTTGGTGGGCTACTGGCATACAATGGGTAGAGGCCAGGGATGCTGTTGAATACCCTACAATGCACAGAAAAGCCTCCCACAATGAGGAATGATCCAGCCCTGTATTAGTCTGTTTTCACACTGCTATGAAGAAATACCTGAGACTGGGTAATTTATAAAGAAAAGTGGTTTAATTGACTGACAGTTCCACATGGTTGGGGAGGCCTCAGGAAACTTGTAATCATGGTGGAAGGCACCTCCTCACGGGGTGGCAGGAGAGAAAGAATGAGAGCTGAGCAAAGGAGGAAGCCCCTTATAAAATCATCAGATCTCACGAGAAAAGCATGGGAAAAACCATCCCCATGATTCAGTTATCTCCACCCGGTCCCACCCTTGACACATGGGGATTATTACAATTCAAGGTGAGATTTGGGTGGGTTCACAGAGCCAAACCATATGAAGCCCCAAGTGTCAACAGTGCCCAGGTTGAGAAACTCTGCTCTAAGCCAAATGATAGATTTGCTGGGGCCTTGCCATTGGGAGAATAATTTCAAAGAATGTTGACATCTTAATTTTGCAGAAGATGTAATTTTAGGTAAGTCTGCATCCCTCCCAAATTGCTGATTCAAATGCTTCTTTGAAACAGCGGGTGTCTCAGTAAACGATTTCCTTTTCTATGTTTCCGATGGCTGCTGAGGCAGTCTTCAATTTCTTAGTCATAACATACAGGATTCTTGGAGAGCAGTTTGTGAAATCCAAAGCCATTCTATGTTTGGTTACATTTTCAGTTACTTCTCACTATCAAGTGGCCTTATTTAAATTTCAGCCACCAACTAAAGCTACACCTTGAATTTAATAATAATGCACACCTCACAAGGTGTTATGATGATTAATTAGTTAACTTTTCTAAGGTGCTTTGAAGGTAGGAAGTCCACTCTGAGTTCTGTTATAATTAGGCAAATTAGGCAATTTTTAACCCTGAGTAGTGGCTTTGATCCTGCCTGCCCTCTCACATACCTGAGCAGTTCGGTGGGAGGAAGGATATTGGAATAAGTAGTCATGATTAGCAGTGGAAAAATGCAAACCTAATTTTGATAGCTATTTTCAGGTTCTTTTAATGGTGAGATGAAGAGGAAAACATCCGAAGGGAAATTAATATCCCTTCATAGTGATGGAAGACTTCAAGTTATTACCCCTGAAACCCCAACAGGTAAATTAGAGAAATGGTGTATTCTCTCACTCATAGTTGTTCATTCATTCTGTCTCTTCCCCCTCTTTCCCTTCTTACTGCCCCTGCCCTTTTGCCAAGAGGAAAGCATGATTACGAGACTCTGCTGAAACTCTATCAAGTAAACCACAAGTTATATCCAGGAAACCTTCATTTTCTGTGTGACTTCTCTCTTTTAACTCCTCTAGGGTTTGCCTCCTTCTTCCTTTATAACCATCACCACTGTTATTGTCATCATCATCTTGTATTTGCACAGTCCTTTGCAGTTTGCAAAAAAAAAAAAAAAAAGAAGCCAAAAATCACCTCCAATGTGCCAGGCACTGTCCTGGGACTCCATATAAGATGGGACCCATTAAGATGGGTACGATTACCTCCTGTTTACAGTTGCGATAACTGAGGTTCAGAGACTGCTATCAAGACCGTGACGGAAACGGTCACTGAGCTGGGAGGTGATGATGCTGGGAGTGCTTGTTCTAAAGTTGGCGTTATATTCTTTCCGGAACCTCAAGCTAGAAGAAATTTCACAGCACCTTGTTTTTCATCTGACTTTCGTCCTCTTGGGAGTCTAGTAGGGAAGGTGGTATCTTCTCTGCTTTTCAGATAAGGAATAAGAGGAGTAAAAGGGTTTGCTTATGAATACCAAGTTAGCTGGTGCATCACTCATACACGCCTCACCTCCTGCAATTTGGCTTCCTCATCGCCCCCTGGTGGCCCTCAGCCATCAAGGCCACCTGTCCTAATAGACAAGTCCTCTCTTTCCTTTCTGCAGCCCTGGACACAGGGGACCACTGCCTCCTGGATTCTCTCCCCTTGGCTTTGACGTTTCCTTCCTCCCCCTGTGATGGGTACTCTCCCTTTGTTTTCTCCTGGTCCCTCTGCCCGCTTTATGCACTGATGGCTCCGCAGGAATCCCTCTTGGGCATTCTTTTCCACTTTGGTGATTTCATCTATTTCCATTGCTTAGATCAGTGGTTCTAAACTTTGCTGCATATTAGAATCACATGGGGGAGCTTTCAAACTTCCAGACTGCACCATAGACTAATTAACCGAAAATATCTGATCATCAGCATTTTTGTTTTTTCCCCATATTTTTCCTGGTGATTTCAAAGTGCAATCAGGTGTGCAAACTAGCGGCTGAATAATCTTCTATATGCGACTCTCACATGTGCACTTCTAGCCCGGACCTCTTCCCTCAATACAAGACCTGTATCTCCATCTGCTTACTCTGTCCCACGGACACTTTAAACTCAGAACATCCAAAGAGTAGGGTTGTCAGATTTAGTGATTAAAAATACAGAGGGCTCTGTTACATTTGAATTTCAGATAAACAACAAATCATTTTTGAGAGTATGTCCCAAGTATTGCATGGTGCAGTCTGGAAGCTTAAAATCTCCCCCAGGTGATTCTAATCTGCAGCAAAGTTTAGGAACACTGATCTAATACATGGAAATAGGTGAAATGCTTTTAAGATAAGTATATCCCAAGTATTTCATGGGGGTATACTTACCCTAAAAAATGATTTGTTGTTTATCTGAAACTCAAATGCAACTGGGCCTCCTGCATTGTATCTGGCAGCCCTTCCAAAGAGAAAATGACTTCTCTTGGAATTGCCTGTCTGCCTCTGCCCGGTAGCTCAGGGAAAAGCTTCACCATCCTCCCTATCAACCCAGTGGTGAACCTCGGAGCCTCCTTTAACCCATTTCTTTCTCACCCTTGCATACAATCAATCACCCACTCTTTTGACCATCCCTCTGCAATCCTGAAATGCTTTGCAAATCTTTCCCTGTCACTTCCTTTGCCAATGCCAATGTCATTGCTGTAAGTCTGCCCTTCTCTCCCATCTCATTCTTTTGGGATTATGTTAAGTTTGTACCTGCATCCCTTTGCCTCTACACTCTCCTCTAACAATCCAATTTTCATGATTGGCCAAAATAACCTTTTAAAACATATCTGATCATGGCAACCTTCCCCCAAAAAGCTTCCGATGGCCATTGATTGCTGAAAGACAAGGCAGCATGCTTTCTTTTTCCTCCTGGTCCCTCTGCCCACTTTATGCACTGATGGTTCCCCAGGAATCCCTCTTGGGCATTCTTTTCCACTTTGGTGATTTCCACTTTGGTGATTTCATCTATTTCCATTGCTTAGATCAGTGGTTCTAAACTTTGCTGCATATTAGAATCAGATGGGGGAGCAAAGAAAATGTGCCTCGCAGAATCAAACCCCAACTCACCCTAGATCCAGGCCTCCAGTCCTAGAGCATGGTCTGGCCCTTTCCTGCACCTTGGTTTCTGATTGGCCCGGATTACCTCACAAAATTCTGCCCATTCAAGGCCAGACAGGACAAAATAAAAACCAACAAAACCAAATCCACCTTGGAGTCACCCTTTTCACTTTCTGATCTATTAGTAATTCCAGTGAACCCTTCCTTCCTTATAACTCTTTGCAGCTGCCCACCAGCTCGCTCCTTTCTCTCCACTAATGCTCTTTCAAGACCTCGGCATCTTGCGCCTGGACTCATGACATAGCTTTCTGGTCGGTCTCACTGCTTCTACACTTGCCTCTTCCTCGTGTGGACCTTTTTAAGCAGGTAAGATCTCATCACCTATGTGCCTACATATGCCTTCCCTATTTTGTTACACCCACTCCCCTTGTTGGTATGACCAGCAACTGTTTCAGAATACACCGACTAGACCTCCATCCAATGGCCAGGATCTGAGCTTCACTACCTGTGAGCTTTCTCTGGCTGGTGGAGCCAGCTCTCCTCATGCAGGCAGCAGGCTGGGAGTGCCCAGAAGCCCTCAACCCATGATCGACAAACCTTGGGTGGATAATCCACACTGTTTCTCAGAGTTCCCCAGCAGGATTAAGTGCAGTTGCCCACAGGGATGATTTGCTTGTTAACACTGTTCATTGGCTCCTTCTGTTCTTTCCATATTGGTATTTACTGGGTTCATCTCCCAAATAAGCAATTTGCCCTCGAATCCTTGACTCAGAGCCTGCTGCTCGGGGCCCCCAAACTAAGACACTGGTAAACTGTTAGTAATCTTCTCAGTGTGTTAGATCATTCTCACAAACATGCCTGATGAGTGGGAGAACATACAAAATTGAAGGACTATGCAGAATCAAGAGAGTTTGAATACATGACTTTTGATGATATCACAAGGTTGACCTTCTCTTTTCCTCCTTCTTATTGAAAGCTGTTCCTAAAACGAGAGAATTCCTATTATAAGCTCTTTTGAGGTATACTTATGTGACTCCCAACAAACCCTTAAGTGCCTGCTTCACCCACAAGGGAGGGGTCCTGGGAACCTTGTTTATAGTCTCTGACCCTGGTTATAGATGATTGAACCAGAGTGGACTTTATTTGCTAAACTGGGCAAATAAAGTCTGATCTCCCAGGGATATGGAGTGAGTTAGGACTTAAGACAGTTTAGCTCAATCCCAGCTGAGAAAGATAAAACCTAGGAACAATGAGACAGCTATTTTCCATCACATAGTTATCACTACATGGGCTAAAGCTAGTTTGCAGAGAGAGAAATAAAGGAGGCAGAGATGAGAGGAGGAAAGTATGCTCTTGGTCCCTGGCTGCTTTCCAGCCCTTCCTAAAGCTCAGCCGCATCCCTGTCCATGGCTTCTGAGAGACAACCTGTATCCTTGTGACGTGTTTTTATTTCCTTCCTCCTTTAAGAGCCTTAGCTAGCTCAAGTTGGTTTCTGTTACTTGCAGCCAAGGGGTTCTAATAAATACTGTTCCCATGGAGCTTGCTACAAAAGAAATGAGACATCTTTGATGTGATTTCCTGGTGGAAGACTTTGTCCAGACTACTCAGGTGGCCAACATTAAGCATCCAATGCCCAAGGGGGGCTGTCTGGAGGAAGGTGGGGAGCACAGTGCATTGTGTTTTTGTTTCCCGACAGGCTTTGTTTTTAGTTTTTTCTTCCTTTAATTTGACTATACAACTGTAGTATTTTGGTGCCATTTGGCTTCTTAAGATATCTCTGTTAAGACCCAACATTGTGACGTATGGCAATCATCCTTTAAATTATAAAGCACTTCTCTTAAGCATGGCTAAATATGGGAAAATGAGCAATGCCATCTTTCAGCTATCCAAAAAATTTAGTGTATTAAAACATGGGTTTTCAAAGAACCCACGTCAATCCGTTAATTCTCCCACCCTCCCTCTGCTTAAGTGGTATTCCTATCCTGAAAGCATGCCAGTAATGAGCTGGTGTTGGAGTGGTCATGGTGGTAGATTGGCTCCACCGATGACCCTAGTTAAGGGCTTCTCTGTATTCAATTCTTTTTGTCCTGAACCTTTATAGTCTTGTTTCAATACAATTCTGGGCTAACCTTGTGACTTAACTGTAATCAAATGCGTGGAAAATGAGATCATGACTGTTCTGGGTCTAAGTCTCAAACGGTCTTATACACTTCACTTGCTGTCTGACACAGTTGGTCTTGCTTACTCTTGGACTCCAACCATGCCATGAGAACGATCCCTGGATAGTGTGCTGGGGCATGAGGGACCATGTGGAGCAGGACCAAGTCATTCTAGTCAAGGCTGTCTGAAACAAGCAAGCCCTACCCAACCTACCAGTTTGCTGCAGACAGTTGGGCAAGCCCAGTCAAGATTAGCAAACCAGGCCAGATTAATCCAGGTGATCCATAGACTTTGGATAAATGGTTGTTGTTTTGGGCTACAAAGTTTTGGGGTGATTTATTATATAGCCCTATTGTAATAACAAGCATAACCGATATACCACCAAATACTTACTCTATTGGAATTTCAAATGCCTAAATCCCTAACATGAAACTTGAAAGGAAAAGATATTATAGTTCTATCTATAGGTATTACGATAGATTTTCAACAGATCTATTGGAAGCTTTATTTTTGTTTTGTTTGGTTTTGTTTTGTGTTTTTGAGATGGAGTCTCACTCTGTCACCCAGGCTAGAGTGCACTGGCATGATCTTGGCTCACTGCAACCTCTGCCCACCCGGTTCAAGCAATTCTCCTGCCTCAGCCTCCCAAGTAGCTGTGATTGCAGGCGAGCACTGCCACGCCTGGTTAACGTTTGTATTTTTGGGAGAGACGGGGTTTCACCATGTTGGCCAGGTTGGTCTCGAACTCCTGGCCTCAGGTGGTCCACCCACCTCAGCCTCCCAGAGTGTTGGGATTATAGGCGTGAGCCATGGCGCCTGGCTAGAAGCTATATTCTAAATGATTGACTTAATATGGGCTATACTGTGTACCTGGAAGTCACTCTACAGACACTGGAGTATCATCTAAAAGATTAATTCTCCAGAGCAGAGGCGAGTGGTCATTTACAGTCCATGGGCCAAATCCTAGCCATGGCCAGTTTTTGTAAATAAAGTTTTATTGGAACACAGTCACACTCGATGATTTACATATTGTCTGTGGTTGGTTTTGTGCTGTAACATTAGAGTTGCATAATTGGGATAGACTGTACAGCCTGTGAAGTCTAAAATACTTACTTCCTGGCCCTTCATTTAAAAAGTTTGCCAACTCCTGTCCCAGAGAATCTGAAATTAAGGTTCCTTGTGCTAATAATTGGAAGAGATGTGTTGTATGGATTAAGATGGCCAGGGAAGAGAAAATAATGATTTCAAATAAAAAGCAAAAGCCTGAAGTTGCAGTGGTAGGTGCTCTTAATGGCAGCCACCCACTTGGGATGGAGCTGCTTTGCACAGAGACACGTGCGTGCAGCATGCTCCATGGAGAACCCGCAGGAGGTTAGTTAATTAATGACCAATAGCAATTTCTCGACTCAACAACAGGGAGCCCAGTTTGCCCTAAATATAAACATCGCCCTCAAACTCCTTAAAAAACACTTTTCTGTAGTTAACAGCTCAGAGTGTGTAATCTTTCTCCCTAGAGTGTAACTTTTTTTGGAATGTGAGAAAACATAGAGAAAAATATTATAAAGATATTTGTTTCAATTAACTCTACCACTGATTTACTCCTTAATAAATAAACAGAGGGAGAGTCATGAAGATTAACCAAGATTCTTATGGATGATGGATTCCAGATACCCAAATAATTTCTCTTATCAACTCTCATATTTAAGGAAACGATCGGGAGCAAAAATGTATAGGTAAATGACATAGATAAAATTTTGTGGCCGGGTGTGGTGGCTCATGCCTGTAATCCCAGCACTTTGGGAGGCTGAGGCGGGTGGATCACTTGAGGCCAGTAGTTTGAGACCAGCCTTGGCAACATAGTGAAACCCTGTATCTACTAAAATTACAAAAATTAGCCAGGCATGGTGGCACATTCCTGTAATCCCAGCTACTCGGGAGGCTGAGGCGTGAGAATCACTTGAACTCGAGAGGTGGAGGTTGCAGTGAGCCAAGATCGTGCCACTGCACTCCAGAATGTCTGACAGCATGAGACTCTGTTCAAAACAAAACCAACAAACAAAAAATTCTACCTAAATTTGTCTTAAATGAAACATATGAGAGAGATGTGTACTTTAAATGAGGAGTTCAAAGGCCTTGGTAAAGTAAATAATGTAAATAATTTTATGCTGTTATTGTCCAGGCATGTGTGCTTTTCCTCTCTTCTTGCCCCCTTGACTGATCCCTTGCTATGTATCAAGCATTGTGCAAACCCCCCACCTGAATGCTGAAGAAGCATATCAAAGTAGACTTGCCCAAGAAGACAGCCTACTGATTCCTCCACCCAAACCTGCTTTTGCTCAGTTCTCCCCAGTCCCATTTGATGGCAGCAGACCCATCCAGTTGTTCAGGCCCAGTCCTAGGCAATTCCTTGGCTTCCGTTCCATTTATTTCCCATCCAATACATCATCAGATTCTGTCACTCCTTCCATTGAAGTAGAATTCAAATCTGGCAACATTTCCAAATCCCCATTGCCATCACCATAGTCTATAGTATGAGTGTCTCGCTTTGATGCCTGGACAAGCCTCCTACGTGGTCCTGTTGCTTCTGTTCTACCCTATGTTCAGTTCTCTGCACAGCAGTCAGAGTGAGCTTTTCAAGGTGTAAATCAGGTCAAATCCTTTTCCTGCCAAACTTTCCAGTAGTTTCTCTTGCCACTCCAAGTCCAAACCTCCCACTGCTGTCTACAAAGCCCTGTGTGACCTGGTTCCTCACTACTTCTCTGACTCTCCCTTTGACCATTTCCCTCTCCTCTGACTTCGGCAGTCTAGGTTCTCTAAACTTCTTCCTGTTCTTTCGAATCACCCGGCTTATTCCCACCTACATGCCTTTCACTGGCCCTTCCTTCTACCTGGAAGACTGACTCTTTCATTGTCTCTCTTACTCCACTTCCAGTGGTTCTCAGCTGGAGTGCCCCCATAGGGGACACTGGGTAATGTCTGGAGACATTTGGTTGTCACATCTGGGATAGGGGAGTGCTACTAGCTTCTAGTGGGTAGAGTCCAGGGATGCTGCCAAGCCTCCTACGTTGCACAGAACAGCTCCCATAATAGAGAATTTTCTGGCCTTATATCAGTAGTGTGGAGGTTGAGAAGCCCTGCCCTGTTGAGTTCTCTGCTCAAATATTTTCTCTTCCAAGAAAACTTTTTCCACCCACTCTTTCCAAAAGGGCTTTTCCCCTCTTCCTCCATCACTCCATAGTTCCTTATCCAGTTTGACACTACTTGGAATTTGAGCATGTATTTCTGTTTTTTGTGTTTCATCCCTACTCGAATGTAAGCTTCCTGAGGGCAGAAACTCTGCCTGGTTTGCCACTGGTTCTTCAGCATCCAGGCCAATATCCAGCACATAGTGGGTTTTCAAAATATGCTGACAGCTCTCTGAGGCTTGGAGAGGTTAGGTAACCTGCTCAAGATCACACAAGGCTAGGGAGAAGACAAGCCACTGGGTTGTCCGTCAGCCCTTTTAAGCCACTGCACATATGCATGCAATCCAAGGAAAAGTTTATGTTGATTATGAGATTGCAAATTTAAGACAGTTTTCCTAGCTTTCTTCTTCCAATTTTCCATGCTTTCCCCATGCCCTGTTGCCAGTCCCTCCTATGTAGAAATTCTATTTTCATTAAAATCCAAAAACTCTCACCACTCCCACTTCCCTACCAAATACTTATTTCTTGAACACCTCTGATTTCTCTTTCTAATTCAAATATGGCTACAAGTGAGGTGGAAATGCTAGGCAGCCTGGAGCCCGATCACACATGAGTTGTCTGTCTATCAGCAAACCCCACTGTCAATATTGGATTAATTGCTTGCATAACCTCACATTCTCTGTAGCTTTCCCCTCTGAGACAAAATTACTAGTCTCCTTCAGCACCAACTTGGCAATAACAGAGGAAGCCTTGAAATGATTATCCTAATTTAAAGACAGCTTGAATTCCTGGCTCTTTTTTAGGAATGTAAAATTGTGAGTGTCCTTTGTTCTTGCAAAAGTGATGCACTTAAAAAAAAAAAAGTCATTTAGTTTGCCTTCTTGACTTTTCTGAACTTAAAGATCACTTCCAATTTTATTTTTCAAAGACTTGGCATTTCAGTATTATAACATTGGACATTTTAACTTCGGTCTTTGAATGTTTCTATAGATTTTTTTTTTCTATTCCATTTTACCCCTGCTTCTCCAGCTCCCTCCTCCCCACATTCACCAATTGACTGCTCATTTCTCATGCTGAATAAATAGCCATCATTACCATGGAAATTGATGGAGGATGGCTGGTTGTCAGAGGGAGCCCCCAGCTGGACACCCCCAGGGTTGCAAAATGAAGGATGCCACTCTCTCCTTGGAGGAAGGTCCCAGACTTTTGCTGTGGGCTTGCCTTTTTGCCCTTATCAAAAGTGGTGTACTTTTCACTGCTCCAAAGCCTGTTCCTCAATGAATTAATTTCTTGGCAACCCTCACGGTGTGCAGCTGAGCACTTCAGTTTCTCATTTGGGATTTCCTGTCAACCTTGACCTCCCTTGGCTCTTGCTGGGAAAGTAGCCTGCAGACTAGCCTGATTCTAGCCTCACTTAGGCTGAATTACTTCTTTCTTAGGAGACAAGCTGCATTTGTTCCCTCTCCACAGTCCCTCTGAGGTCTTCGACTTGAGACAAGCCCCGAAGCTCTTTGAATCACATTTGAACAGCAGTTGTGTTGGCTGCAAAATTTAAATTAGCCAAGCCCAGGAGAAAGTGACTAGGACAATCAATGTTTCAAGGAAGTAGTATATATGGAACATGAGGTAGGAGGTCACAGAGTAGAAAGAATTCAAGCTTTTGTAAGGTGCTGGGTCAAATTCGATTCAAATGCATATACACTGTGTGACCCACTGTCAGCCACTGAACTTCTCTGGGCTTCGATTTCCCCCACAGCATGGGGTTTATGCTACCATTTTAGAGTTCGTGGAAGGATTCAGAATAGAGTTTTAATAGTGCCTACTAAAGTGATGGACTCATATTAGGAGCTATTTATTTTTTTACTGAAAATCTTTTTTTTTTTTTTTTGAGACAGTATTTCTCACCCAGGCTGGACAGTGGTGCCATCATCACTTACTGAGGACTTGAACTCCAGGCTCAAGCAATCCTCCCACCTAAGCCTCCCAAGTAGCTGGGACTATAGGCACATGCCACCATGCCTGGCTAATTTTTACATCTTTTGTAGAGGCGGAGTATCACCATCTTGTCTAGGCTCCTGGGCTCTGGTGATCCTCCCCTCGACCTCCCAAAGTACTGGGATTCCAGTGAAAATCTTAAATATGGCTTGTTACTCTCTGTGAAAACCCCAGCCTAGTGCTTATGTTTCCATATAGATTCAGTCACAAGTGGGTTCTAATCAGACTTCTTTCAGTACCTATGTCTGTGACCTGGGCTCATATCCTTCCCTTCCCTGGGCCTCTGAAATGCCACTCATTAAGGAATCTGAGATGTCTTTTTAGTGGGTGTGCTAATGTGGATCCCCTCAACCTCATGGCTTTGTTCGTGGTAAATTGTTTGGGTGATTGACTGAGTTTCTAGCCTCATTCTCTGAGCACTCTGGGCCCGGCTAAGGTTGAGTTGCCTCAGCCCAGCCTATTCTTCTGGGCATCTGCTGAAGAACAATTACAACTGGCTTTGAAAAACAACAGCCCTTATGTCTGTATTGAGTTTTAAAGCTTTGTAAAGTGCATGACCATAAAATTTTTCATTTATAATCACATATAACCCTGGGAAGTGTATATGATCATTTTGTGCCCATTTTGTAGGTGAGGAAAGTGAGGCCTTGGAGTGTAATGATTTGCCCAAGTTTGGACAGTTAAGGGAGTAAAGCCAGATTTCCCACCCCACTGGCCTCTTCAATACAGTGCTGGTCTTCACTTTCAGACTGATGGATGCCTTGGCTCCGGGGACTCAGAGCAGTCTGACATTGTGCTGATGTTTAGCTTCTATTAAAGTATCGCCTCTTCAAACCTGGGTAGTTTCTCCTTGTTTCCAATTTGCAGTCAGTAATGGCTTTTTAAAATTTTTTTTAATTTTTTTTTAATGTTTTAAGTTCTAGGGTACATGTGCACAATGTACATGTTTGTTACATATGTATACATGTGCCATGTTGGTGTGCTGTACCCATCAACTCGTCAGCACCCATCAACTCGTCATTTACATCAGTTATAACTCCCAGTGCCATCCCTCCCCCCTCCCCACTCCCCATAATAGGCCCTGGTGTGTGATGTTCCCCTTCCCATGTCCAAGTGATCTCATTGTTCAATTCCCACCTATGAGTGAGAACATGCGGTATTTGGTTTTCTGTTCTTGTGAAAGTTTGCTGAGAATGATGGTTTCCAGCTGCACCCATGTCCCTACAAAGGACACGAACTTATCCTTTTTTGTGGCTGCATAGTATTCCATGGTGTATATGTGCCACATTTTCTTAATCTAGTCTGTCACTGATGGACATTTGGGTTGATTCCAAGTCTTTGCTATTGTGAATAGTGCTGCAATAAACATACGTGTACATGTGTCTTTATAGCAGCAAGATTTATAATCCTTTGGGTATATACCCAGTAATGGGATGGCTGCGTCATATGGTATTTCTAGTTCTAGATCCTTGAGGAATCACCATACTGTTTTCCACAATGGTTGAACTGGTTTACAATCCCACCAACAGTGTAAAAGTGTTCCTATTTCTCCACCTCCTCTCCAGCACCTGTTGTTTCCTGACTTTTTAATGATTGCCATTCTAACTGGTGTGAAATGGTATCTCATTGTGGTTTTGATTTGCATTTCTCTGATGGCCAGGGATGACGAGCATTTTTTTTGTGTCTGTTGGCTGTATGAATGTCTTCTTTTGAGAAATGTCTGTTCATATCCTTTGCCCACTTTTTGAAGGGGTTGTTTGTTTTTTTCTTGTAACATCGATGTAAAAATCCCCAATAAAATACTGGCAAACCGAATCCAGCAGCACATCAAAAAGCTTATCCACCATGATCAAGTGGGCTTCATCCCTGGGATGCAAGGCTGATTCAACATACACAAATCAATAAACGTAATCCAACATATAAACAGAACCAAAGACAAAAACCATATGATTATCTCAATAGATGCAGAAAAGGCCTTTGACAAAATTCAACAGCCCTTCATGCTAAAAACTCTCAATAAATTTGGTACTGATGGAACGTATCTCAAAATAATAAGAGCTATTTATGACAAACCCACAGCCAATATCATACCGAATGGGCAAACACTGGAAGCATTCCCTTTGGAAACTGGCACAAGACAGGGATGCCCTCTCTCACCACTCCTATTCAACATAGTGTTGGAAGTTCTGGCCAGGACAATCAGGCAAGAGAAAGAAATAAAGCATATTCAGTTAGGAAAAGAAGAAGTCAAATTGTCCCTGTTTGCAGATGACATGATTGTATATTTAGAAAACCCCATCATCTCAGCTCAAAATCTCCTTAAGCTGATAAGCAACTTCAGCAAAGTCTCAGGATACAAAATTAATGTGCAAAAAATCACAAGTAATGGCTTTTTAACAGAGGGCGTGGATGCCTTTTGAGAGAGCATGAATGGACAATAATGATGGTGATGGTGAGAGTAATAACAGCTAATGTTTTTTCTGGGACTTTCAAAGGCACTGTGGTAAGTGCTCAACAAAAGTGACCTTATTTAACTCATTTAACAAGCTTCATAATGCAGAAGAGCTTCCATGCAGAAACTTGTGTATCTATCCTATCGTGATGGAAGAGAAAACTAAGACTTAGAGAGGCAGGGTCAGTTGTCCAGTATCACATGGCAGGTATGTGGAAAAGCCAGGAGTAGAGCTCGGATTCTAAAGCCCGTATGCTTCACAATTCAATGCTGTTCTGCAGTAATAGTTCAAACTTTTTTTCTCTCTCTCTCTTTTTAAACAGAGTCTATCTCTGTCACTCAGGCTGGAGTGCAGTGGTGCAATTTTGATTCACTGCAACCTCTGCTTCCCAGGTTCAAGCAATTCTCATGCCTAAGCCTCCTGAGTAGCTGGGACTACAGGTGTGCACCACCATGCCTGGCTAATTTTTAATATTTTTTGTACAGAAGGGTTTTGCCATGTTGCCCAGGGTGGTCTTGAACTCCTGAGCTCAGGCAATTTGCCTGTCTTGGCCTCCCAGAGTGCTAGGATTACAGGTGTGAGCCACCATGCCTGGCCAATAGTTTAAACGTTCAATGGACAAACTCACTTAGAAAAACTTCCCTGTATGCCTGCTAGATGCCCAACACTGCATTAGGTTCTGGGCAGATGTCACTGTATTAGGTGCTGGAGAAGCTGTGAATTTATGGGGAAGATAGCCAGAGAAGCAAGTCATTCCAGTTCTACAAGCCAAGTGTTATAGTAGAGGGATTCTCAAAGCAGTGTGAGGACATAGAAAGGGGAACAGGTAACTCTTTCTGGGAGGGTCAAGGCCACTGTCTCAGCAGAACTTGAGGATGAGAAGGGTTTATTAGAAGAAGAATTCAAAGTGTGCTCTGAGGAATAGAGTAGTATGTGAATAGAGTAGCACTGTGAATAGAGCAGTAATGGCCCCTAGGCATAGTGTGAAGCTTTGAATTAGCTTGTTGTTTTCTATTAAAGGGTAGGAAAACCCTGGCTACAACTATAGGGCTGGAGTGGAGTAGGGCTGAAACTGGGGTTGGGCCTTCTATAGCAGAGGGAAGTCAGGGATGGAGGCCGAGTTGAGCTGATTTTCCTGTTGCTGCTAAAGGAGGCCTATTAGTGGGAGGAAATTTGAATTGGAGTCTAGGATGAGTATTTGTTGAAAGTCTCATGAGTTATAATGTAAGAGGAATCATGCCAGGGTTAGGATGAAGCCAATATTGCCGATGCGGTTGTGTAAAATTGCTTGGATGGCTGCGGTGTTAGTGTCTGTTCAGGCATGTCATCAGCTGATTAGTAGGAAGGATATAATTCTTCCTATGTGTGAGCCCACCACATATTAACAGTAGGTATGGACATAGACACACGAGCCTACTTCACCTCTGCCACTATAATTATTGCTATTCCTACTGGTGTTAAAGTCTTCAGCTGGCTTGCTACACTCCATAGAAGCAACATCAAATGATCCCCCGCAATGCTTTGAGCCCTAGGCTTTATTTTCCTCTTCACAGTAGGAGGCCTAACCGGCATTGTATTAGCAAACTCATCATTAGACATCGTATTACACGACACATACTATGTTGTAGCCCACTGTCACTACGTCCTATCAATAGGAGCTGTATTCGCTATCATAGGAGGCTTCATTCATTGATTCCCCTTATTTTCAAGTTATACACTTGACCAAACCTATGCCAAAGCCCAGTTTGAGTATTTGTTGCCATCAGCCACATTGGAATCTAGGATCTCGAGTAATATCAGCAGGAATCTATCTCCCTCTCTCCTTACCTAGGTTCTGCTTACAAGCAGTGCAACTTGAGATCTTTGTGTTCTGTAACTAGAAGACACAAGAACATGCTTGACGAGCACAGATGACAGCTTCTACCCTCTGCTACAGAAACTGGTATCTTCTAATGCATTGTTTGTATATGCACGAGTTTTCATTGTGGAAAGTTAGAGCTGGGAATAACCTTAGAAATCTGCTATTGCCAGTCCGGGCGTGGTGGCTCACGCCTGAAATTCTAGCACTTTGGGAGGCTGATGCAGGCAGATCACTTGAGGTCAGGAATTTGAGACCAGCCTGGCCAACACGGTGAAACTCCATCTCTACTAAAAATATAAAAATTAGCCAGATATGATTGTGCACACCTGTAATCTCAGCTACTTGGGAGGCCGAGGCAGAAGAATCACTTGAACCTGCGAGGCAGAGGTTGCAGTGAACTGATATTATGTCACTGCACTCAGCCTGGGCAACAGAGTGAGACTCCATCAAAAAAAAAAAAAAAAAAAATCTGCTATTGCCAGATAATTTCCACCTCAGCCACCTAAGATGCTACATGGTGCCACCCAGGCCAGGAGCCCAACTCTGGTGATTCCCAGTCAGTAACACATATCTGTGAAGTCACCCTGGGATCTCACTGTGGAGTTTGATCAGTTCATCCAGGGGACTTTCATATACTCCCCATCCACGTTGTCAAGCAGCCCAAGCCTTTACTTTTGACTCAGATGTTGAGTTGCTTTTTCATAGTTACTTAGTAGGTAGGTCTAGAAGTCCTAGCTATTGAATAAAACTCTGGACTTCTGTGGAAGAGACTGTTGACTGGACACCAACAGTCGTATCTTCTTCTTCCCCTCAATTCTGTGAGACCCTGAGATAGTCAATATACTGTCCATGGAAGCTGTGAGCTCCACTTCAGCACTGGCCCATGAGCCTCCCCCACTTCTTCTGGGCTGTTTTTTCTTCCTGCTGGTTCAAATGGGGACAACTCCCAAGCAACCATGGAATTTATATCTTGAAGAAAGTAGCTGTTCTGCCAGCTTGGCTCCTCCAAATGACTGCATGGGAAGTACCCCTGGCACCCTATTTACCTATCCCAAACTGTTATACAAGCAAGAAATAAACCTCTAATGTTTGGGGTCTATTGGTTTTGTCAGTTAGCCCACCCTAACAATCAGAGGTTGTTTGCCTGTTAGTTTGTTTCACTATGCCAAGCTCATTCTGTTAGATGGGCTTATGTAGGATTACAAATAATATTTCATTTTCTTAATGCAAAATAGGTGAATTCAGACGCCATGGCGATCATATTTTGAAACGGATATCTTGCTGTTCATCTCCCTGTTGAATTTCCTCTGTGAGTTTGCTTTGCCCTGATTACAAAAACTGGAGAAATGACATCATTTCTTCAAGATCTTTAGCAACAGTACAGTGAAATTGAAAGTAGAAGCAGAGAGCCATGCATCATTTTTTTGCAAGAAGCTTTCAGCTTCATCACAATAGCTTTTTTCTTGAGTTTTCCATGACCCTTGGTCCAGTTCCCAAGGCCTTTACCCTTAAGGTTAGTGTGCCATCTGTGTTCTCAGAGGACTCTGTATTTCCCTTCTCCCTCAGTGGTTCAGAGAAAGACTCCAAATGAGTACTTTTTTTGATGAAAGGGGAGGAAGGCTTGCTTGTACAGTCTTTAGCTGAGAGAGCCTGGCACCCAGGAAAGAGTTGCAGGAGGCCATGACAATGGGAATGAGGGAGGCCTTTATAGAACAGCAACAACAGTACAGCCACAGCTGCTATTACTGCTCCTCCTTGTTAAACTCTTCCCTTATGCCAGTATGTATATTACAGGCATTGCATTATTAAATCATCACGGCATTATTACGGCAAACATTACTACTGCATTTTACAGGTGAGGAAACCGACGTTTGCAGAGGCCAGATAACTTACCCTAGTTAGTAGTGACACTGAAGCCTGGAGCTGAAGCAACTTGCCTGGCTTCTAAAGCTAGAGCTCAGACTCAGTCTGATAGATTTCTCTCCCCACTGGTGTGTTGGGGAAGGCAAATGGTTGACTGAGTTCCCTGAAGGTAGGAATTTCTATTTGAAGACTACGTAGCAGGAGGAAGATTTTTTAGGAGAGAAGCAAAATAGAGAATATTTTATGGATGGTGGAGTTGTGGGTATAGTTGTTGATAAAGAGAGGTGTGTGTTGTGTTGTGTTGTGGTGTGGTGTTGTGCTGTGTTGCAGGGTTGTCCACAGGAGGATTACAGTGACTTTGCCATTGACTGAATATCTGACCCACAGACATGTGAAGATATCTGAGCTTGAGTTGATCTAGTCTGAGTAGCCCCCAATGACCCACAAATAGCTTCTGATTCACCTCTTTGTAACACACAGATTGCATCTGTATACCCTCCCAAAGTCTCTTATTTTGTACTATTTCATGTCATTTTATTCTTCTATTTTTCTCTCTTAAAAATATTTCTTCAATTTGTGGGTGTCTTAGGTTGTACTACCCCAGAAGCAGGCCGTGAGGCAAGGAATTACGTGCAATTAGTGTATTTGGAAGGTGATCCTAGGAGGCACTGGAAAGGGGATGAAGAATTGAGATAGAGAAAAGAAGGAAGCCATTACAATGAATGTTAGGCAGCAGGCTACCGCTGGGGGAAACAGGCTTAGTCCCTAGGGAAGAATCCCAGGGAGACAGCACATCTCTGAAATGTCCTGCCAGTAGTAGAAGCCACCAGCTGAGAGGTGAACGCTGAGTGATAATGGTTCAGGAACACTAGAAGCATCTATCACATTGGACAAGGTGAAGAAAATAGAGTCTGGGAATGAAGAGGGCTGAATTCTATCAGGGAGTCAGTGCAGTCTTGGTAAAAGATTCCCAGGCCAGGAAATCAGGATTGCTTTCTAATCCCAGTTTACCTCTCTTCAGCTGGGTAAGCTTGGGTAAGCGACTTCCCTTCTTCAGAGAAGGGAAGTTTTCTCAACCATAAAGGAAAGAGCCTGGGGTAAATGATTCTGAAGACCCCTTCTGACTCAGAGGGTCCATGGTTCCTTGAATCAAAGTCTTATGATGGACTCAAAGAAACAGATTGATGTTCTCCCTCTGCATTTTAATCTAAAGGATAGATTGTGGTAGCTATCTTCTATTGAACAAGTACTTGCAGCAAACTTAAAAGTATAATAGAGTATTTTATTTCATCTTCACAGCAGCGCTATGAAAACAGGCACTACTTTTATCTCAATTTTGTAAAAGAGCAAACAAAGCAAGGTTGATTAATTTGTCCACACTGCATAGACAATATGTGATATAGCTGGGGTTTGAGCTCATGCCAGTCTGAGTCATAAGCACTATATTCTGCTGCCTCCTACTTTCGTGGTGACAGCCCAGAACATCTGTGATATAGAATCTTCGCACATGTGAATGTTTATGTGAAAATACAGTGGAACCGGTTGCTCTATAATGTGTCATGGGACATATGGATTATGAACACACTCTAGGTCTGTTCAGTAGACATCTATATTATGAGCTGTGTCCCAGAATGGGAATCAATAACTGAGGTACAGTTTTTTCCCAAGATCATCCTCATCATCATCACTGTCATTGTAGTGTCAGTCACTTTTTGATGGCTTACTATATGCCTGGGACTGTTCTTAGTGCTTGACATTACAACACTGAACATATCAACTTGTTCAGTCTGTACACTAACCCTATGAGGTAGTTACAATTATTACCCCCATTTTGCATATGAGAAAACCCAAGCACAGAGGAGTTGAGTAGTTTGGCTGGGCCATATGGCTAGTATGTGGCACAGCCAGGAGTCTGGCACCAGAAACCATAGTTCTTCCCCTACCACAAGTCTACCTTTCCAAAGGCTCAGATGCGTAGCCACTGTGGCATTTATATTTGCATGGTGGCCTGCTAAGTTAGAACTTGGACTTCATTTCGCTGTGCCACCTAGAAAGTGACAGGAAGGAGTGACTGAGAGTCATTTTAGTCAAGGTTATCAGGTGTCAATATGTGACTAAAAGGGAGCATTCCCAGGTCATCTTTGTTTCCTGGTATGTTCTACTTATTGCAAATGCTCTTTGTCTGAAAGTTGGGTAAAGTCCAAAGAGACTTTTTGTTTTTTAACCAGTTCAGGGACATGGCATCTGCCTTGGTCCTTAGGATTGTTTGAATGCTGTGTTGCATTCCAGTGTTCTCATAGTACCCATCCTTCATCTGCTGCCAGTTACTCCCGAACCACAGCAAGCAGGGTTTTTCTGCATGATAATGAAGCCCCATTGGTAAATGTGCTGCTGACTGTAGGATCTGAGTGAGGACACCCATGCTGAGACTGGCCATCTGTAGGCACTTGTGATGATTTCTTCACCTAGTTAATCTGACATCCATTCATCGACTCATTTCTTTGTTCATTAATTCAACAATTACACCCCAATTCATTGTCAGATTCTGTATGAAGTACCACAGGGAACACAGAAAGATGAAGAAGACTTATTCAGAATCCTTAAAAATTCACTGGCCAGCCTATTAAAATAGAAAATTGGGGCATAGATAAGGGAAGAACCAATTAGTCATAGAACAAAATTAGGAAACAATCATGTTATTCATGAAACAAACATTAAATCGTGAAGTCACCATGTTAAGACTATGTAAGACTATGACCTTCAGAAAACAATAGGAATATTTGACTGCGACATGAGAAAAGAATGTCTTGAACTGGAAAAAAGGAGGAGGGTAAAACATGGCATGTTTTTAAATAAATAACAATTTAGTTTCAAATTAAAGTTCATCTTGAGATTTTATTTTTTGAGAAGTATACTTAATTTTTTCCTTTGGTTATTTAACAGGTTTAAAATCAGATCAAATTGTATTGGTAGCTCATTTGAACTCAACCTCTGATGTTAGCCTTGCACAATCTCAAGGCTTGTTGTCAATCAGGACATATTTACAGTTCCTTCATGGATCTGAAAGCAGTTTGCAATTAAGCAAGAAGAGGGAGAAAGACTTAGTTTGTTCCTGAAGATGACAGTTACAAGTGTTGCAGTGCAGACTTCTCTCAGCAGTGATAGATTCATTTGTCCTCTGGAGGGCAGAGAGTGGAACACAGGCAAGAGAAAATATCTCCTTGTATTAGTCCATTCTCACGCTGCTCTTAAAGACATAGTTGAGATTGGATAATTTACAAAGGAAAGAGGTTTAGTGGACTAACAGTTCCACGTGGCTGGGGAGGTCTCACAATCATGGCAGCAGACGATGGAAGAGCAAAAGGACTTCTTACATGGTGGCCCACAGGAGAGAATTTGTGCAGGGAAACACCACCTTTTAAAACCATCAGATCTTATGAGACTTATTCATTATCACAAGAACAGCACAGGAAAGACCCATCCCCATGATTCAATCACCTCCCACCGGGTCCCTCCCATGACAAGTGGGAATTGTGCGAGCTACAATTCAAGATGAGATTTGGGTGGGGACACAGCCAAACCATATCACTCCTTTTCAGGGAGCATTGCCCACCCTGACCTCTGCAAATGGCTTGGCTGAATTATTTAAAGAGCATTAGAGATAACATGTATGGGAGATGTCTGTGATGAACCAGGATGTGGGCCCCATGATCTATTGAAATGAAAACTGATGATGATCATTCAAATTATTTTGCCTTTTCTTCCTGAGTCTTCCAGAATCCTTGAGCTGTAAATAGTAAGTGTACCCTACATTCCTCTTCCTTGTTTATCTCACAACGTGAATGTCAACCACTGAAGTTATAATGTTCTGTCCACCTATCTTCATAATCTCCGCTTCCTATTTTCCAATCCACTTATCCATTTTCTGATCCCTAGCCACAAAGAGGATTTTATTCCAGTCCTGTCTTTACTTCTGACAGTTGTGCCATGCGTCCTTTATCTCCAAAGACTGACAAAACGGATTTCTGAGTCAAGGAGGCATGTTTTATATGGAAGATGTGCTACTGTAGCAGCTTGCTATTTGCAGGTCATCTACCTAATATCTCATCAGGAACATCAATGAAAAATCAAAGCCAAGAAATAAAAGATCCTGAGGGATAAAGCATAGGTCAGAAAGCCCAGGCACAGAATCTTGTAGGAAAATTCATCAGGCCTTGACTGATATTCAGCTTGCTCTTACTATGAATGGTTTTAACAAGTTTGGTTGGTTGGTCCCTCAAATTAGAAAATTAATTACTTTGAGGGTAGTCAGAAGTGGGTGTTTTATACCAGTGCTGGCCAATAGAACTTTCTGCAGTGATGGAAATGTCCAATATAGCAGTGGCCAGCCACATGGGTCTATTGAGCATTTGAAATGTGGCTAGCGCAACTGAGGGACTGAATTTTTATTTTACTTAATTTTAACTGATTACATTTAAATCCAAATAGCTGTATATGGCTGGTGGCTCTCATGTTGGACAGTGCATCTCTAGACAGACTCATTGACTGTAAGGAAATGAACAAAGCACTATGCTATGAGGTTATTTAGTATACAGACAAAGAGGCTTCTAAAACTCCAAGAACTCCTAAATCTCATTGAGTTATAGCTCTGATCATTCACTTATTTATCCATTGTTTTATTTGGTAAGTATTTATTAAGCAATTACCATGAGCCTGCACTGTTCTAGATGCTGGAGACGTAGCAGTGAACAGAATGGATAGAAATCCTTGCTTTCATGAAGCTTCCTGAAGGGATGTCTCCACTAAACAAATAAATAATAAAAATATATAGGATGTCAGTTGATCACAAGTGATATGTACAAGTCAGCAAGAAGGGATAGGGAGAAGGGGAGGATGTGGGAATTACAATTTTAAATAGGAAGGCCAGGGAAGTCCTCAGTGAGAAAATGCAAAAGGGAAGGATCAACTCTGAGGTTACCTGGTAAAGAAAGAGCATACAAGTTAGAGGGAACAGTGAGTTGAAATGTCCTGAGTTGGGAGGGCTCCTGGCAGGTTCAAGGAATAGCAACTGGAGGAGTATGGCAGTAAAAAGAATAGGAGGAGATGACACATGATGTTAACTCATGCCAGGGTGGCAGCAGTGGGGGTGAGTATTTGTTGATGGTAGAGCCATTAGCACTTGCTGACAATTTGGTTGTGATGTATAAGAACAAAAGATGAGTTCAGGATGATTCCAATGATTTGGATCCATGCAAGTAGAATGATGATGTTATTTCCTGAAACAATGGACCATAATTATAATGTAATCTTGACTTATCAAGAAGAGGTTAAATCAGGTATGATAGATACTTGGAAGCGAAGTTATTTCTTCATGCTGCATCCATGGCAGATATTAAGAATGGGCTTGAATGTGGCCTCAGAATCCTTAACATAGTTCTCCTGGAAACCAATATATGTCTAAGTTGGCACTCAAGATAAAACCATCACTAGATTTCATTATGTGTGTAATCGAGTTAGAAAGGTGAGAAAAGATGTGATACATTTCATGAAGCATTCAAACAGAATGACTTCATTTATATATAATATAACTGCTTATATTAATGGGAGTGGATTCTCCAAAGTACATTTTTCCTGAGAACCAATGCAAGTAAAAGATTTACAGAAACTTGGAACGCTCTGTCACCTGACTATAACATCTTTCATTGTTGAGTGGAGTCTCCTGTGATGCGGGACTGACCTGTACCACTGTATCATGATTCTCTAAAGGGCAAGAGCCATTTTCATTCATATCCATCTCTCCAGTGCTTGGATCATTGTAAATGATTGGTAAATCCTGGTTAACTTGAACATTTCTGAATTTAAAAAGGGCCTGATTTTAAGGTGACCTCACCATATTTAATAACACTATTAAAATTTTATTAAATACCTACTATGTGCTGGATATGGGACATCTAGTAGTGCCAAGTGTGAGAAGACCCATATAGGTGGTATTTAATCATAATTAAACCAATATTTGTTGAGAACCTACTGTATGTTACAAACTAGACGAGACATTAATACACAGAGCTGCATAAGATTCAATTTGTGCCCTCATATTGCTCAAACAAGGATGCTCTCAATGTAATGTAATTGTTTCACTGAGTATCACAGATTCACATAAGCATGGATCATGGACAGAGATCTCAGACTTCCTGTCCTTAGGCATGTAGGGTAACATTTTCTCTATTTTCTAGGCAAACAACTGAGGGCCAAACAGGATTAGTAACTTGCCCAAGAGCATGCACCTGAGCCTTTATGGAAATTGTTGTCAACTGGGTCAATTTTGCCCTGCAAGGGATATTCAGCAATGTCTGGAGACATTTTTGGCTGTCACAGCTGGAAAGATGCTACAGGCATCTAGTGAGTAAAGGCCAGGATTGCTGCTAAACTTCCTACAGTGCACAGGACAGCCCCTACAGCAGAGAATTATCTAGCACCCAGTGTCAATTGCTCCAAGGTTGAGAAATTCAGCTTCATGTCTACACTATAGTGCATCAGAGTTGTGGATTTACTTTTTCTGCATCTGAAGGAGGGGATGAAGCAAGAAGTATAGTTTTGGAAACTTATATATTGACACCTTGCATCTTTAAAATATGAGGACACCCTGTATGTCCACTCTGAAGAGTGTGGAAGTATTTGCTGACCCAGGTGCTATGGATGGCTCAACTTTGTTTTCATCTTACTAGGGTTTGGACTTTGTTTTGGCTGTGTTTTTGTATTCTTCGTCAAACTAGATGGTGTTTGTTCAGAGAAAAATCAGGAGGTGTGCTTAGAAAAAGAAAAAGGAGATCAAGCACGGTGGCCCACACCTGTAATCCCAGCACTTTGGGAGGCCGAGGTGGCCAGATCACTTGAGGCCAGGAGTTTGAGACCAGCTTGGCTAATGTGGTGAAACCTTGTCTTTACTAAAAATACAAAAATTAGCTGGGTATGGTGGCACACTTCTGAAATTCCAGCTACTCGGGAGGTTGAGGCAGGAGAATTTCCTTAACCCAGGAGACAGAGGTTGCAATTAGCCAAGAACGCGCCACTGCAGTCCAACCTGGGTGCCAGAGCGAGACCCTCTCTCAAAAGAAAAAAAAAGAAAAGAAAACCCAAAAACAAGGTTTTTGCTGTCATGTTGGAAACTTACTATTGACCTCACAAATGAATCCAAGAGGAGAAAAGGGACAAAGGCTTTGGTGCAAGGAGACAAGGAGATTAGGTTCATGATGGTGAGCCTTGCCCTGTGGGAATGCCACGGGTTGACGATTTGTAAATCCTCCATCCTCTGAAACAGATAGAAGAGAAACTGTCAGTACAAAGTCAGGACAACAGTAAGAGTCAGAAAGAGCTCCCGAAATACAATACGTTGGTCTCTCACTACATGACTGGATCTTGAAAAGAAATTCCTTACCCTCTGGCAACTTCCTGACACACTTAAAACACCAGAATCCTTCCTATGCGCTTCAAGGCCTTGCCAATCTCTCTGACCTTCTCTTTTGCTTGTTCACATCCCTCATGCCTCACTGGCTTCCTTGCAGTTCCCGGAGCACACCAGGCATGGTCGTACCACAGGGCCTTTGCCTTTGCTGTTCCTTCTGCTTGACCTTCTTTCCCTACATTTCCTCCTGGCTTGCTCCCTCATTTCCTTCATGTCTCTACTCAGAGAGGCCTTCTTTGACCATTATCCCCCCAAACATCTTTTAAAATTCTTACTCTGCTTACCACCTGATGTAATTTAATTTTTTGGTTTGTCTGTTTGTTGTCTGCTTCCTCCAACTAGTATGTAAGTTCATGATAATGGGACTTCTTCTGCTTCATTATTACTGTCCCTCAGCACCCAGAACAGTATCTGGCACATTGTAACCATCCAAGACATATTTGTTTAAAGAATGCATATGGCTAGCTGGGACTGGTGGCTCACACCTGTAATCCCAGCACTTTGGGAGGCTGAGGCAGGTGGATCACTTGAGGCCAGAAATTCGAGACCTGTCTAGGCAATATGGTGAAGCTCCATCTCTTCGAAAAATACAAAAATTAGCCAGGCATGGTGGTGCTTGCATGTAATCCCAGCTACTTGGGAGGTTGAGGCACAAGAATCACTTGAACCCGGTAGGCAGAGGTTGCAGCCAAGTGACAGTCAAGTAACAGCCAAGATCACATCACGGCACTCCAGCCTGAATGACAGAGCCAGACTCTGTCTCAAAAAACAAAACAAAACAAAATGCATATGGCAAATAGAGAATTTTAGGTCATGCACACAGGCAGATGTTGTGTAGCAGTGTAGAAATATTGGAAGTGTTATGCATATCTGTGTTCTGCCCCTCAGCAGCTGTGGAGCCTTGTGGAGTTGGCAGCTTCTAAAACAAATCCCAATGACCCTTGCCTCCTGATGTCCATGCCCTCATGTACTCCCCTCCCCTTGACAGAGGGTTGGACCTAATGATTTACTCTAATGAATACAATGTGGCAAAAGTGATGGAATAGCACTTTCAAGAGTAGGTCTTTTTGGGAGGCTGAGGCAGGAGGATCTCTTGAGCCCAGGATTGGTTGCAGTGAGCTGAGGTTGTGCCACTACACTCTAGCCTGGATGACAGAGCGAGATCCTTTCTCTAAAACAAACAAACAAACAAATAGAATAGTTTTTTAAAAACTGTGGCTTCTGCATTGCTTGCACTTTTTCTCTCTGACTCTTCTTGCTTTCCTCTTTTGAGGAATCCAGCTGCCATGTGATGAGCTGCCCTATGGAGAGGTCCACATGGCAAGGAAATGAGGGTGGCTTCCAGCCAATAGAAGAACTGAGGACTTCAGGCCAACAGCCTACAAGGAATCTAGTCCTGCTAAGAACTATATGGGTGAGCTTGGAAGTGGATTCTTCCCCAGTCAAGCTTTCAGATGAGACTACAGTCCCAGTGACCCTGTCTTATAGCTTTGTGAGACAATGTAAAGCAGAGATTCATTTGCACCCAGATTTCTAACCCATAGAAACATAAACAATAAATATCATTAAGCTGCTAACTTTGGAAGTAATTTGTTAGGCAGCAATAGATAACAAAAAAATCTCAGGTAGGGGTTTGGTGAGGATTAAATGAGAAAAAGATGAATACGAAATGACCCTTCCCATCAAGGAGGGTATAGCCTAGTGGGAGGTTGTATATCAACTGTGGAGCATTAAGTATTAGAGTGAGATGAAAAGACATTACAAGAACAGAAAATGGCATGACCAAAGGAATGGTAATGTGACAATGCATGGCAGGTCATCTGATGAATAAATGTTTATGGAAGGGGTTGAGGCGGGGATCAGGCCAACAACAAACCCTTGAGAGGCTTTGTGTGTCCTGAGAAGGGGCCTGAGAGATTTTCTGGCAGGTAATGGGTACACTGAAGTATTTTGAGCACTGGAATATGTTGGGAGGGGCTGTGCCATAAAGAATTTTAAGGTCAAAGTCAGTAGGATACACCCTTAAATATTTACTTCTTTTTGTATTTTTAAAATGTATGAGTAATGCATATATTTTCATTGTAAACAAATAATTAATACAAAGTAACAAAAACACACTTAAAGTCTTTAATTCCTCATTTTCCCCTTCTGAGGGCACCATAATTTTAATTTGTTGTGTCACACACAGTGACACAATGTACAGTGGTGTGCTGAAGCTGGCTTATAGCAACCCTTGTGTTTAGTGACAGCATGTTAATAGCTTGAAATTGAGCATATTTGCATCATAGACATTGGCAAAGACTACAGGCCACTTCACCTCCAAAAAAATAAGCTTGCTTACAGGGACAGCACTGGTTGTGTATATCCTTTAAGATCCTTTTCTACCAAAGTACATGTAAAAATTCATTTCAGACAGATAGTAGAAATATGCAGTTAGTGGCTGAGAGCACAAACCCTGGAATCAGACCGCCTGAGTTCAACTCTTATCTCTGTCATATGCTAAGTGACCTTGACTGAGTTATTGACTCTCAGATCCTCTGTTTCCTTCTCTGTAGAATGCAGATAATAATAGTGTCTGCCATAGACATATAATGAGGATTAAATGAATGAATGTGTGTGCAGGGCTTGGAATAGTGCCTGCCACACTGTAAGTATCTATAAAGGTTAGTTAATATTGACATAAAAGGGGCCATACTGTAAATAATGCTCTACAACTTAATTTTCTTTAAACAATACATCTTGGAGAGCTTAGAGATAGCATTCCATTTTTAAGAAAAAATTAAACTTTTAATTTTGAGATAACTGTAGATTCACCAGCAGTTGCCAAAAAAAAAAAAAAAAAGAGAGATCCCTTGTACTCTTTCACAAGTGTTGCACAATGGTAACATCTTGCAAAACTAAATTAATATCACAACCAAAATATTAATATCATACAGTAAATATATAGGATGCCTCTTGTTGCCTTTTCTTTGGCACACCTACTTCCCTCCCGCCCCACAATTCCTCCTCAAACCTTGCAACTACTAAAATGTCCTCTATGTCCTCTATTTGTATAACTTTGTGATTTCAAAGATTTTACATAAATGGCATATTACAGTAGTTAACCTTTTTCAATCAGTGTAATTTTCTGGGGATTCATTTAGGTAGTTTCATGTATCAGTAGTTCCTTTTTATTGCTGAGTAGTATTCCATAGCACAGATTTGTTTAACCTTTTTACGCATTGAAGAATATCTTGGTTGTTTCCAGGTTTTGACCATTAGGACTGTTACAAACATTAATGTGGAGATTGGGTTGTCAGCATCTTCAGCTCCAAATCTGGGGTTATATAAGACCAAAAAGAAAACCCAGGGCATTTCCCACCATGTCATTCCTTTGATCACAGATCTCTAGCTGGTTTGCTTTCTTCATTCCTCCTTTCAGAATTTACTTACATTTGGGTTATATACAATGTCCAGAGCTTTTAGTTATTCTAAACAGGAAGAATAGGAAGAAGTGTGTCTAATCTCTCTTCCTGCAAGCAGAAGTCCTAGCATTCTTTTGAACTGCTGAGTATCACCCTATACAAACTCCTATATTTTGATAGGTACTCCAAATTGCCCTCCAAAAAGGCTTTCCCAGTTTAAATTCATACCCATCCTAATACATACCTGATAATATTTTGTGGGCATTGCGCTCATCTGATGTGTACGGGTTCGTGTGGAGTGAAATGAGGTAGACCTGTCACGATCTGGATATGGACTCAGACTTGAGCTTGTTTTTTGTGCCTCTGAGCATGAAATATTTTAAGTGGCAGCCAGGTAGCTGGTGAGAGACCAGTCTCACAGCTGTTTGCTGTGAGCCAATAGCGAGGGCCTTGTTGAGCTGACTGGAGAGGCTGCTGACTAACAGGAAGATTCCTAATTAAACCCTCATGCCTCCATTTAAGCATGTGAGAGAGGGTTTGGTTGGCTGGGGAAAATTAGCATGGGTTCAAAGCCATGAAGAAACTGGGTCACAAGTCTAAATCTGGGGGTGTGACTAAAATTTGGAGTGTTGCTAGAGATTACTTTTGTTGTAGAGTGAGGAGAGGGGTTGAATGGTGGAAAAGGAGGTGTGATAGGCCCAGGGAAGCACCATCAAAAGGTCATGAGGAAACAATCAGGCAGAGAGAGTAGAGTACTGAGCATATATGTGAATTCATGATGATCCCTATGGAATATGTAGGACCGTGTGAGACATTAAGGCCCAGAGTCATCCATGCGGGAAAAGGGTGTTGAAAAGAGGCTGAAAATCAAACTACTTGGGAGGTCCTTGGAAAAACTGTCAGCTTTTAGGTGAGAAAAAGGTGAAGGAGAGATTTGAGATCTGATTCTTGACAAAGGGGCAGGATTTCCAAAGAAGAAGAGCATTCTAGAAGGACAGCACAGCACTAGCTGAATTGGTTTCCTTGTCTGTGTAATAAACTTAGCGGCTTAAAGCAATACACATTAATTATCTCACAATTTTTGTGGGGCAGGAAGCTGCGTCTCTACTCAGGCTCTTACAAGGCTGCAGTCAAGGTGTTGGCCATGGCTGGGTTCTCACAAGAGATGTGACTGGAAAAGGATCCACTTCCAAGTTCCCTTAAATTATTGGCAGAATTCATTCCCATGTGACTGCAGGGTTTGTGGCAGCTTGTTAAAGTGGACAGAAAAATGAATGAGAGAGAGAAACTCCAAAATGGATCTGCTAACCATACAGACTTTATAGCACAACATAATCACAGGAGTAACATCTCATGACCTTTACCACGTTCTAATTGTTAGGAGCACACATGCAAAGGGATAGGACGAGAGAAAGGTGAGCACCAGGTGTTGGTTATGGTGGCCACCTTGAAGTTTGTCTGCCACATACCAGAGGCATGAAGGGTTATTAGAATATTGGGCTCAAGGAGGAAGAGAAGAGATAAATTGGCTGTTGAGGAACATTAGACATAAGGATGGATCTAAAGATTGGGACTCCATCCTGCAGAAGAACCTCGAAAGCCAGTCTGAGAGCTTTATTTACCCTTTGGCATTGTGGAACCTATGAATGGACTCTTCCAACCTTGGCCTCCTGTTGCTTCCTGAAGCCGACATGCTTACTAAGAAACACAGTTTTCCTTTCCATTCTCTGCTCACTCATTTCCTAAGCAATCATTTCTTTTAAAAAGCATTTTAGAAATGAAATGATAATTGTATTTAAAGTGAAGTATCTGCATGGAATTAACCTTGACCATTTTCTATAGTTTCATTATTTGGGGAGTTGTTGAAGCAGTACACACAAATGAAAGCATTGAGAAGCAAGATAATAGGTAACCTTCCCAACCTTTTCTCTAACTCAACTCCTCGGTGGGACTAATTGTAGAGAATAGAATGAGCTACTTGCTAAATGCATCATGTCTTTATCCTCTCCTATGTGTGTCTGTTTAAAGAGCTATGTTAGAAAATTAAAGATTCTTATGGAAATATTCAGGAAGGTAAAAATGCATGGAGATGGGGTGCATTTGAATTATGTCAGAAATAGTTCTCAAATATAAAAAAGATTAAAAAATAACTGCAGTGCCAAATAAACAGTTCCCTATAGATGGAATTTATAAGCCTTTAATATAGTGATTTGCACTGTTTTAATTGTCAGATGTTTTGTGAACTTCCATATGATGGTGGTGGTGTGTGACTATTAGCATCCCTTGGTCAATAAGGTATATATTGACCAAAAGTAAACTCTTTACAATGAATTCATAATTTTTTGAAGATGACAATCACATGGCTGATTATTATTAGTAGTATTTTGGTGAATCTTATTATTAGTACTTTGTGAATCTTGGTGGGAGCTATGGACTTTTCTCTTGAAAAATGCTTATACACAGAAAATTACATACAGTTTTAAGAGGTTCATGAGCCCCTTGAAATCATCCATTGTGGACATCTGCAAATCTGACATTGAGAAACCTTGAATAACATATCTTTGAAAATTATAGTAAATCCACATATAAGATATATAGCTGACTCAGTCTGTATCCAGTGATAGATGTCCTATGGGTTTGAGAATCTTTCCAGGGCTATTTTGGACCAATGGTCTAAGTGATAGATTTTATTATATGTTTGAATTTCTCATGTCAAATCCTGGATGTAGAGGACTATAAAGAACAGCTTTGTGCTGGTATTGGAATTTTGTTTTCTAATAATGTTCAAAATTTCTCTGCATAGAAACTTGTTCTTCAGACAGAAGTTTTATTGTAATAGTGTGGGAGACATGTAACAGTCTATTTGGGGTTGATGATAAAGATAAAACAACAATGCCCTTATGTGTTTGTGTGCATATGCATGTGTGTGTGTGTGTGAGACAGAGAGTCAGTGAGAGAGACTGGTGAGAAGAGAAAGGGAGATAGAAACAGAGAAGAGCGGGGAGAGATACATACAGAAAGGACCACAGAGAGAGAGACATGCAAACATAAAGGCAGAGGGAAACGTACATAGTGACAGAGACGTACAGTTAAAGGGAAAGGAAGAAACAGACATAGAAGTAGACAAAGAGACAGAGATTCAATCAGTCAGTGCTATGATCTGAATGTTTATGTTCCCCTAAAGTTCATAAGTTAATACCTTAATCCCTAATGCAGTAGTATTAAGAGATGGTGCCTTTGGGAGGTGATTAGGTCATGAGGGTGGAGCCCTCATGGATGAGATTAGTGCCCTTATAAAAGAGGCCCGAGGGAGCTTGTTTGCCCCCTCCACAATATGGAGATGCAGCTAGAAGGCACCATCTATGAGGAACGGGGCCCTCACCACACACAGAATCTGCTGTCATCTTGATCTTGGAATTTCTAGCCTCCAGAATTGTGAGCAATACATTTCTATTGTTTATAAATGATCCAGCCTAAGGCATTTTGTTACAGCAGTCTGAATGAACTAAGACAGTCAGATTGTTGGGAATATGGACAGACAAATATAAGAGACAGGCAGAATGAGCAGCAGAGAGTTTTCAAACCAGTGAGCACCCAGGGGTGCTCCTATCTGTTGTCTGATAGTAGGATGTCAGCAATACATTTTTTCATCATGATAGGGCCAGGAAGGGGTTGGTGGGTGATTAAAGAGGCAAGGGCTTGCTAGATGAATTACTTCCTGGGTAAAAATTAAATGATTCAGAAAGGACATTACTATTGGCCTTGTGACACCATGTGTTAAACATTGTGTGGGACAGTGCTGCTGGGCTGGAAGGAACTGACACTTCTTAGCTTTCCAGGAATTTTTGTTGAATTTCTGAAAAGTTTTGCTGAACTTTTGAAAATGTGTTTATCTTATCCCTCTATGAAGGGTTAGATGAATATTTAAAACAGAACATGCTTTCATCTCTTCCCAAGAACTTGCTAAGGTTTTTTTTTTTTTCTTTTTTTTTTTTTTCCTGAATACCTAGTTTTTGAATTTTTAAAAAAAAAAAAAAAAAAAAAAAAAAAAAAAAAGAGTCATTTAAAAAGACATTATACTAGTCTTTCATGAGGGATCAGCCAAGGCCAACATTAACACCGAGAGGGAGGTAGTACATTTAGAGACAACATCTTTTGATGTGCAAAGAATTACCCACTGGTTTCCCACACGGCACACGGCCATAATTCATATGGTGAATGATCAGTGCCTTTAATGTCTTGTAACATAAAAATACTTAGAGTTTAAAATCTTGCTTGAAAAAATGATAACTCACGTGTTAGTGCATATGTCCCTGATAAACATATGCTTTGAGCAGATATTCAATCTCGCCTGTATGCTGAGCTGATGGAAACTCTAAGGAATTTACTGGAAAGGCTTCTTTTAATGTGTCCATCACATTACCTTAGAAATATAATTTGTGTCAGAGGAATGACTTATTTTTAAATCATACCTTGACATGAACAGTTTTTCAACTACCAAAATTAAAACATCAATTGTGGTTTACACTGTAGAGGGTTTGTTATGGGACCCACTAACTTGAGAAACCATGAAGTAGAGAATAGAAGTGAAATAAAAGAATCTTAATGAACCATACTCCATAAATAAAGACAGAAATTTTATAGGTAAAGATGATATGAACCATCTTTAGGGGATGAAATGTTACAATAATTGACCGGAAAGTACATGATCTGAAAGGATCTGGAAGGACATTTAGGATCGTTGGTGGAACATAGGCTTGACTAAGATACTTGGGATCAGGAACCTGTCTACCTTGTTGATATTATTTAACAATGTTAAACTCAGAACAGTTCCTGGTTCTTAGTAAGTGCTGAAAAATACTTTTAATGAATGAATGAACAAATAAATAGTGTGTTAAATGGAAATATAAGTACATTAAAAGAAGGATCTAGAAAATACACTTCAGCAATATAGAATTGCTCATTTAAAGAGAAACGAGATGACAGGAATTTTAGAAGACCACAGTAGATAACATGAAACAGATGTAGCTAACTCCATAATGGCAAAAGCATTCAAACAATCACTTAATTTGGTTTCTTTTTATACCTCCAGTCCCCCTACTTATTTACTTAAACAAAACACTTTATCTTGATGAGAACTCAGTCATTAGGAACAGTTTTGGGACCCTGACTTTTTGGTAGGAGAAGGATGAACCTGATCAATTAAGAATACCAGTCAACAATGGTGGAAAGCAGTATGGTGATTCCTCAAAGAGCTAAAAGCAGAATAGCCATTCGACCCAGCAATGCCATTACTGGGTATATACCCAGAGGAATAAATCACTCTACCATAATGACACATACACATGAATGTTCATTGTAGTACTACTCACATTAGCAAAGACATGGAATCAACCTAAGTGCCCATCAGTGACAGATTGGATAAAGAAAATGTGGTACATAAACACCATGGAATACTATGCAGCCCTAAAAAAGAACGAGATCATCTCTTTTGTGGGAACATGGATGGAGCTGGAGGCTATTATCCTCAGCAAACAAATGCAGGAACAGAAAACCAAGTACAGCATGTTCTCACTTATAAGTGGGAGCTAAATGGTAAGAAGTTATGAACACAAAGAAGGAAACAACAGACACTGGAGCCTACTTGATGGTAGAGGGTGGGAGGAGGGAGAGGAGCAGAAAAGATAACTATTGGCTACTGGGCTTAATTCCTGAGTAATGAAATAATTGGTACAATAAACCCCCATGACATGAGCTTACCTATGTAACAAACCTTCACATGTACCCCTGAATCTAAAATAAAAGTTAAAAAAATACCTGTAATGTGCAAACCCTTTATTAGTGGGATTAATAATGTTTGAACAATCATCATCACTGCAGAAGAAGCTGTAAAGAGTGCGTTCCACTTGCTCTGTGATGGGCACTGTACTATATGCTTTACTAGCTTTTTAATTATTAAAGACTCCTTCAGTGTTGGATATTATTACCCTTGTTTTCTTCATGAGGAGAATGGGGCTCACAGAGACTTTGTAACTTACTCAAGGCTGCTCAGCTAGACCGGAAATGGAAGTATGCGTACACATACATTTCATTCCATTTCCAATTATTCTTATTTGTGAACATTAACTTCCATGTGATACTAATTTGTATGTGACATAAGTACTTCATGGTTCAAGAAAGTCCAGGATTCATTCTTTTATTCTGTGCCAGGATGTATTTGCATGTGTATCAGTGTCAATATTAGATGATCAACTCTTAGAGGATAGAGTTGGCTCTTTAAACCTCTTTACAAAGTGCCTGGCTTTGTGTCCCCAGAGCCTGACACTTACAAAGCACTCAATTATTTATCCAACAAGTAAATGAATGAGTGAGCAAGCATCACATGTAAATTAGGACCTTTCCTTTGGGCTCATAAAACTACTTTTAGTTTATTAATAAGGTTGTGCTTTACATGCTCATTATACACAAATTCAAAAGTATCAGAGAAAATGATCAAAAATAATGTTGAATTTTATATCGTAAAAGCTTTTGTAATGCTGATGAGACGTCTCATTTTGTTTCTCTTGGGGCCAGCAGGGGAACCTGTGGCTCATGTCTTACTCTCTGGATTGAACACTGGAGATTTCAAAGTTCCTTTGGGAACAATTATAAAGGGACTCGTTGGGGAAGGGGCTGGCAGTGCTTTCTCTACCTATTCTCAAGATTTTTGCAATAGCTGTTCTTTGGGGGTTAGACACATTTTAAGCTACCATAGCCCCCTTTATGATTATGTTCACGTTCCACTTCCTATGGGCTTTCTTAACGTAAAATGGGAAGAGGAGAGAACACATAACTAAAAAGTGTGTTCTTAAAAGAACCCTTGGATTTTCTTTTGCAGGTGCCCTTGAGGTGGTCCTGACTGGTACATCCCAGCATTGTTTCTGGCTGCAAGTATGATGGTTAATTTTATGTCTCAACTTGATTAAGCCATGGAGTGCCTAGGTATTTGGTTGAATATTCTTCCCAGTGAGTCTGTGAGGGTGTTTTTGGATGAGATTGACATTTGATTGCTAGACTGAGTAAAGCAGATTGCCTTCCTAATGTAAGTGGGCCTCAACCAATCAGTTGAAGGACTAAATACGCCAAAATGGCTGACCCACCCATGAGTCAGTGGAGACTCCTCCGCCCCACTGTTGGAGCTTGGAACACTGGTCTTTTCCTGCCTTTGGACTCCAACTAAGACCTCAACTCTTCTTGGGTCTGAGCCTACCAACTTCCAGACTAGAACTTATAACATTGGCTATTTTGGTTCTCAGGCCTTTGGACTTGGACTTAACTTATACCATTGGTTCTCTTGGGTCTCCACTTTGCTGAATGCAGATGTTGGAACATCTCAGCCTCTGTAATCATGTAAGTACATTCCTTATAATAAATCTCTTTGTATATATCTGTATCTGTATTTATCCCCATCTCTATCTCTTTTGGTTCTGCTTTTCTGGAGAATCCCAACTTGTAACAAAATCCTAACTTGTAACAAAAAAAAAAATCAAGTAAACTTAAATGAATAAGATGGCTATTTGTCACATGAGAAGTAACCCAGGACTAGGCAGGGCAGTGCTGGACATGGCAGTACAGTGATAGCATCAAGGACTCCGACTCCCTCTATCTTCCTTCCATAACTTTTTGGGTGGCTTTGTTCTCATGCTCTCAGGATGGTTGTTGTACATCCAGGAGTTGTGTTCACATTCCAGGCAGGAAGGAGATGGAAGGTCAAAAGGCCAAAGGAGCTTGCAGGGAGCCTCATTTGAGGGTGCTACTTACATATGTCATTGGCCAGGTTCATGCCACATGGACACCTCTAGCTTCTGAGGGTCTGGGAGCTAAAGCATTAGCTCAGCACATTACTACCACAAATAAATTTGGGATTCTTTTGGAAGAGTGGGGGATAGATGTTGGTAGGGCAATGCTCTCCATGGATTGTTAGATAACCATGTCAAAAAAAATGTTAGTACTTCACTGGTTTGGAAGGTTATATAAATTCAAAATAAGTGTGAATTACATATTATTTATAAGTTTCTCTAGCACAGTGCATCAAAAATTATTTCATGGAATGAGGCAAGAATATTTACATTTACAGAGCTTCTATGATATGCCACACACATAGCCACTGCTTTATGGGTGTTGTCACTTTTGATTCTCACAGCCCTATGAGGTCATTTCTATTGTCCTCATTTCACAAATAGGGA